>NW_024870687.1:3810000-4444715 GCF_019054845.1 Dipodomys spectabilis
TCGACACCCTATGCTGGGGTGCAGCCACTGGACATACAGTAGATCCTGAGATCCTAGACCCCAAAGCCTTGTGTGGCAAAAATGTATGGAAAAAATGCAGCGAGATGGCCTTTTTATGTTTTCTTCCTTTGCACGGTGACACTCCTGGGTCTGAATGACACGGTTGCAAAGGGGACCTCACCTTGCATTGCTGAAGGTTGTCAGACTATTGAGGAAGTCATAGGTCCACGTGGCAATGTAGCCCTTGATTTCAAATCCTAGTCCTGAAACCAATCAATGGCAGGAGATACTAAGAGACTCGTTCCCATCCATGGGAATAACAAGGTAAAATTATAAATGTCACAGTTGAATGAGTTGATGGTGAATGATGCTCCTATAAAATTAGACAGCATCATTTCAGAAGACTGATTTTATTTAATATTTATGAAGCATTAAGATAATACTATTACTTACAGAATGTAATAATTTCAGGATATTGATTGATTTACTTAATAGTTTGTTAAGAATGAAAACAATAACATTAATTATATGGAGGCATTATAAATACCCAAGAATTGGTAGGAATGTAGTCTATATAAACGAATAATGTATAGACATCTCTGGCTCTCTATAAAGATATATATTTATTAGTGTACTACCATCTGCATGTCAACCACTGGGGCTCGATCTCAGGTACTCAGAACTGCCTGTCAGCTCAATTTGCCACAGGATGCCAGGCTGACACTCACCCATTCATGAATTGGGCCTTGTAGGCTGTGAGTTCAGATGCCAGCACTCCCAAAAAATGAATCATGTAGTAAGAAGTTCATGCTGACACGTTTTCCTTTTCTGTGAAAGTCCTGGGTGTCAGGAAGGACGTGCAATACATATGCAAACCTATATCCTATGTAATCAATGTAATCACTGTTCTATGAGTCATAATAGTCAATAAAATGAGAAGTCAATACATGAATAAAACAAAAAATAAAATACATAACTACACTGAATGCAATATAGAATCAACATATGTATATAAATATAAACCATATATTTAAAATGTACACAAATAGGATGTTTTCTAGTGGTGGGCATCGATTTCAGGCCTAAGGAACAGACTTTGAATTTCTTGAATTCAAGGAGGCAAGCTTCCCCTTTCTACACAGTGCAACAGCAGGGATACCTAGGCCATCAGTTCAAATTCCAGTCCTGGCAGAAAAAAAAATAGCATCTCCATGCTATGTGATGCCCAATTCGTAGGTATTTCATTTGGCCTCCATTTAATGAATGTGATTGCTTAAATGCTTCATAAAGTATTAATTAATATCAACCAGAGTCCTATAATGTAATTGTGTATAGTTTTATCCTCAAATCATTCAAGTACTGCCCATTTAATCATGATATACATCACATTCCTTTGGTAGTCATATGAATAGGAATGAGTTTCATAGGATCTCCTGCCATTTGTTGGTGGTTGGACCAGGATTCAAACTGTGGGCTCCAGCTCCTACCACTTCAACCTGAGGATAGGGAACTCACAGGTCTGTCCAAGAACATCAGCAAAACCAATGATTAGCCAGGCATCAGTGGCTCTCAGCAGTCCTCCTTAAAACTTACAAGGTTGTGAAAGGAGGATCATGGTCAAAGTCACCCTAGACAGGAAAGCCCTTGAGACTCCTGTCCAACTTGTGCCAACAAAGCCAGAAGTAAAGCCATGTGGCTCCAGTGGTAGAGAGCTAACTTTGATCAAAAGCAACTCACAGATTGTGCCCAGATCCTGAGTTCAAGGTCTGGGAACAAACAGACATAGACAATAATCTGTGCAGCCATCCGGCTAAAGCAGGTCACCCTCTTGTCCCCAACTGGCATGGACAGAGTTACCTGGGAAATGGGCTGCATCATTTTGACTCCGCCCATTCTGCCTGCATCACACGATTCCAGCCACACCCCCATTGTTTCATGGTTCTTTCTGACCAATAGGATACAAGAATGGTGGCCACGCCCACATTCCATGCCGACCAGTAGCACCATGATTCCCTCTGTTTGTTGACACCACTACCAGCAGTTGAGGAAGGTAGAGGTGGCTGAATGGTGAGCAAGATACTCGAGGCCTAGGAAGAAAGGCCTTCCTCAGGCCCATCATATGTCTGCCTGAGCCATGGCCCCCTCCCCCCCTTCCCCATGGAGCAGCATTTCTAACCTTGTGCTGTGGGCTCAGACCCATGGTTTCCTCAGGCAATGGTGCAATGGTGTGCCACGAGCCAGCTTGCGGCCCTGACCTGGTCCTGGCTCCTCTGTCCTCTGCTCAGGGCCTGAGTGTTTGTCATGCCTCTGCCATTGCTGCTTGCCCCACCTGTAGCAGCTGCCAACAGCTTCTGCCAGCAACAAATGTGAGTGGCTGCCACAAATCCCAGCACCCTGCACCACATATCCCCTCCTCTCTGACCCAGACCCGCGCCTCCCCTGTGCCCCACAGTCTGGCCCACGCCCTGCCACAAATGTGCCCCAGGGGTGGGGGTGGGTGTTGACCGGAGGATCTCACCCCCATCTCTAGCGGCTAGTGTCCCAGGAAATGGGGAGATATATGGCTGGGTGAGGAGTGGGTGCCACAGATCCCCTGGCCTGGAGTAGTGGGAGCTACAGTGCCGCAAATCTGCACCCTTCCTCTCCCTTGTGAAAACCCGGTGGCTTTAGTCAGAGGTGGGGAGGAGCATGTCTACACCTGCCTTCTGGGGTCTTTTTCTTTTTTTCTGGAGATGGGAGGTGTTGGATGCAGAAGATAGACACCCTTGCTGTGTGAGCCCTTGTGTTCTGTGTTCGGTCAAACTTTCACCTGAAGACAGAGAGACAGAGAGACACATAGAGAGAGACATAGACAGAGAGACAGAGAGAGAGAGATAATCTTTTTCCTTGTATAGCCTGACTATGTTCAGGTGAGTGATCAGTTGGCAAATTGCAGGTGCTGCATGGATGAGTCTTCTGTCGCCGGTCTGGATGTGTGTGTGTGTGTGTGTGTGTGTGTGTGTGTGTGTGTAGAATCGGGTTGTAACAAGGAGGCAGAATGCTTTGGTAACTTCTACCTGCTATCTTTGAGGCATGTGTGGGCTTCACAGCTGAGGTCTGGGGGCCTGGAAAGGTGAGAGGCTTGAAGGGGACCCAGCACTGTTAAATTACAAGAACAAGGGATCTGTGTGCAATGGAGCTGGGTACTCCCTTGAGCCTGATTGGTGGCAGTGGGAGATTTGGAGGACCTGGGAGTGTGGCCTGCAGGGGATGGCTTCCCAGGGTGACAGAGAGCATGACCAACACTTAGTAAGGATACAAGTTCTGCTAGTATGGAGCACAACAGCATAGGTCAGACTCTGGGTCTTCTCATCATGACGTCTGATGGGCGAGACCAACCCTATCTTAAATCTTGAGCTGTGATCTTCAGATCTCAGCCTCCTGAGTACCTAGGATTATAGGCATGAGCCTCTGGCACTGGGACTCTGGTTCTTTTTGGTATATTAGGGTTAGACCTAAAGACCTTAGGCTTGCCAGTCAGGACTTCTACCATGCGAGTCAAGCATTTCTGTCTTGGGCATTTCTGAGATGGAGAATTAATATATGTTCAGGCTGGGCTGGATCATGATCCTCCTATCTGTGACAGGCATGAGCCACCAGGCCCGGTCTTCTGTAGTTGGGATGGTAGACATGTAGCACCACGCTCAGTCATTAGTTTAGATGGATTGTCCCAAACTCAGTCCACGGCAGCCGATTCTTGACCAGAGGTGAAGCTCTGGGTTGGGCCTCAACCATTGGACTTCAATCTCCTCATGGTACAGTTGAGGAAACAAGGGATTAATACAGAGGGATCTCTGGAGCAGGGACAGGCACAGAGGGAGGGGACATCTGATCCTGTTCTAGGCAATTATGTGACCATATGATAGGAAGATTCCCAGAAAGATCTCAGATGGTGTGTGTTATTAATGGTGAAACAGGTATAGGATTATGAAACAAAACATGGCTCTCTTTATTACCCTATCCCCATGAGTAACGGGATCCTTCATTTTGTTCACTTTTGAAGCTGGGGAAACTGAGGCACAGAGAAGCCAGGTGACCTACTAATGACTCCTAGCTGACAGGAAGCTTGGCCTGACTTCTCTGCCATGCTCCTTAGGACAATGGGTGTTATTCAGTCCACTTCTTGTGGTGGGAAGTCCACTTCTTTTCAATCATGGGGCTTGAACTTTGGGCCTGGGACAGCTCCCCGAGCTCCTCAGCTCAAAGCTAGCACGCTACCACTTGCGTCACAGCACCACTTCCAGTTTTCTGGTGGTTTTTGGAGATAAGAGTTTCACAGGTGTTCCTGCCGGGCTGGCTATAAACCACGATCTTCATATCTCAGCCTCCATTGTACTTAGGATTATAGGCCTGAGCCACCGGCAACTGGCTTAAGTGTAATTCTGACCTTCTTTCTTTCTCTTTCTCTCTTAGGAACTGATTCAATGGGTGCTGGAGGAGGTGGCCCAGCATCCCCATATGGTTGGAACCAAGGTGGCCCTCTCATTCTAGAGGTAGACTGTGGGTCAGGCTCTGTCTTGCTCACTCTATTGTACCAGCTCCATGAGGTAATTCCCTCTGTGCCCTGGCTACACTGTGACAGTAATCCATTGTCCAACTAGCCTTACTGGACTCAGTACTGTGTTCAATGCTCTTTTCTAGCAAAAATTTCTGGTTAAAATTATGATACATAGTTACAGAATGAAAATGTAATGCCATCTTAAGAAAGTCATTTAGGATTCTGGGAATGTGGCTTCATGGTATGGTGATTGCCTAGCATGCATGAAACCCTGGGTTCAATTCCTCAGTACCACATAAATTGAAAAGGAAACACTGGAAGTGGTCCTGTGCCTCAAATGGTGGATGGTTAGCCTTGAGGGGAAAAAAAAAAGCTCAGGAATAATTCCCAAGCGCTGAGTTTTAGCTCCAGGACTGCCAAAACAACAACAGCAACAACAACACAACAGTCTAAGTGAGATTTGGAAACTCTTTTGGCAAGTCATCGCACCAAAAGGGCAGAGGCTAATTAATAGTTGTGACAGAAGAGAAGGAATAACTCCAGATGGAAAGAAAAAATGATAGTAACTAAGGTATAGCAGAAACCGTTCTAGGAAACCATTTTTGGATATTGAAGAACTAGTTATCAACTAGGCTTATTCCTCATTGCCTTTAGCATTCAAAATCTCCTAGGCTAGTTCTTAATCTCTGTGTGATAAATGTATCTCCTTCTATGCTGTTCTTTCATACCTGATCTCCTTTGCTTTCTAAAAATCTGTCTTTCTATATTTCTCTGTGAACATTTTCTGATACTAAATACACCTACAAAGATGAAAGAGGATGCTAATGTAAGAGTCCCATAGCTCATGGGTCATTAATGTAACAAAATGGGAAAGGAGGACATATTTATTGCTAACTCAATCATTCTGACAAGCTTCAATGTCACATCATTTGGTTCAGATTTCCATTCTTTGTCTACATAGTGACATTAAGTGCACATAAATGCAAATATGAGCCGGGTGTTGGTGGCTCATGCCTGTAATCCTAGCTACTCAGGAGGTTGAGACCAGAGGATTGTGGTTCAAAGCCAGCCTGGTCAGGAAAGTCCATGAAACACTTACCTTCAATTAACTCCAGAAACTCGGAAGTGGTGCTGTAGCTAAAGTGGTAGAGTGCTCAATTTGTGCTGAAGAGCTCAGAGACAATGCCCAGGATCAATATTCAATAATCACAACCAACAAAAAATTACAAATATGGCTTTAAGTTTCCCTCAAAGGAATGATGAAGTCAATAGTAATCTTCCCAAATGATTTAGTAGTGCACCTACTTTTGCTGAGTTATTTGTTATGGCTTCTTTGCTAAACATATTTTCTTCTTTAAAAATTGTCAAATAGTAACTTTATAATAAACTTCATCTAATATTTCTTGGTTCAAAAGAGAAGCACATACAGTTGATGTCACTTAGCTTTCTTACTGTCTTAGTTCAAAGCCAACCCAGGCAAGAGAGTCTGTCAACCCTTATCTGTAATTAAACACCAAAAAAGCCAGAAGTGGAGGTTTGGCTCAAGCAGCGGAATACTAGCTTTGGGCCAGGTGGGAAAGAAAGATAACTGTTCAGGGACAGGGTCCAGTCTCTAAGTTCAAGCCCCAGCACCAGCACAAACTAAATAAACAAGAAAACAAAACAAACCCTGGGTATTTCTTTGGGACTCTCCTTAAAATAGTGGTGGTCCGAAAATAGGCTGCTTTTGCTGATCATACTCACTGGATCCTGCTTTTTTGGAATCCTTATTGCTATGGAAAACTCAGGACTTGACTAAAGGAATTGATAACTGATTCCTGCAACAAGAGAATCATCTCAGGAGTGAAACATCCATCCATAAGACACTTTAAAACCTCCATATCTTTGCTTCTTTGCAGTAGAACATTTTTAAAATAAAGTGACTTCCTTTTGTTCTATACTGGCCTTCAAATGACATATTGTTTCCTTTTGTAATACTCTCAACCAGAAGTTCACAGACAAGTTTTATATGAGTAAAAGACACACTCACAAAAGTCAGGGACAGAGTTTCCTTCCAGCCTAGGATCCTTTTCTTATACAGTAAAAAGGAAAGCAATAGTTAACTTGAACTTTGTCATTTCTCTATGTTCAATTCCTCTCCTAGGATCAGTTTCCACATCCAGTAACAGTTACTTCCACTGACTTCCAGTAACAATCTATAGTGCTGCTCCAGAAAAAAATGAATGTTTTCTGGCTTCATTGAAATAGCACAAGGATACTTTTGGCCATGAGGTAACACGTGTTTCAGAGACAACTTAGTAAAGAGAAATGAAATTTAAATTGCTTACAAATACATTATCCATGAGAACATTTTGTTCAAACTTCCTATGTGCTCTGTAAATTAAGGTGAATTTTAAATGGGAAGAAGGTTCTCAGATCATTTTTGTGAGTCTATGTGCTGTACATTAATTTCCCAAGTGTACATGAGTTAAGAGTAAGAGAAACAATAGCAATTATAGGAGAAAAAGAAGTTCTGTGTTTATGTATAAGTGTTCAATAAAATATAGAAGACTCAACAAATAAGAAAACATTGAAAAAATAAAGCCAAATCCAATATGTAGATTTATGGGAGTGATATAGAGAGAGCATTACTCCTAAGTGGAACATGAAGCATGAGGCCACTGCCTTTCTAAATCACGCTTGCTAATCAAGTAAATGTGCAAAAAGGAGAATGGAAGAATGATTCTGTTTCCAATGCAAGTCAGATATAGGAGAGTAGACGTAACTGGAAAAAAAGAATCCATCTTGAGAGAACAGGAATTATACTAGCAATGAACCTGGTGGCTAAGATCACATTTCTTTTTCTTTCCTTTTCTTATATTCTTTTTGTTGTTGTTGTTGTTGTTTGTGGCACTTGAAATATAGGACAGGTTGCTGTCCCTCTGAAACACAGCTCAAGGCTAGGGCTCTTCCACTTGAGCCACAGTGCCACTTCCAATTTTCTAGTAATTATTGGAGAAAAGAGTCTCCAGGACTTTCCTACCCGTGCTGGCTTTAAACCCCAATCCTCAGATTTCACAACAACTTGGTTTATGATCACATTTCTAAAAGTGTACACTCAGGATATGTAATGTATATGTTCATCTATCTTTATATGAATTCTTGAGTTAAAAATCTGGGCTACAGGCTAGACTTTACACTCACAAAAGTGTTTGAAGTTTAAAAGTTGATACTCCTGGAAAAATAAAACCTAAAAATGTAAAGGAGTCTGGGAAGTTCAATTTGCATCCAGCTTGGACAGTATAGGCTTTGAGACACTACCTATAATTAATCAGCCAAAAGCTGGAATACCAGTCACGAGCAACATTGCTGAATAACAGCTTTAGGTTTTTGCATACATACATACGAACATACACATACACACAGAGGCACTTATAGGTGCACACAAAAAGACACAAATGAAACAACTCTCAGAATATGTAGAAAAGTTAGAAAACAATAGAAAATAAATCCTGTGTAAGATTAGAATCAAATGATAATTTTAAATATTAGAAAGCCTTCAAGTGAACTTTCCCCCAGAAGTTGAGAATATTACATAGGTAGGGACCAGAGATAGTAAGAGAGTCAATCATTATTATTATAGGATCCATGGTAGAATGAATCAGGGAACCCGGCAGGTGCATCTGAAAATGTTCATATCCTGTGTCAAATGTTAAAACATCTTTGAAAATAGTACATAAACAGTCTGAGCATTCAGTCTAGTGGATAAGATCATAGGAGAAGTTCAGAATTGCTAGTCTGTTTCTAGATTAAATAAACAAACTATGGCAGGGCAAAGTGCTACAAGTTTGGAATTCTAGCACTCAAACAGGAGATTAGAGAGTGGAATTACATAATGATACCTTCCCTGGACCAGGTAGAATAATTTTGTCTCAGTAGAACAAATCAAACAACAAAAAAGGAATACACAGTTGGAAGTTTGGGCTAATTTTGTCATTATGTTTTGAGAAGTCAAGTTTCTTATTGAATGCAACTCATATATATCCTCACTTGTTTTTTAAATGCTCTCTTCATTACAGAACATTTCTAGATGAAAAATAGCTCATGATTCCCATCCAAAAATTTGCAAAAGTAAGTAAGCCTCATTCTGTTGGATTCCAAATTAATGTTGAAGGATTACAAAAGCTTAAACCTGGAGAAATAGCAAAGTTCATCTAATGTAGGACTTTGTAGACCTTGTTAAATTAGAATTTAGATTTAAAATATATTTTTTGGTTTCGTTTGTAATTTCATATTCTATAGTATACTACAAAATTCTTTTTAAGTAGAGGGATTAATTGAAAAATTCACAAATGATTCTGGCATTCTATTTGTCTAGATATTCTTTCAAGAGAGTTATAATTAGAACATAGTAAATAGATATTTCCCACAGTTCATGTATACTATGTTAATGTGAATAATCTAGACAGAGTTGCCAAAAAATAGATGACATTATTTATACATTTAGAAAAACCAATTTTTTAAGGGTTTGGTTTAATATGGTATGAAGAGAGTAATTGTGTGACATCTTCTTTCTTCTACCTATATGTAACACAGGAAGTCATTTCCTTATTTACGTGCCTCTGTATACATGGAGAAAAATGCTAGGTGTGGGGTTTGTTTTCAATTTTGTTTTTGTTTTATTTGTTCATCCTAGAGTTTGAACTCTTGGCCTGGACAGTGTCTCTGAGCCTGTTGATGCTCAAGTCTCATGCCCTACCACTTCAACCTCAGTGCCACTTGAGTCTTGCTTTTGTGGAGAATTTTTTTGGAAATAAGATTCTAAGAAACCTTCCTGCCTGGGTGGGCTTTGAACCATAATTTTTTTATCTTAGCATCCTGAATATCTATGATATTTAAAAAAGTATAAATATAAATAATATTTGCAAGTGTTCTGATCTCAAGAATACTAGTGGAGGAAAAATGATGCAGCTCAATGTATTGTGGTGTTCTTTTCAGAACAAGGAGGGCGTCACATTAGCAGAGGTGTAGTATTTTTTCAAAATAGAGATAAGGTATTCATGATGTGAATTAAGGAATTTTAAGGTGCCTCTTAAAAGTTGGAAACTGTTGGGCTAGGATGACGTTATGGCATAAATCTTGGGATTGATGGTCATAGAAATAATAGCTTACTCTGATAAACAATAGCTTACTCTTGAAGAATTAATTATTACACATGCTTCATAGTTTTATCCTCTACCAGAATGTGGCTATTTTTCTGTTGACTTCTCAGTCTGTAACACCCCTTTGGAAACAACATCTATTGCAAAATTATATAACATGCAAACAGGTACTGTTTGGAATCTCCCAGAAATGTTGAGAATTTAAAAATGAGTAGTTATTAGTCATAGGAATTTTGAAGAACACGTATATTCTGTCCTCTTAACAACTTACTTACTTTTAAAAGTTATGGGTTTCCATAGCATTAAACGGTTTTCTGTTTTAGAATGAGAAAATACTGAAGTTATTCTTTTTTGAAAAATTTGGCAAGTATATTGTGAAAGTATTGTCTAGTTGGATAACATTCAAGTTGATGACCCTCTGATAAATAAGAGGTAATTAATTCAAATTAGATGCCAAATAGTATTGATTTTTAAAATATTATTACATAAAGAATATTATTTCCTGTGCCAATACAGTGAAATTATATTTTACGCAGCTTATTTTTCAATTTTATTATCAAAGTGATGTACAGTGGGGTTACAGTAATTGTAAGGTATTAAATCATAACTTTTCAAATTTGTTAACCTTCTCTCATTTTCTCACAGTTTTCCTTCACCCCTTCATCCCTCACAAGTTGTAATGTACATTTCCAATATATTGTCTTGTGAGTATTGCTATTGCATTGGTTTGCCTTTTGTCCTTTGTCTCACCATTATGCTTTTCCTCTTCCCTTCGCTAATTAAGGTAAATGTGTATACAATACAAAATGATATACCAGAAGGATAAACCATAGGAGGAAAACCCAAAGAAAACAGAAATCACATAGTTCATCAAAAACAACAACCACAAATGAAAAAATCTGGTTACATATCTTGGTATTAATTTTGCTTAGCATCAGCTAATATGGTTATATATATGCATAACAAAGCCACTGAATATAATAGCTGCATGGATACTATATCATGAAAATAGCATGTTAACTTTTTGATGGTAATGGTGGAATTAAGATTGGTGAATTCGCGGTTCTGATAAAGGATTTTCAAGAGTTTAAAAGTTATGACAGGTAAATTTTAATTGTTCAAAATTTTAACAACTTAGCCTATTACGAAAATTTAAATTGCCTGGAAGAATAGTTTTCATGCAAAGAAATCCAAGGAGACTTAGTAGAGAGGGAGCAATGTGGATGAAGATGTCTCTTTTTCACACTAAACAAACAAACTTGTAAATCCTGTAGGGTCCCTTGGAATTTTCCTTACCCAGGAAATATATTTTCACTGTTTGAAACAAGGTTGTATTGGAATTTAAATTCAAAGTACTTAAAAAAATAAGGCATCAAAATTTGTGAATTTACCTTTAATTACCAAAGAGTAATTCTCTGAAAAAGATTGAGTCAAAATATTTAGGGAGAAAGTGCCCTTCACAATGAAAGAAGGTGTTGGGATTACACATTTTTGTTTGTAACACTTTCCACAATGTCTTTGGATGTGAAGCAGTGAAACACAGAAAAAAATCTGATTGGATACTTCAAACCAATAATTTCACGTTTCTATGTGGCTCACAAAAGTGATATCCTTATTAATATGAGATAGTGAAGACTTCTGTTATTACATATGCCAAAAAGTTCAGAAGAGAATTGAGCAAATGGAAAAGTTAATAAAAAAAAAGTTTTCATAGAAGACTTAGCTAAGCATATTGTATTCAGCAGTGAAGGAATGTCAAAACTTTTTGATATAAATTGTGTTAGTATTTTTACTCCCTAAAGTGAGTTTACAGAGCCTATTTGGCTCACTACAATGCAGAACTGATTGAATGAAGACATGAAAATGAATTCAACGTCCAAATGAGGCAACTTAAAGAGTTTTAAAAGAGAAATAATGAAGATTTAACAGTGGTGGAGCCCATCTAGTCCTTCAGCTTCACTAGACATGAAGCCAAGAAGCTGTGATTAATTGGAACTCCGGCAAGAGCTAAGAGGAGGACATAGAAGTAGGACATAGAAGCATTGTCCTTTTGTAACAGACACTGTCTTCCAAGGTATGGGTCATTTAACTCTATTCTCCTCCATACATCTTGGTGAACAAATGCAAGACCAAGAGAAAATAATCTATTGAAATAATTTTGCCTAGAATAACTTCACTGTTCCTGATATAGTATCTAAGGAGAACCTTAAAAGAGAAGATAAAAGTGCAGTATTTTTTGTTTCCTATCAGCATCTTGTTAGGAAAATATATTTTTGAGCTTAGACAATTCTGATTGAACTAACAAGTGATGGAGTACTTATTTTTGTGGTCACTTTATACACAAGAAGTCTTTTAAGGTAAAAGAAAAAAAAATAGCCGAATATTTGTGATCACAACTTCTAGGGCTGTATTCTGGAGACAAAGTTTTACATTAGATTTCTCCTCATTAACATAAATGTTGTTTCATGGCAACCAAATGCAAGAGGGATATTTAATGGACTCATTAAATATCAATGGCCAATTAAACAGCATGAAAGAAGAAAATGGCAAATAATATTTAATGAATTACTTTGCCAGAAGAAAGAAGGAAAAATATAATTCAAAATCAATTGACTTAAAAGTATGAAGAAAGAGTAGTGAAGAGATATTAGAGAAAATATAGAGTATTGTTTTCTCTCCAGTGGAGTAATGGGTTCATGATCTTGTTTCTTCCACTCTAACCTCACAAGCTACGAAGTGTGTCTCAGGACTGGATTATCCAGTTCAGACAGAAAACTCGTAGAAGAAAGATACTATTTGCAGCAGATGGAGGTGATTTATAACCTTAGACAATCTATTTAATTCTGTTCAAAATTCTCCCCTATCCCAAACTTCTCTCTTTGAACAGTTTTGTTTGCTTTTTCCAAGACTGCCCTTCATTAATTGATTAAAATTTTGAGAGGTCATATTAATACTCTCTGGAGATTGCTGTTTGGTTGTGATTTTTCTGTTTTTTGTTTCTTGTGTTTTTTAACTGAATTTTAAAAGGTTGTGCAATTGTTTTACAATTAAATATATCCATCTAATTGTCCAATGCTCCTAGATCGGAGTCACTCCTTCCATCATTCTCAACCAACCCTTTCTCCAAGATTTATTTCCAATTTACCACTTCCTTTATCATATGTGTACATTGAATATTCTAGCTGTACTTTCCCCTTGTTCATTTTTCATTCATTCTATGTCTTTACTATAATTCCTCTCTGGTTTCAACTTCCTGATAGTCATTGTGTTAAACTGTCTATTAATACTTTGAATGGTTTATATGCATTCCATGGACTTTCAATCCTGCATATTCTTGAACTGATGTCAGTTTATATTTCCATAATTGATTCATCTGCAGCAACATTTTGCTGGAGACTGGAGAGGTGAATCACCTAAACAAGATTTTATTCTCATCCATTTGGAAGATTAATCTTTAGTCAAAAAGAAAGTTAAAAAAATGGCTTAGAATGTATTCCTAACTACGAATTTTTATAAATGGCTTTGTACAATGGTGTGATTCTTTTATTTTACATGGAATAATATTTTCTACTGCCTATAAGTTTTGGAAAAAGAAGAAAATTAAAATTTATTCCAAAAGAGGAATATGATAAAAATAGAAGACAGATATTATGTTTGTCATATCTCTGATGAATACCCATATTCAAGACTTAAAGTCATATTTCTTACTATGTTAGATAGAGGGAAAACATAAAATAACATATGATAAGGCAACTATTTGTGACTTTTTAAAGTGAACCTTATTAAATGATGAAATTTATTAGCTCACGTTTGGGTTTGAAATTTAGGAGGCTAACCTATTTAACACATTTCTGGAAGGCCCTTACTGAAAAACACAAATTGTGGGTTGTACTATTTCTACACTTTAATGAATGGTTGAACGTGTTTGGCATTAGTGCTGTCTAAATAATTCAACTCTATTGTAACTTGCTCCCTACACTTAAAAATCTTGTAATGTCACTAAGTATCATCAACTTGTAAAATGTCATTTTGATGAATGTGATTTTAAAAAGTTTATTTGAAAAGGAATACACTTTCAGAAGATTAAATGTAGATTATCATTGGTATGAGAGTGACATTTTTATACCACAGAACCATGTTGTACTGAAGTCCCAGTGTTTTGAAGCACTCCTTAGTGCTTCAAATATTTTTCTGAATTACATTTGACCTCTAAGTCAAGTTTTCCGGGCTTTGGTAGACCCATTATGGATCTATCCTTCAAGGAACTATTTTTTGGCCCACTTATGTTGGAATAAAATCTTTCATTAATCATAGGGGAAGGGTATTAAAAATAATCTTATGACACTTTGTGAACTTGTTCACTCATATGGGCTGGTCATCTATAAATTGAATGTTTTAATTACAGTACTTTCTCTCAAATTTTGTTATTTCATTCTTCATTTTAAGTTGCCTTGCATTCCACAATTGCTTACTGCTAATACCTGCATCTCAAGGAATTGGGGCCCTGAAATATAGGAAATGAGAAATTGAGGTTGGTCTTCAATTACTATGTGCTGACATGTTGCATGGGCCTTGGTGAGAAGTCTTGCCCCTGTTATCTGATGATACAGGTAACTGGGACCTGGGATCCTAGGACCCATGGGGACTGCAGAAGGATAATGTTTTTTTAGACATCTTAGCAAAATTTGAGTATAATCAATAGGAATGCTTCCGAAATATGGAGAAAAACAGATTGGGACAAGACAGTTAAAACAATAAACAGAACAGCAGAGTAAAATGTATTATAGATTAGAGGAAAACATTGTTTTTTACCATGTGGATTCAGAAGACCAAGAACAGTTAGAATTTATCACAAGTTTATACTAAAGACATTGCATTGATACTTTTTATATCTAATATATATTTTAAACCTAATTATTTATATTCCAATTCTATTTATTGGAATAAATAAATATCAATTTATTTGTCAAATTATCAACTAATTCTAGTAAGTTTTACTGTGTGAAATATAAAATCAGCACATATAAATATAAAATATATAATTATATATAATATAATTAAAAGGCACAGGTTTGCATTGTTCTGTTGTAGTTACTGTATCAAAGGCAACTCTGTTTTAAAGTATTATTCCATTATCTCTACCTTAGTGTTTGGTAGAGTTAGACCTAAAGATTTACCATTTGTAGATTTACAGCATGGAGGCAAGAGGAAACACTGTGATTAAAACAGTATCAATTTAATGCCTAATAACTGGGAGAAACATATGGACTTCTCCCGCAACTATGAAAATATTTGGTGATAAAAAGGCAGTAGTGTAAGTTCCTGCCTGGTTGGATGGTAGACAGGCCAGGACATTAAGTAATCATGCATATGAACAATTTTTTCACCTTCTTGGCTTTAGCTACTTTTGAAATGGAAGGTATAATAAACAATTATATTTTGATAAAATACCTTCTAGTCTGAACAGTTCTGTTTGAACTGTTCATCTCTCTATGATCCCTTGTAACCAAGATTAGTTTTGTTCTAGTAAGACAATCTATGCTGTCAGGGTAAGATATTCTGGTTGGTCTGTTCCCACATGGAAGAAGGGTAAAGGCTCAGGTAGACATTTGTGCCAGTAACACCTCATTTGGGAAAATATCAGCTGAAGAAGTTTAGAAGTAGCTCTTAAGCAATGCTTACTTTGAATCCATTAGGTCCACATAGCTAACACAGTTGGATAAATAAGTACTTGAAAAAGCCATCACCTTTGGACCTATCTATAAATAATTGAGAGTATGATCAAATTCCAAATAAAAAGACTTAAGATAGTCATTGACAAAAAAATTTGCAAATGTGAGCAATTGATTGATCAATATAATTTTTTCTACTATTCACAGAATTTTAGGGAAATAAGATCGATAGCATTGTTAGGAACAATACGGTTTCCTTGTTACAAGTAGGCACCCATAGATATAGGCTTGTATAAAGATTGCATCATTAACTACTTAAATTTAGAGGATACTACATGCTTCAGCAGCACTAATACTCAAATTACAAGGCAGAGATTAACATGGCACTTGCACAAGGATAACATGAAAATTTGAGAAGTATTCCATATGTTTCATTCTTCAGATGCAAGAAATGAAAAACAGTTATTAAAACAAAATTACAACTGTAACAATACACGTAATTCATATAATTAAATTCAGTTTGACATCAGTGTATTAAATATTCACCTCAGAAAGGCGTTTACATAGCATAAACTTTACAAAACTTTTCAAATTAGACAACATTGTCATTTTATCCCAAAGAAAAATAATATTAAGACCTAGAAAAAAAGGAATCAAACTGTTTCTATATGGAATACAATCAGAAAGAACACATTAATGAACCTCAATATTATAAAATAATGTAGAATTCAAAGTATATCTAGGAGAAAATAAAATAAATTATGAACATTATGCAAACATAGAATATAGAATATTTTAAAATATACTTTTTCAGACAAGCACCAGAAATATTTTAGTTTCTGTACTACTCATTTCAACAGGTAAGTTAAAATTGTTTCTGATTAAAAAATCACAAACTCTGAAGAAATCATTATACATGTATCCAAAAACTATTGAATACATTTTGACATCCAATGCAGGCAATTCACTTGGAAGAATTCTGCGGAATCCATGAATTTGTACAGTAAAATATTGGTGTTGCTGGGCACATGTGGCTTATGTCTATAATGCTAGCTACACAAGAGGCTGAGATCTGAGGATCATGGTTCCAAGGCAGCCTGGGAAGGAAAGTCTGTGGTACTCTTATCTCCAATAAACCACTAGAAAACTGGAAGTGGAGCTGAGACTCAAGTAGTAGAGCGCTCACCTTGAGCTGAAGAGCACAGAAATAGCTCCCAGGCCCAGAGTTCAAGCCCCATGACAGACCAAAATAAAACATATTGCTCTTATTTGGATTGTGAAAATATTTTGTAGGGACACAAAAGATCGACTTGCATTTTTGAAATTTAAGAAACTTAACCCAACCATTAGGACATAGGTGAACAATTTGTACAGCCTTCCACAACTTCATAGAGGTAGTGATACATACTTATCCTTTTGGCAATATCAAATGCAATTTTTTCTATGTTGTTCTCCAGGCCTGGTTTTATATAATGGTTCAACAGAAGGAAATCAAGCATATATTTGCTAGCTCAATTCTCAGCAGCAAGATGTAAGGGGGACAAGAGGCCTTTAGTTGGGCATTGGTATCTGCATCATGATGAAGTAATAAAGAAGTCACTCTGGTATTATTCCACGTATATGCACTGTGCAGGGGTGTCCATTCATCTACAGTTATTGCATGTGCCGCTTGAGACACCAGCTCACTGACAATGTCTAATTGTCCACTGTACGCTTCTCGATGAAGATGGGTATACTCATCGTCATCCCTACTATTCACATGAGTGGCCTTTTGGGAAAGAAGTCTCCACACTGTAGTAAGTCGAATATTTTTGGCAGCCCAATGAAGAAATTTGCTTGGATCCTTCTTCATTTTTTTTCTTGCAATTGTTATCATTCCTTATTTTTTCATCTTGTTCTTCATATTCCTAAGAATTGCCTAACCAGAAACTTTGAGTGCCAGTGGGAATGAGGTGTCCATGTATTTTCCTAATAGTTCACATTGGTTGAACTGGTCAGAAATATCCAGTGAATTTTCCGCAACTGTTTATTCACCATGATTTATTTTCTCTTTTTCCAATTTTACTATTCGAAATTATTCTCACTGGAGAGTAGGGAATTGATGGAGAGCAGAGGAAAGATGTTCCTCCGTATCCAAATGTACACACTGAAAATGAGGACCAGTGATGTCTTCATGTGCAGCTTATTCTAGGAATGAGAAATTAGGAAATAACGCCTTCTATATAAATGATTTGGGAAATGGCAGAGCAAAAACTGAAATGATGCAACCAAAAATATGAAAGCAAAATAAATTAGGATAATTATGGAGCAATCATATTATCTATGAGAACCAAGAAAGGGAGAGAGAGACAGATGATGTGCAATGACCTAGCTAGCCACAAAATCCATGCCTCTGATCAATTTATAGAGCAAACAAAATTTTATTTTATAAAAAAGATGGGAATAGAATTTATGTATTTACTTGAAATTAGTAAATACATTTATAGTAGCCTACATAAAGAGACATAACTTTGACCAAATTACAGACAATAAACTAATTCCTTGATAATTCTAGCAACAGATCTGACTGAAACCAGGTGAATCACACTTTTCCTGTATAATGAAGAAATAGTAAGGTAGTAAAGCAGCTAGAGAAGGCAGGGAGATTGTATCTGTGACAAAACTTTGTGGTATTGAGGATTTCTTACTGGTGATCCACTTGCACTGGAAGCATGATTCTGAAATATTGATTTCTGATTCTGAATTATTGATTTGATCATTATATTCTCCAAGAAGAAAAGTGAGAATTGATAGTTAAGGACTACTAATACATTTTGACCTTCTCACTAAGCACTTTCAATTATTGAAATCACATGAAGACAATAGACAGGCCTACTTTTTAAATGAAAGCAAGTGTCTTTAAAAAAAAAAACAAGGAATATATGTAGTCATGCAAAGGACTTCTATTTTACCAATGCCTCATACATTTTTCTAATGTTGGATAACAATAAATAATGGATCTATTAGAAAGCTCTTAAGGCTCATATGTTCAATAGTGAGTTCTCTTACACTATAATATGATATTTTTTGTGTATGGTCTTAAGAATAATTTACATTACTAACTTGAATTTCTGACAGGACAGTATCATCACTGTACATTTTGCTTCTATACTCTCAGTTTTAAATTACTATTTAAGTATGTGCATTTGATAACTACAGAGGAAAAATTAGAAGCCACACTGATGTCTTCTGTCTTTAGTAGTAGTTAATCAGAAAGATGAAATCTGAGGATTGTGGTTTGAAAGCAGGCCAAGAAAAAAAAAGTCCATTAGATTCTGATTTGAAAGTAACCAGAAAAAGCTAGAAATGGAGCTATGGTACAAGCAGTAAAATGCTAGCCTTGAGAAAACTGAAACAAAAAATAAATTCTGGGACAAAGCCAGGCCCTGAGTTCAAGCCCTAATATTAGCACCAAACGAATAAATAAGGTAATCAATTAATTAAAAATAAATTAAGTGGTCACATTTGGAGAGGCAGGTAAAATGTAACATGGGTGGTGATGGTTCATGTATTATTTTGTAATAAGGCATATTATCATTTGTCCTAATCACTAATATTTTATTTGAACTTTTTTGTACAATAAACCCTGAATTTAGCATGCATGTACATGTGTGTGTGCATGTGTGAACATGTGTATACATGTATATGTGTGCGTGTGCTGTTGCAATGTTGCTTGCCAATCTGGACAGGGTGAGGCTGAAAAGAGCTAACTGTGTTGCAATGTTTTATTTATCAGTGTTCTGTCATGTCATTTCAGTGGAACCACCCTTCTGTACATATTATTTGTCTACTAAAAAAGTCATCATAATCAAAGCATTTACAGCATTAAGTTAGATAAAGAGACCGCTTTCAGCTCTTATTGTATGTGAGGTAAGAAGATACAGACATAATTAGGTAGTAAGTTATTGCTGTAAGATGATTGTCAGTACAAAATTCATATTTGACCTCTTAAATTGGTTATACTTTTAATATACACTCATGGAGTGATTTGGACCGACGTGACCAAACAGGTGTTACTCTCTGGTTATTCCTGTGAAACACAAGTTGGATAAACTCTTTCCGGTTTTCTGTAGAAAATCACTTTCTTTGCAAGACCATATCTATTCGCACTAAGAGTTAATCAAACCCATATTACGTTTGAATATCCCATCTTATTGACAAAATAAGTATTGTCGATATGCTTGTTAGATATTCCTTCCAAAAACGAACAAACAAAAAGGATATGTCATGTCCAGATTGTGTATGCATTTGAAGGTGTTTTGTACATGCACAGGGATCTTTACCAATGGCTCTTTTGTGGGAGTAACTATGGCAACTTTAACAAATAAGGCTTTTTGAATATCTTTTCCAATATACATAACATCCCAGAGGAAGTCTTGCAATTTCTAAAAGTCCTTTGAATATTTTAGTATTATTTCAGTTCATTGACTATAGAGCTAAAATTTCTGAAATAAATATTGTTAAGATCTGAAAATGTAAGTGGGCATATAGGCTTTTTCATGCATCATTTTATGAAAACCCAGTTTTTATGAAAGTAAATGGAATAGAATAAAAGAATGTAAGTGAATTGGGTAAGCTAATTACTAGTATAACTTTGTTTTCTATTAACAGTCCATTGAATGTACATGATGCAGTTAAATTATTTCCTTTGTGTCTCTGTACTTCAGTTAGTTTTAGAATCTTTATAGTTATGAGTGAATGTTTAGTATAAATAAAGGTCTTTTTAAATGATTAGAATTAACCTTGTGTTATGTGTCCTACTCCCAAGAAAATGAGTTATTTTTAAGTGTTAAGAGTTTATCATTTTCATTATCATTATCATAGGGAATCATTATCATTATCATAGGGAATTAAAAAATGCAGTAGTATTGATGTCTTTTTAAACCAATTGTATTCACAAGTTGGAGAGTCTTTAATTCATACTTAGGTCTTGGTGCCTATGATTTTTAACCTCTCATTCCTAACATTAATATGTCAGACTGCATTTTTGTGTATACGAAAGGTAAACTATTTATCTGGGGTGAAAAGTGATTTTTATATCAGTCTTTCTTTAATAACATTATAAAGTAGTACATTTCTCTCAAAATGTTGGGTATAAAAAGCAATCAAAATACTTCTAATGGAAAACAATTTAGGTGAGCTACAATATGGAAACAATTGCTCCAAAAGACCTGCAGTCTGTTTCCATCAGGAATTGGGCAGGTCATTCTTTCAGTAAGACTGTGTTAACCAGAGATGGGGTCCCCAGGCAGTGCAGTGTTGAGTGAAGGGATAAAATATGATTTATAGTATTTTGAGCTAGAAATCAAGAATGTTATAGTTTAGCAGTTCCTTTCACCAGGGAGGTATAAATTGATTATGAACTTGGAGTTTTCATATTACAGTTACTTATTTTCTTTTTTTGTTGTTGTTGGTCATGGGGCTTGACCTCTGGGCTTGGGTGTTGTCCCTGGTCTCTACCACTTGGACCACAGTGCCACTTCCAGTTTACTAGTGGTTTATGAGAGATAAGAGTCTCACAGTCTGTCCTGCCCGAGCTGGCTCTGAACCACAATCCGCAGATCTCAGCCTCCTGAGTAGCTAGTATTACAGGGGTGATCCACCGGTGTCCGGCTTAGTTACCTATTTTCTAACAAAGATAAAGTGAAATATTATTAGAGTGTGCACAATAATTTTGGGAAATTTTCCTAGAATTAGTAGACTGAGTGCTGGTATTTAGTTATAAAATAGAATGAGGTTATTTGATATGGTGGGAATGGACCGCAGCCTAACACTTACCGTGTGTACAATGTTGTACTAGTAATTCCAACTCAGAAGACTTACATATCATCATCTTAGAATTAAAAATAGAAGTAGTTCTACTTTATGGGATTATTGTGAGGATTAAATTAGATACCAAAGGTAAAGTACTTGGAAAAACAATCATAGTTTGATATTTTCTACTTGTTATTTTATCATGTGATATATTCAAATATTTGTACTGTGAATTTTATATTGTGTCTATTTAGGATAGGCAAAGTGATGTATTGATATTCATTGCGTTGTTCACTTTTCTGTTATTATGAGGATAATACCTGCAAAGAAAATTTCTGAGAAGGAAATTATCATATTGACTCATGGGTTAAGATCAGATGTCTCCATTGTTTTTCATTATATTTTTAGTAAATAGTTGTACGAAGGGTTTTCCATTCAATGAATCAGTTTTTAAGTATGATGGATCTTTACATAAATTTCTCACATCCTTCCAAACCTCACCCCACTTTCATTTTTTCCTAGTTTCATACTATCTGCATTGAATATTATGGCTTCACTCTCTACTTCCGTAAGTCTCTTTAATCCTTCCTTTTGACTTCCCCTCACATTTTCCAAGTGATAGTTTCCTGGTATTCATTTTGTTGGATTAAAAGTTCAATTTTATAAGAAATTACACCTTTTAAATACTCCTCTGCAAATAGCATGCTTTGATTAATACTGTTGTTTAACTTGCATAAAATTCTGGCTTCCAAATACGCGTCCTTTGTGTGTCTGGCTCTGACGTCGTTTACTTAACATAATTTTAGATCTATCCATTTATTTGCAAATGCTGTAACGGTCTTTATAATGGATGGGTGCAATCCAATTGTGTATATGTGCAACACTTTCTCCAACCATCCCTCCGCTAAAGGGCATCTGGGCTGATTCCATAAGTTCTCTATGGTGAATAGTGCAGTAGAGAACATAATTGTGAGATTGATTTTACTGTAACCTTTGGGAAGAATTCACCACTGTTTTTCTGGGAGCAACCCTCTAGCCAATTTTCCAGAATAAGCACATCCTTCATCTCCATCACAAGGTTTTTCAAGTTCTCAAAAACACACTACCCCCTACAGGTCTGAATCAGCTAAAACCACACTGTGCCCATATTCTTGTTGTTGTTGTTGTTGTTTTCTGTCCAGACGAGGGGCCTGAACTCCGGGCCTGGGCGCTGGCCCTCAGCTTTTCTGCTCAAGGCTTGCAATCTACCATTGGAGCCACAGCGCCACTTCCAGCTTTCTTCTTTTTGCTTATGTGGTGCTGAGGAATCAAACCCAGGGCCTCATGCATGCAAGGCAAGAGCTCTACCACTGAGCCACTTTCCTAGCCCCGATGTGCCCATATTCTTTTAATACATTTTTCATAATTTTACACATAATTTAGTGAGAATCTTATGTGTACTTTCCTAATGTGGTAATGAGGGATATGACAATAGAGTAAAAGTAAGAGATATGGAATTTAATTAGTTACTATCATATTTAAAATAATTTTCAGCTCTCATAGCATCACTTACTATTATTTTAATCTTTTATTTGATTACTTCACCTATCCCCTAAATTATAGCATGATTTAACTACAAAGGCAAAAATGTGTGGTTTGACTTTGACACTCATGTGTGAGGATGCAAAATATGGGCAATTAAAGGGATTGGAATTAATAGCCATTATCCATTTTGTTAAATGGTTTTCTCAAACTGATTCTCACAATTCATATTTCATTCAACAAGAAACGTGACTTTTCCCTATGCTCTGCTCCTCATTAAACTTGTTTCCATGTTATTTTGTAATGAAGGATGATTTCATAAATCTACTGTAGATACAAAAACACATTAAAATATTTCTATATGTATGCATTGATATAAATATACACACATATATTATAAAAGTTATAATGATAAATTTTAACTTCTGTAACTACAATTTACTAAATTATTAAAAACATGGACGGCCCAGGCCTGGAATCCTGGTTACTCAGGAGGCTGAGATCTGACGATCTTGGTTTGAAGCCATCCTGGGCAGGAAAGTCCATGAACCTCTTATCTCCAAACAACCAACAGAAAATCAGAATTGGAACTGTGGCTCAAAGTAGTAGAGTGATAGCCTTGAGAGAAAAGACTCAGAGATATCACCCAGGCTCTTAGTTCAAGAACTAAAATCTACCCCCAAAAAGTATTTAATTTACACCTGTGTAAGTAGAGTATTTCTTTCACCCAAATGCACATCCATGCTCATTGCAAGGTAACTCTGTTGTACCTGGAGTACCACATAATATTATCACATAAGTAGAAAGCATTGCAACATGGGTAAACTCTATCTCTCTCATGGATTTTTCTCTACTCAATATTCAAATCTTGCAATTATTCCAATTATTTAAAGTCATAGCTTTTGTTCTTTAATACCCATAATATTAGAATTTCAATTGAGTGTCTTGTGTCTTCTAAATGGATGTTCTTACCACTTTGGCATGCCCCCAGCCCTAAATTATCCTGATTAACTTTCAGATTGAATCTCACTTCCTACTTGTGTATGATCATGGGCTCAGTCTACTTCGTGTTATTCTTCCTGGAATTTAGAATAACAGGTTCCTGGCATTGTGTACAGATCTTTCGATCCAGTCTGAGCTTTAACCACTATCCTCACCACAGTAGGCTCCCATGTAGTCAGGATTTTCATAAGCTTATCATAGCTATTTTTTTTGAGTCCGGTCGTGGGGCCTGAACTCTGGGCCTGGGCGCTGTCCCTCAGCTCTTCAGCTCAAGGCTACCACTCTACCACTTGAGCCATAGCGCCACTTCCGGCTTTTTTCTTTTTGCTTATGTAGTGCTGAGGAATCGAACCCAGGACCTCATGCATGCAAGGCAAGCGCTCTACCACTGAGCCATCTTCCCAGCCCCTATCATAGCTATTTTTTAAAAACCTTTGAATTTCCTGCAGGTTCTTGAGTACTGAGTTAATTTGGGTTTGCTTGGGTTGTTTTGTTTCTTTTGAATGTATGTGTTGAGTTGTTCCTCATTTTTCCTTTTGTTTCTTTCACTCAAGTTCTTACCAATAGTGCTGAGAAACCAAATCTTCTTTCTCAAGATAGTCAAGGTAAAAAATATTTATTCCAAAACAATTCCAGTGACATTTAAACACCTTCAGGAATTTCGAGAAGATGGCAGAGGAGAACCTGGTGGCTAAACAAGTTCTCGCAGAGAAAGCAGTTCTAATGTTCCAGTGAACAGTCCTAGGCACACCAAGTGTGCATCACAGTACAGAGAGTTTGGCCAGAGAGGGAAAATCCAGGTAAGGAGACAGATGTGAGCATTTTCCGGCAGCCATGGCTGCAGCGGCTGTGGCGGTTGTGGTGGCGTCCATAGCCACCATACCTACAACCCAGAGAGTTTGGGACAAATGTGCCAGATGCAGCAGGTGAGCAGATTTTACTCAACACCAACAAGAACTGACAAATAGCAGATATCTTCATCCTGCAGATAGCAGAACATAGGCTACTCAGGAACCAACACTCCCGCGTGAGTACAAAACTGACATTCTCACTGCTTCTCAAAGGAAGCAGAGGAGGGAAGGCCACTCCTCCCCCCAACAGCGGAGATATCCATCTTTGATACAGACAAAGGCCTGGCTAAGCAGCTAGCTCCAACTCAGTCCTTTGATGAAAACAAAAGAGTCATTTAGCGAGTCACAAGTACCTACCCTGACCTGCCATTCTGAAGTCCACAACCAGGCAGAGAAAGCTACACCCATGAAGGAGTGGCTTTCTTCACTGGGTAAAAAGAGCCAGAGGCTGCTCCTCTCTACAGCAGCCCTGACAATCAATTGAAACTCAGTAAACATAAACCCTGAGAATGGCTCCAGGCTGGGCTCTGTGAATGTCTCAGAAGCTAGCCCCTCAGGGAAAAGCTACTGTTTTCTGAAAGGCCTCAACTTTTCCCAGAACCCAGCCTTTTCACAGCAACTCCAAACTAGAGGAAACAGCCATCTCCCTCTTTTGTGATACTCAAAGCAGATCTCCCTCCCACTGAACTAGCCTCGGAGGAAGATCACAAACTTCTGGGTAAACCAACAGAATTTTTTCTGCCTGCCCAAACAAACTGACTTAAAAAAACCAATCAAGCCACAGAAAACGAAACACCATAAGCAAAGCAGAGACTCCATCAAGAGACTGGTTACTGACACAAGGGAGATACAGGATCTTCCCATCAACACCCCAAAAACAAAATCAAAGAAGTCTTTTTTTATATCTTTTAAAATATTTATTTTTAATTATAAAAAATTGTTTTTATTAATCTTTTTTTCTTCCTCTTATAACTCCTATTTTAGGTGTATATGTGCTTTTTTAAAAAAAAATCTCTACTGACCTTTAGGTATTTTTTGTTCTTTCTTTCTCATTGATTTTACTTTTTCATCTTTTGTTCTTTTTGCATGAATTATTTGTTGTTCTGCTTATCCTCATATATACCTGTCATTGATTATAAGACCTTATCCCCCATTGTGTACATACTTAATTCATAAATGTATTCCTTAATTCAAAACTTCTTAGGATTAAATTCCTTAATAGCAGTATTATCTCTTTATACCTATACAATATTTGAAGTATTTTTTAATTTATTTTTTTATTGTGAAAATACTGTACATATGGGTTAAAATTACATGGGCAAGATAATAAGAACATTTCTTATCAAGCATTGTAGCCTCCTCCTTTGTTTCCCCTTCCCATTCCTTCCCAGCCTCCCACTGCCCCCCATTTAATCCTCCCCCCCCACCAAAGTTGTAAAGTTCGTTTTCGACATGACAACTTGTACTTCTCATCGTTGCAACGGGTCCACCTGTATCTTATCTAAACGACTTGTTTTTCCTCTTCCCCTCCACAAATAATTATTTTTTTAGTTTTTCAGGTCTCCTTTCTATCCCTCCCCTCCTCTCATCCTATCCCCGTTCATCTCTCAATGTCACTTCTTTAAATTTTCATTACTTTTAAGAGTTTCCCTTTTTAAATTTAAATATTTGTCTTTCCATTTTTTTCTTGTCTCAATTTTTTCTCTCTCTCCTTTCATTCTTTCCAATCCATTTCCCTCTTGAGAGTAGGACTTGGTTAATTTCACTCTCCTTTTACCTATCCACATCCCTCTATCCCTATTTTTCCACACCTTTCTCCCTAAACATAATAATTTCAAATTTCAAATTCTTCTTTGCTATTCTTACCCCATTAATACATAGTTGTTTAATGTTGAATAGACTGTATCTCTTGAAATAGATTGTATCTGCAGACTTTTGACTATGCAATTACAGGACTTTGGTTGATGCTTGCCTTAAAATGGTGTTCTAGCACAAAACTAGCATTACTTTCATCCCAAATGGGCAGAACAAACAAGAAAAACACAAGGAAAAATGGCAATTCCGGGTATCTCAATTCCCACTCAAGATAATCAGGTGATAGAACAGATAATGAATAATCCAGAGGAGAGTTCCCAAAAAGCTCTACAAACATTACTGGTAAACATGGTGAATGAAATGATTGAAACCCTGCAAAGGACTCAGTGTGAGCTTGATAGGGAGAGAGAGGTGGCAAACCAAAGATCAAAACAGGAAGCTCATGGGCTTGAGGAAGATACTAAAAGGTTGATACTGGAATTGTCTGAGCAGGTTGAGAACACTCAAAGAGAAATAAAGGAATTGCATGAGCAGGCTGAGATCAAACAAAGAGAACTACAGGATTTGCATGAACGTGAGAAATCTAATCAAAGAGTAATACAAGAATTGCAAGAGCGGGATGAGCATAGACAAAGATCAATAAAGGCATTCATGGAATCCATAAACAGGCACCTGAAAGGAGTCAGGGAGACCACAAAGAGAATGCTGAATGGAGCCCAACAGAAGCAATGGGAGTCCAAGGAAACCATAACCATTCAACTAAGTGATTTGAGAATAAACACTGAACACAAATTAAGGAAGTAAAGAATTTCATACAAGATTTAAAACAAAGCTCCAACAAAGATTTTGAAGCCATAAAAACCGACCAATCAGAAGCAAAAGAAATGAAAAAATGTAGTAGAAAGTCTTGACAGTAGGTTAGACCATGCAGAAGATTGAATCTCCGGCATTGAAGACAGCCTAGGTATTATAGAGAAAGAACATATAACTGTCCAAGACAAATTCAAGAAATATGATAAATTTATTCAACACTTGGAAGACACCATCAGAAGGTCTTATCTGAGGGAAATGGGTGTAGAGGAGCACATAGAGACAGAAGTTAATGGTCTAGAAAATTTGCTTAACAGGATCCCAGCAGAAAACTTCCCAACACGCAAAAAGATAGGCATATTCAGATACAAGAAGCTTTTAGAACTCCAAATAGACCAGACAAGAACAGGACATCCCATCATCACATTATAATCCACACGGGATCAATTCAGATCAAGGAAAAGATCCTTAAAGCTGCCAAGGAGAAAAGATCAGTCACCTATAAAGGAAAACCAATTAGAATCACCTCAGATTTCTCAACAGAGACAATTAAAGCAAGAAGAGCCTGGAATGATGTATGCCATGCCCTAAAGACAAACAACTATCAACCAAGAATAGTGTACCCAGCTAAACTCTCCTTCATAACTGAAGGTAAAATAAAAATCTTTCATAGCAAAGAAAAACAAACAATATATGTCCATCAAATCAGCTCTACAAAAGATACTTAATGTCCTACACATAGAAAACCACAAGAAAGGCCAAGAAACCACACCCAAACAGAATCCAAGAACCATAGGAAGAATGCAGTAGGCGTAGCTCCCAAGAAGGAGGATAAAATGGCAGGAACATCCAAATACCTCTCAGTCTTATCTCTCAATATTAACGGATGTAACTCCCCAATAAAGCAAACGCTTTCTATGAAGCCATCATTACCCTCATACCAAAACCCTCATCAAAGAAAGAGCACTATAGACCCATTTCTTTCATGAACATAGATGCAAAGCCTCTCAACAAAATTTTGACTAATCGATTTCAACAATTCATCCAAAAAATCATACACCACGAGCAAACAGGATTCATTTCAGCGATACAAACCTGCTTCAATATACGCAAATCAATTAACATAATTCATCACATCAAAAAGAGCAAGGATAAGAACCACAGGGTTATCTGAATAGGTGCAGAAAAAGCTTTTGACAAGATCCAACACCCCTTTATGGTGAAGGTCCTGGAAAAATTAGGAAACCATGGAACATTCCTCAATACAATAAAGGCTGTGTATGACAAGACTACAGAAAGCATTGTACTCAATGGTGAAAAACAAAGCTATTTCCTCTAAACTCAGGAATGAGACAAGGATTCCCACTCTCTCTTCTGCTCTTCAATCTAGTATTAGAATGCCTATCTACACCAATAAGACAAGATGCGAACATAAAGGGGATCCCAATAGGGTAAGAAGAAGTAAAACTCCCCCTCTTTGCAGATGACATGATCTTGTATTTAAAGAATCCACTCCCAAGTTACTCAAGGTGATACAAATCTTTTGCAAAGTAGCAGTGTATGAAATTAATCCTCAAAAATTAATGGCTTTTCTGTATGCCAACAATGAGAAAATTGTGGCTGAAATTAGGAAAGCAACTCTATTCCTAATAGCCCCACAAAAAATGAAATACCTAGGAATTAACTTAACCAAATGAGTGAAGGACCTCTATGATGAAAACTTTAAATACCTAAAAAAGGAAATCAAAACAGACTTAGAAAGTGGCAAAAAACCCCATGTTCTTAGATTGGAAAGATCAACACCATAAAAATGGCAATACTTCCCAATGCTATCTATAAATTGAATGTGATACCTATCAATATTCCAACCTCATTCTTCAAGGAAATAGAAAAGGCAATCCAAAAATATATATGGAACAATAAAAGACCACGTATAGCAAAAACGATCCTTAACAGAAAGAACAGTGCTGGAAGAAAATCAATAACAAATTTCAAACTCTTCTAGAAAGCCATAGTAATCAAAACAGCTTGGTACTTGTGCCAGTGCACAAGAACAGACCTCAGGACCAATGGAATAGAATTGAAAACCCAGAAATGAACCTAAAGAACTACAGCCATCTTATCTTGATAAGGCAGCTAAAAAAAATAGAATGGAAGGAAGACAACCTCTTCAGTAAATGGTGCTGGAAAAATTGGTTAACTACTTGTAGAAAACTAAAGCTAGATCCTTATAAATCACCCTGCACCAGAATCAACTCCAAATGGATCAAAGTCCTCGGAGTCAAAACAGACACTCTGAAAACTTTACAGGATGGAATAGGAGAAACCCTAACTCTCCTTGGCAAAGGACGAAATTTTCTTAATAGAGACCCGGAAACAACAAATCATAGAAAGGTTGGACAAATGGGATTGCATGAAGTTGCAGAGCTTATGCATGGCAAAGACAAAGCTAGCAAGATCAATAGAAAGCCTACGGATTGGGAGAAGATCTTCACTATCCATACAACGGACAAGGGTCTCATATCTAAAATATACTTGGAACTCCAAAAAATTAAATCCCCCAACAACAAATCCTAAAAGAAACAACTGCCCAATAAATACTGGGCTAAAGAGAAACTTCTCTGAAGAAGAAAGAAGGATGGCCAATAGACACATGAAGAAATGCTCAACCTCCCTAGCCATAGAAAAATGCAAATCAAAACATTGAGATGCCACCTCACCTCAGTTAGAATGGCTAAAATCAAGAACTGTAATAACAACAGATTCAGGAGGAGATGTGGATAGGGGAACCCTACTGCATTGTTGGTGGTAGTGTAAACTTGGTCAACAACTTTGGCAAGTGGTATGGAGGTTCCTCAAAAGACTCTACATAGAGCTCCCCTATGACCGAGCAATCCTACTTTTGGGCATTTACCCAAATGATCACAAAGAAGACCACACTAAAGCTCCCAGCACAACTATGTTTATGGCAACATTATTTACCATAGCTAAGCATAGAACCAACCCAAATGCCCCTCAGTAGATGAATGGATCAAGTAATTGTGGTATATATACACAATGGAACTCTTTGCCTCCATCAGAAAGAATGACATTTCCCCATTGTCAGGAAAATGAAAGTCTAGGAAAAAATTATATTAAGTGAAGTAAGCCAGGCCCAAATGCACATAGGCGCCATAGTTTCCCTTATTGGTAGTAAATAGTATATGTCTGAGACAAGCAGAAAAGGTAAGATTCATTGATGTTATGTGAAATGTACCCCAACATAATTATTCAAATATCTTTTTCTTTCATGCGATTGTTTGTAATATATTTATAAGATGAATTTTTGTTGCTTTGTATGTCCCTCCCCCACGATATAACTCCTGTTTTCACTGTATTTTATGTTGGTATAATTTGTGGAGGGGAAGGGGAAAAAAATCCTTTAAGAAGGAATAGAGTTGGACCCATTGTAACAATGAGATTTACAAGATGTTATGTCGAAAAACGAACTTTAAAACTTTTGCAAGGTGGGGAATAACGGGGAGGGGCAGCAGGGGTGGGATGGAAAGGGATAGAAAGGGGAAACAAAGGAGGAGGCAACAATGCTTGATAAGAAAAGTACTCATTATCTTGTCCATGTAATTGTAACTCCTCTGTATGGTATTTTCAGAATAATAAAAAAAATCCCTTCATTCCTATTAATGGTATATGAATTCTATGTGCTTAGAAGGGTCTTTTTATATTCACAGCCATCTTTGGCATACACAGACAGATCATGGGTTATATGAAGATAATAAATTTCTAGATGCTTGCCAGGAGGAGTAAAATCTATAGTTATTTTTTTTCCCAGAGGCTTCCCTGTTCATGAAAGAAATATGCTACTTGATGCAGGAATTCACAAAACTACATTACTAGGAAGAACTTAAACAATCATCCAACATTACAGAGTTGAGGGAGATGAATTGATCTCCTGAATAATTTACTTTTGGGTCAAATAAAAGCAGGCTGCCATGAAGAGAGTAGACTTTAGAGAAACATGATGAGTTGTATGTAAATAGTTGCTTTGCTAATTTTCTTAATTTGTGAACTAATACAGGGAAATAAAGTACAGCAAGGTAAAAAAAAATAAAGAACTCTGCATTGAAATACTCATTTGTGTGTGTACACACACGTGCATGTTCATGTGCTCATGCATGCATTCATCATTCCTGCTCTAAGCATCTGTGCCCCAGGATAGTGGTCTACCACTTGAGCCACCGCTGCACTTCTGGTTTTTTGGAGATAATCACATGTTTTTTCATGATTGGACTGGCTTTGAACAGTGGTCTTCAGATATCGGCCTCCCCAGTAGCTAGCTAAGCTAATTCACCCTCTGAGTAGCTAGTTAAAATTCTGTCTGTCCTCTATGCTTCACTGCTTTTTTATCCTTTTCCTGAGGTAATCACAAGCCTGTCATCTATGTGTCTAATTGCTTTAAAAATACTGTTACTGCTTGGCACCAGGGGCTCCAACCTATACTCTTAACTACTTAGGAGGCTTGAGAACAAAAAGCAGGACAAATTTTAGGGGAGTTCCTTCCCAATCTATACCTGGGTGCATTGGATCATTTCCACCATCCTGCACTATCTAGAGACTAAAATTGGAAGGACTGCAGGATCCAGGAAACTAGACAAGTTGGTGTGCAACTCGGATGCCATTGATGCATCAGGTGCATGTCCTTGTGGAAAGGGAACCCCTATCCTAAAATTAACCACTGATATAATGCCAGCCTAGCATTATTGTTCTTGTTAGGCTGGAATTATATCAGTGGTTAATTTTAGGATAGGGGTTCCCTTTCCACAAGTACAAGTTGAAATCCTCACAATTTTCCAAAACCAAAATAAGTACATACATTAACATCCCAAAACTTAGTACAATCTGTTCTTTCCTCCAATATCATCTTTATCTAATTATCATATGATGTGACAGAATAGCTTCTTCATTAAACTTATGATATATTTTAAAAGACCTAAAAAATTCTTTCTCACTTATTAAGTGCAAACGAATGGCATGTTGCCTCATTCTTACATATTTGACTGCCACTAAAAATCCATTCCATGATTATTATAGTAATATATTCTGATTTATTACTTTATTTGTAAAAGATTTTAAACATTTTGCTTTTCTGCTGACGTTTAAGTATTTAAATAGTATCATCAAAATATATTCCTTGGTTACTTGGGGCAGTTTTTTATAAAGTTTTTAACTAATGGCTTCTAAGAATTCTTAATTGCTATATTATCTGTTTTATTTTTAATTTCAATATAATTTTATTTAAAGGTAATGTACAGAGGGGTTACAGGTACATAATTAAGGTAATGAGTACATTTCTTTTGGAAGGAATATTGTTATCTCCTCCATCGATTTTTTTGGACACTCAATTACTGATGCTTTTGCTGTTGGTATTGTTCAAATGTACTTTTGCTTTCTTTGTTCATACTTTTTTATTATAAAATTGATATAAAAAGGGCTTACAGTTACTTAAGTCAACTAAAAGGTACATTTCATTTTATTTTCTATATTTCAAATTTTGGTCTTAATTAATTATTTTCTTGTTTTTTAAGATAATTCTTTTTTCAGAGTTGTAGGATTAGTTCATTTAATTTTGCATGATTTTTACACATGTAAATTATTCACATATATGTTACTTTTAAAACATTTAACATGTGAATATTTAATATTATTTTCTTAATTATTATATGGTTGGTGAATTTACATAAATTGGTTTTCTTATAGTTCTAAACATATTTTTCCAGGTAACAAATAATTACTGTATTTTCAAGAATCACATACTATATTAAGAAAGGCTTCATTTCCTGGTCACTTTTTTGTAAATATTTGTACTTGAATTAAAAAAAAAGTTTGAGCTGGGCATGGTGATTTGGGTCTTCCATTTTCTACCTATGGTAGGAACTGTCAATAGGGTTTGTAATTCGGGAGAGCCTGAGAAACTATGAGACTTTATCATAAAAATATCCAGAGTGAAATGATTTGAGATATAGCCACCCATAGCGAGATATAGAGCACCTGGTTATCATATTCTAAATCTTGAGACTTAAACACCAGTAACATTAATCTTTTGTCAAAATTAAAGGATACATGTTTCAAAATGTTTATTATTTAAAGCTTATTTACAAAGGTTCTCATGTCTTCTATTTCTTAATTTTCCATTTACTTAATCTATAAGAATCCAAGTATATTGTGATTATTTGATTTCTACTAAATGTTTAAATAGTATGAGCAATATTATGATTTCATATATTAATCAATTTTTAATATTTGTAATAATTTCCTCTATTTAATATTATAATATCAATATTTCAAATGTGTGTATGTGGTATGTGTGTGTATGTGTGTGTGTGTGTGTGTGTGTGTGTGTGTGTTTATATGGTTTTTGTGTGTGTGTGTGCTTTGTGTGTACCTTTGTAATGCTTGGGAGATCACACCATTATTTCACATATGATAGGTCAAGATTTTACCACTGAACTATACTGTGTAGTTATAATGTAAATAATGTTTTAAATTATGACTTTAAAATTTTCATTCCTAGTATGTTTTTTCAAAATTATATATGATTAAATGTGATACATTTTCTATCCACGTTAGCAATTTGTATTGTTATTTAGAGTATTTCCACTGCTTTTTCACTTCCAAGTTCTTGTGTTTGTTATTGATAAAGGTTTTACTTTGCTTCTTTTCTCTCTTCATTCTTTTTGCCTTTAGAGTTTAGCTATTTTTTCCTTTATTTCTTTGGAAATTAATTATCATATTGCTATTACAATTTATTTACATTGTAAGAGGTCTATATAATGCTTTATTTTCTATTTTATTTTTCCTATCTTCTCTGACTCTCAGTCCACACTATTAGGTGGATTAAAAAGAACTTGATTAAGGACCCTTTGATTATTTTCCTCCTTCTCTTCTCTGAAGTCTTTCTGTTTTTGAAACACAATAACAATGACATACAGCTCCTAGGTGGTCCATCATTCTATCCCCTTTCACTCTTCTCTGTAGTCGTTATCATTCAACTTTATTATTCTATAGTGTTATCTAAATCTTAACTCATTCCTAAATTAATTTTAGTTGTTTGAAGCATTCTCTAAAGACGTTTTTCACTATATAATATCTCGGGTCTTGTGTTTTCACAAGGTGCAAATATGAGTGACTATCAAAAATCTAGATATCTATAGAATATTGGTCCACCTGCTCAATAAACTTGTATGTAAATTCAAGGAATACAGGTCAATCAGAACAATCTTGTAAAATGGTGTAGCTTGAGCACTCTAACTAGATTTGAATCTTATTACCATGTTTATTAGTGAAAGAACCGACACATAGAAGAATGTAACAGATTTATCAAAAGTAAATTCTTAGTTTTATTGTCAATAGATTTGAAAAGGATGCCATGACTTAATGAAATAAAAATAGAATATTAAATGGGTATATTGGCACTACTGCCTCTCTAGTTTTAAAGAATGATCTTAGACTACTACCTCAAACCTTATACAAAAATTTTTAAATGAAAAATGATTATCAAACTAAATGTGAGTTGTAAAATCCTACAAAACATACATGTAAAAATTCATGACAATGGATCAGTAACGGTTTCCAAAAATTTGACATGGAAAGCATTAGTGGCTAAAGAAAAGCAAGAATAAACTAATATCAACTGATGATCTTTCTTAATTCTATGAAAGTAGTGAAAACATATCCAACAGATAGAGGGCACATATTTGTTAATGCTACAATGTTAATGCTACAGTGATCCTGAATCTTAAGTACTATTATATCTTCTAATTCTGTATAAATTTTTCCCGAACAGGGTATTTCTATAAAGAACATATGTAAATTAATAGTCAATAGGAGGAGCATATGAATTAAGCTCCTCTTTAGTATCTAAGAAATAAGAAAAAGAAAATTCAGTAGTATGACCATAATATAAAAAGATGACACAAAATATAGTAATGCATTTGTGGAGAAATTGATATACTTCGCATAGTAGAATGATTTGTGCAATACTGCAGTCATTTTATTAAGCAATTTTTCAAGTCTTCAAAAGGTCAAAGAGAATTGTATATGTTCTAGATATTACACTTCTATGTATGTATTAAAGAGAAGTAAAAAACTTGTATGGATCAGGAATGTAGTTCATTGACTGTGCACTTGGACAGTATGAGTGAGAACCTGAAATAATTCCTCAAAACAAATTTTGAAAAGACACCCTATAGAAGATGTATGCAGGACAAATTCTTGTAACTCAATTTTATATCTATTTTAATATCTGTTCTAAAATTTATAGCATTTCTATTTGAAGAAATCCAAGTTTGTGAAAATTAGGCTTGGAAAACCTATGAGTGTGCAATTCACTTCCAAAGCACTAAAATGTATACAATGAAAGGAGATAATATATTGTATGTGAATTTCATGTCAGCAAAAAAATAAAACTATAGTTAAAATTTCTTCCTACAAAATGCAAAATACCTAATGTTTTTGGTGTTGGCTAAAAATTCTTCGTAAACTGCAGTTTCTAAAACAAAGATGTGATTTCTGTTTATTTTGAGTTTTTTGTCTGTTTTTATACTTTATGCAGAGATAACCCAATCAAAAAATGTATGTGATAACTGGAATATCTAGGAATTATACATCACTTATACGTAATTGATAACCTTTTCTGGAAGAAACTTTTAGCAAATGATAGAAAACACAAATCTATGCATCTGCATTTTTTGATAGCCATAAGTTACTTGCTCAATCCAATTGCTTTTCTCTACTTTGCTAGAAAAAAAGTATTCTCAGGATAAGAGCCAATAACGTGAAAAGAAATAAAACATGCAATCATCTTGATTTATTTGTGACAAAAACAAATGAAATAAAACAATTCCACTTAAGCGACTCCATTATTAGTATCTATGAATATGATCCTGAATGCCAACATCCATTGAATTTTTGAAATTTTAATTTCTACGAACATATGAAAATTAGAATAAGAAAACAAATATAGTTTTAGAGAAAACCAGCCTTGGAATAATTTTCTTAATTGTTTTGAAATTACAAAAGAATTAATACCATTAAAATTATCCTTTCCTATGGAAATCATTTAAAAATGTTTATCACTTATTATAATTCAAATACCAAGCAAGAGTAATTTTACAGAATAATTACAAATATTTTATTACTATTGTAAAATAGAATAAAAGACAGTCCCAATATATTATTATTATTCTTAATTTTAAATCATTTCCTAAATATCTTAAACAATCTAAATAGTCATGTCTTTAACATAGACGTAAATATTCTATACTTTTTACCTAACATTTTCCATGGGCATGTATTCATGTTTCTAAGAAATGTTTACAGCAGGTAAAAGATGCTTCTGTGAAATTAATGTGATATATTTTGTTGTTTTTCTAGATGTTGTTTGCAAGGTTATGCATTGTCCCTAAGCCATTTTGTGTTCAAAGCCAGCACTCTACAACTTGAGATATAGAGCTAATTCCTGGTTTTAGTGGTTAATTGGAGAATCTAACAAGTACTTTTCTGTCTGGGCTAGTTTCAAAAACAATTCTAAGACCTCATTACCCAGAATAGCTCGAATTATAGGTGTGAGTCACTGGCACTTGGTTTAATGTATTTTTTTAATTTTAATTATGTTTCAAGATTTTTGTTTCATTATAATGTATATCGTTCTACACATAAATTTAGATATATGTATATATTTCTGATGACAATCTCTAAAAATGTATGTCTTTCTACACATAATATATATATATATATATATATATATATATATATATATATATACAAATACATTTCTGAAGACAGACTCTTTCTAAAACTTCTTATGCTACTATTTTTTTACCTTTTTATTTCAAAGATATACAGTATGTTTTTCCAAAAGTTTCCTAGAATAAGATATCTAATATTTCAATAGAATGTAGCATTTATTACTTTTAAGGGAATTTTAGATATACACATGATATTGTAGTATATTACTTGAAATAATTCTGTTCAAACACTTAAATATTTGTGTGTAGTGGTGAGGAGAGAGGAAGTTAATTCATACCTGTTAGGAAATTGCAATACCTCAAAAATCTATTCTATAATATGTTATAAGCACATAGCCAAGCTACCAGTTATAGTTTAGTTTTTTTGTTTCTTTGTTCAAAATATTAATATGGATGCATGCACAGTGGTAACATTAAAATTATTAATCAAAAGACAAAATGAATAATCGCAAAATCATAGATGCATATCAGAGTTTCAATAGTTACCACTTAGATTCTAATAATAATTTTGATGAGGATAATGATGATCACAGAGTACCCTGATAATGACAATATTGTGATTGAAAAGGAAAAAACTTTACATATTTTTGAAGCTATATTTCCCATATTAAATATATAGTAAAAAATAGCGTTGGATTACATACAATAAGAATAACAAGAAGACAGTTTCAATATCCAGAAATACTATCACATAAATGGGTAGAGACAGTAAAAACCCTAATGTTATTCCTGAAGTCTCTCTAATGTATACCCACTTTTCTTGGTGGTATTATTTTCTTATAAATAAAATTATTTATTTCCACATTTTGATGGACTAAGGTATAGTTTTCTGCTTAGTGTGATTAGTTCAAAAACATTCTCCTATAGATACTATTCAATAACAAATGTTTCCAATGATATACTAAGGGTATGTTCTTCAATACATCTGAAAAAACATGACACTATTTATTTTTACATAGTACCACTTACATATCTGTAGTTACCTTAAAATGACATAGACCTTAGAGCCAGGAGGTAAAATTTATTTTTATTTCTGCAGGAAACAATTTGTGACTTTATACCAACAAACTGAATTTGAGTCTTTCCTTATTTGTAAGGTAAGGTGGAAAATGTAAGGACTCTTCACTTTTCTTTTTTCCTGCTCTAGAAGTCAACCCATATATTCTTCATTATTTCTGGTAGATTACATCCATTTATAGATGAGAAATATAAGGCCAACAGTCAATGTAGTGAGTAAATAATGATACTAGAATTTGTGTCTGAGTTCTTCACTCTGTGTGCTTACAGAGAGAGTAATTTGGTGATGGAGGGGACCAATATGAAAAGACTATGGGGAAAAAGCATACTTTGGATATGGTTGTTTTAGGACTAGGTGACAGTGTTGAGTAAATGAAACAGGCTGGTGTCAAGGGCATAAAAAGTAGTATATAGAAATCATTTGAGTGGGGGCTGGGAAGGTGGCTCAGTAGTAAAGCGCTTGCCTTGCATGCATGAGGCCCTGGATTCGATTTCTCAGCACCACATAAGCAGAGAAAAAAGCCGGAAGTGGTGCTGTGGTTCAAGTGGTAAGAGTGCTAGTCTTGAGCTGAAGAACTTAGGGCCCAGAGGTCAGGCCCCACGAATGCACCCACCCAAAAATAGAAATCATTTCAGTGACAGAAACTGAGAAAATCTGTATCATTCATCTTATCTAATGGGAGGGAGTAGAAGGGTAAGAAGAAATCTAATGTGCTTCCACACGTTTGGCTGGCAACTCTGTTAGTGCTACTCTTAGTTATAAGGACCACAGGTGGAAATGATGGATTTAAGGGAAAAGATCTGATAGTTCTAAAGTTTAGTTGCAAAGATGGGTCTGTTTAGACATCATCAAAATATCCACGACCATGAATATGAAAAAGAATAATAAAATTGGGGGCATTATTGAAAGGAAAAGGAAAAGGAAAGTTCTGACACAGGTGTGAGCAATGTGGGCAACACTGTAGACAAGATTGGAAGAAAGAGATAAATAAGGAAATAAAAGTAACAAACACAGATTTACAGAAGTAAAGGAAGGAATTTGCAAGAAGATATAGAAAGAAATATGCTGTTTGGATTTGAAAAGTAAAAGGACATAGACAAGTTCAATAAGATCATTGTTTTGGTGAAAGTCATATTGATAAAATTTTGGGATATGAATATGAAGCCATAAAATTCTGGATCCATAAATTCAACAGATCCTGTTGATTTTAAATGTTGAGAACCAATGCTTTTATCCTGAACTTAGAAAAATTATACAGATATAACTGTCATGAACTTTACTCATAGGTATTGTGTGAACATTTTTGAAGACTTTGTTTATTCAGGAGATTGTAGATTGAACTACAGCACAGACAAGCCTAATTTGTCCTACAGTTCCAATGTGTGGCCCATGTATCCACATCAGTTTTGGATTTTATTGAAATATTTTTAGATATGTTTGGATGTCTTATCAGCCTATTCGTTATAAATGTAAGCCAAGTAACACTAAGTATTAGGTTGAACAAACAGCATTACTGATGTGACTGAAGACTCCTCGAATTGATTCTTCTTTAGAATAGAAAATGCCTCAATAGTCATTGACACATCATAACTGCCATATACTCCATTTAACTCTAGTTCTTGTTAGGAATATCTCCATGGTGAAATAACCCTGTCAATCATCCTGCCACAAATTCTTATATGTAGGGAATGCTTTTATAAACTTCAAGCTTTTATTGAATTGGAGAGTTCAGACTTTACCCTCACCAGTACGACTGAATGCCTAAAAAGGTAAGACATTTTGCTGTAATGCCTTCCTTTCATTTTCTCATACCCATTGGCAAGTAGGGAAGGATTCACCTACAATGCTGACTTGTACTAACACAACATCTTGGATCTAGTGTTAATTCGGATACTTACTAATTAGCTTTAGATTTTGTGGCTATTTATATTTCTCATGGGAAACATAATGAGCCCCATGGAAATTGACCTAAGGAGATTTTCAATTCTAATATCAGTTTTTCTCAAAATGCTTTAAATTCTACATTCTCTAATGTGGGCATAGGGTTACACTGTGGAACTTTTCTCCTCAAAGAGTGAGTACTACCCTATTGCTTAATATGGACAAAGTACTTTCATACATAGACTGGTCTTGTGCAAACAAGAAGTGGTAGTTGAACAATGTTCTTAGCAGTTTGTATAGATGAAATGGAAAGAGAGCAACTATGAACTCAAAAGGAATGTGCAAAAAAGCGAAAGGCACAAAGTAGAATGTGCCAAGGAAATGCTGAATTATAATTTCAAATTATGTGCTCAGGTGTGCGGGTGTGTTCAAAGTACAGCTTAAGAAAATGTAGTTGGGTATCTTGGGGAAAAACTGCTTTAAAATCTTCGGGGATAATTGTACAAGTAGAAGCCCCTAACTCTGACTCTAATCAGCCACATCATCATCAACTTAGGGACTATTTTCCAAGTGCAAAGTGAGAAAAAGTGGGCTCATCACAGTTAGTGTTCAGGTTGAAGTAATGGAAATAACATAATTTTTCTTATAAGACTTCACTTATTTTGGTGGGTTAAAGTAGGAAAAACCCAAGTAAATTTTTTGCATGTACCTAAATTAAGTGGGACATAGTATATTACTCTCTTTTTAAATGGGAAGTTGTAGATTACGTCTTTTTATACTCTAACTTGGGAAAATGATCTACTCTCAGTCGTTTTCTTTCCCCTCCCCATCTTTTGCCCTAACAATTACATAATTTTTATTTAAAGAGACATACTTGAGCTTGCATTTCTAAATCCTTCAAAATTATCTGAACTAGTTCATACTTCTGGAAGCCTCCTCTATCTTTCTCAAGGGAATATTTTGTCACTACCATTTTAACCCATATGATATTGGATATCTTCTTGCCTAATTCAGTGCAAGATATACATTAGACTCATCCAGATATCTCAACACTTGTACCACCATGAAATCCTATCTTCATAAAAATCATGATTTTAGAATATCTGGGGAGGTGGCATCAGTCATTTTTGAATGACCCTAAGTGATACTTACATGCAATCATGTTTTAAATCAATATGCCTCTCAGGAGATGAACGAATTGACAAAATGTGGTAAATATATCATATGGAAATGGAAAAATCCTACTAAGTAAAATAAACAAGACACAAAGAAAGAGATTCCATGTTTCCCTAATTTGCACCAAGTAGGAACTATCTAGGATAATCCTAGCAGATGAGGAGAATGGCTCAGTAGCTATGTATAAGATGATGATGAACAAAATGAACTCCTACATATGGAAACAAAGGTTTTCTTCGTGGTTGTTGTTTTTAATGTACTCTGTGATTCTTTTTTCTTTTGTGTTTTCCCCTATGGTTTGTCCCCTGCTGTATTTGATTTCAGTATCATGTGTTATTGTATATATATTTATCTTAATTAGGGAAGGGAAGAGGAACAACAACATGGCGTGACAAAGGACAAAGTATAAACCAATGTAATAGCAATGCTCACAAGACAACATAATGGAAATTTACATTACAACTTGTGAAGGGTATTGAGGTGAAGGAAAACTGTTAGAAAAGTGAGGTAGTGGATAAAAAGTCCTACATGTTATGTATTCACCATCTTACAATTACGGCAACCTCTTCTATATATCACCATGACAATAAAATTAAATTAAAAAATAACTTACATAAAATATAATTTCACTGTATTGGTACAGTAAATACCATTCTATTCCCCCTTTCTTTATCAGAGGGTCATCAACTTGAATGTTATCAAACTATACAATATCTTCACAATATATTTGCCTTTATGTTGAAAAAACCATCACCTCATACTAAAACAGAAAAGTTTAATTCTACGGAAACTCCTAACTTTTAAAACTGAATAATTGTTACGACGACAGAATATATGTATTCTTCAAAATTCAGATGACTACTAACTAATCATTTTCAAATTCTGATCATGCCATGCCAGAGACATTTAAAACAGTATCTGTTTGCATTTTAATTAATTCTGCAATAGATGAAATTTCCAATGTGATGTTACATATGTAAAAGTGAATAGAAAAAATAGCCACATTCTGGTAGAAGATAAAACTATGACCTATCTATAATAATTAATTCCTGAAGAGTAAACATTTGTTCATCAGAATAAGCTATTATTTCTATCACAATCAATCCCAAGTTTTTATCCTAGCCCAACAGTTTGCAACTTGTAAGGCGCACCTTAAAATTGCCTAAATTCACATCATGACTAGCTTATCACTATTGTGAAAAAAATACTACACTTCTGCTGTGATGCCCTCCCAATTGTGCAAAGAACACTACACTAAACTTTTCTGCATCATTTTCCCTCCAGTGGTATTCTTGAGATCAGAACACTTGCAAATAGTATTTATATTATTATTTTATGTTAATTTTATTATGTATTATTTTTATCTATCATAGATATTCAGGAGATCAGAATATCTGAATACTAAGATCTGAAGATTATGGATCAAACCCACCTAGGTAGCAAGTTTCCTTAGATTCTTATTTCCAATAAACTCATAAGGAATAGCCAGACACAAGTGGCACTGAGGTTCAAGTGGTAGAGCAGTAGCCATGAGCAAAAACAGGCTCAGGGACAGTGCCCAGACCTAGAGGTCATGCCCTAGCATAAACTAAACAACAAAAACAAAATATAAACAAGCATTAAACCTAGCTTTTTTCCCTCATTGTATGAGTAATTAAGAGGTACGTAAGGAAATTTCTTCCTGTGTTATGTATAGGTAGAAGAAAAAAGATGTCATACAATTACTCTCTTCATACAATGTTACACCAAAGCCTCAAAAAATTGCTCTTTTTCTAAATTTATATATTAATAGCATCCATTTGTTGGCAACTTTGTCTAGATTATTCAGATTATCATGTTATACATGAACTGTTGGAATTATGTATTAACTAATTTCTAATTATACCTCACTTGAAAGAATATTCTAGGTAATTAGAATGCCAGAATCATTTGTGAATTTCTAAATTAAATCTTCTACTTGAAAACATTTTTGTAGTATCCTAGAGAATATGAAATTACAAACAAAAAGCATTTATTTCAAATCTAAATTCTAATTTAGGCAGGTCTCCAAAGTCCTACATTAGATGAACTTTGCTATTTCTCCAGACTTAAGCTTTTGTAATCCTTCATCATTTCTTTAGAATCCAACAGAATGGTGCTTACTTTTTCAAATCTTTGATTGGGAATCATGAGCTATTTTGCATCTAGCAATGTTCTGTAATGAAGAGAGCATGTAAAACAGAAGTGAGGATGATATATGAGTTGCATTTCACTAGGAAACTTGACTTATCAAAACATAGTGAAAAAATTAGCCAAAACTTCCAACTGGGTATTCCTTTCTTGTTGTTTGGCTTGTTTTATTGAGACAAATTATACTACCTGGTCCAGGGAAGGTATCGCTATGTAATTCCACTCTCTAATCTCCTATCTTAGTCTGAGTGCTAGAATTCCAGGCTTGTATCACATTGCCCTGCCATAGTTTGTTGGTTTATTTATTCTAGAAACAGGCTAGCAATTCTGCACTTCTCCGATGATCTTATCCACTACACTGACTGCTTTGACTGTTTATGTACAATTTTCAAAGATGTTCTAACATTTGACACAGGATATGAACATTTTCAGATGCACCTACAGGGTTCTCTGATTCATTCCTCCATGGATCTGATCCCTTTAATAATGATTACTTGACTTTCTTAATATCTCTGGTCCCTATCTTTGTAATATTCTCAAGCTTTTTGGGGGAAAGTTCACTTGAGGACTTTCTAATATTTAAAATTATCACTTGTCGTAGTCTTACTCAGGACGTATTTACTGTTATTTTCCAACTTTTTCTACACATTCTGAGAGTTGTTTCATATGTGTGTTTACACAAATAAGTGCCTCTGTGTATGTGCATGCTTGCGTGTATGTACGCCAAAACCTCAAGCTCTTATTCAGCAGTCTTGCTCCTACCTAGTATTCCATCACTTCAGCCATTCTTACAATGCAGGTTTAGGCTGGTTAATTATAGGTATTGTGGCAAATACTTTTTTTTCCCAGGCTGGATGCAAACTGAACTTCCCAGAATCCTTTACATTCTTAGGTTTTATCTTTCCAGGAGTATCATTTTTTAAACTTGAAACAGTTTTGTGAGTGTAAAATGTAACCTGTAGCCCAGATTTTTAACTTAAGAATTCATATAAAGATAGATGACCATACACATTACATACATTGAGTGTACACTGCTAGATATGTGATCTTAAGCCGGATGACAGTGGCTTACGCCTATAATCCTAGCTACTCAGGAGGCTGAGATCTGAGGATTGCAGTTCAAATCAAGCACAAGTAGGAACGTTTCTAGCACTTATCTCCAATTAACCACCAGAAAACTGGAAGTGGCACTGTGGATCAAGCGGTAGACTGCTAGCCTTAAGGTGAAGAGTAGAGGAAGTGTGCCCAGGCCCAGACTTCAAGCCCCACAAATACCAAAGAAAAAGAAAAGTAAAGAAATAAAAGATTTGTGAACTTAGCCACCAGTTCATTGCTAGTATAATTCCTGCTCTCTCCACATGGCTTTCTTTTTCCAGTTAAGTCCATGCTCTTATATATGACTTGCTTTGAAACTAGAATTATTCTTCCTTTCTAGTTTTTACAAATTTGCATGATTATTTGCCATGATTTAAAGATAGAAGAAGAAACAGAGTGGCCTCATCCTTCATGTTCCACTGAGTAGTAATGCTTTCTCTACATCACTCCCATAGATATACATACTGGCCTTGGCTTTATTGTTTCAAATTTGTCTTATTTGCAGAGTCTTCTATACTGTATTGAACAACCATACTTAAACACAGAACTTCTTTTTCTCCTATTATTCATATTGTTTCTCCTACTGTTAACTTATGTACACTTGTGAAAAAATGTACAACACACACACATATTTCTGAGAACCTTCTTCTCACTTAAAATTGGTCTTAATTTATAGAGCACTTAGGAAATTTGAACTTAATGTACTCCAGGATAATGGTTTTTCATGTTTTTTATTGTAAAAATGTTCAGAAGGGTTAGAATTATATATGTAAGTTAATTAGTACATAATCTATCAAGCATTGTTACCTCTTCTTTTGTTTTTCCCGTCTTCCCTTTCCTCCTAGCCGCCCAAATCCCCCTTCCCCTCCCCAAGTTATAAAGTTCATTTTCTACATAGTGTCTTGCAGAACTCATTGTTACAATGGGTCATACTGTACCCTTGTTTCAGCATTTTATTATTTCCCTCCCCCCCCACACACATTAGAAAAAGGCATGTGCAAGATGCAGATCACTGACATCAAATACAGTAAAAACAGGGGTTATACCATGGTGGTAGAAAATAGAAGAGAAAAAAAATCACATAGTACCTGTTAGGTAACAATAAAGAAAAATCAAGTTGTGTTCTATCTTGGAGTCCATTTCACTTAACATCATTTTATATGGCTATATGTACATGTACAATGTTTTATAAGTGATTTAAATTCCGTATTTTCTCATGACTAAGTTGTTTCTGAAGCACTTTATCTCATGTACAAAGATGTACTTGTGCTATTTCAATGAAGCCACAAAACGTTCATTTTACCTGGAGCAGCACCATAGATTGTTACTTGAAGTAACTGGAAGGAACTGTTACTGGAAGTGGAAACTGATTCCAAGAGAGGAATTGAACATAGAGAAATGACAAGTTCAACTTAATTTGTGCGCTCGCTTTACTGTACAAGAAAAGAATTCAAAGCTTGAAGGAAACTCTGTCCCTGACTTTTTCGAGTGTGTTTTTTACTCACATAAAACTTGTCTGTAAATTTCTAGTTGAGAGTATTACAAAAGGAAACAATATGCCATTTGAAGGCCAACATAGATAAAAAGGAAATAACGTTGTTTTAAAAGTGTTCTGCTGCAAAGAAACAAAGACATGTAGGTTTAAAGGTAACTTGTGCCTAGATATTTCACTCCTGACATGATTGTCTTGTTGCAGGAGTCAGTTATCCATTACTTTAATCTGGTCCTGAGTTCACCATAGCAATAAGGATTCCAAAAAGCAGGATCCAGTGAGTATGATCAGCAAAAGGAGCCTCTTTTCAAACCAGTGCTTTAAGGATGGTCCAAAATAAATATGTGGACGTTTTTTGCTTGCTTGTTTGTTTAGTTTGTGCTGGTTCTGGGGCTTGAACTCAGAGTCTGGACCCTGTCCCTGAACAGTTGTCCTTCCTGCCCTCCTGCCACCATAGCTAGTACACTACTGCTTGAGCCAAAACTCCACTTCTGGCTTTTTTGGTGTTTAATTAAAGATAAGAGTTTGACAGACTCTTCTGCCTGTTGGCTTTGAGACTGTAATAAATCCAAGTGAGATCAACTGTATGGATTTCTCTTTTGAACCAAGACATGTTAGATGAAGTTTATTATAAAGCTAGTATTCAACAAATTTTTAAAAGAAGAGAATATGTTCAGCAAAGAAACCATAACTTAACTCAGCAAAAGTAGGTGCACTGAATTATTTTGGAATTATGTTCTCTGCTTGGGAAGATTAGTATTGACTTCGTCGTGCCTTTTGAGGAACTTTTTCTGTTGGTCATGGGGCTTGAACTCTGATCCTGGGCGCTGTCCCTCAGCATTTCAGCTCAAGTTGAGGGCTCTACCACTTTAGTTACAGCACCACTTCCAGATTTCTGGTGGTAATTGAAGATAAGATTCTCATGGATTTTCCTGACCAGGCTGGCTTTGAACCACAATCCTCTGGTTTCAACCTCCTGAGTAGCTAGTATTACAAGTGTGAGTCACCAGCACCCAGCTCATATTTGCATTTATGTACACTTAATGACACTATGTTGACAAAGAATGGAAATTTGAATCAAATGGTGTGACATTGCAGCTTTTCAATAAAATGAAGGTAGCAATAAATATGTCCTCTTTTTCCATGTTCTTACATTAATGATTCATGACCTATGGGACTCTTACATTAGCATCCTCTGTTGTCTGCATATGTGGACATAGTATGAGAAATTGTTCATAGAGAAATAGAGAAAGATTTGTAGAAAGCAAAGGAGATCAAGTATGAAAGAGCAGCATAGAAGTATATACAACTTATCACACAGAGATTACGAACTAGCCTGTTATTTGGTTATTTATAATCAAAAATGGTTCTCTAGAACAGTTTATGGTATAACTTAGTTATTATTATCATTTATTCCTTCCATCTGGAGTTATTCCTTCTGTCAAAACTATCAATTAACCTCTGCCTTTTTGGTGCCATAACTTACCAAAAAGATTTCCAAATCTCACATATACTACCCTTCTGATTGTGATTAGCAGTGGCCACTCAAGAGCCTGGAATCTTTAAATTTCCAGGATTAATCTTCACTAATATCTAAGCACATTCTTGGTATTAATTACCATGACCTATTAACAAAACGTTTTTTTTTGTTCAACACAGTATTCTAATATAGGTAAAGTACATGAATTAAGGACTATTGATAGGTATCAGTTGGAAGGAGCAATTATATATTCCAAGTATGGGTTCTTTATTTTGCATTTCCTAGATAAATGACTCTTTTGACAGTCCTGGGGCTTGAACTCAGGGCCAGGGATCTGTTCCTGAGCTTCTTTTTTTTTATCGAGGCTAGCATTATACCACTTGAGGCAAAACACCACTTCCAGTGTTTCTTTTTCTGTTTATGTGGTTTCATGCATGCTAAGCAATAACTGTTCCATGAAACCACATTCCCAGAGCCCTAAATGACTTTCTTTTTTTATATTAATAAGTTTTTTGTGTGAAAATACAGTACAGAGGTTATAATTACATGAGCAAGGTAATGAGTACATTTCTTATCAAACATTTTTGCCTCCTCCTTTGTTTCCCCTTACCATCCCTGCCCTCTGATTCCCCCCCCCAACCACCGCCAAAGTTGTAAAGTTGTTTTTTCGACATAATATCTTGTTGCAATAAGAATTTCTTAAGATGACATTACTTTTTCATTCGGTTAATATGTATTACAATTTTGGCCAAGTGGTAGAAAAGGAAGTGAAAAACAATACTAAGTCCAGTAAGGCTGACATTCCCATCACATCACTAAGGAAGTAGTGTTAAGACCTGCTGGACTCTTAGGGTTGCTGTATGTGATATTATTATGTAAAACACTATTAACTGTCATCCCAGACATCCATAACATTCTGTTTCCACTTTCCAGGTCAAGAACCAAATATGTACGCCTTTTTATTGATTGGGTGTGTTTCTTAGGAAGGAAGAAGGAGGATGAAGTAAGTGATGGTGGAAAAATATGTATATTGGCTCCCTGTCCACATTTTTTGCATTTTTAAAAAGTGCTACTGATGAACTCCCACTTACATCTAATTGACTTGCTGTTTGCACAAGATGCAGATAAATGAAGACATTTACTCTGGTGGATAGTCACATATATTAACAAAATCCATTTCTGGAAAAATAAGATACTAGGTAAGAAATTACAAATTTTTGTCTATAAATGGTTTCTTTTTTTGGAGAACAAAAGGTAGTATTGAAGTGATTACTCCAACTTTCTTTGAAATTTTATGCTGTTTCAGTATCAAAATGTTCTCTAATTTCTGTAACATCCAAACATAAAAGACATGATTTGAAGATCTCAGTCGTTTTAGAAAATAAGGAACGTAATAGCATCCTTCCTGCAGAGACATGTGATGGAAAGTATGATTGATTGTATTATGGTTCTCTTTTTTTCCCTCTTTATCTCAAGTGTTGCATATCTTGGCATATTACTCTATGTCCTGAATCAGCTTCCTGTAGGTGAGATTTACCTCTACTCTGCAGTGTCAAGATGGGTCATGTGACTTACTTCAGCTTACAAAAGTGAACCAGAAGTGGTGAAAAGCTATTTCTAGGGGAAGATTTCTATCTCATTATCTGTGTCTTTTTCTCCTTAGCTATAAAAATAGCATATTTACAGAGGGAGTCTTCTTTCAACTTATGTGTTGGAAGAGTGTAGCATGTGAAATTGAGGCAAAACTCAAACACAGCCTCATACATATAACACAGGCAGAACTAAGCTAATATTAGAATATATTAAGATGCTAGTTTCTTACCATTCTTTTATATATATATATATATATATGATAGCTGGCTTTAGCACACCAGAATTCAACAAATCCTAAACAAGAACTAAACAAATTGATAACATTTCCTATTGGAAGATATTACGTTTTTTTTTTTTTTTCAGGTAAAGGGTAGGTTTATTCAGTAGACCTGCTGGGACCAGGCAAGGTTGGCACTCCACGTGGCTGGGAAAGGCCTGGGAAAGAGCGAGAGCTGGGAAAGAGAGGAAAGAGAGAGGAAAAAGAGATAAAATAGCAGAGAGAGAGCGTGTCTGGGAAAAGTGGGAAAGAGAGAGAACTAGGAAAGAGAAGGGAGCTAGAACAAAGAGAGGAAAGAGCTAGAAAAGAGCAGAGAGAGCAGAGAGAGCTAGAAAAGAGCAGAAAGAGCAGAGGTTGTGCAGAGAGAGAGCAGAGAGCACAGAGAGCTAGAAAAGAGCAGAGAGAGGGCGTCCGGGCCTGAACTGTGGAGAAAGGTATGGCCACATCAAATTCAGATGTGAACTCTTCCAGGTGTCCAAGTTGCCCAGGTAACGCAGGTACTACATAGAGCATTCCGGCAGGCACCAGGCCATTTTGGTACTCAATGCGGTGGGGAAAGGCCTGGGAAAGAGAGCTGGGAGAGCTGGGAAAGAGAGAGAGCTGGGAAAGAGAGAAAGAAGAGCTAGAAAATAACAGAGAGAGAACAGAGAGAGCAGAGAGCAGAAAGAGCTAGAAAAGAGCATAGAGAGCAGAGAAAGCTAGAGCAGAGAGACAGCAGAAAGAGCTAGAAAAGAGCAGAGAGCGATATTACAATTTTTTATAAATAAGCATTCTCCATGTGATCACTTGTGGGGTTATCTATTTCTATAGATGTGTTTAATCACTCTAGAGCACTGGATCTAATATCCACAATCATTATCCAGATCTTGTGATTGAGATGAGGAAGAAAAAAAATATCTAGATTTCTCCTTTTCTTTTCCTCTTCTCCTTTTTCTATTGTGGATTCTCATCTTTTCTCCAAATTCTCCTATTAATTAAGGAAGAATGACACATTGTGGATATGAAGCAAAAGGCTTCAAAACCAGAATTTTATTCTTTCAGAAATAGATGAAGTAAATCAGAGTGGCTCAAGGAAGAATAAAAACATGATTTTTTTTTCCCTTTCTGGATTTCACCATAGACTTTGAACATGACTCTAAATAGCTAGTGAACCATTTGCCTTGGCTAACTTTTTAAAAATATAGTTTTTAAAAAAAAAAAGATAACTAAAAAAATTAAAAATAATTTTAAAATGAATAGTAATTTGTTGTTTGCTTTGGGAGGCATGAAATAAGACTGCATTAACATTGTGTGAGTTGAGAGGTTTAATTTTATCAGAATCCAAACATAATGAAAATTAGATGATTTTAAGATAAATAGCCTGTAGATACATTTTTACCTTGACATACCCACAGAGACATATTTTTTTCTTCTTTTCCTCTCCATGATGATTCAACTTCAATAAGCAGTTAATGTAATTCAAATGGATGTGTTTCTTCCCGAAATAGAATAGACCCAAAAAAGTTAGAAAAAGAGAACCAGTATTGGGTAATGCATTTTTAAAAATAGCAGTCAAATAAATATTAACCATAATTCCAAAATAATAACAATCAAATGCTCTTGAAAAGAGAAGAGTGTAAGCAGAATATACAAAAAGTGATAGTTCCACAACTACTTCAGGAGCTGCTCTCTGGCATTTAGGATTTCTAGTACATGACAAGGTTTTAATCATGATTAGTTGCTTTCAGGGACTAATTTTTTTCTAGTTATATTTCATTGAAGAAATATGTTGTTCAAAATTAATGAAAGGATAACAGTTTATAGTAGAAAGAATGCTATACACTCATTTTACATAGCAAAATACCTTTCCATAATATCTGTCTTCCCCAAATAACTAATCCCTCAAATGTACATTTGCATTATATGTATATAAGTTTGTAAAATAATCACCTGTCATAATCCAATGAACACAAATATGAAGAATTATCAGATAGGGGAAATATATTCAAATGGGTACTTTAAAGTCCCAGGTGTAGTTCGAAAGGACATGATGAGGTTTCAACCATCAGAGACATGTAAAGATGCTACATTAGAAAATAAAGAAAACAACAACAACCCAGATTCTGAATTTCTGGAAAGCAGAACAGCAAGTCAATGCTTTTTCCACTGGAATCATTTGAAAAATATTTTAGCTCTGTACGTGGCTCGATTTTAATCTAGTGAGACTTCTTTTAAATTTCTGTCCTTTAGAACTGCAAAATGATAAATACGGATTATTCAAGCCAACTAACGTGTAGAAATATTTTACAGCAGATTTAGATTAGTAAACTAATTCAACTACAGCCTTTTCCTGATGCAACTACAGGGACACCACATTTCTTAGTTTTTGAGAATATGAGAAAATGTTGCCACTGGCTTTGTACACATGTATGATGTGAATACTACTTACGGGCCTTACATAAAGAAAACTTGAAATTCTAAATAATATTTAAATAAGAGATTTCCTATCTTTATTTTCACATTTGGGGATCACTAAATACCAAAATTGTGTAGAAGGCTAGGGTAAGAATATGGAAATGAAATCTGTCTCCTAACATTATAAAGATAATTTATGTCATTTTGAGTTACAGTTTTTAAAGTAATAAAAAAATAAGGTAAAACAGATACAAAAACTCAATTTTCTATCCCTCCTAACTTTCAAACAGCAATTAGAGAATCCAGTAAAATGTACAGCCATCCCAGGATGGTATAGGATGGTATAGGATCACTAGATGGTCAAAAAGAAGATAACAAAAATGATTCCCCTGGAACAATTTGAAACAAAATCTACATCTACAGATTGTGATATAGCTAGAAAATAGTTTCCACTATTCTAAGTCTTTGATATTTTAGGTTTGTATGCACAGCATCTTTCCACTCTTAAGAAATGACCCTTTATTAACACTCAAGTGTTAGCAGCTTATAACCCAGAAACAAACAATACTTCTAAATGTAAAGAAGAATGATATTAAGAGTAATCAAGGCTACTTCCATAGTTATAGCTGATGAATAATAATGATATTGGGGAATAGTCAAATAATCTTGAACTTTTTCATAACTTTACTCTTCTCCAACACAAGAAGTCCTAATCAAAATATGATAAACATTAATAGAGGATTTTTATATTTTTATTGTTCACTCCAAAGCAAATACACTTTCCTCTTTGCAAGCCTGACTTTGAAAGAGTCAGACCCTCAAAACTATTTTATAGACAAAAGTTTACTGCTTTGACTTAGGTGTTTTCCTGCCTTTGGGTGTTGCTCTCTATTATTTTGGCAACTGCATAGAAAAACAAGATAAATCCATTATGCTTGTGTTGAATTGTTCAAAGTCAAGCTGTTTTCAAACAAAGTTTTCTGTTCCCTTCTTCACTGCTAATTAAAGTTTAATTATTGCTCTTTAAATGCAACAAAACGTGATACTTTTACGTACATTCTCATTGAAATTGATGAAAACAAGAGTGTCTGTGATTGCTTTTTTAATAGTTTTCAAGTATTTTCCTTGGCTATTTTCATTATTGCCTTTGTTCCGGTCTTCTTATCAGGAACAGAGGGTTACCAAAAAATATCTTCTTAAGATATAGGGTGTTATGTAGAAAAAAATAGATGTATAATTAAAGATTTTCATCTCCTTAAAGACTGAAAAGCTCAGAAGACATTTTGCTATTACTGGCATTATTAAGATGATTTGAATGTTTTGGTTCTTAAACTAAGTGAAATACATGTGAAATGTTACTTGTTCTAGCAATGATTATGGCTTATACTTTTCTTCTCCAGTGAGATGAAACGTCTGACTATTTTGGAGGGCATAATGAGTTTAGGGTAGGAGGCTTAATTATAGAAAGCCAAGGGAGATTCCTAAAACAGTATTGCCTTTCACTTATCACTTAATTATACTTAAAGTATATAAGTATAGAAATATACAAATATGAATTGAGTGACAAATGTGTGATTTACAAATTTGACTCAATGACAACTAATCCAGAAAGCAATTCTTTATATTTATATAAACTAGTATACCTAGTAAGGATTTAAAAATTGTTAGAATATATTTTTCACATTTATTTCAAAATATTTGTTTATTTGTAACTGTTTATTTTTAATTTTTGTTGGTAGTGGGGATTGAAATCTGGGCCTGGACATTGTCCCTCAGCTCTTCAGCTCAAGACTAGTGCTCTACCACTTGAGCCACTGCCAGTTTTCTGGTGGCCCATTGGAAATAAGAGTCTCATGGACTTTCCTGCCTAAGCTGGCTTTGAACCTTGAGTCTCAGCTCTCAGCCTTCTTAGTAGCTAGGGTTATAAGCATGAGCCACTGACTCCTAGCTACACAATTATTTTTTACATACCTATGAAATATTGCTTGATAATCCCATTCATTTATATGTTGTATAATAATAAAGCTACATCATATCCATTAATTTCTGCATGTAAAATTTCTTTTTAGAGAGAATGCTCAAAAACTTATCTTCTGGCTAGGATGAAATATCTATTCTTAACTATAATCACTTTTCTTCTTGTGGTATACAATTAATATATTTAGTTTTAGTCCTGGAAGTCTGCTAATTAAAGTGACATAAAACATGAATTGTAAAGTGAAAGAAATTCATGGTTCCATTACTTGTTTTAAGAAAACAATTATGCCTTTTGTTTCCAATTATATTTCTGTGGGAATGTGTAATATTCATTGATTTAATTGTTAAAATTTATAACCGTTACATTATATCAAGTTGATTCAAACTTGTTTGGTCCTGGGGCTTGAACTCAGGGTCCCTGAGATTTGTTGCAATTTTTTAACAATTTACCATTTCAGTCATGCCTCACTTCTGGCTTTTTTGCTGATTAATCAGAGATAAGATTATCAGGGAGTTTATTTTGTGGGCTGCCTTCAAACAGCAAAACTCAAATCACAGCCTCCCAAGTAGCTAGGATGAGATACATGAGCCACCTGCTCACCACTTGTATATGAATTTTCATAGGCTAAATTGTTTTACACTTTCAATGAGTTCAATTCTTTCATTTTCCTTTCTTATAATTTTAATGCCAAATCTCAAAATTGTCAAAACGTCTTCCGTTGCTGTAAATTTCCATCTCTCTTTTTGTTTTATATGCCACGTTTTAATCCTGCTTGAAGTTAACATTTGAATAAATTGTTATGTTTAAGTCAATGGTCACTTTTTAATTTTCCCAAATACTGCCTAATGTATCACCACTTATTAAACAGAACATCATTCCACAAATGTTTGGTTTTATCCCTTATTAAATATTCCTTGATAATATTTATGTGGATCTAATCTGGTGCCCTACAGACCCATTGAGCTGGATAATCTTTCCTCTACAAATATAACAATTTTACACTAATAGCTTTAATATTGGACAGAGAAATATATTCCAGATTATTTTTCTTTGTCAATGACTGAAAGAGTGCAAGTCAGGTGTTCTTAGAAATTGTCATAAACATAAATAAAACTATGAAGCTGATTGCTGTTGGCTTATGCTTGTAATCCTAGCTGCATAAGAGGCTGAGATCTGAGGATTGTGGTTGAAATTTAGCTGGAATGGGAATATCTGTAAGACTGTTATGTCCTATTAACCACCAGAAAACCAGAAGTGGCACAGTTGCTCAATGAGTAGAGCATTCACTTTGAAATGAATAGCAGAAGGACAGCGCCAAGACCAGATTTCAAGCCCGATGAATGACCAAAAAAAGGGGAAGAGACAATTTATATCTTTTCTCAATTGTATCCTGCAATCGACAAAAATTATGTCTCCATTTATTTAGATGTTTGCTTTTATATTCAGCATTGTATAACTTTCAATGATGGTGAGTAAATAGCACTTTAATACATTTTGACAATGTGTGAAGGTAGCATAAAGAAATTCAAAGAAAACAGTTGAAATATAAAGGGCAATGGAAATGGAGAAAGCCAGAAACGGGTTAATCAGGCCCTTCATCAATATGTGAGAATGTAAGATATTGCAATAAGATATCTTCATATAATTAATATGCACCAATTAATAACTATCTTCCAAAGGCTTTGGTATTCAAGTATGACATAAAGGATAAATACACATTCTGTGGTGAAATGAAAGAAAGATAGATGAGAAAATGGATACTTATAATGATTGTGTAAATAAACTAAGAAATTCAGTCAACATGCTGAGGGCTCATGGCTCATTGGACTCGAAAGTTGCTGGTATCTAAGATAATTCTAAAATGTTAGACTTGATCCTATCTTTAAGACTGCTTAATACTATTGCTTTTTGAGTCAGTAATCTTTTCCTTGTTGCTGGTTGTGGTGGTGGTTCTGGGCCTTGAACCCTGGGCCTGGGCTCTGTCCCTCAGCTCTTCCACTCAAGGCTAGAGCTCTACCACTTGAGCCATAGTATCACCTCCGGCTTTCTGGTGGTTTATTGGAGATAAAAGTCTCATCGACTTTTCCTGCACAGGCTGGCTTTGAACCATGATGCTCAGATCTCAGCCTCCTGAGTGCCTAGAATTACAGGCATGAGCCAATAACTTACAGACAAATAAAAATTATAATATATGTATCGCTATATATACATGTATGTACACATCTGCATATTCTTATATATGTATACATATATAGGTATTTGAATATATACACATATAAGTATGACTATATGCATATGTACATGTAGTGTGTACACATATATATTTATTTAAAAAGACTTGAATCAGAAATATATTAAGAGCATATTAATGCCAATGAAATACTTTAACCATCCTGAATAAGTTATCCAAAAATCCAAATACATATCTCTATAGTAATATAACAACAATCAAGGAGCATATGGAAAGATCATAACATACCTAGACATTACATACATATAGAGATTAGTGGAAATAGAAAGAATAAGATAGCCCTGCACAACCATTATGTAGAAATTGCAATCCTTATACATTGGTGCTTGGCACTTAAAATGATATAGTCAGTTTCTTAAATATACTGGAAATCTTTAAGACATTACACATAGAATTGTCTCTATGATCCAGTATTTTGAATTATAATTTTATATACAAAATAGGTTACAACATATGTCCAATGAGACACATGTACAAGAATATACATAGCAAAACCCTTCATAATATCATATAATAAAACATGGAAATGCTCATTGAGGATGTTATTCCAATATACACATGCATACAAAAAAATATGCTCTATCCATGAGAAAAATTTACAGGGACTTACTTTGGAAACAGTGATATTACATGGGAGAAATGGATAAAATAGACTACATTTTCTAATTATATGAGGTTTTTAAAATTGGCACATCTGTAGAGGTAGAATATGAAATAATAGCTGCTCAAAGGGAGAGTAGGTTGAAATGATGACAGGAAATGACTATTAATAAATATTTGAGTATTTTGAGAGGGTAGTAATGATAAAATGTTCCTGAACTGAAGGTGATGTTCTTACTCCAACTCTTTAACATTCTAAGAAGCATTGGACTTTATCGAAGAATCACAGATTGCATTTGCATTAACCTTAGGAAAATTTTTAGAATAGTAGTGGGTTAAACTGAGTGAAAATTTAGAATTTAAAATCACGGAATTCTATAATGCACAACTTTAGTATGTTGATGTATAAGACTATCAAGAAAATATGATCTGTGATATGTCCTCTGAGTGCCTATATATGACATTAAGAGACAGTGAGTATTCTACAAATTCATGTAAATTGAGCTATGAGATAGGATTGAGAAGGATGAGGGATAATGATCATAAGATGCATTGTATTGGCCATGGAATGTGGCCTAGTCGCAGATGCTTGACTTGCATGTGTGAAGCCCTGGGTTTGATTTCTCAGTACTACATAAACAAAAAAGCAGGAATTGGCACTATCACACAAGTCATAGAGTACTAGCATGAGGAAAAAAACTCAAGGACGTTGCCAAGGCATGAATTCAAGCCCCAGGACTAGGCAAAAAAATAAGTGCATTTTATTAAGCCGGGCCCTAGCGGCTCACGGCTGTAATCCCAGATAATCAGGAGGCAGAAAATTGAGGTTTGAAGCCAGTCCAGGCAAGAATGTCTGTGATATTCTTATTTCCAATTAAATCTCAGAAAAATCAGAAAGTGCTGCTGTGCCTCAAGTGATAGAGTTCTAGTATTCATCCAAAGGAGCTCGGGGACAGCCCCCAGACCCAGAGTTCAAACCTCAGGAGAGGAAAAAAAAAAAAAAACTCACTATACACTGTTAATATACTGCTTTGTCAAACAGCAAGTCCCACACAACTACTTAAAGTTAATTAAAAATATGATAAAATACAAGTCATTTTTGGAACCAGACAAAGATGGTATACAGGGGAAAAATTAAATATTATATCATGCAGTTTGAGTTGAAATTTGTTCTATAGTCTTCTTAAATCATTTATGAAATTGACAATACTGCCAATTATAGGTCAATCGTAATATAATATTAATTTACTCAATCATTTCATTAGGGTGATGTTGGTTAGATTTTTTCCAGTAAATCTTATCCCCTATAATAAATGAGAGCATGCTGTGACAGTCTCCTATTAATATGAAAAAATACTTTATAAAATTAACTTACAAGGGGGAAAGATTAAACTTGACTTCTGATTTTATACATTTCAGATTATGTTTCTTATCTTCATTGACTTGGGTTGGTGGTGGCACAGTACCCCATGTCAGGAATATGTGTTGGAATATGTGTATTCGTGGAAGACAGGAATAGGAGTGGGAGAGGGCGAAGGAGGAGGAGGGAAGAGAGAGAGGGAGAAGGAAAAGAAGGAGGAGGAGGAAAGGACTTTGATCTGAACACCTTTGATCACAAGTTCTCAGCGACCAAATCTCTACAACTATGCCCACATGAAAGGTTTCACCTCTTTATGGCAATTTAGTGAAAGCTAATTATTAATCTCAATCCTTTATGATTTCAGATTTAATTTCTAGAGTGTTGGGTAGATATTTCTATACATTGTGATAACTTCTGTTCCTAAATATTTACTTGAATTAATCAAAGAAGCTATTTGGCATGGAGGTGGTTTGGTTATACCATTGCTGGAGAAACATGTTGAGTGCAAATACGTTTTATTTAACAGATAAGGAAGCTTCAGAGATTTCATTTGGTGACCTTCAAAAATGACTATTTCATCTAACTCATAATGACTTTAAGTTTTCATAATTTTATGACATTTCTATTCAAGTTTTTGTCATCTATAGTTAGATTGTTTCTTTCTAGTTGAAGGAAAAATAAATACTATCACAATCACTTATTTCTTAATTATTCCATAGAGTAGGAATAATATGAATTTCCTACCATTCAAAAATAAGTTATATTCAAGTCTATAGGAATAATTCCATGTAATGGAATATCTTGCTTTATTTCATATGGAGACTGATTCAATTTCTAAAAATCACTGTTGACATAAAATACATGAAATTCAGTGTTTCTCTGAAATGTCTTGGTACTCAAACCTCAGAAATAAATAACTAGTAATTAAGATTTTTATATACTCCAAAAATGTATGAATCTATATTTTATGTCAAAAAATGTTTTGGTTTAAAAGAAGGGAAAATCATGTGACCACAGTAGATAATATTTAATTTAATGAAAAATTACTTCATTCACCCTAACAGAGCCTATTGCTTTTAGCTTACATGAGAAATTTGATTAACGATCCCTTCATCACTTTTGAATATTAGAGTATTTCAATTTGTGCAAAGATTCTGTCATTTAAACCTTTGAGTGTATATTTTTTCATAAAAATGAAAACTTTTTTTTCACTCTGCAGGTTCAGATTCACTAACTAAATAAATATCTAAATATTAATTTGTTAAATTGAGCCTCTAGAATTCAAATAATAAAAAATTTATTTTATTCTTACATATATTATATCAGTGCTGAATATGGGTATCTCAATCTTGTAATCCTCACTACTCAGGAAGCTGGGGTTCAAAGCCAGCCTTGACAACAATGATATCATCTTATAAATATGTTAGAAACAATTACAAGAAAAAAACATTTGAATACTTATTTTGGGGTCCATTTCACCTAACATCAACTTATCTGACCTTTGCTGCTTGTCTCAGATATGTCCCTCCCCCACTGCTTTCATTGTATTTGATGTTGGTACAATTTGTGGAGTGGAAGGGAAAAAACAAATGGTTTAAATAAGGATAAAGGTGGACCCATTAAAACTATGAGGTGTAAAAGTCGTTATGTGGTAAAATGAACTTTACAACTTTGGCTGGGTGAGAGGCGGAGGGGGGGTAGATGGGAAGGTTTGGGAGGGGGAAACAAAGGAGGAGGCAACAATGCTTGATAAGAAATGTACTCATTACCTTGCTCATGTAATTATAACCCCTCTGTAAAGTATTTTCACAATAAAAAAATAAAAATAAAAAAAGGCCAGACTTGCCAAGAGTTTGTGAGTCGCATCTCAATTAATCACACACACATCAGAAAACACACACACACACACAAATCCAGAAGTGGAGTTGTGGCTCAAATGTTAGAGCAATGCCCTTGCTAGGTAAAAAATCAAGGGATAGGTCTAGAGTTCAAATCACAAGAACAACACACACACAATATTATGTATAAATTCTTATTTTAGTTTAAAGAAATAAACAATATCATGGAAAGTAATATTTGTTACATATCCTGAAATTTTGTGAAGTTGTTTTTATTATCATTTGTCTTAAGATACAACTTAGGTTATTAAAATTAATGTTAATATAGTATATTTATAATTACTCATAACACCTTGGAGTATAAGAGTTGGTATTTTTTCTATAGCCATAAGAGATAGTCTGAGTAAAAGAAAGAAAGGTAGAAAAAGAAGGAAAGAAAGAAGGAAAGAAAAGGAAGGAAGAGAGAAAGAGAGAGAGGAGTAGGGATGAAGGGAAGGAGGGAGGAAGGAAAGAAAAAAAGAAGGAAGGAAGGAAAAAAGGAAGGAATTAAGGCACAAAGAAACGAAGGAAGGGAGGGAGGAAGGAAAGGACAAAAACAATTTAATTTATAAAATGTGCTATTTAGCCCAACACAAACTTGTAATTAACCTTTTAGTAAATGCAAGTTTGCAATTTTCATTTTTCTGTATGTTCCTAATGCATGAATGAAACCAACAAATGAAGGTTCAGAAATAACCAGGTGAATCTGTTTGCATCTGTAGTAAATATGTATGCAAATATTTTTCTCATTTTCCATACATCATCAAATAATTATTTGCAAACAATTTACGTTTAGTTAAAAATATTCTAAAAATTCAAGTAACCAAGGGATGTCAATATATTATATAATGTGAATACTAGTAATTATAATGCTATTAATATTAGTCTTTATGTTATATTAATTGTAACAATTTTATTATGTATTTTATCAGAGAAATTAGCATACTCTAATTAAAATGAAAGGAGATCTGTATTTGTTGGCACAAATGAATATTTCTGAAAGCAATTAACTCATTGGAGATTGTTCAAATACTTCAGAAGGGCCTTAGAAAGGCTGTACCACGTTAACATGGTTACCTATGATGTGATTCAAGAGCCACTAAACAATCATACTTCATTTTGCCATCACTATAATTATTCCCATTGTAAGAAGAATAATTCTCATAATTTACATGATATAATCTTGTCCTTAAGTTATTATGTTCTATGAAATAATATCCAAAAGTACACCACACTGAGTTAAAGAAAAAGTAGCAAAGTGTTTTGGACGATGTAACTCCTTCCAGATACACATGTTAAAATTCTATTCTCCTGTCTGGTGACATTAGAATCTACCTTTCAGAAATGACCCTGCAATAATGATTCTGATGAAAGAAGCCCAATATAATTACTCTGCCATGTGAACACCCAGCAAATAGATTATTATGAATCAGAAAGTAGACCACCATAAGACAAAAAATTGCTTTGAATAACCATTTTTAAAATCAATGTTTAAGCTTCTGGAGTATGGATAATGTACTCCTGATATTTTTAAGCCACTTACTTTGAAATATTTTAACAGCCCAATGGCTGATAAAAAGCAAAGTTTTGGTTTAAATTTCACAAATTCTGATTAAAAAGATTCATAAGGTTTTATTATTTGAATTTTATTCTCCAAGTCCTCGGGTTTTAAATGGGAATTGAATTGAGGTTCAACTCTCTATTCAACTATCATAATTAATTTTTTGAATATTTTTATTTTCTTTAGTTGTACAAAGGGGTTGCCATTCACTGAAACAGTATATGGATACAGTGCATCTTGATCAATGTCACCCCTTTCAACACTCTCATCCAATCCTTATGTATCTCAATATTATATTATGGAATTTCTTGCCATTTAACAAAGCAGTTTAGGTGTACAATGCACCTGGAATTGTGTCACCACTTCAACATCTTCAACCTCATTTCAAACTACCCCTTGCTTTGTATATTTCAATTCTGAGAAGTATACAATGGATTCTTGCCTGTATTCTATCCTTTTCCCCTTCAATTTCCTACCCCTCTCACATTGCCCCCCACTATCTTCTCTTGCACTACATATTTACTGGTATTCATTTTGTTGGCTTTCACTTAGCCTTTTAAGAGAATTATAGTATTTTCACTCTCCATGGACTCTGACACTTCAGCTAATTCATTTGTACCTCCTTGCATACCATCCAATGTGTTTACTTTTACATTTATAGACAATCCTATCTACCACAAGTGAGGAAAGTCATGCAAACTAAGTTTCTCTGGGTCTGCTTTATTTCACTTAATATTATTTCTAAGTGTTTCATTTTTCCTTTAGAATGGTGCAATGTTATTCTTTCTGATGAATGAACAGAATTCCATTATGTATGTATTTATATGTTTGTATATATATATATATATATGTAATATATATATATGCATATATGTTTGTATACATACATTTATATACGTACATATATACTTGTAAGTTGGGACCAATAAAATTAGATATATATATATGTATATATAATCTCTATATACATATATATATTTCTTGATCTCTTTTAACAATGAGAGGCATCTGGGCTGATTCCATATGTTGGCTACAGAAAATAATGCGATGATGAACATGATTATGCTGGTAGCTTCAGTGTGGCCTTGTTTCTGCTCTATTGGATAAATGACCAGTGGGTAGCTCTCTATTCAGTTCTGTGAGCAATTTCCATACTGTTTTCCAAAGTGATTGAACAAGATTACATTCCCACCAACAGTGTAATAGAATTTCCTTTGGGCCACATCCCTATCAGTATCTGTGATTGTTCGTTTTTTCATAGTGACATTGTAAGAAGGGTGAGATGAATCTCAGTGTTGTTTGGATTTGCATTTCTTTTATGGAGAGAGATGCAGCTATTTGTCATTCTTACTTCTTCTAAGAAGTTATCTTTAAGTCTTTATCCCATATATTAATTGGGTTCTTGTTTATTTGAGGGTTTATTTTTGTTGGGTTTAACTTTTTGATCTCTAAATATGGGTTAGTTATGAAAACACTTGTCTAATGCTTAGCTAATAAAAATCTTCTTCCATTTTGTTCTCTTTCTATATATCCTGCTAACTTTTTCCGTTGCAATGTAGAAACTCTTCAGTATGATGCGATTCTATTGATCCAGAAAGAATGATATTACACCATTCATAAGGAAATGGAAAGACTTGGAACAAACTTATATTAAGTGAAGAAAGACAGACTCAAAGAAACATAGGTTGCCTAATTTCCCTCATTTGTTGTAGTAGAATGTGCCTCTAATTCTACAAGTAAACACAATTGGATGGTAAAAGAGAAAACATTACACTTGGATATGATAAATTATATGGGATTCTAAACATTTATACAGTGAGATCAAAGGAGGATGACCTTTGGAGAGGATCACAAAGGATCAATAGCTGTACGAATATTATCATATAAAATAATGTTCATTAAAATGATCTCCAAGAAATGATTATGAGAGTTTCTTTATTATTTTGCTTTTTCCTTCAATGTTCTGATGCCATTTTTTAAAATTTCTGTACCTTTGGTCTTATATGTACGTTTGGATAGGGCAAGGGGGAATACAGAAATGGTGGGACAAAGGCTTAAATGCAGCAGTGCTACTCAATAGACATTACATTGTAAATGAACTATACAACTTATGTGAGAGGGAGTTTAAAAGGGAAAAACTGGGAGAATATTTGTGAAGAGGTGACACTGTTCAAAAGGAAATGTGCTCATCATCTGACTTATGTAATTGTAACCCATCTGTAAGTCATCTTTACAAATTAAAAATGGGCCTCATAAACAGGCGAGTAGCTATACAAATATTAGATTAAAATGGCTTTAAAATAAAAGTAGTATGAAAGTAAAAAGAGACAAAGAAGGACATTAAATATTGACAAAGAAAACTCTCTATCAGAAGGATATAAAAATTCTAAATATCAATGTCCTGAATCCTAGAGAAATTCATCAGAGAAATACTACTTACCCTAAAAACATGCATATATCCAAATAAATTGTTGGTTGCTTGAACAAATCTGGACAGGCCATCCAGGTGAAAACTTAGCAAAAATTTTTAGAGCTAAATAATTGTACTGACAAGTTATACCTAACAGATATCTACAGAGTATTTCACCTACCAGTGTCACAATATATATTCCACTCAGCAGCCCAAGGAATGTTCTCCAAATTAGATCATATCTTATATCACAAGGAAAATCTTTCATAATTCAAAAATAAAAACGAAACTACTCTTTGTATCCTGTCAGACCATGATGGTACCAAATTAGATCTCGACATCAAAAGGCATCACATAACATTCTGAAACCCACAAAGATTGAATAACACATTGTTAAATCATCAGTGAGTCACTGAAGAAATATACAGGAAAGTTCCAACCTTTATGGAATTCAGTGGAAATGAACACACAAAATACTACCTCCTCTGGGACACAGCAGCAGCACAGACAATACTCAGAGGAATATTTATAGCTTTGAGTATGTACATCAACAAATTAGAACAATCTTAAATCAGCACTAATGATGCACCACTAAGTCTTTGACAAAACAGGAAAAACAAAACCAAAAACCACTAGACAGAAATAATACAAATTAGATTAAAAAATAAATGAATCAGTCTCAAAAAACATACAATCATAATTGACTTTTATCTACTAGTAGCTCAAAAGTTTACCCAATGAATGTCAATGTAGCTATTTTCAGAGATAGACTCAACAAGCTCAAACCAGTGAACAAAAAAATCTAGAATTCTAACAAGCAACATTCTGTTTGACTTTAAAAAATTCTCTGTTGTTATTATTAAGGTGATTTATAGATGGATTGTAATTACAAGGATCAGGTAATGAGTACATTTCCTTTTGTGAAATGTCTTCAGTTCCCTCACTTGTTCCCAGTCCCACCCTTCTGTCCCCACCCATGTGTTAAATAGTTCACTTTCATCAATGTTCAATGAACTCCACTGCTGCAATTTTTCACTCTTTTCCCTAAAGTTCTGTGCCCACCCCTCACCTTCCTGAAGACACACAATGAATATACCAGGCATAAGGTAAAAAAGACAGAATTATCACAAACTATAAACAACTACAAACACAAAACAAAAAAGAAGTTTTCTGTTTCTGTATCTCATAGTTCATTTGAGTATGTATATGTTGTTATATAAATCGAATTGTTTTTTATCATGAAGTCAAATCAGGGATTAAGGTGTAATAAAATAATATTGCTTTCTATTTAGTAATGCTTTTTATTTTAATATTAAAGTTGTAAGTAACACAATTCAAGTCCTAGTGAAATTTGAAAGTTCATATTTAGATGTTCCAAATGTCTAATAATTCCCTTTTGGCAACCAAAATTAAAAAAAGGCATGTTTTATCCTCATGAATGTCATTATTTCATGTGTAAAAAGTAAAATAAATGTAATGTTAATTCATAATCAAATACTTATGCAATGCATCAGTACCATAGATTATGACATCTATTAATAAAGTTAATAAAACTTGTTTTAAGTAGATTACTTCAGACATGAACCAAGTGATAATTTTCTTTTCTAAGTGAAGTTATATAGGAATCACAGTCCAAAGATTCCAGAATTCTGTGTGCTTTATACATGTCAATTTACACATATGCTAGGCTCATCTCAACGTTATTTGAAGATAACTGAGAACAGGATTAAAATAAAAAAATCACTCAAATGATTAGCTCTATTTTGTGACTAAATAGGTCTCTTTTATATCTCTTTATTTTATTTGAAAAATCTGGAAAATTTATTTAAGTCACATCAAAAATAATGAGAAATAAACACCCTTAGCTCCTTAAAAGACAATCAATAAAAAAAAGAAACAACAAAGAAAAAATTGAACCTCATTTTGTATATTGTGGTGCTTTGTTACTGTGGATTATGTGACTCTCCCATGAATCTGGGCTCAAATCACAAGGGCTACAGGAAGAAAATTTGAAAATCTAGAGCAGCTAATACACCTGTGCAGTTGTTTGTAGGTTTCACTAAAGTCGCAGCTGGACATCAACTGTACAAAGGAAATAATTCTACTTCTCTGCAGGCAAGAATGTGATGGAAATCATAGTGTTATCTTCTTAAGTGAAATAAGAACACCACACTTTAAAAGCTGACTAAATGATCAGCCCTTTGAATAACAGTGCCATTTTTAATGCATTCTAGATAATTCAGTCCTTCATCCCTCCACAACCATTAATGACATTCACAAATCATTGCCGAGGGGAATTTCCAGTTCTATTTGATATTTCAAATGGATTAGGAGTAACATAAACAATAATTCCAAGTTGTTGAGAATATTTAATTTAGAATAAGCAAACAAATCAGATTCAACTCCATAGCATAACCTTTAGGAAAAGTGAATTAAGGTATATGGCATGTCCTTTGTAATTTAATTATAGACATTAGGGCAAAATGCCCGAAACACTCTGCAAGAAGGAAACAGAAATCTTTGATAAGATCTACTAAAGATTACAAGTAATTTTACCTACAATTTCTACTATATGATAGCATATATTTTCTGCTAATCAGAGACAAAAATATTTTTAATTATGATATGAAAAATGCATCATCATGAATGAATGAAATCAGGGAGTAGATGGCTCAGTGCTGGTTGGTTCTGTTAAATATTCTCATTATTTTGAATGATCTGGTGTTTTTGTCTGTGTGGAATTATGAATGTATTTAATGTCTGGGCTGGAAAATTTGATTATTAGATCACTGCTGACACCCAATGTCAGGAATCTAACCTGAGTCAGAGTGGTAAATATATATGTGTGCGTGTGTGATTGTGTGAGTGCCTCCACGTCTGTATTTAGAAGGAAGTATCTTATTTCCCTCAGGGTATATACTTAATTCTATTAGTTATACTTCATTAATGACAGCAGATAAAAGTAATTAACATTTTGAGACATATGTTTATGTTCCTATGTTTGCATGAACAAACTAAAAAGTTATATTTTGGGTATGAGTTTTGTGGAAGGTCAGCTGAAAGTATAAATATCTTCAGAAAGATGTCAATAGCAATCATTTCAGTGTAGATAAATTTTAGACAACACTTGGAAGGATATGTAATCATATATGAAAATGCAACATTTATTGATTTTCAAAAGCTACACTATTCGAGAAATATTTAGTAAAACAAGTTAAATTATGGAAAGATAAAAGTAATGTGATTATTTATTGCATACAGTTTTATATCTTAGTTTCGTCAAGTAAAAATGCCATTTAGTTCTACTGTATAGGAATGTATACCCTAAATATTACAGTTTGTGCCATATTTCACAATGAGAAGGTTTGTTTATATCAATAAGTTTATTTCTTTTGTTTCTGCTGTCCTATTCATAATTCTTCTCATAGTATTCTTCTAAGGACTTTTTCTTTCTGCCAGTTTGGGGCTTGAACATACATCATGCTCTCAGTTTTTTTGTTTTTTTGTTTTTTGCTAACAGTGGTCAGTCTACTATTTGAACCATGCCCCAGCCCAGAAATTTTTGTAGTTAATTGGAGATAGAACCTCATGAACTTTCCTACTAGCCTGAAAACCATTATCCCCCAAGTCTCGTACTTCTTAATCACTAGGATTATAGAGATGAGTCTTTGATCCGAAGTGTCAATGACTTTTCGTGTCTTATAGCTTCCACATGTTTGCTAGTAATTGCAATAATAAAAGACCACAGATTGGGTAGCACTAATATTGTAAATACATTGTCTCTGAGTTGGTGGAATTAGAACTCCAAGATTAGAGTTGGCTTCTGATTCCTCTTTCCTTGTCATATTCAAGGCATTCTGCTTCTCTTGGAGTAGACTTCAAGTTAAATGCTACCTTTGAGATTCTGTTTCCCCATATGCAATCACTTTGTAAAACAATGCGTTTTTTATCTTTAGTCTGATTTCAGTGGGACATAACATATTACTTAATAGATAGAAGAAAATCTGTAATATGAAATTATTTGTTTGGGACATGGAAGTTATGGTTATACTTTTAAAAAGTAGCAAAAGAGGTAAAGGTTTTATTAGAGCTTGTAAGACAAGTATGAAGTCTTGACCTTAGACATGTCACATTTAAATTCCCAGTGCTATTGGAAAATTGAAATCAAAACCTATACTTGTGAAACAGCATCTCTGACACTACCATACCTGCAGATTATAATTTGATTGCTTATTTTGAGGTAGTATCACTATGCCTGGGCCTGCTTGGACTGAGGTCCTCCTAACACAAGCACAAAACATTTTGCCTGGAACTGGAATTCTCTAAGTTCTGTTTCCCAAGTAGATAATATTATAGATTTGAGCCACTTTATCCAGTAAAAGTATACAATTTCAAAATATCTTGGTATTGCCTATATTTGTGCTTAACATATATAGCTAACCTTAATTTTCTCCCTCTTTTGTTTAGTACTCTGAGTTGAAACCATTGGCTTTCTTGATATACATGGCTTTGTTTTGGATGGAATGCCATCACAATAAAAAAGTCTCACAAAAGTTTATGTCAAAAATCATGGAAAGAAGGCTTCAGGTTCGAAAAAACACTGATCTTTAAGTTATAATTGCAGTATTATTTATAGTGTTAGTCAATTCTTGCTTAAGTATCAGGAGGAAGGCAGAAATGTGAAAGATGTCAGGTCTCTGTAGAAATTTTGTAGTTGTCATTTCATGTTATCTTCCTTCCTTAAAGCTTGTTTTATTAAAACCCTCTGGGTGTATACTGGTTGGACTGATTGGTAATCATCTCTGGAAATAAAGCTGATTTTAAAGGCTGGTGGTTTGGTAAATAAAGGAATGATCAGAATGAGCACAGATATTGTCACAGATTGAGCCGACCAGGTTAACTGCTGAACAGCCAAAAAAAAAGCAAAGTTTCAAGTTTGATGATCCACATTGGAACATATACAGATAGATAGATAGATACATATACATGTACATATGCATATACATACATACACGAAAAATTAAATCTCCAGTAGAATATAGAGAAACTTGGAGTGACAGGTATTAAACTATATCAAACTGGTTGCAGGAAAGGTACAGTAAAATATAGATAGTTTAGCATAGATTTTGTAAAGGATGAAAATTCTTCCTTCATTATATACTTTACAAATATCCTTATTATGTTTTAAGTTTTTTTTGTGAAAATACCATACAAAGAGGTTACAATTACAGGGACAATGTAATGAGTATATTTCTCATCAAGAATTGTTACCTCCTCCTTTCAATCCCTTTATCATCCCTTTCCATCTCCCCTTCCCGACCCTCTCTCCCATCTTGAGCCAAAGTTGTAAATTTCATTTTTCTACATAACATCTTGTACATCTCATTGTTGCACTGGGTCGACCTGTATCCCTATTTAAAAATTTTGGTTTTTCCCTTCCCCTTCACAAATTATACCAACATCAAATACAGTGAAAACTAGGTTTTTTTTTTTTATTGTACTAGGAGCATCTATACAATGCTGAAAATTTGAATTACACAAAATATGCAACATGGGTAGGCACTGGTGGCTCAAGGATGTAATCTTAGCGAGTTAAGAGGCTAAGATCTGAAGATCACAGTTCAAATCCAACCTGCATAAGAAAGTTCATTAGATTCTTATCTCCAATTAACCACCAGGGCAAATGGAGTTCCAGTTCAGATTATATGTCAAGCACTGGTTTAGAACACAAAAACACCATTCAGGCCCTGAGTTTAAGCCCTGGGATCAACAGAAACAAAAATATAAAATAAAACATGGAGTTAGATATTTTATAATGAAACATAATTTAATATACTCTACATTGTTAGAAAGACTAGACTTATGTGTTAGCTTTATAACCTACCATAATAAGTGATGTTGTCGACTTATTAAACAGAAATGCTTATTCAGATTTCCAAGTTTGAAGGTTTCAGTATATGTTCAGTTGGTTTTATTGCTTTGGGAGCCTGTGAGAAGACAATGGCAAGGTGGTGAGTATGTCTAAGAGAAAAATTTTTTTTAACCTAGACTGATTAAAAGATAAAATAAGAAAGTAGTTGAAAGTCTATGTTCTCATAGCTTTCACGCTGAAGAACTTAATTTCCAGAACTATTCAGATATTCTCCACAGTCTGGGAGGAAATAGAAAGTCACTTTTCTTTAACTCATAGATCTTTCTGGGGAATTCTAAATTCAATTGGCAACACCTTCACAAATGAAAATGACTTGTCCAGGGGAAGAAGCAAGTAGATATTTCTGTAAATTCTAATCATAACTCAGCAGACTAAATATTTTATGGAATTCCTATTGAAATATTTTCTTGCAGACGGAGTGGGTCTTTATAATACAAATGTGTGTATCTGTGTGTTTGTATGTGTGTATGTGTGTGTTGAATAAACTAATGTAACAATGTAGCAGAGAAAAGTATTAGTGGGGCTGGGAAAGTGTCTTAGTTGTGGAGCCCTTGCCTTGCATGCATGAGGCCCTTGGTTCGCTTCCTCAGCACCACATAAACAAAAAGAAAAAACTGGCGCTGTGGCTCAAGTGGTAGAGCGCTAACCTTGATCTGAATAGCTGAGTGACAATGCCCAGGCCCAGAGTTCAGGCCCCACAACCCGACCCCAAAAAAATATTAGTATGGCCTTTCGTTTTTCTTCTTATACTATGAAGGTCTGCCACAATTCCCAATCAAATCCTATCCAAGATTCAAACATTAATGCTGTCCCAAAAGTTTTGCATGCATGAAGGGCTGGGAAGGTGGCTCAGTGGTAGAGCACTTACCTTACTTACCAAAAGTTTTGCATGCCAACCCAAGTACATCTACTGCATTTAAGATGGCCATGGTATATAAAATTTTAAATCCTTCAATTCCGTTGTCACCAAGGAAACAACGTATAATATTTCCTTAAAAATACCTAGACTGTAGAACACTTTACCCAGAAAATTGAAGGAATATACTTTATAGGATTTAATTTAAAATTTAGTCACTGAAATGGATGTTCTATATCCACAACTCAGAGCCCTATTAAACTACATAATTTCAAAACTCATCTATTCCCATCTTCTATGAACACAGTCCTTCCTGAAAACAAACCAGATGTGGTAAACAAATTACCGTGTATGCCATTGTCAAATGCAGCTGTTCTAAAGCATGGAACTGGCAGCAATTAATGCCTGTAAACAGCTGGTTCTAAGGAGTATGGAAAGTGATTTTTCCACTATAAGTAGAAAAGTCCACAGATGTTTCAGATTGTTTCATTGTTTGCATTTGTGAGATATATTTTAGAAAGCACAATGAATGAAAGCGTGCTGTTTTGTAAAACTTTGCTGGCTGACACAGCAGGGAAGGAAAACTTTTGAAATGTTTCAAATGAAAAGACAGACAATAGGGTGGGTAAGTTGTGGTATGCAGTTTAAATACAGACTGAAGCAAACCAAAGAATGGGAAAAAATCTTTTTCTTTAAGAAATGCTTTCTGGGTATATTGTGCTATACACTATAATGAGGAAATGATCATTTCTTTGGAAAAGTAAGGAAAAAACACTCACCTGTTGAACTTCTTTTTAAAGTGAATCTTAAATGACAAGGATGAAGAAATTTAAATGGGTTCATATTATCCAGTATTTCTTTAATTTTTTGTTAAAAGTTAAAACAAACTGACAGGCTATTAGTCCATGAAGATTTACAGAGTAAATTTCTGGCATATATTTTATTTTGTTTCTCTTTTTGGGGGGATGATATAAATATTTTATTTTAAAGAGGCAACTTGGTTTTAACCATTACCCACAAAATGTATGCAGTCATAGAATAAGAAATTTTTTTATTAATTTAAGACAATACTAGGCTCATTTTATGCCAACACAAAATATAAAAACCAATGACATTTTCACTGAACAACCACTCATTAAAAAATCATGAAATAATATAGTAAAACTCCATGTCAATTTTTTTGTTGGTTGTGTGCCTTGAACTCTGGGCCTGGGCACTGTGCATCAGCTCTTCATCTCAAGGCTACCACTGTACCATCTAAGCCACAGTGCCATTTCTGGTTTTAAGGTGGTTTATTGGAGATAAGAGTCTCACAGACTTTTCTGCCCAGGCTGGCTTTCAACCACTATCCTCATATCTCAGACTCCTGAGTAGCGAGGATTACAGGCATGAGCCATCAAAGTCCAGATCCAAGTCAATTTTTAAAAAGCAAGCTTATTGAAACTTCTAGCTTTTTCCAGTAAACAATCTCATTTTTTCAGAATTAGCTTATAACTGAGTTATTTTTAGATGTAACCGTGAATTTTTTATAGAATCAAATATAATTCTATTACTCAGCATTTCACAAAAATCCACTGTAATTGACTTTCTCCAAAATCAATTTTTACATACTATCTCACACACTATATTCATTACATTCCAAATAGTTTGGACCATTTCATATAAATTCTAGGTGCTATTTTATATTATAAATTCACATATGTGGTTTTAAACTAAGGAGAAAAGATTTTAGAGGTAAAATCAAATATGAATGTGTAGTGTGGCCCAATTAAACCAAAAATTGTGAATTCATACAGACAAAATTATTTTCTTTCCACTAAATACGTTGAAGTAATACCATTGGAAATAGTGAGGCAAGAAGTGGCAGAATTCAAATCTCATCAAACAATGTCTCTGTTATTCTGCTAACCACTCCACTAAGAATCCCCCTTTTCCCAGTTGTCACAAAACTTCAAGTGTCTCTCTTTGAATTCTATTTGGAAAAGTTCTAAATCACTGATTCTTTTTGTATTTTCTGTTATATGAAACAAAATATAGGCACAAAACAATTGAAATAAAATGCACACATATTTTGAAGTCATCACAGCTGGAAAAACAACCAACAAATTGGAACTTCCCCAGGAACAAAAACATGTTGTGCCCAGTTTATTTTTTAAACTACAAAACTTTCAAACACATGTTAATTTAAGTAGAGCTATAAGTATAACTGTCTCTCAGAAATAAGGTTGTGTTAATTTGTAATTAAATTCATCTGGATCAACCTAATATAGAAAATCCCTTGAATGGATCAAATTGTTTAAAACAATTGTAACTGTATGTAAAGAAAGATCTGTACTTACTTAAAAGAAAAAATGCTACAGTATGAAATCACAAAAATCATAACATTCTTAAAATTTCTGAAATGCAATTAGTAATTCCAAAATAACCATAATGAGAACTAAATACTACTGACTTAACAAGAACAAAATGTGCAAATAATAGAATCTGAGCAGTGTACATGAGTGTAAATAATTTAAAAATACTCCAAATTATACAGTTTTTAGAAGACTGAATGTGGATTATCTAAAGGAAAACATCAGCACATTATATAAATGAAATTAAAAATCTCATGAAAAGAGAGAATAGTAGTAGTTTCTGGAAAATAATACTTTAATAAATGGTGGTCAAAATCCAGTACTGACTAAATTGTATACCTAATTAGTTAGATCCAAAGAAGATCGAAGTTACTCGAGCTGATTTGAAACTGGTAAAGTAGTAGAATACATCAGTAACATTATTATTGATATTGACTCTGGCATGGAATTCATTTCCTCTTTGATCTGACAAATGAATATATGAAAGAACATAACTTCTCCAACTAAATATCAAGACCTAACTAAACATATAACTAGAAACATATAACTAGTTGCAATCCGTATTGCAACTGGGATAAAAAGAAAAAATCAGTCATACTGATTCTGTATTTATTTTAAACGTTGGCTTTTTTCATAAATTATTTCCTTTGTCTTGCATTTTTAAAACGTTGTGTTAAATGATTTATATCTTGGTAACTAATTTTGGATGCCTCCTTAAATTTTGTTCTGGATATAATATCTCAATTCAGCTCCTAACCCATGAAATGATGTTGCTTACAAAACAAATTCTAATAACCTCTGTTTATAATACACAAAATCTCATAAGCATGATTTCAGGAAGCATAGGTTAACATTTTGATATCGTGGTCTCATGACTGATCAGGCCTATCTGCATGAGTAAAGTTGTACCTAGATTCCTCAGCCTAAATTTAGCCACTGTTAAAAAATGTTTATACCTTTATCTGTCACCCATCAGAGGTTAAACCTGAGTATAAAATCTAAGGAAAATCATAAGGTAAGAATTTAGCTCTTCTGGATATATAGTAAACCAAAATGAAGCATAGAGTAACTCATTTGACTAAAGTCAATCTATTTTTCTGAAACATGTTAAGCATTCCCTTACAATGTGTATTATTCTCAAGAAGGGAATGAAGAATACGAGACTAGGACTAAGCAAGTATTGTCTTCAAATATACATAATTTGGATTTATATCTTTATTTCGTTATAGGCATTTTTGATAAAAACTGTTTGAATAATTGATTTCCTGGTCAGGTATAATATATCCTAGTTACATTTAACAAACTTCATTCAGAAAATGGTATATAGTAATTGAGTAGAAAGATATTCAATTGGTAGCAAAAAGTATATACCTATAGGGTAATACTTTGAAGAGTCAATTGGAAATATTCTAATATAATAACCTGAACAATTTCACATTGACAGTAATTATCTAGAATACTTTAATGCTAATTGGACAAGATTGTCTTTCTAAATGAGCAAAACCAATTTCTCCTTTTACTTTTTCAGGGAAATATCTCAGCTAAAAATGGAAATTAACCTATGAATCTATAACAACTGGAATGAATTTTACTTTTTTTTAGCAAATATCAATTTCACAAAAGTATTTTATTGTGTTATACACATATATCCACATAATGTAGTTTGTTAAATTTTATTCCTTTTATTAATTTCATTATCCTATTTTTATATTTTATTATGTCATCATACGAACTTATGAAATATTTGAACATATTTACTCCACAATATTTCTCTTCATCTCCTCTCTTACTTTTTTCCAAACATAATCAGTTCCATCTTTCACACCTGGGTCATTCATTTTATTTTCTGGGTCTAGCATTTGCATATGAGAAATCTAATAATTGTTTTTCACAGTATCACTAATTGCTTTAATATGAATGTTTCCAATTCTATTTTCTTGAAGATGATGTGATTTCATAATTGTGTGTGGCTAAATAGTATATCATTGTGTGTATATATACATATATATATATATATATATATGTATATATATATATATAAAACAGTTTCTTCAATGAGTGATTAAGGAACATGCAGTTAATTCTGTAGTTATTTATGCTTTTTTATGTGGGAGAAGAAAGGATGGAAATAATGATGTTTGGAATAAGAAACATGCTCTTTAGGCAGGCAATCTACTATTTGAAACATCTCTCCACTGCTCTTTCATCAGTATTTCAATAATGCATTGTGTTTAAAAATAAAATTTAATTACATTTGCAAAGGTGTTCTTTTTCAGTATATATATTATTTTTTATTACAATGTTACATTTAGTATGTAATGTGAGTATGGGAATGTATGTGAGCATGAAAATCTAGGCATGTTTGTACATGTAGCTGACTCGAAGGAAACTGAATGTATGTGAGATACAGGATTCAAATAAAAGTTTAAGACCTGTAAGTTGCTAAATTGATATATATGTCCAGTTTGTGGAGTGTGATTTCAAGATCACATTTTGGTAGGTTTTATACCAAGTAAGTAGATGTTTCTAATCCAAAATCGTAAGGATTAACACAACAACTCTGTTTCATAATCATTCAGTCTTAGTAATCCAGACATTGCAATAAGTGGAAAAAATGATTGAAAGTATGGTGGGTCAGTAGTAAGCCTTTAGACACTCTACATTTTCCCCAAAATCTTCAGATGTACTCTTTGGATATAAATTAGAATTATATTTATAAACATACAGATATAATATGATCTTATATATGTATATATTATAAATACATCATATATTTACTTATATTTTAAATGTGTATCACAAATATTGATTTATATTTAAATGTAATTCATCTCATCATAGATACATAGACAGACAGACAGACAGACAGACGGACGGACAGACAGACAGACAGACAGATTAGATAGATAGATAGATAGATAGATAGATAGATAGATAGATAGATAGATAGATAGATAGATAGATAGATAGATAGATAGATAGATAGATAGATAGATAGATAGATAGATAGATAGATAGATAGATAGATAGATAGATAGATAGATTAGATAGATAGATAGATTAGATAGATAGATAGATAGATAGATAGATAGATAGATAGATAGATAGATAGATAGATAGATAGGTAGATAGGTAGGTAGATAGGTAGGTAGATAGGTAGGTAGATAGGTAGGTAGATAGATAGATTTTTTTTTTTGGTCAGTCGTGAGGCTTGAACTCTGGGCTTAGGTGCTGTCCAAGTGCTCTTCTGCTCAAGGCAAGAGCTCTACAGCTTGAGACCTAGCGCCACTTCCAGATTTCTGGTAGTTTATTGGAGAAAAGAATTTCATGGAATTTCCTGCCTGAGCTGGCATTGAACTGTGATCCTCAGATCTCAGCCTCCAGAGTAGCTAGGACTATAGGCATGAGCCATGGGCACCCGACTATACTTATATCTGAGATTTGTTAGTGGAACAAATGATACAGAAACTATTATTCTTATCATGAAAGGACTTCACACTGACAGGTATAATTACAAGAAGAAAACAATAACTATTCACAGTGGCACAAAAATTCCTTATGTGCCTAGCAAGACAGCATGTGTTTCCATACACTGCATGTGGTGTGAGCAGTTTGCAACCCAAGTGACTGTGTGAGATATTGGACCCTAAACAAACCTGACAATTGCATAAACGCCGCCCTCTATGACAGATTTAGCAAGGCCTATCTTAGAGATTCTTGTTAGGGACATGATGAAAAAAATTATAGTTTAGTTGTGATTACAGAACTCTTTTACACATATCACTCAGCCATTAACTATATTTCACATAGTGCCTATTGCTCTAACTTATATTTTCTTGGTTCAGTAAACTGTTTTTTGTTTGTGAAAACTTAGCTGTTCAAAACATAGACATGGGTTTTTAATATTTTTGAAATTGCTGTCTGCATAATGTTGTATGAGATGAGCTTCTCTTTACCATTTCATAGGAATAAACTTAATCTGATTCAAACTTGGAAACAGGTAGCTTGTTCTCTCTTAGAAAGCATCTATATAGACTTCTTTACATGTAAACAGACCCTCGTTTACTTGCAAAAGTCTGTCAGTGGATCAAACCTAACTCACCCAAGTGAGGTGAATTCTTCTCTCATGCTTCCTTTACATTAAAAATGGTAAGAACTGTTCAGTAATCTGCATACTTTTTAATATGAAGTGTGACTCCTATTTTCCTCAATATGAATCAAGCAGAGGAATCAGTTTAAGATATGAAAGAGCCTTAGAAAGAGTCTTGAACCTTGGAAACTGTCCTTTGTATGAATTTTTGGAGAAATATCCCTTTTCAAAGACAAAGGACTCATTTTTGTTAATATTGTGCTGGTAATGGGGTTTGAACTTCTGGACTTGAGCTATATTTGGGCTTTAATTCTCAATGTTTGCTCTATACCACCTGAGCCACACCTTCACTTCTTCCATTTACCACAAGTGGAGAAAAGAATCTCTTACGTTTATCCACTTGGAATAGATTCGAATTTCAATTGTCAAATTTGAACCTACCGACTATCTAGATGTAAGCCACTGGTGCTGTGCTAGAACTCAATTCTTAAGAATAAAAAATCACAAAAAGAGGAGAAAAAATATTTGTTCAATTATTTTTGTGTTGTCTGATAAAACAAAGCACTTGCTACTGGAAAAGAAAAAGAGAGAAGATAGACATGAATATGCAGGAGAGAGACACAAAGAAAGAAGAAAGGAAGGGAGATTAAAAGAGGGGAGGGGAGTGGAAGGAAGGATACAAGAGGAGGGTGTAGCTGAGTAGAATTGTCTACTCCTCACTAAGGTTTTGTTGGACAATCAGTACCTTTGCATTTATATAGCCAAAGTTTTTTATTTTTGGTAGTAGTAAGCTGAGATATAAAATACCAATTTAGAGGTAATAACCTGTTAGTGTGCTTCCTTCTGCACCAAGGAAGCCACAGTTAGGTTACTGTCAGAGAGAAGGCAAGAGTAAGCAATTTAAGTGATTCTGAGAAACAATAATTGACATGCCAGGAATGCTCCCTTGTATGGTGAAGTCAAGCTTCACTCTTGTTCCCTGCTCCAGTCTTCCTCTCAACAAGAACAGCAGAAACAGGAGGGAAGGAGATATGTGAGTAATGATCATCTCTCTGTTTACCCTCATCCCTTGGTCTCTCAAAATATAAAGCGAAAGGAGAATTAACCTGAACTAGTGGGGAACATGGGAGGAAAAAGTTCAGTCTAACTTATTGTGAAACTTTTAAAATAATTGGAGCAGCATTTCAAATACTGAAATAAAACTTTTTAAATTATTAACAAAAAGTAACTCGAAATTTATCTAAAATTTAGAAGACTACACAGCTCACTACATAGTGGAATCTGAAAATTGAAACTGATTCCTGCCTCTATCATCAGAAATTGAAGATTGTCCCTAAACGTCCAATACTAGGTAAATTATTCTTGATATTCACTTATACTGTGTGAATATAATGCAGAAAATATGACTTTAAATTTAGACTGCTGAAGTGATAAGCGATGGGAATTCATGATGGATAACATAATGCTGACAGCATGGAAATTATTTCCCTTCCATCTTCAGTGAGTAGAGAATAAAAATGCTCTATTGGATGGCCCTGAAAATCCAATTCTAAATTTAGGACAGAAGGTGAATAGTAAAGAAGATCTATCTTAGCCAATCTGAGATTAGAAATGTGGAGAAATATACTCATTTATGTATGTCAAACATGGAAGAGAGGATGTGGCAAGCCCATAGCCAAATGCCAAAGTAGAGATATTTAACAAAATACCATGAAGTTGAAACAAGTCTTAAAAGGAGATCTGGGCTAAAAGGGAGTAGGGTAGAAGAATGGAGAGGGAAATGGTGGACTAATACAGTCATACCATTCAATGTACACATGTCAGAATATAAGTAGGAAACATGAAGGGATAGGTGGGGTTGGGGTAAGGGAAGGAAGAAAAATGCACTGTATATTGAAATGCACACACACTCTATTCAACACTGACATGATGAAGCAAAACCCCTTTGCACAACTAGCTAAACATAATTTTTTTGAAGTTTTAATATTCAGAGACCAGAAACATAAACCTTTAGAGATAAATAAGAAGAGAGAATTGACGTATTGTTGAGGGTTGTTTCCCTTTCACTATACAAAATTTAATGTGTGAAGTCTGCTGCAAATATAAATTTTATTTTGCCTATTCTTTTAAGCAAATTGCTTAAAATGTAGAGAACCAAATTCCAATATCCCTTCATTTCCAATAAAAAAATCATATGCACCTTTAAGTTTCTCAGTTATTTCTAAATACCTAAATGCAATGCATTATTGGAACTAATTTCATTCCATAGTTAAATTTATTTTTTTGTTGTTGTTGTGAAAATACTGTACAAAGGGGTTTCAATTACATGGACAAGATAATGAGTATATTTCCTATCAAGCATTGTAGCCTCCTCCTTTGTTTCCCCTTCCCATAACTTCCCGTCCTCTACCCGCTTCCCACCCAGTCCTCCCCCCACCAAAATTTTAAAGTTTGTTTTCGACATAATGGCTTGTACATCTCATTGTTTTAATGGTCCAACTGTATCCCTATTATATAAACGATTTGTTTTTTCCCTTACCTTCCTCAAATTATAACAACATCAAGTTCAGTGAATGCAGGGTTTGTACAGTGGGGGAGGGACATACAAAGCAAAAAAGAAATATTCTTATAAATGTGTTAGAAACAATCCCATGAAAGGGAAAAACATTTGAATATATAGCTTAGGGCTCATTTCCCTAACATCAACCTGTCTGACAGTTTCTGTTTGTCTCAGACACATACTAGTTATGGCAAATAAGGGAAATCATGGCACTAATGTTTCTTTGGGCCTGGCTTACGTCACTTAATATATTTTTTCCAAGTTTTTCCATTTCCTAACAAATGGAGCCAATGTCATGCTTTCTGATGGAGGCATAGAATTCCAGTGTGTATATATACCACATTTTCTTGATCTACTCATCTACTAAGGGGCATCTGGGTTAGTTCCATATATTAGCTATGGTAAATAATGATACAATAAACATAGTTGTGCTGGAAGCTCTACTGTGGCCTTGTATGTGAACATTTGGGTAAATACCCAAAGTGCGATTCTGGGTCATAGGGGAGCTCTATGTGGAGACTTTTGAGGAACCTCAATACTGATTTCCAAACTGGTTGAACAAGTTTATACTCCCATCCACAATACAGTAATGTTCCGTTCTGTCCATATCCCCTCCAGCATCTGGTGTTATTAGAGTTCTTGATTATAGCCATTCTAACTGGGGTGAGGTGGTATCTCAATGTTGTTTTGATTTGCATTTCTTTTATGACTAGGGAGGTTGAGCATTTCTTCATGTGTCTATTGGCCATCCTTCTTTCCTCTTGAGAGAAGTTTCTCTTTAAGTCTTTAACCCACTTATTTTTGGGCAGTTGTTTCTTTGAAGATTTGTTGGGGGATTTAAATTTTTGAGTTACATGTATATTTTAGATATGAGACCCTTGTCCATTTTATGGCTAGTGAAGATCTTCTCCTAATCTGTGCGCTTTCTATTGATCTTGCTAGCTATGTCCTTTGCCATGCAGAAGCTCTGCAATTTTATGCAATCCCATTTGTCCAACCTTTCTTTGATTTGTTGTGTTTCTGGGTCTCTATTAAGAAAATTTCGGCCTGTGCCAACAAGACCGAGGATTTCTCCTATTCCAATCTTTAATGTTTTCAGAGTATCTGGTTTGACTCCAAGGTCTTTGATCTATTTAGAGTTGATTCTGGTACAGGGTAATATATAAGGATCTAGCTTTAGTGTTCTACAAGTTGTTAACCAATTTTGCCAGCACCATTTACTGAAGAGGCTGTCTTTCTTCCATTCTATTTTTTAACTCCCTTACAGAAGATTAGATGGCTATAGGTCTGTAGGTTCATTTCTGGGTTTCAATTCTATTCCATTGGTCCTGAGGTCTGTTCTTGTGTCAGTACCAAACTGTTTTGATTACTATGGCTTTGAGGTTGAATTTGAATTTGGTATTGATATTCTTCCAGCTCTGTTCTTTCTGTTAAGGATCATTTTTGCTATTCAGGGTCTTTTATTGTTCCATATGAATTTTTTGATTGCCTCTTCTATTTCCTTGAAGAATGAGGTTAGAATATTGATAGATATTGCATTGAATTTGTAGATAGCCTTGGGAAGTATTGCCTTTTTCACTATGTTGATCTTTCCCAATCCAGGAGCATGGGAGTTTTTGCCACTTTCTAAGTTCAGTTTTGATTTCCTTTTTCAGTTTTTTAAAGTTTTCATCATAGAGGTCCTTCACTTTTCTGGTTAAGTTAAATCCTAGGTATTTTATTTTTTGTGGGGCTATTACAAATGGAGTTGCTTTCCTAATTTCAGCCACACTTTTCTTATTGTTGGCATACAGAAAAATCCATTGATTTTTGAGGGTTAATTTTATACCATGATACTTTGCCAGAGTTTTGAATCAGCTTGAGTAATTTTGGAGTGGACTCTGTGCAATTCTTTAAATACAAGATCATGTCATCTGCAAAAAGGGAGAATTTTACTTCTTCTTTCCCTATTAGGATCCTTCTTATACTTGCATCTAGTCTTATTACTGTATTTAGGCATTCCAATACTAGATTGAAGAGAAGTGGAGAGAGTGGGCATCCTGTCTCATTCCTGAGTTAAGAGGAAATAGCTTTAGTTTTTTACCATTAAGTATAATGCTGGCTATAGGTTTGTCATATAAAACCTTTAATGTATTGAGGAATGTTCCATGGATTCCTCATTTTTCCAGAAACTTCATAAAAAGGGATGTTGGATCTTGTCAATTGCTTTTTCTGCATCTATTGAGATAACCATGTGGTTCTTATCCTTGCTTCTGTGGATGTGATAAATTATATTATTTGATTTGTGTATCTTAAACCAGCTTTGCATCCCTGAAATGAATCCTGTTTGATAGTGGTGTATGATTTTTTGGATGAATTGTTGAAGTCGATTGGCCAAAATTTTGTTGAGAAGTTTAGCATCAAAGTTCATCAAAGAAATGGATCTATAGTTCTCTTTCCTTGATGAGTCCCTTCCTGGTTTTGGGATGTGTGTTATGATGGCCTCATAGAATAATTTCAGTAGTGAACTTTCTTTTTCAGTTTCATTGAAGAGTTGGAGGAGTATTGGTGTGATGTCTGCTTTGAAGGCTTAATAGAATTCCGCTGTAAAATAATTTGGTCTGGGCTTTTCTTAGATTGGAGGTCTCTTATTGCCCTTTCTGTTTCAGTGCTTGATATAGGCCTTTTAAGATAGTTTGACTCATCTTGGCTTAGTTTCGGCATGTCAGTATTTTCTAGAATAAGGTCCATTTCTGCCAAGTTCTCAAACTTATTAGTATACAGGTTTTAGAAGCATTCCCTTATAATGTTCTGAATATTAGTTGTTTCTGTGATGATGTTTCCATTCTCATCTCTGACTTTATTTGGGTGTGTTCTCTTCTTTTTCTGATAAGATTTGCTAAGGGTCTGTCAATTTTGTTAATTTTTTCAAAGAACCAACTCTTAGTTTTGTTGATTCTTTCTATAGTTTTTTTTGCATTCTAATTAATTTAATTCTGATTTAATTTTAATTATTTCTTTCTGTCTACGGGATTGGGGGTTATCTTGCTGCTTTTTTTCAAGGAGGTTCAGATGTCTCATTAAATTGTTGTTTTCAGATCTCTCCAATTTGTTGATATAGGAGCACAGAGCTATAAACTTGCCTCTGAATACTGTGCTTGCTGTGTCCCAGAGGAGCTAGTAATTGGTGTGTTCAGTTTTGTTGAATATCATGAACATTTGAATTTCCTTTCTAATCTCTTCCATGACCCACACGTGATTCAGCAGTGTGTTGTTCAGGATCCATGTGTTACATGACTTTCTTTGGTTGCTTTTGGTGTTGAGTTCTAAATATATTCCCTTGTGGTCTGAGAGAATGCAAGGTATAACTTCAACGTTTCTGAATTTGGACGTTTGCTTTGTGGCCTAAAATGTGGTCTATTTTGGAAAATGTTCCATGTGCTGCTGAGAAAAATGTATTGTCTAATGCTGCTGGGTGAAATATTCAGTAGAAGTGTGTTAAATCTAGTTGGTCTGTGCAGTTGTTTATATCTGCGGTTTCTCTGTTGAGTTTTTGTGAAGTTCATTTATCTAGTGGGGAAAGTTGTTTGTTAAATTCCCCAACAATTAATGTTTATGAATCTATGTGGGATTTGAGGGAAAGTAGAGGTTCTTGGACGAATTAGGGTGCTCTGCTGTTTGGCAAATAGATATTTAGAATTGTAATATCCTCCTGAAGGAGTGATCCCTTAATTAGTATGTACCAACCTTTTCACTAATTTTAATTAAAAGTCTATTTTATCTGATATTAGGATTGCAACTCCATCCTGTTTATGGGAGCCGTTTGCTTGGTAGATTTTGTTTAAGCCTTTAAAATTGAAAATGTGTTTGTTTTTGTGGGCAAGATGTGACTCCTGAAGCCAGCAGATAAAAGGATCTTGCTTTTTAATCCAAGTAGACAGACTGTCGCTTAATTGGTGAGTTAAGTCCGTTAATGTTGAGAGATAGAACTGATAGGTATTTGGGAGTTCCTGCCATTTTATCCAACTACTTCAGGGCTGTGGCAACTGTGTTCTTCCTATGGTTCTTGGATTCTCAGTTTGGGTGATATTTCTTGGCCTTTATTGTGGTCTTGTTGGTTTTCTCTGTGTAGGACATCTTTAAGATTCTTTTGTAGGGCTGGTTTGGTGGAGATATATTGTTTCAATTTTTCTTTGCTATGGAAGGGTTTTATTTGACCTCCGATTATTAAGGAGAGTATAGCTGGGTAAAGTATTCTTGGTTGATAGTTGTTTGTCTTTAGGGCATAGATTACATCATTCTAGGCTCTTCTTGCTTTGATTGTTTCTGCTGAGAAATCTGAGGTGATTCTAGTTGGTTTCCCTTTATAGGTGTTTGATCTTTGCTCCAAGACAACTTTAAGGATCTTTTCCTTGTTCTGAATTGATCCTGTGAGTATTATAATGTGACAATGGGATATCCTCTTCTGGTCTAGTCTATTGGGAGTTCTAAAAGCTTCTTGTATCTGAATAGACCTATCTTTTTGCATGTTTGGGAAGTTCTCTGCTAGGATCCTGTTAAACAAATTTCCTAGACCATTGACTTCTGGCTCTAGGTGCTCCTCTACACCCACTATCCTCAGATTAGGCCTTCTAGTGGGGTCTTCCAAGGCTTGAATGTTGAATAGATCTATCATATTTCTTGGATTTGTCTTTGATGGTTGTATATTCTTTCTCTATAATATCTAGGCTGTCTTCAATCCTCAGGCTTCAATCTTCTGCATGACCTATCCTACTATCGAGACTTTCTACTTTTTTTTTTCTTTTCCTTCTAGTTGGTCGGTTTTTATGGCTTCTAATTCTTTGTTGGATCTTTGTTTTAGATCTTGTATGAACTTCTTTACTGCCTTAATTTGGTGTTCAGTGTTTATTCTCAAATCACTTGGTTGATTAGTTATGGTTTCCTTGGACTCCCATTACTTCTGTTGGGATCCATTCAGCATTCCCTTTGTGGACTCCCTGACTTCTTTCAGCTCTCTGTTTATGGATTCCATGAATGCCTCTCGTGATCTTTGTCTATGCTCATCCTGCTCTTGAAATTCCTGTATTACTCTTTGATCAGCTTCCTCACATTCATGCAATTCCTGTAGTTCTCTTTGACTAATCTCAACTTACTCACACAATTCCTTTATTTCTCTTTGAGTGTTCACAAGCTGCTCATGCAATTCTTTTATCTATCTTTGAGTAGCTTCCTCACACCTATGAGCTTCCTGTTTTGACATTTGTTTGCCTCCTCTCTCTATATATCATGCTCACACAGAGTCCTTTGAAGGTTTTCAATCTTTTTATTTACCATGATTAATATTAGTGTTTTTACATCTTTTTGGAAGCTCTCCTCTGGATTATTCATTATCTGTTCTGTCCACTGATTATCATGAGTGGGAGTTGAGATACCCGGACTTGCCATTTTTCTTGTGTTTTTCCGGCTTATTCTGCCCATTTGACATGAGAGTAACACCAATTTTGTGCTAGAAAACTATCTTAAGGGAAGCATCAACAAAGTCTGTAGTTGCACAGTCAAAAGCCTGCAGATCCTCCTGAAGAAGAGATCCCTTGATTAGTATGTAGCGACTTTCTTTATCTCTTCTCACAAATTTTAATTTGAAGTCTATTTTATCTGATATTAGGATTGCAACTCCCGCCTGTTTATGGGAGCCATTTGCTTGGTAGATTTTATTCCAGCCTTTAACATTGAAAATGTGTTTGTTTTTACGGGCAAGGTGTGACTCCTGAAGGCAGCAAATATTTTGCCCATGTAATTGTAACCGCTCTGTACAGTATTTTCACAATAAAAATAAATAAATAAATATTACAAAAGCCTGCAGATATAATCTAGTTCAACAGATACATTTTCAACATAAACCAACTATGTATTAATAGGCTATGAACCACAAAGAAGAATTTGGCAAACAAGAAATTATTAGGTTTAGTGAGAGATGTGGGTATAAATAGGAATAGAGGGATGTGGAAAGATAGAGGGAGAGCTAACTTAGTCCTAATCTCAAAGCAGGAAATAGATTCGATAGAATGATAATAGACAACAGGGAAAAATAGAGAAAAAAAAGACAAGGAAAAATAGTAAAATAAAAATTAAAAAGTGAAACACTTAAAATTATGCAGATTAAGAACTTAATATTCAGAGAAGGATGGGAACATGATAAGAGAAGGGAAGGGATAGAAAGGAGATGCCAAAAACTAAAAAATAAAAATGCTTAAAATTTTATATAGGTATATAGAGGTAGTACAGCTATTAAAGAAGTTAAGTCTAAGAGGTTTTGAATTCATTAATAAATTTCTGGATTAAGTGTGTATACAATCGGGGATAAGGTCTAATTATCGACTACAGGTATATCTGAGAATGAGCAGAAATGCGACTAAATCACGCAAAGAAGAACGAAAGAGAAAAAAAGTGAAAAGAATGAGAAAGAAAGGAAAAAAGGATCAAAAGGTCAGTAGTGCTAAACAAAAATGGAAAAAAAGCACACACACACACACACACACACACACACACACACATACCTGTAAAATAAAAATTATAAGAGGAAGAAAAAAGTTAATAGAAAACAATTTTTAAAGTTAAAAATTAAAAATGTTAAAACAATTTTAATAAAAGGTGACATAAAAGAGTTCTTTGCTTTTTGGGGATGAGAAGGGAAGATCCTGTATCTCCCTTGTGTCCATAACCAGTCTCTTGTTGGAGTCTCTGGTCTGCTTGTGGTATTTGATTTTCCTGTAGCTTGGTTTTTTTTTTAAGTCAGTTTGTTTGAGCAGGCAGAAAAATGCTTTGATTTACCCAGGATTTTGTCATCCTCCTCCCAGGCTAGCTCAATGGGAGGGAGATCTGCTTTGAGTATCACAAAAGAAGGCTGTTTCTTCTAGTTTGGAGATGCTGTGATGGGGCTAGGTTCTGGGTAGAGTTGAGGCCTTTCAGCAAACAGTAGCTTTTCCCTGAGGCCTAGCTTCTGAGGCAGTCACAGAGCCTAGCCAGCAGCCGTTCTCAGGGTTTATTGTTACTGAATTTCAATTGATTGTCTAGGGAGGATCAGCCTCTGGCTCTGTTTACTCAATGAAGAAAGCCACTCCTGGGGCTGGTGCAGGCCCGGGATGGGTGAATTTTCCCTGAGTGGAGCTGAGCCTGGCAGGTCAAGTTAGGTTCCTGTGACCTGTTAAATGACTGTTTGTTTTCATCCAAGGACTGAGTTGGAGCTAGCTGCTCAGCCAGGCCTTTGGCAGTATCAAAGATGGAGATCTCTGGTAGTGGGCAGGGAGGGGTGGCGTTCCCTTCTCTGCTCCCTGAGAAGGAGTGAGGAAATCAGGCTTCTACTCACACAGGAGTCTGGTTCCTGGGTGATCTCTGATCTGAGATATGAAGGATGAAGATGTCTGCTCCTTGTCAGTTCTTGCTGGTGTTGAGTAGAATCCTCTCACCTGCTGCATCTGGTGCCTTTGTCCTAGACTCTCTGTGTTGCAGGTATGGTGGTTACGGCCACCACCGCCCCCGCCATAGCTGCAACCATGGCCGCTGGCAAGTGCTCAGATTTGTCTACTTTCCTGGATTTTCCCTCTCTGGCCTAACTCTCTGTACTGTGATGGCACATTTGGTGTGATTCTTTGGCTTAGTTAAGCTTCCAGCTTCTCCTTTGCTATCTTCCCGGAACCATAAATTTAAATTTTAAATGATAAATTCTTTTAAAATTGTTTCACTCGTGCACAGGTATGGATAGATAAGTGATGTGGGCAGAATCAGAATTATTCAGAAGGTTGTAAATGGATGCTTACCTAGTTTTCTCTCGGCTGGATCATAGAATACAGACTGTCCTAATTGAAAAAGTTAGCCTTCTGAGGTTTTTGCATATAAACACTCCATCAACATTTTATTAGAAGATTATTCAAGATTAGCTATATGTTGATTAATAATGACTGATCATGACAGAAATTTGAGAGAAAACCATCTACACTTCAGTGAGGTTCTAATTTGTGCTTCACAAACTGTTATGAAAGCTCTACATGAGAAATCTAGCAGCTGCATTTCTAAAAAGACCTTGGGTTGTCACACTTTCTGATATTGTCTCAATTCAAATACTTCTCCTTGGAGTTCCATACTATTCAATGATGCTGTATTAGCTCCTTGTTACAATTTTCAGACTGGTCTTTTTGATGAAATTTGTGTTTTCAAAATTGCTCTCCAAATTCCATCCACAAACTGCATACAAAATTTATCTGAAAAAATTTGTATCTGTTTATATTGCATATACTTTTAGTTTTCATTACAAATATGGAATGTAGTAAAAATTCTCATAACAATTATACTGCGCTAGATTGTGGGCAGATTCTGATGTAAATAATATACTGTGTTCATGTACAGATTTTGAGTATCCAAAGTAATAAGCCTGTGGTCCTAAAACCAATACCTTACTTATATTGAGTGACAAATACAACTTCATATAAGTACAGAAGTTTTCCTTGTATCTTTTTAACATATATTTTTATTATAAATACTGTACAGAGGGGTTACATTTACATAAGTAAGGTAATGAGTACATTTCTTATTGAGCATTGTTACCCCCTCCTTTGTTTTTCCCCTACCATCCCTTCCCTTCACACCTCTCCACCTCCCCCCTTCACCCATCCTCTGTTAGAATGTCTTGTATATTTCATTGTTACAATGGGTCAACCAGTATCCTTTACTTATATCTTAAATGAAGAAATACTCGCTTGATTTATGCTGATTCTACTTGTGTAGACACATCTAAAATCACTGCCCAAGTCCAAGAGCACATAAATGAAATGCCATCATTTTTTTGTCAGTTGGTATTTGTGTTCTACACATTTATTGACAGGTTACAAATTATTCTTAAACATTAAAACATTAAAAATACTTTCTTTTTTTCTTATTTTCTTCGCCAGGAAATCAGCAAGACCTCAGTCAGCATTTCTCACCTAGGAATTTTCACATGGGTTAGTTAAATGTATATGTAGAGTCCAGTTTTCTGAGGACTCACTCATCTGCCTAGGAATTCATGCTGGTTGTTGGAAAAAGAGCTCAAGTAAGGATGCCATTTAAAGCCTTATAACTTTACTGTTTACCAGGGTATTCTCCTGCTACTTTGGTTGTTGAGAATTTCTACAAGAGTAAGCATTCCGTGAGGAGCAGGGAGATACCATAAGACTTATACTTACTGAGGTTTCCAAGTGACTTGCTATCACTTGTACTGCATTTTGAAAGTCGAATCTCTCTAAAACTACCAGTATTAAGAGATAAGAAGAGTGGAAAATGAACTCTTAGGGACAAATACATCTTCAACATATATTGTTCCAATTATTCCTTTTAAGGCATATTCAACAACTGGTGAAACTTGTGTTGGCTGTAATTATGTGTCTTTCTCCATGGGTGCATGTATACATGAGAATATGTATGTGTGTGAATAGTAACATACATGTGTACATTATGGCTTATATCATCATTTATTCCTTGCTAACAAATAAAGTAAGGAATCACTAAACTTTTAACAGAAACTGTGTAGTTAAAGTCGTAACTCTTCACTCTGCTCCTTTACACAAAGACTTTGCAACTTCTCATTAATAAAGTTTCCATAAGCTCTGAAATGTACATACTTAGTACTTAATGTCTGCTATCATAAATCTTAAATACTTTACAGAAAAGTTTTATACCTGCCAAACAGTCCTATTTATGGCATATATAAGCAAAATCCCAAAATTAAGCATATTTAAAACATTAAAACTTTTAACAAACCTTAACACTTGCTGCAATGTTCATTTTGACAGGTGCCTTGTATAGAATAATTGAATTTATCCTCCTACACATCTCTTGAACTACAAATATCTGGAATTATTTTGTTTTTGGCATGTCTATCTTGATTTTATTCTTAATTGTGTGCTTATGTAAGAAATACATGATTCTATAATTTCACAACAATTCTTTGGAACTTACTTTTTGTTGAATTGCCTAGCTTAATAAAATCAATTAAAAATTATACTTTATATATAAAAACTGTTTTGTGCTCAGTTTAGCATCACATACCCTAACATTGGAACGATACAGAGAAGATTAGCATGCACCCTGCGCAAGGATGACATGCAAAGTCTTGGAGCGTTCCATATATTTACAGCAACAGATGCTGAAACATATGTGGCCACAAGGGAACCATACTGCATTCTTGGTGGGAGTGTAAACTTGTTCAACTACTTTGGAAAGCAGTATGGAGGTGCCTCAGAAGACTCCACATAAAACTCCCCTATAACACAGTAATCCCACTTTTGGGGATTCATCCAAATGATCATAAAAAAGACCATACTAAAACTACCAGCACAACTATGGTTATTGCAACATTATTTACGATAGCTAAGATATGGAACCAACACAGATGCCCCCATTAGATGAATGGATCAAGAAAATGTGTTATATATACACAATGGAATTCTTTGCCTCCATCAGAAAGAATGATATCGCCCAATTTGTTAGGAAATAGAAAGACTTGGAAAAAATTTATTGAGTGTAGTAAGCCAAGTCCAAAGAAATATAGGTCCCATGATTTCCCTTATTTTCAATAACGAATGTATGTCTGGGATAAGCAGAAAAGTTCAAAAGATATGTACATATAACCAGATAAGATGATGTTAAAGAAATTGAACCCCATGATAGGGATACAAGTGGGTTTTTGTTTCTTGCTATTGTTTCTAACGTACTTATAATGTGTGATGTCAGTTTTTTTGTTTTTTGTATGTTTCTCCCCACACTATAACCCCTGTTTTCTCTGTATTTGAAGTTGGTACACTTACATCTTGTATGTATGCTTCTCTAATTTGGGGAGGGGAAGGGAAAAAATGCTCAAATAGTGATAAAGGTTGACCCATTGTAACAATGAGATGCACAAGACACTATGTTGAAAAATGAACTTTACAATTTAGGCGGAGGAAGGAAGGGGGAGGGGAGTGTACTTGTGGAGGTGGGAGGGAAGGGATGGTAGGGGAAATATAAAGGAGGAGGTAACAATGCTTGTTAGGAAACTTACTAGTTTCTTGTTCATGTAAATGTGACCCCTCTGCACAGTATTATTGCCATAAAAAAACATATAAAAATGTTCTTAGGTGGAAGAGTTTATTTCCTCTATTTTACCCATATAATATTGTTAACAAAGAAATTAATTCAGAACACTGATATGAAGGTAATTTGAATAAATGTGTGTGTGTGTGTGAGTGCGGCAGTGCGCAAGCATACACGCACGTGCATGAGAACAAACACCTTGCATGTATATTGGAATGCTCAGAATTTAAATCAGGGCTTCAAGGCCTTACTAGGCCTTTCCTATCTAGATTGGTGAGCTACGATATAAGCTACGATATAAGCAATTCTTGGCTCTTTGCTAGTTCATTAAACATTTTGAAAAATAATTTCATGAAGTTTTTTTTTTTTGGCCCTGATTGGCTCCCAAGTGTTATCCACAGATCTCAGTCTCCTGAGCAAATATTCAGAGTAGATAGGATTATAGGTGAGACCAGCCAGCACAAGGCTTTTAGAACAATTTTAAAAGTAAAAGAAAATTTACTTCATGGGGGCCTGTTTTATCATCACCGAATTTGAAAGCCATTTGAGTGATTATATGTCAATTTAATTCGTTTGGGGATTGTTAAAAGATAGTAAGTGATGATATTTAAAAGTTTTAGTACTTTTTAAAAAAGAAACTGGAACTGTGGGACAGAAGAAATTTGGCTGTCTTCGGACCTCAATTGTAAGCTCAGCTCTGTGCAAGATAACCTAAGGTCACCAACACACTCTGTGGTGAAGACAAAATGTGACAGAAAACAATCACCATGGGAAATATTTGCTATGCTATTATTTCTTGGACAATATGAATATTGAATTGAGAGTATAAGAGAATGGAGAGATTTTACCCACCTTTTTGGTATTGCTGAAAGACTTTTGGAAACTTTGACTCATTTCCTTCCTCACTGTGTGTATCTTTGGGCCATGCACTTACAGTTTTTTACTACAATTTTTCCCAACACTACAATGGTAATAACATTAGCATTATACCAAATGTTATCTTAAGAAGTAAGAGAATAAAACTTGTGAAACACTTAACATAAACCTATGAATGACCTTTGAGTTTAGCCAGCATTCTTTTTTAAATACTAAATAGAATATGATAAGTAGTACAGAAACCATTACATGTAGTGTTAGCAACCAGAAGTAATATCTATTGACCATGCTCAGCTTCCAAGGAAGCCAGGTGGATAACTTCTCATGCTGTAAATCAAACTGGTTATCTTATGTCGTGATAGTGTAAAAATATCAGAGACAGAACAATGAAGGAATGTTGTAGACTGAGGTGAAATCCATATAAAAATGTGCAAACTTGATAAAACATAAAAATATCTGAGCAGTATACTGTGTTTTACTTCATTTAAGTTACATAGCAAAGATAAGGAAGATCTAGAAGAATAAAATGTCTTTTTGATATTTTATCATAGGTCTTTAGAAGGATGAACACTTTCCTCATTCTTGTAGAGGCATCATCAGATGAGGGGAACTGTATTTTTTGTTTGCTTCCTTCCATTTATTCTTCAGTTTGAAATCTGAACTACATGAGACTGAAAGAAAGCAAGTGAAATTAGCCGTACAGGCTTTGGAAAGAACAATCAAAGTAAAATAAATAAAATATATATAGCCTTGTAAAAGGTCTAACTAAATTGAGTTACATAGTCTCAAGCGTTAACAGAAAATGATTTAAGCAATATCATGTTATTAAAAATTTAAAAATTTTAGGAGCTGCTTAATTTTTTTCCTTTCTACTACCTTGAATTAATTATTGATTTTCTATAGAGAGATTAAAGATGAGATTAACAAGAAACTTGATTAAAAATGGACAAAAGTTCTGAATAGACATGTTTTCCAAAAAGCCCTGAAAATTGCCTGCGGATTTACAAATTTGTATTTAATACAACTTCTGTGCTAGCTTAATGCTTTGTGAGCAGAAGTCATTAGAGAAATGCAATTCAAAATTACTTTGATGCTACTTCTTAACTATTATAACTCTTATAAAAAATATCCAAGGAACCAGGTGTGGAGGTAAAGGCTGGTAATTCCAAGTGATTGGAGGTTGGAGTAAAAGGATTTGAGTTTAAGGCCAGTCTTGGGTACTGCACACAGTAAAAACCTGCCCTTTAAAAAAACTCAAAATGTAATAATGTTGGCTGGCGACAGTGTGGAGAAAAGGAAATTTTCAACACTCTTGGTCAAAATACAGGTTAGTGTTCTCGTTGTAGAAAGTAGTATGCAGTTTTCTAAAGAAATCCAAAGTTGAAATATCATCTGTCCCACCAATCGTGTGATTATTTCTCTCTGGGTAACTCATAAATATATCTGTAATTCATTGTTATTCACATTATTCACAACAACAGCTAAGATAGAAATCGAAGTCCAGTGTTCACCTACAAACAAATAAAGCAACTGTGGTACATGCACAAATATATTTTTCTGTTGATTCCAAAGTACTTTTTTTATTGTTTTCCTGTTTCCATGTGATTAACCTCCAAATTAGAAATCCAGATATATGACTTAATTTACCCAAAACTATTTATTGAGTATAAGGACCTTCTACTCTCTGCATTCTTCACACTACGATCACCAAATATAATGAGTCTGGAATAATTAGTCTCTTTTTGACCTATGTTAATATTCTTTACAATGTGAGTGAAATGTTTAAAAGTAGTATTTGTTTTAGATTAATTGCTCTGAAGAGACAATAAATGATATTATCAAAGCTTAAAAATGATTTGATTTAAAATTTAGAATTCAGGAAATGGTGTTGACCACTCTGGTTACTGGAGCCTTCACTACAACCTCATGAGCCAATTTTTATTGATGAAGCAAAAATCTGACGTTAGACATTTATGAATAAAAAAATCATGTCATTCTGAATATGTAGAGCCACATATAAAACATAGAAAATTTAGCTTCTAAATACCTGAATATGCTAGTACATTTAATTGCAGGGTAAGTACTTGTTCTGAAAGGAGATAAAATTGAACTTATTTTGAAATGTAAACCTAAGTATTTATTTGAATAAAAGACAATGTTTAAAATATCACTCATTCAAGAAACAAGATGTACAGTTAGTTGTTTTTCATGCCAATTATGTTCTCTAAACTTACTACAAATACTAGATTAGTAAACCTAAGTCATTGCTTTGTAGGGAAATAGCAATTCCGTTTCTTAAAACTCATGACAATAACTTTTTCTCAAACAATTGCTAAGTAACTGTTTTATATTTTTGTCATGGAATCTTATTTGATAAATTTTTATTCATTAAGTTAAATAATTGGCAAACAATATAAATTATGCATGGACAAAGTTTATCTAACACGAGTTTTGTTTTTTTTCAGAAGATAGATCATGGCTCTCTTAAAGAACATTAGAAGGCAGTGTGTTCTTTATTAATTTTTAGTTATTTTGTTAATAGATATTAATTGTCAGAAGTGACAATTCCATAAAATCTTTAACGGTATTTGATTATACTCCCTCTATTTCTTTCTCATTACTCCTTCCTCCAAAGATCTTCTGTTTTTCACATAAAATTACATCTTTATATATGCACATATAAACTAATTTGGAAGATTTAAGCTAAACTGTAAGTTAATTCAAGATGTACAGTGAATTAATAGAATAAATAAAAACCTGAATATCTTTTGTTAACTTTTGAATTGAGCTATCATTATTATTATTTTTAGGGTTAGGATCTCTGACAGAATTAGAATTAGGATTAGAGAAATAGAAAATTTAGGTTCATCACAGGATGAACCATTGCAACAATGATACTCACAAGACACTATGTTGAAAATGAAGTTTATACCATGGGAAGGGAAAGGTATGAGAAGTGGGGAGGGATGGGATAGTGAGAGAACAAGAAAGAAAGGGGTAACAATGCTCAACAAGAAACGTATTCCTTACCTTATATATGTAACTAATCCCTCTTTAAAGCATCTTTTCAACAAAATAAAAATTTTAAAAATAATGTAAAATAAAACCTTACAGGACATAGAAAAACAGTTAAAAATTTATGTTCAAAATGGAAGTAAAAGTTAGACCTACACGCTGAGCAAGAGTTAGGATAAATATGAAAAAAGTGGCTTGCTACTAACATGATGATTCGGTTATACGTAGGTTTAGGATTAGGAAAGGTGTGCCAGTTAGAATGGGGTTAAGATGAGAAAAACATGTAAGACATTGTGTAAAACTGCCACATATTTTAAGAAGAATGAATGAAAACCAGTCTGTGTTACTTTAAACATTCAGATATAATTTGGTTTAAAGTGTGAGATACATTTTTGTTCCGGTTAGGGTTAGGGAAGGATCAGCTTTAAGGTGAATTTTAGTTTTCCAATTAGAATTAGAAGCCAAAAAAATGTGTGATTGAATAGAATCTAGACAATTTTCCTTACATTAACCATTTGGTGTTAAATCAGAATGTGATTTAGGTTAGGTTTCTGGTTAACTGGAGTTGAGGATAGAGTAAAGAAATGGGTTAAACTAGTGGCTCAGGCCTATTATCCTAGCTACTCAGGAAGCTATTTTCTGAGGATCGCAGTTCAAAGGTAGCCCAGGCAGGAAAGTCCATGAGACTTTTATCTCAAATTAACCACTATAAAACATAAAAGCGGTGCTGTGGCTCAATTGGTTAAACGCACACCTTGGGCTAAAGAACTCAGGGATTATGCCCTGGCCCAGAGTGCAAGCCCCACGACCGACAAAAAGGAATAAATCAAAAAAGAAATGTTAAATATTAAGTAAAGCTGAACCTTTTTTTAGGTTCTAGGAATTCAGGAAAAGCTGGGATAATGGAAGTACAATGTATTTCATAAAATCAAGATTTGAGATCAATGGGTATTATGATGCCTGTTATGGAACAAAATACATTCAGAATTAAGAGTGAAAAATCTGTAGGGTTTACAGAAAACCTACAATTTATTTCAAGAATTACCAATGGAATTTCAGTTAGGATTGCACAAAATGAGCATTTTTCATAGATTTTAGAATTGGGATAGGATTAGTGTCAAGGTAATGGTTAGTTAGGATTCCAGCCATGGTTAGGCTTAGTGTGAAGGAGAAAAAAAAATGAGGGTCTAATTGAAGGTAAATTTTAATATAAGCCTGGTAAGAATTAGAATGAATGTAAACTAGAGTATTGCTATTAATATTAGAATCTACTCACAATTAGGCTGATGGTTATTCTCAATGTTCCAGTTAAGAAAGATTACGTTTAGGGTTAGAAAATGACTAAGATATTGGAAAAATTGAAACCTATGTTTGGAAGGATGAGTGAAAACTAGTGTACTTGTGTTAGTGTTAGTATTGTCATATAATTTGGATTAAGATTAGGGTCAGTATTTTCTTCTGATTATATTTACTGTTACGAATAATAAAGCTTTTAGTATAAAATTGTGTTCACTAACAAGTAGAAGCAAATATATGAGGCTGAATAGTAACTAGAACATTATCATTATATTTATTTCTCAGTGATCATTCTTGTAGTGATTAATGAGAGTTTTCCAGACAGGTTTAGGTTGAGAGTTAGCGTTAAGTAATGGACTAGATGGTAAGCAAATCTGAAACTCTTTTCAGATACAGTGGTTCAGAAAAAGGCAGAATCAATGGAAACTACGGTATTTTTCCTGGTAAGAGAATGTGAGGACAAGTAATATAATGGCTCCTGTTAGGGAACAAGATAACTTTCGAGGTAGAGTCAGAAAAATTGTGAGAATTAGGGCAAACTGAAACTCATTTCCAGAGTGAAAACTGGAGTATTTATTAGAATGATTAAAAGCTAGAGTATTTTTCTTAAACATTAGAATTGGATTATCATTAGGGTGAAAGTTAGGTTTTAGTTCCAGCTAGGCTTAGTGTAAGCATTAGGGAAACGGAAAATTTAGGGTCAAACAAAGTAAATCTTCGAATAACAAGTAGAGTTAGAATTAGGATGAATGTGAAATAGAAAACTGCTAATAATATTAAGATTAGAGTATGATTACGGTGAGGGTTAGGGTTAGGTTTACAATAAAGACAAGATAATGAGTGAAACTAAAAACTATTTTTAGAAAGATGAGTTGAATTGAAGTTAGGATGAATAAAAACTAATGTATTTGTGTGGCTTTTAGACTCCAAAGGCTAAGGCAAGCCAGTGATATCCTTGTTCCCAATATCTACTGTGGGAGTATAGAGAATTACTGCATATTACCAAGAGAATGTCCCACACGATCTTAGTTGTAGCAGCTTTCAACCGGGAAGCATTTTCAGGTGATGGAATCAGTCAGGAGTGCAGTCTACCTTTACCACGGTGGAGGTGATCTGAGTGATGATGTAGATTTCCTCCAGGTAACTGTCAGGCTGTTGTTGAACTTTACCCATTAGGATGTGCAGCAGCAGCAGCAGGGTCTCTCAGTGGCTCCAAGGGGCTGTCACATCTCGTGCTGGACTGCAAATTCCTACATAGACTGGTAAGGATACATTGCATACGTTTGGCAGGCTGTGACTCCACTAGTTTTAAAGACAATTTACACAATAGCCCAGGACAATTTACCAAGATGTCAACTTTTTAAACAAATAGATCTTTTAATAAAGCTAGGATTTTCTAAGCAGATACAAAGGACTCAGGCCTGTACTATTATTTCCCATGCCTTTTCCTTCTGTCTATTTTGCCACATTTTTTAAAAAGTGAATATTTTCCCTTGTTCTTAATAAGGGATGATGGGCAAAGATTCATCTTCTGTCACTTCTTGAAGCTGACTCAGGAGTGTTGATCCTACCTAGCCAGGAACCTATAAACTTAGCCTATTTTACAAAGAGGTTAAGAACAATATTTTAACTTTTGACAAATGCACAGACCATTTTTCTGGCTACAGCAGTGGAGCTTCTTTAGTCTTCTGGTTTGCAAAAGGATCTTTATGAATGGCTTTGGAACGTGAGCTCTAATAATCCTAACAATGTCTGAGATACCTATGCAGGCCTTCAGACAGATATCAATAGAAACACACTCTCAGGTTTACAAACTTTTCCTGAGAAGATGAATTTCATGTAGGTGGTGTCAGCTCAAAAGTTACTGCCAATTAGAGCTTTTGGCACATACAGGGGTTGGGATTTAAACTATCCTCCACATTTTGCAACCTTAGCTTTTTACTAATATCACAGATGACTGACAAGTTCCTGTTCTTCAGTCATAGACATGCTTACAAACTATCTTCCCATGACCTTCTGGCTCTGACCAATTTTTGAAGGGCCATGCACAATGACTCAAGGATCTGACATTATTTCTGCCTTCTAAGCAGTGGCTTACGGTCTCTGGATGCTGCTCCTCTATTACTTTCGTCCAAGGAGTGTCTTCTTTCACACTGGAAACAATGCCTCATTGGCAATTCCCTTAGTTGGTTGCTGGACTTGAAATTGGGGCCTGAGTGCTGTCCCTCAGCTCTACAGCTCAAGGTTAGCACTCTGCCACATTGAATCCTAAAGCAGGTCTGCTTGCTCTTTCTGCCTTCTGCTGGCTGAGTAGAGGTGACATTCTCACAGAGACCTTCATCTGCCCAGGCTGGATTCGAACCAGTTTTCAGATCAATGAGTCTCATAAAAGGCCATTTTACTCCAATTAAAAGCAAAAAGACAGTCAACATAGTAGTAGCTTTTAAGCATATTCTCACCTGAAACTTATTAAGAGCCAAAGTTACATCTGACAAACTTACAAGAATCCTCACTCCTTTTTGTGGATCTGCTGGGAACTGTTATGGAAAAAAAAAAAAAAAACAACCTATGAGACCAAACTGAAATAGGAATTAAGCAATAACTTTGGTAATTCTAATTTTTCCTTTTTGTAATTTGAGGCAAATGTTTAGAACAATTTTACTTTTAAACTTTATATACAGAAATCCATTCCTAATTTGTAAGCCTCCTATTCATCTCTGTTTTAATATTCTATACTTTAGTTTTTAGTTGCATTTTGAAAAACCCCTTAAACTCTCGAGGCTAGGTGTCACTCATTTCCTTTTGGCTGCTTGTTTTTAAACAGATACACATGAAAACTTTTAAGCTCAAATAACATTTTTTTCTCAATGCAAAAATTAGAATCACCATCACTGTACCAAGAAGCTAGACTTAACACCTTTATGCCTTAAAAATAACATATCCAATGGCAGAATATCAGAGAGCAAACCACATTATACAAATAAACTTTTTGATCCTCTTTTTAAGGTCTTCTTAATTTTAATTTTAACACATCCAAGGGGCAGTTTTAGCAATGTTAATCAGATCTTCACATCACTCATTTATACCATCATGTTTCCAGTGTCTATCTTTAGGGAAAAGGGGCAGAATAAATATGGGCCACTTGGCCCTTCCTGTGGAATGGGCACACACCCAATCCGACTCTTTAGATTTAGTTGAACTGCGTTTGTGCCCGCTTGCCCTAATTCACGATGCGTGGACTCTTCCCAGGGCCTGTTCCACCATGCATGACCAGCTGAACTGCACTTCTGCCTGTTCATCCTTCACTCCTAACGATAGGTCTTCTGTTGGCTTCTAAATTTCTCCTTTTTATTAAGCCAGATATCTTGATTACAGTGTAAACAGCTTTATGCATTCTAAAATACCAGATTTTCTAATTTTTAAGTTAAAGAATCCTTAAAAAGCTATTTCAAACAATGTGAAAATGCTTTAAAATTTTTTTAGTAATGATCAAATCTCATAACCTTTGGAACTTTAAACTTAAACTCAGCCAATTGTTACAGCATGTTGACAATTTCTATCATGAACATGTTCACAAGCACATACAAATCACACTCAGATTTTTAAGCACGCAAAAATCAACATCAGTTATATGTACATTTTAAAGTTTTGAAAGAAAATTTTGAGACAGTATTTATTTTAATCTAAGTAACTTTGTTGAGCTTCATTTTCCCAGGGCTTGCTTATTTAGCAAGGCATTTCAAAAATTGTTTTTTTGCATCCCTTCTCTTGGAGGAAGGCTGCGGGGGGGGGGGGGGGGGAAGTCACCTGAAATTAAACTGGCCTGATTTTTATCCAGTTTTAGACAAGAGCACTTTACATTGTCAGGACTAGCTGAAAAGTCAAAAAAAGGCACAAATCCTTCTCTATGACTGAGCCCAGCTGGAGGCTGGAACTTCTATTTCCCCAGATATGTTCAAAATCACATTTGTAATAAAAGTTACTAGATGAGACCTTCATAGATGAGGTGGTATGGGGTTTCTGGTGGAGCTCTGTCTGGTTTAAGGGAGGAGTTCGTATTGGCACAGCCTGTATGGTGGAACAGGACAGGGATTTGAAGGCAAAGGCCAGTCTGTGTAGGGCTTTGAGACATCAGGGAGGGAACAGCAAGGACTAGACATGATAGAGGAGGGGTCTCTTGTGCAGTAGGTGGGATTTAGGATGGAGGCTGGCAGGTGGACAGGTTTTCATTGGAAGAAGGTGGGGTCACTGGGGAGGAGGATGTTTGGGACAGGGCTTTGAGAAGGAAGAACAAGGCTACAAAGGAGGAGGTTACTTAGAGGAGGGATCTGGTGGAACACTGTGAGCCCTTGTGGGACATGTAGGGTGAGGTTTTCCATAAGGCAGGGCAGGGAATGGAAAGAAGAGGTTGACAGAAGGTGGGGATTCTGGAGTAGGAATGCAGAGCTATGAGGGAGTGGCTTTTCAGGGTGTGGCTTTGAGAGGGCAGGGTGGTACTAGGAAGACATAGGCTAGTAAGGGGCAGAGTTTCTCATGGAGAATGGCAGGCCTTTGGGAAATGTGTTAGGGTGGAGGTGGGGTTTCCAGCAGAGCAGGATGTAGACACAATGTATGGAGGCATTTTTCAGGACCAGGGATTTCTGAGAGCAGTGATAAGATCCAGTGCACTAGACTAGTTAAGATGGGGTTTCTAGTGTTGCCAGTTACCACTTCGAAAAGAGGAGTGAGGTTGGATGGGTATTTCAGTGTTGTAAGGCAGGACATGGACTATGGACAGGATTTCCAGCAGGGCAAAACAACCTTCCAAAAGGGACTATGAAGGGACTGGGATTTAAAGTTGAGTCTAGTGAGGCTTCCAGAGGGAGGCCAACTGGTGCAGTGGTTTCCAGTGAAGCAATGATGGTGTCGAGAGATGGGAGAGTGTGGGGGAGGTTTTCTCGGCTTCCAGAAGGAGGTCAACTGGAATTGTGGTTTCCAGTGGAGCAATGTGGGTGTCCAGAAATGGCATAGTGTGGTGGGGGTTTTCTAGTGGAGTTTTTCAGGAGCAGGGCAGGGTTTGGAGCCATGGGGCTAGTTGGAGGAGGGGCTTTGAGAAGGAATGTAAGAATTACAATGGTGTAGGATAATTGTGGGCAGGGTATCTGGTGGAGTAGGATGTGGAACTGAGGGAGGAGCCAAGGGGGGGTTATCTGGAGAGCAAGTCAGGGCATTGAGAGAGTAGATGTGGGAGTTAGAGAGGGTTGTGGTGGAGCAGTGCTGCCTTTTCAGGCAGGAAATGGGCTGTGTGAGAAGCTTCTGGCCAAGCAAAGCAGGGCTTCAAGGGCAGTTATAGGGAGATGAAGGGTTTTTGGTATAGCATGATGGGCTTTGTGGGAAGTGGTAGTTTCAGGGCTGTGTCTGAGTGATTAGGCCTCATACAAGTAGGCTAGTTATGGGCAGAGATTCTGATGAAACCAGGGGGGCTGGAGTGAAAAGGCTGGTTGGGGATGGGGTATGAAAGGGAAGGGAGGAGTTTGGAGGTACTAGGAAATGGGAGCAATGCGACTATGAGGGACTAGAGTAGTTAGGGGCGGATATCATCTGGTGGACGAGGTGGGGATTTGAGGGAAGAGCCTGGTGTAGGCGGGGTTCTATTGCAGCAAGGTGGGACATAGAAGGAGATATGGATGTGGCCTGGTTTCTGGTGGTGCACAGCAGGGATTCCAGGAAGGGGTGGAGTGGAAGAGGGATTTCCCTAAAGCAGAGGAGGGCTTTCAGGAAGGAGTCTGGTTGCAGTCAGGCCTTTGAAAGTTTTTAGCATTGCTACGAGGGGTAGGTTATTTAAGGTTGAGCTTTTTAAGGAGGATGGTGACTAGAAGTGGGTTTCCAGTTGATCTAGTCAAGTTTTATGGGAAGGAGGGATAGCAAATGTGCAAGACATAGTGAAGAGTGGGGCTACAAAAAACAAAAAGTTACTACTAATAAATAAAATATAAGAACACCATTTTTTGTCAGTGTAGAATTATATTACTTTTATGTGTGTGAGAGATACTGGAGAAAGTAACCAAGTATTAAATCCTTCCTAGGGAATTTTTTCTTTATCCCAGTTGATTGAAAATAAAACCATAGGTCACATCAGGCTCAGAGGCACACAGTAGACTAAGACACATGAAGCTAAGAACTTGATTCCCCAGCACCACCAATAAGGACCACAAATAAAAAGTTTAAAATATCTCACTTGGTCATAATGGACAATGTTGTCTTAAAATTGTGAATGAATAGATCTTTTACTCTAACCATTTTAGAAATCCTAAAACTAAGTAAGTAGTAATGTTTTAACTTTATACAATATTGGAAAGTATACTAAAAATAATTAGGAAAATATAAAATTGTACACAGAATGTTCGTTCTCCAGCATCAAGTCTAATCTAAAAGAATTTAAAACCAGAAAATTGCGATATAGTGAGATTGCAGCATGGTTTCTTTTCAATCATCAAAATGGTGACTTAAGCAATGTGTTTTTATCATCGGATGCATCGATGTTAAAATCATATCTAAGAATGTGAAGCATTACTATACAGACCCTGAAGAAACTCAGAAGGATCTGCAAAATGATGTTGGAATAAAATTAATGACTAATTAAAGTAGGAATTGATCTACACTAGGCCCATAAATACTTTCCAGAAGAAAAGGCTACTTTAAAAATAAACAGTGAATAGGAAGCAGGCAGGAAGACCTTGAAGTAAACATGACCCAATGAACAACATCTACGGAGGCATGATTGCATTCTTCTTTTACCTAAGTTACAGTTACTGATCTATGTACTTCCCCAATGCCAAATAACAAAGCCATGAAAATGCAGTAATCATTTTCAAGGCATTAGACTTTACAGAAAGAATTCAATGAATGTATTGCTAGAAAGTAAAGATAGATGTCTGAGCTAAAGAGTGAAGAAAATATCCTCAATCTCTGACCCTCTGCGGTGAGAGGGGTACAAGATGAAGCACAAGGAGAATGGATAGAAGTACAGTAGTGCATAACAGTAGTTCCCAAGATGCAATGATGAATGTAACAGGGGAGAAAATCAACATGATCATCACAGGACTTAGCATGGGAGAGTAGAGAGAAGAACAGTGAAAATCCAAGGAGAATTACAAAGGATGTCCTTGCATATTTGGCAGAAGAGTGCACGGCATTGAGGTCTAAATTATGTGGAGGTATTATAGGCTCATATGGTGCCACAAGAAGTGATGAACTTATGATTTACAGGGTATTGAATAATCATAAAGGTGCTGCTTCTGTAGTGCAGAGTTAAACCTTGGTAAATTCTGTTTTGAAACACACTCTAAAACCAAGAAAAGAAGATTCAAATTATATATGTGATTTGACCATTTGCAACGATAGAGTTAAAAAAAAATCAAATCACATAATGTGGATGTAAAAGGATAACATTAATAAAGTAATATTTAAACAACACACATTTTATGTGAATATTCTTGGTTATAAGTGATTTGTTTTCCTTACAGATTTTGAATGCACAAAACAACAAAAAAACAAAAACAAATCAAAGCAAAAAAACACTTGGCAATAAAGCTGGATGCCAGTGCCTCATCCCTATTCTTATATAGTCACGAGGCTGAGATTGGAAGATCATGGTTCACAGATGGCTGGGGTAGCAATCCATGAGATATTTATGTTCAATTGTTAAATCAAAGACAGAGTGAAACCTTGGTTGAAATAGTACAGACTCAGTCAGTCATGAATGAAGAAACCAAGCAAGAATTTGAGGGTCCGAATCAAGTTTCATTACTGTGCGCGTACACACACACACACACACACACACACACACAATTGGCATGAAATAGGAAGAGCGAGAGAAAAAAAGGGAATATTAAGAGTTTAAAAAGTAAACCTGTCTGTCAGGACTATCCTAAGCATATATTAATTAATAAAAATGAGGCAAACCTTGGAACCTATTTTTCTTTGAGTAAGGCTTCCTTCACATAATATGATTGTTTTCCAAGTCTTTCCCTTTTCTTAAGAAAGGGGCTATCATTCTATCATTCTTTCTGATAGAAGCATAAAATTACAACATTTTCTTGATCTATTCATCCATTGAGGGGCATCTTGATTGGTTCCATATCTTAGTTATAGTAATAATGCTGCAAAAAATATAGTTGTAGATTTAGTGTGTTTTAGCTTGAGATCATTTCTACAAGACCAAGAGTGGGATTGCTTGCTCCAGAGTTATATACATTTGACCTTACAAAATGATGCTAATTGAAATGAACTCCATGACATGGAAACAGCAAATTTTTTTTCAGATATCAACCTTGATGTCGGTAGAGTATCTAGATATTATTTTATTTCATTTGTCTTTTCTATTGGTTTATCCCTAGCAAAATCTGTCTTGATTTTGGTACCTTCCATCTTCTATATACATTTATCTGATTTGGAGATGGAAAGGGAAAAATTATAGTGATGAAAGAAGTGCAAAGAGTGACCCATTGCAACAATGATATTCACAAGACACTTTCAGAAATGAACTTCACAACTATGGGGTGGGGAGGATGTGTGGGGAGTGGGAAGGGAAATGAGAACAACAATGGAGTGGATAAAAATATTCAACGAGGAATGTATCTTATTCATGTAACTGTAAACACTCTGTACAGTATTTTTGAAATAAAATAAAATTTAAAAATTGAACCTATCCTAGAAAAAATATAGTTTTCAAAATAAGACATCTGTCACAGTACTTGTGAGGGATTCTAGGGTCAAACTGTTAAACCTGGAAAGGGATAGATTGCGAAGACATCTCAAACAGCAATCAAAAGACTGAGAGCTCTGCTCTGGAAAGGTCAGTCGAGGGAAGACAGGGGTATGAGTTATTACCTCAAAAGTATATAAATTGGAGCTGTTGAACACTAAAAGATTAAGACATTGGAGACAAGATGGATGTCTATGTTATGGATGTAATGACTATTACTTCCTTCTGCTCCCTAACAATAAGGGATTCAATTATCACTATGTATACAAACAATACCTCAGGTTAATAGTTGTAACCAAAGCTAGGTTAATGCCTTAGTTTGTGGACATACCTATAGCCACTGACCACCACCTGCCATGTTGTAGAAGGAATATAAACATGTTAAGCAGGATTTGGTGATCCAGAAGCTGGCAATGAGGCTTTGGGTCCTCTGGTGTCTTCTTTCCTATCATTTCCAGTGATTTCTCAGTTTTTTGGCCAGGTATCCCATCATCTTTCCTTTCCCATGGTTGCGGTTAGTGACGGTACTGATTTTCTGAACACCTCAAAACAAACTATGGAAAAACACTTCCTCAAAAAAGATTGAGGAAGATTGAGCAAAGATACCAAACGTTAGCAGTGACCCTGTGATCCTCTAGCAAGTAAGTACAATTCAGGAATATCTTTACTTCTGATAATATGAGATGGATAATTGTCCCTTTTGTATATTTGGTATTTGGTATTGCATGCATTTTCAGAAACACATATGCACTGTTAAATAATGTTATTTATTTCACAGGTCACAGAGCATGTCACTGGAGTGATGACCCTAATGTCTTATCTCAGTTGCCTGATTCAGACTTAGATGAGTGTGAATTGCCTAATTATGAACATTTCTCCATGAAACTCAGCAACACAGAATGAAGTGTCAGGGTCAGGCCATTCCATACCTGTAAGGATTTTTACATATATTATTGTAATATACACCTACATTGCTCAGCACTCATGGCACAGTGGTTTGTTATAATTGTTCTCAAATCATAAATATGCTAGAGCTTAAAGCAGAATGATGGGCTATTCATTTTCAACGCAAGAGTAATGATCACCCCCTGAAATTATTCTCAGTGGAGAATCCTTCCTATACATTTTACTGACTTAGCTTCTACTCTCTGTTTACCATTATCAGGAAGGGTCACACTGTATCGAGCTACAATATTGCAGCAACTTAGCTGCCTTAGAATGTTACCTCCAATCTTGATACCAAGGTCAACTCTGCAACTCTAATCACATAGTTAGTGGACACCCGAACTTTTCAAGCCTGGTTAAAAATTCAGCTATCACTGCTCATTGCCAGTGTTAAAGAACTCACTCCTTTAGATGTGTTATGTATCTTCTTGTATTTCCAACACTGCCTTAGATGTTGGTTTTTGAAGTAGAGCTTTTAGTTTGCATTTGATTTATGGAGGTGTTAGTGATGCCAGTTGTTAGTAATTTGATGTTTTGACATTGTGGCTATTGAGGAAGTGAATACACATTACTCACAAAAGTTTCTTTATGTGTATAGGTATTGCGATATTGTGAACTTCCGAAAAGCCAGCCATGGGAGCACATGTCCCTAATCCCATCACTTATGTCACTGAGACAAGCCTTGAAAGGTCCAGATCAGTTGGCACTTTATAGTGAGAACCTTTTCTACAAAGAAAGGGGAGAGAATAGCAAACAAAAAAAAAAAAAAACAAAAAAAAAACAACAAATGAATCTTCCAACAGTTTTGTCACATATTCTTTACACTTAGCCATTAAGAGCACCATAATCGTATTGTTTATGACTTCTTACCTACTCTTTTCCTGTTCTGAGATGTTTTATTTATGGATCTCTAAGATGTCATATAAGAATTACATAAGAAATCTATATAAATCATATAAGAAATCATAAAAAATAGTTTGTTAAGGATATATAATCCAAAGGTAATAATTTCAGGAAAATATTAAGCACATAAAATGTAATGCATTGACTATTGAAAACTTCAGCAGTTGTAGTTTATTTTTTCTTACAACAAAGATTATAAACGAAGTTACAGTGGTATTCCAACTGGAACACAGAACTAGAAATATGAAGGGTAGCACTAAAGAACGTCACTGCTACCACTAATAGAGTAAGAATGAATTTAGGCAAAACTCCTTCATAATAAAAGCCACAGGACAACCCTAACATTGCTTTCATTGTTTCATATGAGGACAAGACTTTTTTTAGTAAAGACAAATTTTCAAAGATATTAACATCAATTGGGTATATATTTCTTAAGTCCTTCAGGAAGGATGCTGTGACCATGTTGATGGAAGCTGACTTCTTGGGGACCTACTACACAATGTGCAGACACCATTCCACGCACTGAACCTGCATTAGGGTAATTTAAGTGCTCATGAGTGTTCTTCAAGTTAGGAAATATATTAAGTTTTTTATTAAAAACAAAAGTAGGAAAGAAGCCCAAACAAATTTCCCAAGTTGCTAAGACTGATCAGTTGAGACCCATAATTCAAATCCAGAATTCCACCATCCACATCTGAGGATATTCTGTGTCACATTCATTACTTTTCAAGAGCTATGGAGCAGATGAATCCACATTATCTAACTAATTATGGTTATGAGATAAATAACATTGATACAGAATATAAATATTTTTAAATGAAAAGGGTGTGGATAATGACAGCACAAGTGATCTTTATATCAAAGGAAGATCAGTTTAATTTCTAAAGAAATACCTGAATGAACATCATTCAGCTTCCACTGTTTATTATTCCTGGTATCAAAGACACCTGTGCTGACGAACACAGGCTTTTATCAATCAGTACCCTCAATACACAGGGAATAGATTGTTATGGATATACAATCCAAAAGGAATAATTTTTGTGTCCACTTACTTCCTTGTTGTACCAAAAAAAATCTATTCCCTATTCTAAAATATATATCAATTTAATGGATATTAGTGTTATCAGTATAAATTAGGTGTGCATAATATATGTAATGTATCTTATTACATAACATAGAAATTATATATTTATATATCATATATATATACATATATATGTATCATTACTAATATTCTACGACTACTATAAATAATATATGTATAAAACATTTTAGTATTATACTGTGAAGGATACAAGGAATGACAACTTTATGTAAATAAACATATATGTATGTTTTTGTCACATAATTTATTTTTGTGCCATTACTGAGACTGGGTTTTGTCCCTGAGCCATTTCTCTCAGACTGGCTTCATATAGCTATCTTCAGATCTCAGCCCCTAAGTAGCAGGAATTACATCCATGAGTCAGGTTATAGATTTTTAACCCCATCCTTGGCATATTCTTACATAATTATTTTTGAATGCTCAATTATATTCTGATATTCCATTTCTAAACCAATTCAGAATAAATAACTACTAATTGAGTAAAACTCTATGTTACAATCGAAATTGTAAGGACCCTACTTTATTATCCATTTTCAAAGATATTGCTAGTTTAATTCCTGGACAGACAAGTAGAAAAATTAAATTATGTGTGCATAATATATGTAATATACTATATTACATAACATATAAATGATATATTTATAATATATGCATAATTAGTGATAGTCTATAATTACTATAAATACTATATGTATAAAACTGGTTTTAATATTATACTGTGAAGGATATAAGGAATGACAATATCCCTATCATAACTGTCTCATTTTTAACATTACACAAACTATGTTATAAATAGATATCTTCAAGAAAGCACACCTCTGTAATCAAATATTCTCCTCATCATTATGAACATCCTCTAAGATTGGCTACAATTATCCACAGCAAACACTTTGTGATACTTTCTGGATAAAGTTACTTGTCCTCATCCTTATCAGTCTTTCAGCAACTTCAGTGAAGAGCTTTTTCTCTTGCTTTGCCTGTAGACAATATTATCCTTTGTTATTTCCCAGCAAAGAAATTGTGGCTAGCAGGCTTGAGCATTGGTACATACAAAGGTTCTTTGGTTATGAATTTTTCCTTTCCTTTCTTGATAAGTGAGCTGTAATAACAAAAACCTCTTAAGACAGTGTGTAAATGAAAACATATTGATTTGAAAATACTACAAATATTCGTTCTTTGAACTTATTTTTAATTCAAATATAATAGGGGTGGTTTTATTGGTGTACACCTTTAAATCTAGCTATTTATAAGGCTGAAAACAGAAGATCGTAGTTTCAAGCTAGACCAGGTAAATGGACCGTGAGACATTTATCTTCAACTAAGAACCAAAAAGCTAAAAGTGGAGCTGTGGCTCAAATGGAAGACTGACAACCTGAGCACAAAAGACAAGTAAAAAAAAAACAACCAAGGCCACGAATTTAAGTCATAGTATTAATATTCATATACTATATATTTATGGTTCCTAAAATATTATGTGAGATAATTTGTCAAAACCTGCTCATACATTACATATGAGGTGTGAAATAGTAGGTAAGTCTGAAATGACTACAAGATATTTTGACAAGGCAACTGGAAGAGTTATCAATTAATCAAATAGTAATGAGGGATACAATCAAAGCTCACTTTGGACTCTTTTGAATTTGTTAAAATCAATAGCTAGGAGTTGTCAGTAGACATGATGCTATTAAGGAATTGAATTAAAGAAAGAACAGAGCTGGAGAAAAAAAAAACGAAATAATTACCTGTACTCAGTGGTAACACTCATGAGAAGGAAGATTACAGAACTAAGCCATGGGATACACAAATATGTATAACATGGCAAATGAAGAAAAACAGTAATAAGTATGTAATGTAATGCAGACTTCTATGGATAGGTATTTTTAATGTTTAAGGGCTATGAAGTGTTTATGTGATGACCTAAAATTTAAGAAATTGGTAAGGTCAACTATCTCTTGGGCAAACTATAGCAGATAGGTTAAGTAAAACAGGACCACAATAGAGTGTCTTGATTTGCCAACGTGAAAACAGGTCAATATTTGGAAAGCTATCTTTTGGACATGTGGTTGGAGTGACAATTGCTGCAGTTTGTTCAAGTGTCAGTAGAAGGGTACAGTTTTAGCACAATGATAGAAATCTTTCCAGGATCTGGTACATTTTCCCACTGTCTTCAATTCCTCTTTTTTTCTGAGAACTAAAATGTTGTTACTGGAAGCCATTCCCAAATTGTGCCTTTGGCAAGTTTTCAGATATTCAATCACTTGCCCAAATAATAGAGAATGGGACCAGGTCTACATTGAGCACTCATAGTAGACAGGTTTCTGGCCATTCTCAGGAGGAGCCTTCTGCATTGTGGGATGGATAGGGCTGGATAATTTACAGAACAGCCATCATAGATGGAAAGTATTCTGCTAATTTGACCCTGATATATTGGATGTTTTATCTCCATTGTATTGATTTTTATGAATCAGTTAATCAGATTCTTTATACTATATGATGTTACTAAATTGTGAAATGCATGTTTATTGCATTTCCTTTGTATAACATATAGTATGTTTTGAATTTGGTATAAATCATTCATGTTTTTATTTTTTTCAATGTGGATTACTCCTAGTTCTCAAGAGTGGGGAAATGCTTTGGAACTTTGTAACTTGAAGTCATATGTTGCCATGTGTCATATCCTATTTTCCTTGTACAGAGTTGATAATAAATTATATGTAATTTATTTTTTATTTTTATTTATTGTCTATTGCAGAGTTTGAACTTGGGTCCATGGCACTGTTCCTGAGGTCTTTGGCTCAAGGTTATCTCTCTACAACATTGAGCCACAGTATCAATTTTAGTCTTGATTGAGTAACTGGAGATAAGTGTCTCATGGCAACTTTTCTGCCCAAGATGGCTTTGAACTGATTCTCAGATATCAGCCTCCAGATTAGCCAAGATTACCAGCATGAGCTACTAGCATCTAGCTATATGTAATTTCAACTGTAATTTTCTTCAAGTGTTTCATCCTGCACTGAAGTTTATTTTTCTGACAAACTTTCTAATAAATATGTAATCTATTTAATTTTGATAAGTACTGCTGTACCTCCCAATTATTTGTGGCATTTCTGAAATCCAAGTTCCTATGTGTGTCAGGGTAGATACTTTTGCCTGTAACAAATATTGTTGTTGAACACATGACATCTTTCTACTAAGAGGACAAAGGATGTGAAGCTACAGTAGCCAGATAAATAACTACCAGGACAATTCAAGGGCAACTCATGTACTCTCTGTGTAGGTGCATACGGAACATAGAAAAGACATTCTTTTTTTTGGGGGGGGGGTCCGGTCATGGGGCCTGAACTCTGGGCCTGGGTGCTGTCCCTCGACTTTTCTGCTCAAGGCTAGCACTCTACCACTTGAGCCACTGCACCACTTCTGGCTTTTTTCTTTTTGCTTATGTGGTGCTGAGGAATTGAACCCAGGGCCTCATGCATGCAAGGCAAGCGCTTTACCACTGAGCCATCTTCCCAGCCCGAAAAGAAATTCTTATACTTGAAAGTGATTGAGTGTGTGTGCACATAGATGTTGACTTAATTATCTGTGGCTATAGTTTTACACATTCATTAGTATAAAACAATATTTCATATATACATGTATATGTATATATATATATATGTATATATATATATATATATATATATATGTATATATGCAGATCACAGTTTCCAGAATCCAGAGAACCACCTCCATGGGCACTGCTTGATTATGTTGCTCTTTGGGTAATAAGAATGAAACCTGGAATTGTCCAGTGGTAGAGAAATTACTCAGAGATTCAAGCATTTGTCTTTCAATATGTTGCTTGTTCCAATTAGGAAGTTTGTTAATATATAATATATGTTATATTAGAATATATTTATTATACTATATAATGTATAATATATTTTACACTATATATTATATATAATATCTGACAGAATTATATATTTATAAGGAAAATTATAATAAACACATTAGTGTCCATACTTTCCTAGTCATGATTAAGTTCGGCAGAGTTGGTGCATTATATCTCAACAGGAAAACTCTACTGAAGTTCTGATGACCTTGAACTAGATAAGAATTCTTGTTAAAAAAAAAAACTCTCCTCATTTATGAGAAAAAATAAGTTTGGAAGCTATTTTTTGTTTTTGGGTTTTTTTTTTTTTTGGCAGGTCATGGGGCCTGAACTCTGGGCCTGGGTCCTATCCCTCTCCTCTTCACCTCAAGGCTAATGCTCTACCACTCTAGCCATAGCACCACTTCTGGCTGAGGAATTGAACCCAGGGAGTCAAGCCTGCAAGGCAAGCACTCAACCAATGAGCCATGTTCCTAGCCCAGGTTTGGAATTTTCTCAGAAGAGGAATTTGGCATTTGCTATGCATCCTTGATTAGTAAGAATAGGTATCATTTTGCTCCAAATTTTGTCTCCTTTTATGTTCCCTAGACAGTTACACAGGATCATCATTCCATCGCATATCTTTAAGTCCTTCTTTTATTTCTTTTTGTCATTATTGTGTTGTTGTTGTTGTTTTGATGATCATGAAGCTTGAACTCAGGGCCTAGATAGTGTCCCTGAGCTCCAGGCTAGTGCTCTACCACTTGAGCCACAGGACTAATTCTGGCTTTTTCTGCCTGGGCTTGCTTTGAATCGTAATACTCAGATCTCACTCTCCTGGGTACCTAGGATTACAGGTGTGAGCAACTAGTGCCCAGCAAGTCTGTCTCTTTTAGATATTATTCTAAAAGCCTCCTAACCAAGGTCACTCCTCAGATAGTAAATGGACCTATGCCAACAGTTCCTTCACACTCTCATCTCCTGTTATGGCTATTATGTGTCTTTTCTATGTTATCTTGAACCTACTTCACTGTTTTCTTCCTAATCCATGATTGTATATGTGTTACTAATAATTACCTAAATTTAGTGGCTATCCACCCTAAATTACTCAACCATTAATTTCATTTTTTTTTCAATATGTTTGTTGTTCAGTTCCAATCTGAGCTTATACTCACCTTTTCTACCTCTTGGCATGTGCAGAGCCTGAGCCTTTTCTACCTCCAATGCAAGAGGTTAGCCAAAGTATAGCCTACAGTTTTCCTGCTTAGGATTCAGGACAAGTAGTTGAGTGCCTGAAAGAAGCAATGCATTCTTGGCATGGGAATGGGTGGGAGAGACAATAGCCTAGAGAGCAAACTGGTAGACACAACATTTAACAACTTCTTTGGGGAAACTGACCTCCCTCACAATGGCAGTGAGGTAATACACCTAGTGAATTTTCATATATAAAGGAAGTTGTCATGTCTCACTGCACAACTCACTTTTAGTCAGAGAGGGTCATTCTTTTGTGTACTCCTTAGGCCCAGTCTCACTTTATCTCCATCTTAGACTTTGCCCAGACTCTGTTCCTACCAGAAGGTGCCTGATGAGGAGGAAAATGTGATCTCTTGGTTTCTGACTGGCCCTGTGAGAACTGAGGTCACTTTAAGTTTTGAACCTATTCCTCCTGACAAAGCTGTGGTGAGTGGTGGGAAAGCTCATTCTCTGAATTGTGTCGTAGTACCAAATCTCTTCAAAGAAGTCAAGGAATGATGAATCCTGCCTGAGGGATTGAGTTTCTCTATTTCCAAAGAGGTCAATTAATATCTGATTCTGAGTCCCAGGTGGAGGTCTTTTACCAGATCCTCCAAGCTGGACTGGATGTTCCTCAGATTCCAGACCATCCTCATATTTCTTTAGCTCTTTCTCATGAACCAAAAGGTCACAGGAGTTGAGTTCAGAAACAAGGAGAAATGAGAATAGCAGAAGAATTACTGGCAGGGGAAGGAATTAGAAAATTTGGGTGAAAAAGGGCTCAGAAAATCTACGATCACTTATATCATTTGGGAATCACATCATAAGATTAGGGAATAAAAGTAATAAATTACTGCCTAAATTCGTAACTCCACTGCTCTGACTACATTACAAGTGCTCTGTCAAAAGGTAGCTGTCCTAGCTCAACATTGATGAGCAAAATGGAGCACATTTTTTCCTCACAAAATTCTACTATCTTCATCCATGCCCCAGGTTGTTCTTACTTTCTACTTCTCTGTTACTTTTCTTTGCTGGATTCAATAAATGATACTTGAATGTGTTATCATCTTCAGACATGTAATCACATTTTCTTTTTTTTCCTATTTTTAATTTTTTTTATTTTATTTGTGAACATACTGTACAGAGGGGTTACAATTACATGGGCAGGATAATGCACACATTTCTTACCAAGCATTGCAGCCTCCTCCTTTGTTTACCCTTCACCTCCCTTCCCAGCCTCCCCCCTCCCCCACACCCAATCCTTCCCTTCCATCCCAACCCCCCCTCCCCCGCACCAACATTGTAAAGCTCGTTTTTGACATGACAACTTATACTTCTCATTGTTGCAACAGGTCCACCTGAATCCTTAAACGACTTGTTTTTCCCCATCTCCTCCACAAGTTATACTGACATCAAATATAGTGAAAGCGGGGGTATACTGTGGGGGAGGGACATACAAAGCAACAAAGAAATAATCTTATAAATGCATTAGAAACACATGCATGAAAGAAAAAAAACATTAAAATACATATCTAAGGGTTCATTTTCCTAACATCACATTATCTGACCTTTTCCGCTTGACTCATACATATACTAGATATTGCAAATAAGGGAAACCATGAGACCTGTGTCCATTTGTTATAAATTAAAACAAATTATGGGGAACATATGTCTATGGTACATTTTCTTCCATGGCATACTTATTTGAAGTTATTATTATTTTAATTGTTTCATTTTTAAAACTTGAGGAAAATATTTTGTTAGTATTAGCACTAATCAGTTGCACATTTTTTTAAAATTTTTCCATGTCTGTGTTTTTGTTATTAAGCTTCTAAAATTGTCTTGTCCCCAAACTGTTGCCTTCTTAAAATTGGATCAAATTACAAACTGTATATGATGGTCCTTTATGTGTTCATTGAAATATTTAAATTTCTTCTAATATCCACATATTATAGGATATCTTCAACCTGTTGTAACTCCTCTAAAAATCAATATGGAGGTCCCTTTTAAAGAAAAACACGAAGCCACAAAACCTGTGAAATTAGGATTAGGTGTATATCCAAAAATATTTAGCAGTGATATTGGAGAAATTCACTTCTCTTATATACCAGAACATGTTTATAGTTATGAATAGCACATTTCTTTATTCCCTCTTTTTTGTGCATCTAAGTTGATTGCACAGCTTTCTTTCTTGCTGCCATGCACATGGATGTTGATGTTGATTTATATTCCTTCTTTATGTATCAAGGTTTCAGTAAAAGTCATCAACACATGTGTCTTTTTGGTATTGTCTAAACTTCCATTATGATCTCCATATGGGTTGCACTAGTTTATAATACCACAAAACCAAATACAGTTCCTGATTTATTTCAATCTCTCCAGATGTTTATTTATTCGAATGGTGATAGTTATTCTGGTGTGTAGGATGGGATTTCAGTGACTTTCCTATTTATTTTCCTTTGTATTTCCTATGTGGATAAGAATCTCAAATATTTCATTTATTTATTAAACACTTACATTTGCACTGCATTCCTGATCAGTGTCTTTCTTTTACTTTTGGTATTTTATCAGTTTTTAAGTTCTATAATATTTGGTTTTTTCACGTTCTAAATACTCACTTTAGTAAGAAGAATTTTTTCATTGCTGTGGTGCACAATTAACTAAAATCAACAGATTGTACATTTATACCACTGGAATTTTTTTTGTTGGTTTTACAGCCAGGAAATTGTTTCAATAAAGATGCTGAACTTTTTTCACTAGATAGATTGAAATGATAGTATTTCATATTAGCCTAAACTAATCTCATAACTAACAGTCACAGCCTGGGCCACATAGTCTGGGCGAAGTAAAACCACTAACACAGCACATCCTGCATTTAAATAGAGCAAAGGGCTTCATAAAAGTTAGAAGAAAGGCACCCCCTTTATGAAGCAAATTCTGAAGGTCACAGCAGATATTAGGAATCTGAATATTAAGAAGATCTAAGGATAAAAGTATATAGAAGAACAAATTTAGAGTTCAGAATTCGGGAGGGGGAACAGCCACTAGATACCAAAACTCAAGGCTGAAGGGAAGAAGTGTTTTACACCAAACCTCAGCTGTGTCTGACTCTCTCACACCAAACACACACACACACACACACACAGACACACACACACAGACACACACACACACACACACACACACACACACACCCCTAGTGAGAGACCTTAGCCAAAGTATAGCCATTCTGGACTTTGTCCATTTTGAAGGTCTATACTGAAAGTATCCATTGTGAAGGCATTTACTGAAAGTACCTATTGCAAAAACTTTTACCGAATGTTAGTACTCAGGTTCCTGGAAAAACCATGAAATGTCCCAATAACCTTCTTCCCGTAACTCCTCTAGCAATAGCCATCAGAGGATGACAGGAAGGTACCTAAAGCTACAGATGTTTCTTAAGATTCCATAGTTAACATAATTTGCTTCTTACTGCTAATCCTGCACATGTTAGCCAATAAGATTGTTACAATATTATCTCATTAAATGTTAACCAATCATGTAACTGACAAGCTATGAACCAACTTACCTCAGCCCTATGCCCTATAAAAACCCTGTTAACTGAAGGTTTGGAGGTCGCAACTCTGACCCACTGCGATGCTGACAGTTGTGAGCCCAGGCTCGAGCTTGCAATAAATGACCTTCGTGTGCTCACATCAGAAATGGCTCCTTGGTGGTCTTTGGGGATCATTATCTCAGCACAAGACTAGTGTACACAGAGAACCCCAAGGGCAGCTGTATCTGGGGCAATGAAGTTTTTCCCTCTTCCAAACTGAAATTGTGGTACCCTTTGCCTGGAGGATGACACCCTATGAGCCCTGCATGCATGGTGAACCAGACGTGGGAAGCCCTGTAAGCATCTCCGGGATGGCCTCTTAGAGGCTGGAGAACTTTACTCTTATAGTTGGAAATGGCACGAGGCAGGAGGAAAGTGGGAATCCAGAAGATAGGAGGGGCACAGGAGTAATGTGCCTATCCGTGGAGACACCTTGACCATGCTAAGGAATTTCCCAGCCCACACATAACAGCCACCATGCAAGTCCCCAGAGGCCACTTGTCTGGGGGGCAGTCCCTGGTCCTGATCCAGAGCCAGAACTTCCCCAGTGGCCCTGTGCCTGGCTAGGGTGGAGCAGTACCCACCAGCCTTTCTTCCTCTGCCCTGCTCCACATAACCTCCGAGCAGCTGCCCGGTCCCCAGCACTCATGGCAGGCCAGCTCTGTGGGGTAACCTGAGGCTGTGCCTGCAATTCCTGGTACCTGCTTCAAGGCAAGAGTGAGGTCTAGTGCACAGCAGAGCAGGCCCTCACTCACATCAAGGGCCTCCAGAGAGGCATGACCACCACTGGCTCAGCACTACTGCCCTCCTCACCCCCAGAGTTTACCTACAAGTCCCTGCCTTTTTTCTTGAAATTCTTCAACCACTGGTTGTCTCATTTCTCATTGTCTGTTTGGGTGGGATTTGAGACTCCTTCCTCTCCTCACCCAGCCACGAGGCCCCAGGGGCCAAACTCTGCACCTCACAGACACTCCCCAGAACCCAGCTGCATTTGGGGCTGCTACTTCCTGAGCCATTGGCCTACTGCCTCCTTCCTCCCTTCACCAGCCTCTGCCAGGGCCTCCTGTACTCTCCCTACTACCCCCATCCCCAACCCCAGCTCGGCCTCCCCTGAGGCCTCCCCTCCTCTCCACACAGCTCCCAGTGCCAGCCCCAGCAGGGCTACTGCTCTGGGGAATACAACTGTGGGCCTGGCCCAGCAGAATCAGAGGTTCCACAATGTGCAGCAGGCTTACAAATTGAGGCAGCATAGGTCACTGAGAAGTGTCTTTCACTTCACTTACACAAGTATTAGTTGTATTAATTTAGTATTCAATTTTGGATTTTGTAACCTCTTATTAAGCCTTTGAAGAATAGCTAGTAGAAATATAGTTCCAAAATTCAGATTGTCTCTTGTTTAATTCTTTTGAGATTCAAAGATGTTTAAGTAGTTATAACCATCATGAACTCTCATTTCTATAGCAGAGTCTATTCAGAAAATACTTGCTTATGCATCTGTTATCAATTACTTACAAGACTTGAAACTTTTACAGTTTCAAATATTACAGGAAGACCTTTGATTCATGTTGAATGGAAGTGATTAGGTTGAGCTGTTGCATACATTCTTGTGTGTTCGTGTGTGTTTGTGTGTGTGTGTGTATGTGTGTGAGTATGCATCTGTGTGTAGGGGGGTATATGTGTATCATTGAAATCATGGATAAGGATGTTGAGCCCTGGTCTGTACTTGTTTCCTTTTTCTGAGATATACATTATGGCGTTTCTTTGTTGGTGCTATGCTCTGATTGCTTGCCTTTGCCTGATGTGCACATTCCAGCTCAATTTTTCAATTAAAGCTTCTTTTTTTTATAATTCAGCATAAAGGGCTCTGATAGTGTTTTTAGTCTGCCATCTAAGATCTTCTTTTCCTCTTCAAAAATTAACATTCAATATAAATTTTACCTCCTGACTGATTTTCCCTTTAATTTGCATTTTGAAATAAGGATTATATGTCCTTTAATCTCTGTATTTATGAAGAAAACTCATTTTGAATTCTCTGTTTAGTGTAATAACACCTGGACAGTTTTGTTAGCACCAAGACCTTAAAATTACTTTTGTAGTTTTAGTTTAAAATACCTCCTCCATGTTTACAGCATGGGGAGACAAACAATTCCTAGTAACAATGATAACAGTTTTATTCACTAAAATATCAGATAATTCATAAATTTTGATTATGGCTAGTGGCAAATGAATACATTTGCTCAATAGATTTGTTTGATAGACCCTTGCACAAAAATATCACTTATGGGGGCTGAGAAGGTGGATCAGTGGTAGACAGATTATCTTGAATGCACGAGACCCTAGGTTTGATTCCACAGCACCACCTAAGCAGAAAGAGCTAGAAGAGGTACTTTGGCTCAAGTGGTAGAGTACTAGTTTTGAGCTGAAGAGCTAAAGGACAAGGACATTTCACCATCATCAGCAAATTAAATAAATAAAACTCATACTCAAGTACATTAATTTCAGTATATTTGATGTCAGTATAACTTGTAGAGGAGATGGGGAAAAACAAGTCGTTTAAGGATTCAGGTGGACCTGTTGCAACAATGAGAAGTACAAATTGCCATGTCAAAAACGAGCTTTACAATGTCGTTGGGGGGGAGGGGGGAAGGATTGGGTGGGGGGGAGGGGGGAGGCTGGGAAGGGAGGTGAAGGGTAAACAAAGGAGGAGGCTGCAATGCTTGGTAAGAAATGTATGCATTATCCTGCCCACGTAATTGTAACCCCTCTGTACAGTATGTTCACAAATAAAATAAAATAAAATAAAATAAAAAGATAACAATTTTGTAAGTCAGGTAATGAGTTCATTTCTTGTTTGACAATCCCATCCCTCCTGTCCCTGTCCACAGTGGTATAGCTCGTTGTGAACACAGTATCTACAGTGTACAAGTACTGCATTTGTTTGCTTGTTCTCCTTGAATATCTCTGGCTCCTTCAATGCCATAAATGGATAAACTAGAACAGAAAAATCCCTCTTGTTTCCAATTCCTGGAATACATTTCAATATAAGCATCAGTAGTTTTATGAGCGTGTCAGGCTTTGTACACACATCCCAAACACGTATACTTTCTACACCCAGTCATAACTCCCACCTGATTCTAAGGTCCAAACAGTAAATCGTTTCACTTTCCACACAGGAAGAACTGAGATTCAGAAAGATTATGTAAGTCACTGAAATACTGGGCTGAACATAGTGGCTCACTCTTATACACTACCTACTCCAGAGAGTAAGATCTGAAGATCATAGTTTGAAACCAACCCAGGTTGACATATCTGTTACATGTTTATCTCCATTTAACCAGAAGAAAGCGAGAATTGTGTGTTTAACATGGTAGAGCTAGAATGCCATCAGACTTGAATGGGAAACCTAAAGAATATTGACAAAATGATGGGTTTTAAGAACTAATGCTGTCCCATACATAATCTCAGACACCACACACACACACACACACACACACACACACACACACACACACACACACACACACCACAATCACACTCCTTAAAACAGATGTTAGTACTGAAATCCAAATAGATTCTTTTAATTTTATAAGTTTTATTTTTTGCTTTAGTGAGGTTTGACTTGATAGTTTCTACTGATGAGCCACAACTTAGAACTTTGTTATAATTATATCCATATCTGTATTCAGAGGAACATTCTCCTAGTTAAGTCTTCCCACTTTTTCAGCAATGATAAGTTTTCTCTTGTTGGTCCAGTTTCTTTTTGGGATCTCAATCTCTTAGACTTTTCTGTCTTGCATGGTCTGTAAGCTCATTGATGCAGTAGAACTCAGCCATCCTAATAACCTGGACAGAACCTGTCATGGGAAAAGTGTTCTAAGCTCACCATTCAGTGGAGGTTGTTAGTACGCACCAATAATAATGTTCTCTTCAGAATCGGTAACTTGTTAGGTCCAGGAATTCAGGGAAAGCACTCACTGTGTGCTATTTCATGTTTTTTTTTTTTAATTTAATGGCAGCTTCCACCTATTGTCTACTTTAAGCATTGTGTGAAGAGAAGGATTGCCCCAAAGAGACATAAACACTTTATTAACTGTTGCTGTCAAAACATAGAAGGAGAGAAAGAAATTCTGAAGGAAGCATAGAGCCTAGAAACTGATTTTGTAGAAACTCAAACTGCCTTTTATCTTACCTTCAAAATAGAAAGTCAGAGACTGCAGTTACTTGTAAGCTCCATTTCTATTCCTGAGCAGGGGGATCCCTTCCCCTTTGCCCTTCTGACAATTTACATCAGGGGCAGGTGGGAAGATGTAACAAGAACACTTAGAGTTTGGGTCTGGGATTAAAAACTCCTTTTTGTGATCATAAGCACCTCCTGAATTGGATCTGAGGGGCAGAAGGAAATAAGGTTAGAAATTCAGAAACTTATAATTACTTCTAAGTTTGCTATCTAAACTCATCCTTTCCCACCCCTCAGAATCCTATTTCCCAACTGTATAGACACCCTTACACTCTGTTCTCTTGGAGCATTTGAGTGTGGGGCATCATCTCCTTCTTATGTGTACTGCTTTACAAATGGAGATTTTCTCCTAGGCTCAAAATGATTTCATTGATTGGGACATTGTTCAATATGCTAAACAGAGAGTTACCTGGAAGGAAGGTCCTAGAAGGCAAAACATCTACTAGGACAATGGAAACCCATGGTTTGGCATGCTTAATGTTTTAACTTGTGCACTGAACTAACAGGAGAAGATGACACACTAAGAAATCTGCCAATTATGCCAAATAAAGAGATATGATGAAGGTCAGAGAAAGAACATAAAGACATTTATTTCATCTTGGTCATGACAAGACAACATCTTACCATACCTTCAAAATACTAATCCATACTCACCTACTTTTTTATTCACCCATGTCATTAGGTCTGAGTTGTATGTAGGAGTCCTCAGGGCCTTCACAACAGGAAGATCTCGGGGAGAGATTAACACTGGTCTGCCATTTTGAGCATAAAATAACCAGTTTGATGAAAGCTCTTAGTAATATCCTACAAATATGTGCATTTATCCTACTACACTTGGTAAGTATCCCCTCAATAAATTATCTTTGGTTTTGTCACTTGCTGATATAGCAGCTGTCTGGTAGCTCCATTGTGAATTCACTTTATGCTGTGAACCAGAAATGGAGGAGAGACTGACCAGAACACATTTGCATCTTTCTCAATGAGCAGTGAATGGCAGCGGAGTATTTAAGAAGCTCCCCATGTTATCAATTAGCTAGTACCATCTTGGATTCCAGCTCAAATCTTGATAAACAGATACAGAAGTTAGCTTGTTGTACCATATTGACAGCTAGAGAGGTAGATGAGAAAGTGGAAGGGTTTTGTGTGAAAGCCACAGGTTGATATGAAGCACAATTCAAAAGATGTGGAGATGAAGTGAGCTAACTGGAGGGAAATGGAGAGGCAGCTGAAACAGAAGAGCACCTAGAGAGAGAAGATAGAGCAAGTTTGATGCCACCTAGACATCAAAGTATTCCATCTGAGGTACAACAAACTGGTTGTGCAGAGCCACAGAGAGAAGTTGGAAGAACATCAGCAAGTGCTCTTGCCCATTTCTAAGGAGCTCCCAAATTGCAATGGTAAGAATTGGTAGCTTTTCAGAGCACTGCTGCTGAGCACATCTCAGATCCCTTGCTACCATTATAATTGACACTTGAGAGGAGCAGCAAGAGTTGTATGCGGTGATTGCAGCTCACTATGTGGAGCCTGTTCTGTAGCATTGTGGAATGTGGTCTCTCAGGATGCTTAGAGCAAAGATCCTATAGCTGATGTCAAAGAATGCAATCTACTTGGAGTAGACATTTATATATGGCACGTGCCTGAACACAAGCTGATACTGAGCTGCTAGAGGGTTAGATCTTTCCCTAAAGATCTAACAGCCAAAACTGGACAGGAAAACCCAGAGCTCTGCACCACATCAGGCCACCATGCCAATTGCTTCTACCATAGTACTGGCTATCCAGTTTACAAACCCATGACCTTGTTACCCTGATTGTGCCCCACAATCCTTCACAACTTTTACTCTTTCACTTTGTCTATGCTTACTTGTCCCTGCTAAACAGTTCTGGATACCTGTGTTAGCTACCCCAACCCCTGCAAAGCTGTTGCTGGTAACCAATTTCCTAACACTGGAACTCAGCAATTACAGTCACAATTAACCTTTACCTGGTATCTTAGTCTCTACTCTCTTTTCTGCTACCCATAATTCATAACACCATGGTTCCAGCCACCTGAACCCTGACGCCCCTGTCTCCCCGGTCTCTGATACCCCATTCCCAAACAAAGTAAGGGAATAGAGGGCACAGAGAGTTGACTTGGATACTACTCTTGCAGGCATATTGGGACAAGTTATTCCTCAGGTTTTTAACGCGAGGGACTAACTGGTGGTGGAAAGAAAACAGCTTACTCAAAGTTGACAAAAATCCAAGGACATGACATAACTTATTGCTAGGAAAAGAAGGCCCTGCAGTGAAAGTTAATGAGAAAGAAAATTTTACAAATAGCATTGGGAACGATGCAAAAGGTTGAGCTTACTCTCTTCTACTAGTGGTCTGAATTATTTTATGACATATGATATGTAACTACATTGCATTTTAAAAATTATATGAAGATGCACATTTATGTGGTATTTATATTAATTGATGGACTAGTTGAATAAGATCACGTTAATGATATTCAATAGTTTATGCTCTATGATATGCCCATGGGTCTGCCTTTGGCAATATGTATTGAGCTATCTAACAACAAATGGAATTTCATTGTCAAATACTACACGGAGATTATTCGTGCTAGTACCAAAATGAAAGCGGGAACAAGAAAACTGAATAAAGCTACAAGTTTGAAGGGAGGGGGTCACTGGTAAGGGCTACGATAAAAGAGAAATTCTTCACCATGGAATCTTGGAAGAATAGAATGTGTTTTATTGAATTACTAGCTTTTAAAACATTCTTAGAAAGCAAAACATTGTTTTTATTCTTGATATTTGGAACCTCTTTAATGAATAGTTTAACAAAAAATTATCAAAACGACTTTGAAAATTCAATGATGTGAATTATCAGATTAACATTATACTCAAAATTGCCTTGACAGGCAGGCAGGCTGCATTCCTTTTCTAATAAATTAATGGAATAAGCTTCCTTTTGAATGGTTGGACAATCCCTGACACTTGTTCTAAAACAAAAAATATACTGTAGAGAAAGAAAGAGTAGTTCCGGGAAGATGGCAGAGGAAAACCTGGAGGCTAAACAAGCTCTCACCTAGAAAGCAGTTTTAGTGTTCCAGTGAACAGTCCTAGGTGGGAGAATTACACCAAGTGTGCCATCCCAGTACAGAGAGTTTTGCCAGAAAGGGAAAATCCAGGAAAGGAAACAGATCTGAGCAATTGTCGGTAGCTGTGGCTGTGGTGACAGCAGCGGTAGCAGTGGCTGTTTCTGCCATACCTACAACACAGAGAGTCCTGGACAAATGTGCCAGACACAGCAAGTGATCGGATTCTACCCAAAACCAGCAAGAATTGACAAGGAGCAGGTATCTTTATCCTGCAGATCACAGACCAGAGACGACTCAAGAACCAATGCACTGGCATGAGTAGAACCCTGACATAATAACACCTTCTCAGGGAGCAGAGGAGGCAAGGTCACCCCTCTCCCTCCTTCTCCCCACTGTGCCACTATCTGAGATCTCCATCTTTGATACTGGCAAAGGCTCAGAATATAGCTCCAACCCTGGCCTTGGAGGAAAACAAGAGTCATTTAGCAGGTCACAGGAACCTGACCTGACCTGCCAGGCTCAGCTCCACCCAGGAGAAAGTCACCCAGCCCAGGCAGTGAAAACTCTGCCCCCAGAGGAATGTCTTTCTTCACTGGGTAAACAGAGCCAGAGGGTTCTCCTCCCTATAGCAGCCTAGATAATCAATTGAAATTCAGTAAATATAAACCCTGAGAATTACTCCATGCTGGGCTCTGTGAGTGTCTCAGAAGGTAGCCCCTCAGGGAAAAGCTATAGTTTGCTGAAAGGCCTCAACTCTACCCAGAACCTAGGCTCATCACAGCATCTCCAAACAAGAGGAAACAGCCAACTCCCTCTTTTGTAAGAAACAAAGCAGATCTCCCTCCCACTGAACTAGCCTGGGAGGAGGGTCACAAAATTCTGGGTAAAGCGGACCATTTTTCTGCCTGCCCAAACAAACTAACTTAAGAAACCAATCAAGCCACAGGAAAACCAAATACCACAAGTAGACCAGAGACTCCACCAAGAGACTAGTTATAGACACAAGGGAGATACAGGATCTTCCCATTCAACACCCCCCCACCCCGCCAAAGAACCCTTTCTTTGTAGCTTTTTATTAACTTGTAATTTTTTAAAAAATTGTTTTCTATTAATATTTTTTTCCTCTTATAATTTTTATTTTAGGTGTATATGTATGTGCACTTTTGTATTTTTATTTTATCTCTACTGAACTTTTGATCCTTTTCCTTTCTTTCTTTCTTTCTCATTCTTTTCACTTTTTCTTCTCTTCATTCTCATTTGGGTGACTTAATTGCTGTTCTGCTCATCCTCAGATATACCCTTCATTGATTATTAGACCTTATTCCACATTGTTTACACACTTAATCCAGAAATTTATTACTTATTTCAAAAACTCTTAGGCTTAAATTCCTTAATAACCATATTATCTCATAATACCTATATAATATTATAATTATTTTTTATTTTTATTTTTATTATAAGTATTTTTAGTTTTTCATATCTCCTTTCTACTCCTCTCCTCTCATCCTTTTCCCATTCTTCACTCAATATTACTTCTTTAAACTTGAATAATTTTTGTGTTTCACTTTTTAAATTTAAATTTTGGTTTTTCCATTTTTTCCTGCCTCTTTTATTTTCTCTTCTCTTTCTCCTATCATTCTGTTCAATCCATTTTCCCCTTTGAGATTAAGACTTGGTTAATTTCACTCTCCGTTTCCCTATCCACATCTCTCTAATCCTATTTTTCCCCTTTTCTCCCTAAAAGTAATCATTTCTGATTTGTCAAATTCTACTTTGCTGTTCTTAGCCCATTAATAAATTGTTGTTTTATGTTGAATAGATTGTATCTGTTGAAATAGATTGTATCTGTCGACTTTTGACTGTGCAACTACAGGACTTTGGTTGATGCTTGCCTTAAAATACTAGAAAAAACTGGTGTTACTTTCATACCAAATTGAGCCATTCATGGAATCTATTAAAAGACAGCTGAAAAAAGTCAGGGAGACCCGAAAGGGAATGTTGAATGGAGTCCAACAGAAGGAATTAGAGTCCAAGGAAACCATAACCAATCAACTAAGTCCTGTGAGAATAAACATTGAACACGAAATTAAGGAAGTAAACAAATTCATACAAGATCTAAAACAAAGCTCCAACAAAGAATTTGAAGCCATCAAAGCTGACCAATTGGAAGGAAAAGAAATAAAAAAAAGTAGAAATTCTTGACAGTAGGTTAGACCATGCACAAGTCTGAAACTTGGGGATTGAAGACAGCCTATATATTATAGAGGAAGAACATACAACTATCTAAGACAAATCCAAGAAATATGATAGATCTATTCAACATTTGGAAGACACAAACAGAAAGCCTAATCTGAGGATAATAGGTGTAGAGGAGCTCATGGAAACAGAAGGTCTAGGAAATTTGTTTCACAGGACCCTAGCAGAAAGCTTCACAAACATGCAAAAAGATAGGCCTATTCAGATACAAGAAGCTTTTAGAACCCCAAATAGACCAGACCATAACAAGACATCACAACTACACATTATAATATCCACAGGATCAATTCAGACCAAGGAAAAGATCCTTAAAGTTGTCAAGGAGAAAAGATCAATCACCTATAAGGGAAACCAATTAGAATCACCTCAGATTTCTCAGCAGAGACAATTAAAGCAAGAAGAGCCTGGAATGATGTAGGCCAGGCCCTAAAGACAAACAACTATCAACCAAGAATACTGTACCCAGCTATACTCTCCTTCATAACTGAAGGACAAATAAAAATTTTCCATACCAAAGAAAAAGTGAAACAATATATCTCTACCAAACCAGCCCTACAAAAGTTACTTAAAGATGTCCTACACAGAGAAAACCAACAGGAACATAATAAAGGCTAAGAAACTGCACCCAAATTGAGAATCCAAGAACCGTAGGAAGAACCCAGTTGGAGCAGCCCCCAAGAAGGTGCATAAAATGGCAGGAACTCCCAAATATCTCTCGGTACTATCTCCCAACATTAACAAACTTAACAATACACTTAAACATAAACTGTCCAGTTGGATTTTTAAAAAAAGATCCTTCTGTTTGCTGCATTCAGGAGTCACAACTTGCTCATAAAAAGGAACACATGTTGAAAGTGAAAGGCTGGACAAAATCTAACAAGCAAATGGCCTCATAAAGAGGAAGGAGTTGCAATCCTAATATTAGATAAAATACATTTCATATTAAAATTAGTGAGAAGAGATAAAGAAGGTTGCTATATACTAATTAAGGGATCTCTCCTTCAGGAGGATATTACAATTCTAAATATTTATTTCCCATAAGAGCACCCAAAATTATCCAAGAAAATTGACTTTTTCGCACATCTCTCATAGATCCAAAGATATTAATTGTTGGGGACTTTAAAACACACTCTCCCCACTAGATATATCAACTCAGCAAAAAATTAACAGAGAAACCATGGATATAAAAAAACTGCATAGATCACCTAGATTTAACAGACATCTACTGAATATTTCACCCAGCAGCATCAGAATACACGTTTTCTCAGCAGCCCAGGTAACTTTTTCCAAAATAGACCACATTTACGTCACAAAGCAAACTTGTCCAAATCCAAAATCATTGAAGTTATACCTTGCATTCTCTCAGACCACAAGGGAATAAAATTAGAACTCAACACCAAAAGCCACCAATGAAAGTCATGTAACACATGGAGGTTGAACAAGACACTGTTGAATCACCAGTGGGTCATGGAAGAGATCATAAACGAAATTCAAATGTTTATAATATTCAACAAAAATGAACACACAAATTACCAGCTCCTCTGGGACACAGCAAATGAAGTACTCAGAGGCAAGTTTATAGCTCTGAGTTCCTACATCAACAAATTGAAGTGATCTGAAACCAACAATTTAATGACACATCTGAGCCTCCTTGAGAAAGAGCAGCAGGATAAACCCCACTCCTGTAGATGGAAAGAAATAATTAAAATTAAATCAAAATTAAATGAATTAGAATCCAAAAAAGCATAGAAAGAATCAACAAAACAGAGTTGGTTCTTTGAAAAATTAACAAATTGACAGACCCTTAACAAATCTTATTAGAAGAACAAGAGAACACACTCAAATAAATAAACTCAGAGATGAGAATGGAAACATCACCACAGAAACAACCAAGATTCAGTACACTATAAGGAATACTTCTCAAACCTTTATGCTAATAAGTTTGAGACCCTGTCAGAAATGTACTGTTTCCTAGTAAATATAGACATGCCGAAACTAAACCAAGATGAGTTAAACCATCTTAACTAGCCCATATTAAGCAATGAGATAGAAATAGCAATAAGAGACCTCCCATCTAAGAAAAGCCCAGGACCAGACAGTTTTACAGCGGAAATCTACAAGGCCTTCAAAGCAGAGCTCACATCAATACTCCTCCAAGTCTTCAATGAAAGTGAAAGAGAAAGTTCACTACCGAACTCATTCTATGAAGCCATCATAAACCTCATCCCCAAACCAGGCACAGACTCATCAAAGAAAGAGAACTGTAGACCCATTTCTTTGATGAATATTGATGCAAAACTTCTCAACAAAATTTTGGTCAATCGACTTTCACAATTCATCCAAAAAAATCATACATCATGATCAAACAGGATTCATTTCAGGGATGTAAAGCTGCTTCAAAATACGCACATCAATTAATACAATAACTTACATCAACAAGAGCAAGAATAAGAACCTCATGGATACCTCAATAGATGCAGAAAAAGGATTTGACAAGATCCACCACCCATTTATACTGAAGGTTCTGGAAAAATTAGGAATTCAGGGAACATTCCTCAATACAATAAAGGATGTATATGACAAACCTACATCCAGCATTTTACTTAATGGTGAAGAAGTAAAGGTATTTCCTCTTAACTAATGAATGAGATAACGATGTCCACTCACTCCACTTCTCTTCAAACTAGTACTAGAATGCCTAGCTACAGCAATAAGATTCAAATATAAAATGGAATCCAAATAGGGAAAGAAGAAGCTCTCCCTCTTTGCAAATGACATGAACTTGGATTGAAAGAATACCACGGACTCCACTCCCAAATTATTCATGCTAATTCAAAACTTTGACAAAGTAGCAGGGTATAAAATTAATCCTCAAAAAACAATGGCTTTTCTGTATGCCAACAATGAGAAAAGTAGGGCTGAAATCAGGAAAGCAACTCCATTCGTAATAGCCCCACAAAAAATAAAATACCTAGGACTTAACAAAGAAAAGAAGGACCTCTATGATGAAAAATTTAAAAACCTGAAAAAGGAAATCAAAACCGAACTTACAAAGTGGCAAAAACTCCCATGCTCCTGGATTGGAAAGATCAACATAGTGAAAATGGCAATACTTCCCAAGGCTATCTACAAATTCAATATGATACCTATCAATATTCCAGCCTCAATCTTTTAGTAAAAAGAAGAGGCAATCCAAAAATTCATATGGAACAATAAAAGACCATGAATAGCAAAAATGATTATTTAACGGAAACGACAGTGCTGGAGGAATATCAATACCAAATTTCAAACTCTTCTACAAAGCTATAGTAATTAAAATAGCTTGGTACTCTCACAAGAACAGACCATAGGACCAATGGACTAGAAATTAAAATCCAGAAATGAACCTATAGACCTATAGCCAACTAATCTTCTATAAGGGAGCTAAAAAATTAGAATGGAAGAAACACAACCTCTTCAGTAAATGGTGCTAGCAAAATTGGTTAACTACTTGTAGAAAACTAAAGCTAGATCTTTATATATCATCTCTGAACCAGAATGAACTCCAAATGGATCAAAGACCTCGGAGTCAAACAGATACTCTGAAAACATTAAAGAATGGAATAGGAGAAACAGTAGGTCTCCTTTGCACAGGCTAAAATTTTCTTAATAGACACACAGGATTACAACATATCAAAGAAATGTTGGATGAATGGGATTGCATGAAATTGCAGAGCTTCTGCATGGCAAAGGACATAGCTAGCAAGATCAGTTGAAAGCCCATTGATTGGGAGAAGCTCTTCACTACCATAAACCGACAAGGGTCTCATATATAAAATATACCTGGAACTCAGAAATATTAAATCCCCCAAAAACAAATCCTCAAAGAAACAACTGCCCAATAAATAAGAGGGCTAAAGACTTAAAGAGAAACTTCCCTGAAGTTGAAAGTAGGATGGCCAAAAGACACATGAAGAAATGCTCAACCTCTCTAGTCATAACAGAAATGCAAATCAAAACAACATTGAGATACCACCTCACCCCAGTTAGAATGGCTATAATCAAGAAATCTAATAACAACAGATGGCTAGAGGGGATGTGGGCATAAGGGAAATTTATTGCATTGTTGGTGGGCATGTAAACTTGTTCAACCACTTTGGAAAGTAGTATGGAGGCTGCTCAAAAGTCTCCACATAGAGCTACCCTATGACCCAGCAATCCAACTTTTGGGCATTTACCCAAATGGTCAAAAACAAGACCACATTAAAGCTACCAGGACAATTATGTTTATTGAACCATTATTTACCATAGCTAAGATATGGAACCCACCCAAATGCCCCTAAGTAGATGCATGCATCAATAAAATGTGATATATATATATATATATACATATATATATATATATCTCACATTATATATATATATATATCACATTTTATATATATACCACATTTTATTGATCCTATATATATATTATATATATATATATCACATTTTATATATATATATATATACCACATTTTATTGATCCATGCTTCTACTATATATATCATATATATGTGATATATATATCTATCTATATACATATATATGTATATATATGTTATATATAAGTATAGGTATATATACATACATATATATGATATATATACCATATATATCATATATTTATTTATATATGTATCATATATATATGTACGATGTATATACATGTTTGATATATATATATGTTCGATATATATATATATATATACACACACAATAGAATTCTATGCCTCCATCAGAAAGAATAACATTGCCCTATTGGTTAGGAAATGGAAAGACTTGGAAAAATTGATATTAAGTGAAGTAAACCAGTCCCAAAGAAACATAGTTCCCCTGGTTTCCCTTATTTGCAATAGCCAGAATATGTCTGAGACGAGCAGAATAGGTCAGAGAATTTGGTGTTAGGTGAAATGAACCACAAGATAAAGATTCCATGTTTATTTTTCCTTGCGATATTTTCTAACATATTTATAAGATGATTTCTATATTGTTTGTATGTCCATCACCCACAGTATAGCCCCTGCTTTCACTGTATTTGATGTTGTTATAATTTGTGTAGGGGAAGGGAAAAAACTAATCTTTTATCTAGTGATACTGGTGGACCCATTGCAACAATGAGATATACAAGTTTTTAGGTCAAAAAACGAACTTTACAACTTTGATGGGGAGTGGGGGGAGGGTCGGGTGGGGAGAGGAGGGTAGTATGGAAAGGAATGGGAAGGGGAAGCGAAGAGGTGGCAACAATGCTTGATAAGAAATGTACTCGTTATCTTGCCCATGTAATTGTAACTCGTCTGTTTGGTATTCTCACTATAAAATAGTAAATAAAAAATGAAAGAAAAACGATGTTTACACCTTGGCCGGCGAGGGTGGGGGTCGGGCAAAGGGGTGTCTGGAGAGCACGGGGGGCGGCAGATGAGAACAGATGGGAAGGGGAAACAAAGGAGGAGGCAACAATGCTTGATGAGTAATGTACTCATTATCTTGCCCATGTAATTGTTACCCCTCTGTATGGTATTTTCACAAATATAAATAAATAAATATGAAGGAGACTCAAGGCCGCTGAAATGACCATATTTCCAATTTGGACTTTAATGGGACTTTTCTACAAACAACAAGATTTTCGTCTTAACATAATAATTTCAAAATGTATTGCTACAGAATAGATTGTAAATGTAATATTTAATACTATTGGAATACTTGAAGACAAAGTTTTACAGAAAACTTTAAATTTCAGATAAACTGCAATATTCCAATAAATACATAGAAGAAATATAATTAAAAATTCACTGATCAAAGCAAACCCTGACAGGAATGTCTGAAAGATGCTTATCTGAAAACAGGAATTGGCACTGTGGCTCAAGTGGTAGAGGGCTCCACTTGAGCTGAAGATCTCAGGGATATGTTTACACCCTGAGATTAAACTCCAGGACTGACAAAAATAAAATTTAAAGAATTGAAGCATTAAGGCTGGGAAGGAGACTCAGTGGTAGAGTGCTTGTCCTGAATGCATGAGGTCCTGGGTTCAATTCCTCAGCACCACATAAGCAGAAAAATGTGGAAATGGCTCTGTGGCTCAAATGGAGGAACACTAGCCTTGAGCTGTAAACTCATCAGGTACAGCAACCAGACCCAGAGTTCAGGCCCTCCTACAACCACCACCACCAACAACAAATTAAAGCATCAAACAACCTGAGGTTGTCCAGAATAATGAGTGCGGCATTATCCATTTACATGACTTAGTGACTTTAAACCTAGTTTAAAAGGGGAGGTGGTGGGCAATTTGTGTGTTAGCTAAAACCTGCAAAATTATTTTGTACTTTCCCAAAGAGGAAGAAAGGAAGGAATGGGGGAGGAAGGGAGGTGTTTGGTGACCTTTCCTTTTGGTTCAGTGGTTGTTTTCTGGAGTCAAATTCATAGAAATTCTGCTTGCAATCCTAGTTGCATGGGGGGAGGGAAATGAAGAAGCCATGCCCTGGAAGTGGTTTTGTCCTGTCCTTGGCCTAGTTCCAACCATCACTGGATAATCCAAGTCCCACTTCAGGACCAAGAAGCCTTGAAGACTACTGATCCACTAGGCAGATGGACCTAACCACAGCCAGAAAAGGCAAAAAATGCAATGCCGAGGGCAGCACTGGAAATCTATACCAGGAAGAGAGTTTTATATTTTTTATTGTAAAAATACTATACAGAGGGTTTACAGTTACATGAGTAGGGTAATGAGTACATTTCCTACTGAGCATTGTTACCACCTACTTTGTTTTTCCCCTACTACCCTTTCCCTCCCCAACTCTCCAACTCCTCCCTCCTTGACCCCTACTCGACATTGTAAATTCATTTTTGACACAGTGTCCTGTACATCTCATCATCACAATGGGACAACCTGCATCCCCATTTCAGCATTCTGCTATAACCTTTCCACACCCCAAATTACAAAAATGTATACAAAAATGCAAAACACTGGAATCAAATACAATCACATAGTGCATTATAAATATATTAAAAACAAAACAAGAAAGAAAAAATCACTTGTGTGTCTGACTTGGGCTACCTTTCACTTAATGTCATCTTATATGGTTATACGTCCATAGCCTTTGATCTTCTCTGCTTGTCCTAGACATATACTAGTCCTTGCAAACAAGGAAAACCATGGGAAATATGTTTCTTTGGGCCCAGCTTACTTCACTTAATATAATATGTACCAAATCCATTTCCTAACAAATGTGACAATTTCATTCTTTCTAATGGAGGCATAGAATTCCATTGTGTGTGTGTGTATGTGTGTGGTGTGTGTGTGTGTGTGTGTGTGTGTGTGTGTGTGTGTGTGTGTGTGTATCACATTTTCTTGATCCATTCATGAACTGAGGAGCATCGAGGTTGGTTCCATATCTTAGCTATGGTGAATAATGCTGCAGTTAATATGGTTGCACAGGCATGTTTGTGATCTTTTGGGTAAATGCCTAAATGCCCAAAAGTGGGCTTGCTGGGACATAGGGGAACTTTAAATGAAGTCTTTTGAAGAACTTCCATACTGCTTTCCAAAGTGGTTAAACAAGTTTACACTCCCACCATCAATGAAATAGGGTTCCGTTTTAGCCACATCCCCTCCAACATGTTGTTATTAAATTTCCTGATTATAGCCATTCTAACTAGAGTAAGGTGCAATCGCAATGTTGTCTTGATTTTCAGTTCTTTTGTGGCTAGAATAGTTGAACATTTCTTCATGTGTCTAACTGCCATTTTTATTTCCTCTTCAGGGAAGTCTCTCTTTAAGTTTTAGCCCACTTAATTATCGAGCAGTTGTTTCTTTGAGGATCTGCTGTTGGGGGATTTAATTTTTTGAGTCCTAAGTACATTTTAGATATAAGACCTTGTCTGTTTTATACCTCATGAAGATCTTCTCCCAGAACGTGTGTTTTCTATTGATATTGCTAGCTATGACCTTTGCCTTGCAGAAGCTCTCATGTTTCGTGCAATCCCATTTGTCCAACGTTTCTTTGATTTCTTTTTCTGACTATTGTAATATGTTTATTACATACAGACTGCATCAGCATTTGGAATTTATAATTTCATCTCATCTTGTAATAGTAAATTACTTGTTTCATAAAGAGATGAATTAAGGAATGAATTTCTTAACTTATTTTTCTTTACTCTTTGTTTCTGGCTCTCTATTAAGAAAATTTCGGTATGTGCTAAAAAGCCCTAGAGTTTATCCTATTCCTTCATGTAATGTTTTCATGGTGTCCTCTTTTATTTTGAGGTCTTTGATCCATTTGGAGTTGATTCTTGTGCAGGATGATATATACCGATTCAGCTTTAGTTTAACAGGTGTTTAACCAATTTTTCCCACACCATTTACTCAAAAGTCTGTCTTTCTTCCATTCTCTTTTTTTAGCTCACTTGTCAAAGACTAGGTGGCTATCGGTCAGGGGGTTCATTTCTGAGTCTTCAGTCCTACTCCATTGGTCCTCAGGTCTGTTCTTGTGCCAGAAACAAGGTGTTCTTATTACTATGGCTTTTTAGTAGCGTTTGAAATTTGGAACTGATATTGTTCTAGTGCTGTTCTTTCTGCTAAGAACTGACAAACCTACAGCCAGCGTTATACTTAATGGTGAGGTGAGAACTTAAACCCATTACTTATAAATTCAGGAATAAGATAAGGATGTCTGCTCTTTCCATTCCTTTTCAACTTAATATTAGAATGCTATCTTGGGCAATAAGATAAGATGCAATCTTAAAGGGATCCAAATAGTAAAAGATGAAGTAAAACTCTCGCTTTTTGCAGATGAGATGGTCTTGTATTTAATGAAACCCATGGACTCCATTCCCAAGTTACTTGAGCTGATCAGAAACTTTGGTAAACTAGCAGATTATAAAATTAACTCTCAGAAAATAAAGGCTTTCCTGTATTCCAATAACGATAAGAGTGCAGCTGAAATTAGGAAAGCAACCCCTTTTTACTAGCCGCACAAAAAATAAAATACCTAGGAGTTAATTTAAGAGGTGAAGGACCTCTATGATGGGAACTTTAAAAACCTGAAAAAGAAAATTAAAGCAGAGCTATGGAAGAGGGAAACTTCCCATTCTCCTGGATTGGGAGGATTAACATCATGAAAATGGCAATACTGCCAAAGGCTATATCCAAATTCAATGCAATACCTACCAATATCCCAATGTCACTCTTCAGTGAAATAGAAGAAGCAATCCAAAAATTCATATGGAATAATAAAAGACCCCGAATAGCAAAGAAGTTTATTGTGATTCTCATTTTGTATTGCCACCTTGATTCTACAAAGTCATTTATGAATTTTAACTTTCTTCCCTCCCTTTGGATAAACCTCACAAACACTATGCCTCTAGGTCCCAGACACTTAACTCTTAGCTCTGGACAATTGTTCCTAGATAGTGAGTTACTTAATTGTATTTTGAGCGCGTAAAACATGCATATAAAACTAGCACATTTTGATCTTATGAGAAACAGCCTTTTTTTCCCCTCTCAAATTTATTTCCTGATAGGCATTTTTATAGAGAATCTGTTTTCATTTTTAAATGAAAGACTGGTAGGAAACTGTGTTCATAATCTGGCTCCTTCTCTTGTACCTCAACACCTAAAACACAAATTTCACAAAGCATTTACAAGAAACGATACAAAAACCAAACTTGGAAATGAATGCTCAGATGCAGAATGTTTTACAAAACCCAGAATAACTCTGCTGTCTGAGGGAGGGGCTGCCTGTATAAATTAACAAACAAACCCAAAAGAGCAGCAATGAGTACCAGACATGAATGTCCCTGGCTGCTACTCCATGGACAAGGAACATGGAAGGGCTTCCTGAGCCTGCTGGAGAGTGCATGGAGGAAAGTTTCCTTGCCAGCCTGAGTACGAAAAGTTGGCTTTACCTGCCTGGGTCTGTCTTCTTGTTTTCTCCCCACAGCAGAGCAGAATTGTGCCCTGCCCTAACGAGAATAAATACTGTACCAGCTAATCTGCAGAGTGGCTTCTGTTTGGTCTAAACACCTTCCTAGGTAGGCGCCCCCTGCCACACGGTGTGTGTGTGTGCTCCCAGGGGCTGATCCTCAGGGCCCAAGCCCTCGGGGAAGGCATGTGTTAGATGTGAGTCAGTGACACTGTGTCATTCACACAGCAGCTGCCGGGTTGCTGCCCTAGCTGAACAGCAGGTGCACCCTGATCCTCTCCCACAGTCCCAGGCGAGGTGCCTGCAATGGCCTGATATGGGCAAGCTGCCACTAGGATCCTACTTCACCAGACAGACCAGCATGCCAGATGAAGTGGCTGCCACCTGAATTATCAATTATTTTTTGGAGCAGTATTAAACAAAATGATACACATTACTGTATGATATGTAATGCTATGCTATATCCTTGAGTCTCTAGTCCAAAACCATTGAACTTTATACAAACAAGAATGGATTTTATTGTTTGTATTCATAAGGCCATAATGGAAAACTGAAATAAAAGTACAACAAAACTCCTATCCATAAACACGTGATTAAATCACAGAATTTGAAAAAAATTGTAAGTAGTGCAAATGAAATTATACTAGAATAGTAAAATACACACAAAATACATTACATTAGTTACATTCAAATGTAAAATAGGTAATTACAGACAGAATTCCTACTGGATAAAAATATTACAGTGGTTTAAAAGGTTGAAGTGATATAGTTTATATATTTTGTTTTTATGAAACTTATTTATATATCCAAGTTCTGTGTATCTCAGTGAAGGAAAATGTTAGAAAATAGATATTATATGTGGCACCTCTTGCTTGCAGTACCACGAAGGAGAGTGGCAATTCCTAATGGGAGTCCTGAGATGAAACCCACACCCAGCCCAAGTAGGCCCATCAGGGGTCCATGTGGTGACCCTAAGGGGGTCCAAGACACTGCATTGTTGCTGCAGCAGGTGCAGGACCTTTGCGGTGGGCTGTAGCCAAAAAGGTTCCATTAATGACCAAACCAAGCAACCCAGACTCAGGTGCCAAAGCCGGGGAGAAGGCAAGGCAAGTCCTGCCTTCCATCTGTGCAGCCTAAATTGCCAAGGCCAGGCCCTTTCCCCTGCTTTGGAGAACAACGAGGGTAGGGGGTGAGCCCATTGCCTCCAAATGGAGTATCCCTGGAATGGCACCCAGAGCTGGGCCCATGTGGGCCAGAAAGGTGACGGAGGAGGCTACACAGCAAAGCAAGAGGAACTTCATTCCCTCGGTGCTGCAGCTGGTGTGCTGATTGGAATATGTAGGGTTGGCCCTGTATCCGAGTCCACAAGGACCAGAAAATGGAGGTCCACCGAGTTGCTGAAGGGGCTCCAGGTGGCTGAGCTGCTGCATCTGTCACAATCGAGCTGGCAGAAGGGCCCGCACATGGCTCCAATACCCAGACTCCCTTAAAAAGAGATGAGGTGAACCAAGGCTGGGCTGCCTGGCCCCAAGGGGGCAGACTGCATGCCCAGCCTTCCTTTACCAATGGACTGTACAGTGTACAAACAGGGTGTCCCGCACCCCGCACTCATGGGGGCAGGCAGTGACCCCAGAACAGAGTCTCCCTAGGATGGGCCATGCACTCAGGAGCACAGAAGACCAGTACCAACACAGCTGGAGGAGGAGAGGGCACCAGTGGCCTCAACTCCATACCCATAGCTGCCAGCTCCTGGGTGAAATGGAGCTACTGAGACTGGGAAGTTAGGTGGGAAGGGTGGGCTGGGCTCATCTGGAAATGCTGGGGAGCATGCACACACATCCACTCACTGCACATCCACCATAAAGGAGTTGGCCACACATCTCAATGGGTGACCTGAGGAGGCACCCACACCCACAGGGACTACAGAAATGGAGTTTCATGTGGTAACATGGAAAGGGCTCCAGGGCACAGCTTTGGAGCAATGAACAACTGGCAAAACAAAAAACAAAAAAAAAAACAAAAACGAAAGACGTCCAGTAAAACTTTTCAGCAATGATAACCTATTATACTTTAAAAACAGTTTTACTTTCCTCCTGTCCTGTATTTTTGCATGGGGCCCTCTGAATTAACCAGAAATCTCCAGGATCTCTTCATGCATAGTAATACAAGTAAATATAGCTTCTATTCTTTTTTTATTAAGGGAAGTTGCATTTAGTTCTTTCCATTGTTTGATTCATGAAAAAGAAATCCTGAACTATATCTGTAAAACACCGAACTAAGCATTTCTTCTGAACTCCTCACTGAAGAAAGAGAATAAAATGATTGAGTAACAGGTATCACCCATATTGTCACTGTGCTAGCTGTCTCTCTGATTAGAAAATAATCCTGCCATGAACGTGCAGATCGCTTATGCAAAATGTTTCCCAACAATTCTTGTTGATATATTGCATTTATCTTCCTCTTCCTGCCTCCTCACCTGCTCCTCTTCTCCAGAGTCCTGTTTCCCTCTTCCTTCTCTCCTACGTCTACTTTCTCCCTGTCCCCTCCATTTCTCCCTCCTGCTATGCCCTTCCTCCTCTCTTACCCCTTCTTCCTCCTTTCCTTTCCTCTTTCTCTTACACTTTCTCTTCTAATTCTTTATGGTCCTGGGGGTTGGACACACACTAAGCAGATGCTCTCCTGCTTGCTACAGGCCTCCAGTCTGGACTTCATGTCAATGACACTCTATTTCTTTGTTGCAAACCCAATAAAGTCTTTATGATTTAATTCATTGTTCATATTCTACACCATGAATATGTGCTACTTCATACAGTGTGGCAAATAGGTTTGGGTTATGCTTTGGGCTTCAGTTAAACTCATCAGAAATAATGTGTTTGAAGGCAATCTAATGTGATCCTGTTACTCCCACATTAATGAACTGGTTACTTCATATCTTGCAAGAGTACTTCCATATTTCTCCCAGTTTAATGAACTGTCATTTTGTGGTAGCACCCACAGTAACACTAACCTAAGGATTGCTGGGGATCAGAAGATTAAGTCTAGACAGGAAAATCCATGCGATATTTATCTCAAAATAACTACTAAAAAGCCAGAAGAAAGCCTGTGGCTACGTGGTTTAGTACCATACTTCCACAGAATAAGCTGACGACAAGGCCCAGGCCTGATTTGAAGACATGTGGTGGGTGCATACACACACAAACACACACACACACACACACACACACACACACACACACACACACACACACACACACACACACAATTTCCCAGCTAGAGCAAGTATCTGTTTTCCCAGTAACATATCTGAGTTCCAATTTTATGTGTTTGGATATTTTTTGAAAGTTTTATCATCAACTTACCCAATTTTAATAAATGACAACCTGTTCACTATTATTTAATTCTGGTTAGAAAATATTTTAAGACACATTTTCATGTAGGAAATTGTTTTTTCCCCAAATCGTGACTGTCTTGGTTTGTAAGAATGAAAGAATTGTGTCTTTAATTCATTAGTTCATAAATTAGAAAAAGTATCCCTAACCCTAGAACCAATTGCCTTTGGATTCTAAAAGCCACAAAAGTACATTAAATTTATACATCCAGTCTTTGATTCATCTCATCTTTCTTAAAATAGTTTCTACTTAATATCTTGCCATTTTTCTAACACAACATTCAGGCTCCCTCAAACTAATCATACCCTAATCCTAATATTATTAGCAGTTTCCTATTTCCTATTCATCCTAATTCGATCTTGACTTGTTATTCAAAGATTTATTTTCAGTTTGACCCTAAATTTTCCATTTCCCTAATGCTAACACTGTCCAGGTGGAACTGAAACCTAATTTTCAAACTAATAATAGTCCAAAATTAATAATAATAAATACTCTAGATTTATTCATTTTAATGAATATTCCAGTTTGCACTCTGGAAATGAGTTTCAATTTGCCCTAATTCCAACAAATTTCCTGACTCTACCTGTGAAGTTATCTTGTTTCCTAACATGAACCATTATATTACTTGTCCTCAAATTCTCTTACCAGGAAAAATACTGTAGTTTCCATTAATCCTACCTTTTCCTGCACCACTGTATCCTAAAACAATTTCAGATTTACATATCACCTAGTCCTTTACTTAACGCTAACTCTCAACCTAAAACTGGCTGTAAAACTCTCATTAATCATTACAAGAATGATCACTGAGAAATAAATATAATGATAATGCTCTAGCTACTATTAAGGCTCACATTTTTGCTTCTACTTGTTAGTGAAATCTCAATTTTATAGTAAAACCTTCCTATTCATAACGCTAATCATAATCAGAACAAAATACTGACCCTGATTTTAATCCAAATTATATATCAATACTAACACTAGTTAGTTAGTATTACACTAGTTTTCATTCATCCTAACTTGATTCAAATAAGCCTTCCAAACATAAGTTTCAATTTTTTCCAATATCTTAGTTATTTTCTAACCCTAAACTTAATCTTAACTGGAATATTGAGGATAAATATAAGCCTAATTGCAAGTTGATTCTAATATTAATAGCAATACTCTAGTTCACATTCATTCTAATTCTTGCCAGGCTTATATTAAAATTTACCTTCAATTTGACCCTCATTTTTTTTCTCTTTCAACCTAACCCTAACCATGGCTGGAATCCTAACCATAACCTTAACTCTAAAGGTATCCCAATTCTAAAATTTATGAAAAATGCTCATTTTTTGCAATCCTGAAATTCCACTGTAATCCTCAAAATAAATTGCAGGTTTTCCTAAGCCCTACAGATTTTCTCACTCTTATCTCTGAACCTATCTTTTTCCATAAGAGGAATCATTATACCCATTGATCTCAAATCCTGATATTATGAAATACATTGTACTTCCATTATCACAGATTTTTCTGAATTCCTAAAATCTAAAAAAGTTCAGTTTTACTTAACATTTAACACATTTCTTTTTCTTTTTTTTCTTTTTGTCGGTCGTGGGGCTTGAACTCTGGGCCTGAGCACAATCCCTGAGTTCTTTAGCTCAAGGTGTGCGCTTGAACCACTTGAGCCACAGCACCACTTTCTGGTTTACTGGTAGTTAATTGGAGATAAAATTCTCACAGACTTTCCTGCCTGGGCTGGCTTTGAACTGCCTTCCTCAGAAATCAGCTTCCTGAGTAGGTAATGAGGCTGACAGGGGGATTACAGTTAAATGGGTAAGGTAATGAGTACATTTCTTATTGACCATTGTTACTCCCTTCTTTGTTGCTGTCCAACTATCCCTTCCCTCTCCCATCTCCATCACTCTTCTCTCTCCATGGTGTAAAGTTCATTTTCAGTACAGTGTGCTGTATTATTGTTGCAATAGGTCATCCTGAGTTGAACCTAAATTTGCTATTTCTCTAACCCTAATTCTAATTCTGTCTGGTATCCTAACCCTAACCATAATAATAATGACAGTTCAATTAGAAGTTAACAAAAAAATACTCGTTTTTGTTCATCCTGTTAATCCTCTGTACATATTAAATTTGTAGTAGGAAGACCCCCTATCAGGCAGGCAAGCCCACCTAGTCATCCGGAGTGACAGAGCCCACCACAACAAAGTTGTTATTAAAGAAGCAACTTTATTGAGAAGGTTCCTACACTGACTGGCCAGGGCTGCAGCACAGGCTCAGGAGCTGATACTGCGACCCCCAGTGGCCCACGTACTTAGGTTTTTAAAGGCAAAAATCACAGCCTGGTCATGTAGGCAACCAATGAGATTGTCACACACCCAAAAGATTGCACAGTCATACCAGACCACACACAGGTGGCCAATGAGGTTACACTTTGTCACATAATGGCTGTTTAAACCAGCCTATCACTTTTGGTTTAAATGACTCACGAATTCAGTGGTAAAGTGGAGCTTAAGGTAAGCATATACAAGGAGTTTAGTGGAGTTTAACATAAGCATATGAAAAAGGTGGAGTTTATGGTAAACTCAGGATGTTGCCAGCATGAACCTGATTACTGGCTCTCTGTTTAAAAGGTCAGTCCTTAACAGAACAATGAAGGTGGGTTAAGTTGTTAAGGGGAGGGGATCCTAGGGGCATTCTTCACATTCTAAGAACTGGGCTGGTTGGAGCCAAGGTCCAGTTAACCTTGTTTAGAGGTTTTTGGTTTTTTTCCTAAAATCCCTAAAACAAAACAAAGTCTGTAAAGAAGCTGTACTAGCTCAAGTCTCCTCTCAGGGCCTAGTTCAAAATTAAGTTGCAGTTTAGCTTAAATCTTCCAAAAGAGTTTATATGTGCATATATAAAGATATAATTTTATGTAAAAAAACAAGATCTTTGGAGGAAGGAGTAACAAAAAGGAAATAGAGTGAGTATAAGCAAATGTTTTAAATATATTATGGAAAGAGAATAACGAAACTGCCACTTCTGAAAATTAATAACCATTAATAAAATAACTAAAAATAAATAAATAAATAACACACTGCCTTCCAGTGTTCGTGAAGAGAACTATGATATGTTTTGTGAAAGAAATACTTGTTCTAAACTTTGTTCATGCATAATTTATATTGTTATTGGCCAATTATTTAACTTAATGAATAAAAATAAGATTCCCTGACAAAAAAAATATAAAACAGTTACCTAGTAATTGTTTGAGAAAAAGTTATAATCATGAGTTTTAAGAATCTTTCTATTTCCCTACAAAGCAATGATTTAGGTTTACTAATCTAATATTTGTAGTAAGTTTAGAGAACATAATAGGCATAAAATACAATGAACTGTACATCTTGTGTCTTGGATGAGTGATATTTTAAACATTGTCTTTTATTCAAATGAATACTTAGGTTTACTTTTCAAAATAAATGCAATTTTAACTCCTTTCAGAACAAGTACTTACCCTGCAATTAAATGTATTAGTATATTCAGATATTTAAAAGCTCAATTTTATGTTTGTTATGTAGCTCTACATATTCAGAATGACATGATTTTTCTATTCATAAATGTCTAAACTCTGGGATTTTTCCTTCATCAATATAAATTGTCTCATGAGGTTTTTGTGAAAGCTCCAGTAACCAGTGTGGGATGTTTGCTTCATCAATATAAATTATCTCATGAGGTTTTTGTGAAGGGTCCAGTATCAGTGTGGTCAAAAATATTTCCTGAATTCTAAATTTTAAATCTAATCATTTTTAGACTTTGATTTTATCAGTTATTGTCTCTTCAGAGCAACTAAAATAAATACTACTTTTTAACATTTCACTCACATTGTAAATAATATTCACATAGGTCAAACAGAGACTAATCATTTCAAACTCACCATATTTGATGATCTCAGTGTGAAGAATGTAGACAGCATAAGAATCTTATACTCAATAATATTTTTGGTAAAATTAAATTATATATCTAGATTTCTAAATTGGAAGTAAATCACATGGAAATAAGAAAATAATACAAAAATGATTACTTTGGGATCATTTTCTTCTTAATTTTTTTATTGTTAAAATATCGTACAGAGGGGTTACAATTATATGGGCAAAGTAATGAGTACATTTCTTATCAAGCAGTTTCCTCTTCCTTTGTTTCCCCTTCCCATCCTTACCCATCTCCACACCCTCACCAGTCAAAGTTGTAAAGTTCGTCTCTTGACATAACATCTTGTACATCTCATTATTACAATGGGTCCAACGGTATTCCTAAAATTATGAAGCAAAAATATCTCCAGGAAATATATTTTTCAATAAAATGTTTCAATCCTTAGGTAAAGTGCATTATACTTCAATATAAAGTTTATCTCAAAATAGAAATTCTGCAACTAATCTAATGCATGTTTTCATGCACAAAATTCTGTGACTTCTAGTCTTATTATGTGATTTTAATTATATTTTTATTGTGAAATGATCCCTCCTTATATTTATTACAAACTTCTGTAATTATACAAATCATGCCTGTACATACTAATTTACATAATTTAATATACAAACAAAATTATCTTTTTTCTTGTCTCCCACAGGGAAGGATGAGTTGCTGAAGTATATTAAATGAAAGCACTCTAACAGAAAGTCTATATGGAATGGAAATTTGCAACGTGAGGATGGGAACATGAGCACTTTCTACTTGGCTGAACAAGAATTCTTGTTTCTACAGTACTTTCTTGCCATTTAATCACACAGGGAAAGCCACAAAATTTGAAGTTCATATGAAGGAATTACATTCCTAAAAGTTGTGGCAACCCTGCTGGAAGCTCAATCTTATCACAAATTCTTTGTGCTTGTTGGCTGATCTATTTCTCTATCACGTTTCATATTATTAAGCATATTAGTAATTCAACTGGAAGTACATGGCAGGAGACTCCTGAAATCACATCTATTGCAGTGTAATATTTAGAAGAGAGGAAAAAAAGATTATATTGATCTCCAATTCCTCCCTTTGGCCTTTAATATACTAATTAATTGTCAAAACAATCGTGTAAGATGTTAGTTTATTTTCCCTATTTAATTAGAGATTAAGCAAGTGTTTTTTTGCAGTAAAGTGATGACAGTAGTATCACAGCTCTGATATGAGCACCTCTTCCCTAACAAGTAATGCTCTATGGACTGTAAATATGGAAGCCACACTAAATTCTCTCTCTGTCTGTCTCTCTTTCTCTCTCTCTCCTCACACACACACACACACACACAAACACCCACACACAAACACATAGAGTTGCCACCCAGACACATCAGAGATCAGTTCCATTCCTTTGTAATTATAGTTGACTGATGTTTGTGCTCCCTTGCTTTTCTTTGCTTCAGGATCTTGCCTGTATGTTTCCCTGAGATCAAGTCCCTTGTTCTAAGTATACTGTGTATCTTTGTATGCTTCAGGCCAATTAAGAGTACCTTGAATACAATATCTTCATACTTGACATTCAAGTCAAACTTCGTGAATTCATACTACTGTTCCAAGATACTAGAATGTATTGGATCTCGAGACAAAAAACATGCCCACTTTGTTGTTTTAGAAGGAATTGAGATCATGAAATAGAAGAATACCGATCAGGAACTGAGCTAAGAGAATGGGAGTATGTGGGAAAATGTAGAATGCTGTATGTGTGTTAGAGATACAGAATAATAGGCTCATTTATTGAAAACTTGTCATCCTCTATTGAAAGCTCAATTTAAGCATACAGTTTTCCAGTTACTTTGCTTACCTATCACTTCTGATCACAAATTCCCTTATGAGTGTGTATAGTATCTTTGAATAAATCACACGATTTGCAGGTACTTAACATCTTAAGGAAAGACAGTCTGCTTCTACATTTTTCATTCTATGTGACAAACCCTTATTTTTTGTTTCCCTGTTTGCTAAATAAATGTATTCCTGGAAACAGGATATTGACAGCAAATCTGAGAGTAATTTTTATTTTGTAAATTTCAAATAGAATGTAAACTTTGTATTGACTAGTCATTTTTTAAAAATGAGTGATATTCATGAACACAATATTTTGATGCTTTTAAGTTAATTGAGAATTGCATGGTAGTTCTTGTGTCTAATTGACTTAACCATTATATTATTCATGTATAAACACTGCATTGCACTTATTTATTTTTATATATAAAATAATTCCCAAGGGTTTACTTTAAAGTGATAATAGGGGAGTTGTCCTCATGTTCCAAACTTTATATTTACTTCAGTAAAAATAGTAGAAACACATGATGTTTACTGAAGCAATTTAAAAGCTGAGAACGCATTTCTAAAGAGACTGGATTTATTGATTAAAGCATAGAATAGAGTAAAAAAGTCAGGTTTCTTGCTTTAGACTGCATAAATTTCATATGAATGTAACTAAAGATGAGATGAATATAAATTCATATTTATATTACTGAGATTTACATCACAACATAAGCAATATAAGTATTTTAAGGAAGTGGTCATTCAAAGCCCTAGATACATAATGGATGAATAATGGAATTGAAAATAGCAAAGGGAAAACAATTTAACATGCAGCTATTATGATTTTATAATACTAATATGGAAGTAATGGAGCTTTTCCCTTTCTGAAGAACGTTTAGCCAGTAATTTCAATGTAAGTCATCAATTGTAATGAGTCTAAAGTCTTTTCCTCCGAGATATCCAAGAGTACTATAGTCATCCTCTGAAGAGTAAATAAGTAATTATTTTCATTAGCTTTGCTTAATATTAATTTACTTGTAGCAAATAGGTTTAAAAGTCTTTTCTTTCTCTCAATTTAATAACATACATTTCTATTTCTTCTTAAAAGCCTGAAATCACTATTTCAAAGTAGCATAAGCAGGAAAAAAAAATAACCTGACACAACAATCACAAATCCTAAATTATGTGAAAAAATCCACAATATAAAAAATAAATCTGAGGAAGAGGAAAAAAAATGACAGAATAACAACAGAAAATTATCCTAGCTATCTCTAATAAAACAGAGATTTAGAGTCGTAGCAGGTACTCCACAGCTAGAGGGTCACATGAAATCAGCTATAATTATAGATGTGCAGCTATAAATATAGATATAATTATAGACATACAATTCATAAGAAGGTTTTATACTGTCTTCACAAGAAAAGAGAAATCTATGAAAAGGTGCCACCAAGGAACACATTGGGCAACACATTCAAAAGCACATGTGCAGTGTGGAAATAAAAGGCAACATGGAAAAAAAAGAAAAAAACAGGAACAGAAGTGTACATCAGAGAAAGCCACATCCATATACATAGACAATTTGCCATACCACTGGATAGTCCAAATGGTCACTGGAACCACAAATATTAACATCACAACATCTCATCACAACTGATTTCTATTCCTACACTTGGACTTGACAAAAATGCAATTCCAGAAAAACACATTACAACTGGAAGCCAAACCAAGACCCTGCAAATCAACTAAGAACATAGAGAGTCACCTATTAATATCATATATCCCCTTAAAGAAAACCTCCAAATGGACAGAAAAAAATCAGAAAAATACAAAAAAAGTAATGTCGAAGTAGTATTATTCATACAGTAAATATCCAGGCATTAGAATAGACAATCAAGGACGTAGAAGATAGTTATCAAAATGTATTACACATACTGCTGGAAAATGTGATTAATGGAAAGATAGAAAACTTCTACAAGGAAAATTGTGAACAAGATGAGACCAACCAGTCATTAGCAAAATAATTCATGGAGACTTCAAACAGAAAGATAAATAAATTCTGAGAAGGCAAGGGAGTCCAAGAAAAAATGGCTGCCTAGTTAAAAGATATGACATAAGACACAGTTAAGAAAACAATCCTTACATCTCCCCCAACCAAAGAAAAAAATGTCCAGAAAGTTCATACAAGACCTAAAACAAAGCTTTAATAAAGAGACAGAACCCCTAAAAAATGACCAATTAGAAGACAGGGAAATAAAAAATCAAAGTAGAAGTCTCCACAGCAAATAGATGACATTGAAGATAATCTCAGGGTCAAAGACAGAATAGATCTAATAGGAAAGAGGAAATAATCATTTAGAACAAATCCAAGAAATAAGAAATGATCTTGCCAGAACTTCAAGACTCAGTTAGAAGATCAAATTTCAGGGAGATAGGTATCAAGAAGGAGAAGAGCAAGATACTAAATGGATGGGAAGCATATTACAGAATTCTAGCAGAGAACAGGCCAAAAATCCAACGAGATAGGCTCATTCAAAGAAGAGAAGCCTTTAGAAACCAATCAGAATTCTAGAACTGAACAATCCACCACCACATCATAATCCATTAGAGGATTATTAAAGATCAAGGAAAGGATTCTTAAAGATGCCATAGAGAAAAAATTAATTATTTATAAAGGATATACAGTCAGAATAAATACAGATTTCTTAACTGATATGGTAAAAAGGAGAGCCTGGCATTATATGTGACAAACATTAAAGGTAAACAACTACCAACCATGAATACGTTCCCAAGCCAAACTCTCCTTTACATTTAAAGGATATATAAACATATTTCATGACAAAGAAAACTTGAAACAAAATATGTCCACCAAATTATCAGAATAGAATATGATTAAATATATCCTACATAGAGAAGATCAAGAAGAGGAACTGGTCATATAAAATGTTCCCTACCAGAAAACAAGGTAAATATATTAAGAGTAGATGAGGGACAGCTCCTAACAACAGGTGTATAACATAGCAGGACTTATCAGATATTTCTGTCTTAACTCTCAATATCAATGGACATAAATTTCCAAATAGAAGACATAGATTAGATAGTTGTATCAAAAACCAAGATGCATCCATTTAGTATCTATGAGAGACACATTATCAAACGCATTCTATGAAGCTAGAATTAGACTCCTCCCCAAATCACATAGGGACTTACCAAAGAAAGAGAACTATGAACCAAACTCTTTGATAAGCATTAATGCAGAACTTCTTAATAAAATTCTCACTAACCAATTTCAGCAACTAACAAAAAAATCATATGTTATGATCAAATAGGAATCATCTTGGATATGATTTGAGTCAATATTCTTGTCAATAAACACAATACAAACCATCTGCAAAAGCAGGGACAAGAAACACATGATCGTCAATAGGGATGTAGAAATAGCTTTTAACAAGCTCCAATACCCCTTTATGATTAAAAGGTCTGGGAACCTAGGAATGCATGGAACACTCCTCAATATTAAACTGAGTATGTATATGACACAGATAATTAGCATTTACCTAAGGGTGGAAGCATGAAAACATTAACATGAGGAATGGAGAAAAGGATGTCCACTCTCTACTACTCGTCAATATGGTGGTGGACTTTCTTGCAAGAGCAATAGACAAGAGAAAAACATAAAGCAGATCCAAATAGGGAAGGAGTAAAACTATCCCATTTTACAATTGAAATGATCCTATATTTAAAGGACCCTGTGGATTCCTCCCTCTAGTTAGTAAAGGTGATGCTAACCTTCAGCAATGTAGCAGGGTATAAAAACCACAAGAATCAGTAGTTTTTCTGTTACCAACAATGGGAAGATCCACGCTGAAATCCAAAAAACAACCTCATATGTACTAGCCTCAAAATCAAATCAAATCTAAACAAAACAATACAACAACAACAAAACTAGGAATTAATTAATTTACCTAAAATTGTGAAGGCCCTATATGTGAAAACTTTAAAAATATAAACAGGGAAATTGAAGGAGATTCAAAGAAATAGAAAGTATTTCAATGTTCCTGGTTGGAAGAATTAACATTTTGAAAACTGCAATACTTCTTCTAAACAATTGGCAATGCAATACTCATCAAAATCCCAACAATATTCTTCAAAGTAGAAGAGAAGCAATGCAACTATAATATGGAATTACAAAATTACAGATGAAACAGAATGCTTAGAAATGAATACATGGGCCTATAGTCATCTTACCAACACAAACGCTCACACACACACACACACACACACACAATGGAATTATATTCACCCATCAGAAAGATGACTTTTCACCAGTAGTAAGGAAAATGAAAGGTTTGGGAAAATTATATTAAGAGAAAAGACAAAGTAATGCAGACTCAGAGCAATATAGGTTTCATGGATTCATTCATTTATGATAGCTAGAAGATGCTTACAAATCTATAAGTAAACAAGACAGATTCTACCTCGTCCATTAGAATGGCCATTACTAAGAAAATTAACTATAGCAAATTCTGGCATGGATGTAGCCAATTGGGAACTCTATTACACTGTTGGTGGGACATTAAACATGTTCAACCACTGTGGAAGGCAGTACGGAGTTTCCTGAAAAGAGTAAATATAGATCTCCCTTAAGACTCAGTAATTCCCCTCATGGGCAGTAATCCAATAAATAACAAACAACCTCACATGAAAGCTACCAGCATAACCGGATTCAGGGCTCAGGCCCAGAGTTCAAGGACTGGAAAAATGTTACCACTGCTGGTATTTGTTTCCGTAAATATGAACCGTTTTATATAAGATACCAAATCAATCTATTTGCAGTAGCAAGATTAGGACTTAAATGTTAGTGGGTGATAAAATGGCTCCTTTGTTGAATGTTAGGAAGAGATGTAGTTAGTCCATGAAAGGGAGATTTTGTTGTTGTTGTTGTTCGAGGGGCTTGAAGTCTGGACTTGGACACTGTCCCTGAACTCTTCAACTCAAGGTGAGTGTTCTACCACTTGAGTGACAGTGCCACTTCTGGTTTTCTGATGGTTAAATGGAAATAAGAGTCTCAGGGTCTATCCTGCCCAGGCTGGTTTTGAACTGTAGTCCTCAGATCTCAGCTTCCTGAGTAGCTAGGATTACAGCTGTGAGCTACTGGCACCAGGTAAAAATGGGGGATTTTTAGAAATGAAAATCCACCTCTTCACCTGTGTCTAAACCTCAGATATTACTATTAGAACACTTCACCTTCACCTCATTTCATCAGACATTTGTAAATTTTCTCTTTTCCTTCATGTGGGAATACTGCAGTCAAGATCAACTAAGCTGGGGGACTGGATCAATTGTATGGTAATTGTTAGCACCTAATTTAAGAACTTTTACGTCAGAAGAAATGAAACACTCACTTGGAATAATTGTTTTCTCTTTTTATTACAAATCTTTGCTTGATTATTCCCTAATGTGATATTGGACTTCCTAATAGAGTGATGAAATTTTCTTTATTTTCAACCTTCTCCCACATGTGGTCAAATATTTAAGAATTCAAAGATTTGCACTGAAAATTAATTAAGCTGACTTCTAAGAAAATGTGCATTTCTGGAATTTGGTCTTCTGTCATGTTCTTACATGCACAAGCTTTCTATGATTTATTTGTACTACAAGGAATTCGACTTTCCAATCTTTGTGTGACCAATTTTAGTCTGATCAGTCTTTCTGATCCTCTCTCTGGAGTCTCATTTGAGTCTGCCTCATAAAAAAGATATTAGTTATCAGCTAAATGATTCTCAGCTTCTGTTTTTTGCCTGACTTCTTGTAGGCTGTGATAGCAACCCTGCCTGGCTGTGCTTACTGGAGTGTGTGTGTGTGTGTGTGTGTGTGTGTGTGTGTTTTGTTTTAGATATCTAGGATTACTATTCAAGGTAGTAGTTTCTCTGGGCCCCTGTGATCCCCTGGCCTAGAGTCAATGAGTTATACTCCTTAGGATACAAAGAACAACTGACTAAATTCCTGTTAATTGTCTCAAAATGAGGCAATCAGGCATCCTTGCAAAGCCATCAATAATGCTTTGTAACCACTTACAGAAGTCGTCTATCAAGATGGCTTTTCAAAGTTGACTGTGAAAAATATTCATTTCTAAGTAGGCACCATAAAGCAGATCACATTCCTGGGATCAGACTTTTGGAAGGAAGGTTCCCCTTCCTTCCGTCTCTTATGATAGTTCAAACCATAATATTCTTCAGTTGTGGCCAGCCTGGAGCACATATTCCCAAGAATATTCTGTAAATATGGGGTAAATACTTGTCTACTACAGACTGATTTATCTTGTTTTTATCTGTTGTTATTTTCATTACTTCAAACACATGGATAATTTATATTGGGATTAGACAAAGGATTAATGGAATAAACATTCAGTTTACTTTCATATATCCAATATAATACACTTAACCCGTAATGGACAAATAAATTCAACTTTAGAAACAATGTCAGGAATATAAAATAAGCTTTAATACGTATAATCTGGTACACATAAACCATCATCTACAGAAAAATTCAGTCTCTCTGTAAATATTTATTTGGTATGAAATAATAAAAATTTAATTAATGAATATCACTTTTAATTATCATCTGAAATAGTCCTCGTGTATATAATTGTAAATAATTTTATAAATGTCACCTAGACAAGAATTTAACATGCATGTAGAAATCAAATTTCCGCAATTTAAGCTATATGAGAGGGATCGTACCCTCGTGTACTATGTGGTGTGAATTTTGCCACAGTGCTGAACCCTTCCAAATAATACCAAGGGTCATGTGTAATAATTTATTATTTGATGTTAAGATGATTGCTAAGTGTAGAATACACTTTGAATTATTACATTAACTCACAGAAATGAAGCAATGATTTGTTATTTGTTTAAATTCTAATGCTTCTCAATTTTACAATTCATTAAATATATTATTAAAATTATTTTCACTTTCTTCTTTTCTATAGCTGATGAAATTAAAATTATATATTAAACATTCAATGTTAAGAAATCAATAATAAGTAAACTATTATTAAAATGATATACTATTAAACTGTGATTTGAATTATACTTCTAACAAATTGTGATGTAAACAAGTCAATAGAATTAAGGGTGATCATTTTTAAACTTAGCAGCTTGTTATTTTTATTTTATTTTATTTTTTGGGTCCGATCGTGGGGCCTGAACTCTGGGCCTGGGCGCTATACCTCATCATTTCAGCTCAAGGCTAGCGCTCTACAACTTGAGACCCAGCACCACTTCCAACTTTTTTCTTTTTGCTTATGTGGTGCTGAGGAATCGAACCCAGGGCCTCAGGCATACAAGGTAAGCATTCTAGCACTGAGCCACCTTCCCAGCCCAGCAGCTTGTTATTTGTTTCCTAATTGTGTCATTTGTTATTCTTGGTCCAAGTCATCTCTTCATCTTAATTGTTTAGTTTTCTATTTTATCTCAATTGGTTTGCTGATTGCGCATTTTGTTTTCCCTTTTTAATGACCGACATGAGGCTGAAAATCTGTATGCTAGTTTATTACTTCCTACATTAAAGTCAAATTGCTGCTCTCCACAGCTGTTCTGCTCTACGATGCTACAGTATTTCCCCCACTCCCATCTCCTGTATTGCTGCTCTCATATATTTTATTTTATTTTTTATTTAAATTTTATTGTCAAGGTAATGTACAGATGGGATATAGTTACATAAGTAAGGTAATTAATTTATTTCTTTTCTAACTTGTTAACCTTTCCCCTATTTTTCCCTCTCTTCACTCCCAACGCCCCCCCCCAAGATTATTTACAACATATTGACTTGTGATTACCACTGTTGCATAGGTTCCCCCTTTGTCCTTTGTCTCACCATTTTGTTTCTTTTTTCTTTCCCTTCCCTAGTTCAGACCAACATATTTAAAATACCCAGGGTATCAAAATCAAATACAGTGACTACAGGGGATAAACCTTAGGTGGGGAAAACACAAAAGCATAAAAAGAAATCACAGTACATTAAGAACAACAACAACAAAGAACATGTCTTGGAGTTCATTTCACTTAGAATCACCTTATACAATCATATGTACATAGCTATTGAACTATTCTGCTCATCTACTAAGATTATCCTTGATGTACCCAATAATGCTCCCCTATTACCCAGTAATCCCACTTCTGGGCATATAACCAGGTGATCACAAACAAGGCCACAGTAAAGCTACTACTGTGTATCACAGTAATATTTACCAAAAATGACACACACTCTCTCTCTCTCTCTCTCTCTCACACACACACACACACACACACACACACACACATGCACAGATAAACACACATGGAAAACTATGCTTCAATCACAAAGAATGTGACCACCTCATTTGTAAGGAAATGGAAGATCTTGGAAAAAATCATATTAGTGAAGTAAGCCAGACTTAAAGACACATAGGTCCCACGGTTTCCTTTATTTGTAATAATTAGTTTACATGAATGATAATCTCACGTATTTTAATTTGACATTTTGTTCTATGTTGAGCGCGCAACATTATTGCTATATTTTTTGTTATTATTTCTGCAAATAGGCAGGTATACTTAAAGAATTACATTCATCTCATCCATTATTGAAGGAAGAACAACTAAAAGAGTAACCACTACTAGGAAGAACAACTCCTACTTAGCTTCATTCCTATGTAAGGCCAATGTTGTCCCCTGTATCCTCATGTTGTACATTACAACTCTATACCTGGTCATAATGTATATCTAGTATCTTATGCATTGTGAACTAAATGCCCGAACTAAATGCTTTACTTTAAAAAAAATTCTGTCAATGTTTGAGGATGGTTTGTGTGTGTGTGTGTGTGTGTGTGTGTGTGTGTGTGTGTGTGTGTGTATGTTTACAAAGATCAGAACATAACATTTTTCTTCATTTCGAATACATCTTACAGGTCATTGTAAGTTGTGGCTAATGGGAGCAGTCTCTTGTTATTTTAAGGATGAAACAGAAAAAGATATTTGTGCATGTAACACAGTTGCTTTATTAGTGTCGTTGAACACTGAACTTCGATTTACATCTTGGCTGTTGTTGTGAATAATGTGAATAACAATGAACTACAGATATATTTACGAGTTACCCAGAGAGAAATAATCACATGATTGGTGGGTCAGATGATATTTCAAGTATGATTTCTTTAGAAAACTGCATACTACTTTCTACAAGGAGAATACTAAACTGGATTTTGTCCAAGAGTAGAAAATTTCCTTTTCTTCACACTCTCACCAACATGATTACCTTTTATTCAAAAGGGAATAAAGGGCAAATTTTTACTATCTTCAGTACCCTAGACTGGCTTAAGACCGAAATCCAACCTCCTAAATGCTTGGAATTACAAACTTTTACCACCACACCTGGTTCCTTTGATTTTTTTTGATAAGAGTTATAATAGTTATAAAGTAGTATCATAGTAATTTTGAATTACATTTCTCTAATGACTTCTTCTCACAGCATTAAGCCAGCACAGAAGTTGTATTAATCACAACTGTGTAAACCCACTGGTGATATAGAGGGGTTTATGGAAAACATGTCTATTCCAACTTTTGTCCATTTTTAATCAAGTTTCTTGTTAATCTCATCTTTAATCTCTCTATACAAAAATAATTAATTCAAGGTAGTAAAAAGGAAAAAATTAAGCACCTCCTAACATTTTTCAATTTTCAATAACATGATATTGCTTAAATCATTTTCTGTTTATGCTTGAGACTATATAACAATTTATTTAGACCTTTTACATATCTATATATATTTTATTTATTTTACATTGATTGCTCTTTCCAAACCTGCGTGTCTAATTTTGGTTTCTTTCAGTCTTAAGAAGTTCAGATTTCAAACTCAAGAATAAATGGATGTAAGCAAACAAAAAAATACAGTTCCTCTCATCTGATAATGCCTCTACAAGAATGAGAAAAGAGTTCATCATTCTAAGGACCCTTAATTCTTAAGATAACATTTGCTATAATGCTAATGTTATTACCATTTTAGTGTTGGGAAAAATTGTAATTAAAGGCACTCAGTGCATGGCCCAAGACACACAGTGAGGAAGGAAATGAGTCAAATTTTCCAAAAGTCTTCCAGCAATACACAAAAGGTAGATAAATTCTCTCCATTCACTGATACTCTCAATTCAATATTCATACTGTCCAAGAAATAATAGCATAGCAATTATTGCCCATGGTAATTGTTTTCTGTTACATTTTGTCTTCAACACAGACTGTGTTGGTGACATTGGGTTATCATGCACAGAGCTGAGCTTATAAATTATGGTCCAAAGAGAGGCAAATTTCTTCTGTCCCATAGTTCCAGTATCATTTTTAAAAAGTACTAAATCTTTTAAATATCATCACTTACTGTATTTTAATAATTCAAGAATGAAAAATTTCACATATAATCACTCCAAAATGCTTTAAGACTAGGAGATGATAAAACAGGCCTCTGTGAAGTAAATTTTTTTCTACTTTTAAAATTATTCTGAAAGCCTGGTACTGGTTTGTAACACCTGTAATCCTAACTACTCGGGATACCTACTAAGGAGCCTGAGATATGTGGATAATATTGGGAAGCCAACAGGACAAAATAAATTCATGAGATTATTTTTCAAAATTTTAACGAAATAGCAAAGGGCCAGGAATGGAGATGTAGCTCATATAATAACTCACCAATCTAGAGAGAAAGACGTAGCGAGATGTTGAAGCCCTGATTTCAAACTCTGAGCATGCCAACACGCAGGAATGCACACACACTCACTTTTTCAAAATATCTTCATATCAGTGTTTTGCATTAATTTCTTTGTTAACGATATTATATGGGTAAAATGGGCTTCATAAACTCTTCCATCTCAAAACATTTTTATACATTTTTGTTGTAAAAATACTGTACGGAGGGGTTATAGTTATATGAGCAATGTAATAAGTACATTTCCTATCAAGCATTGTTACCTCCTCCTTTGTTTTCCCCCCACCATTCCTTCCCTTACACCTCCACAAGTACACTCCTCATACCCCAAAGCCCCACCAAATGTCCCTAGCCTAAATTGTAAAGTTCGTTTTTCAAAATAATGTCTTGTGCATCTATTGTTATACAATGGGTCAAACTGTATTCCTATTTAAGCATGTTGTTTTTTTCCTTTCCCTCCCCAAATTAGAGAAGTGTACATTCAAGATGCAGGTGCACCAACATCAAATAAAGTGAAAACAGGGTTATACTGTTGGGGAGGAACGTATAAAAAAGAAAAACAATCACGTCGTACATTATAAATATGTGAGAAACAACAGCAAGAAAGAAAAAAAAACACTTGTGTCTATATCTTGGGGGTTATTTAGCTTAACATCGACTTATCTAGTCATATACACATAGGCTTTCAACTTTTCTGCTTATCCCAGACATATACTAGTTATTGCAAATAAGGGATACCATGGGACCTATGTTTCTTTGGAATTGGCTTACATCAGTTAATATAATTTTTTTCCAAGTCTTTCCATTTCCTAACAAATTGAGCGATGTCATTCTTTCTGATGGAGGCATAGAATTAATATACATATATATATACATATATATATATATATATAGTATATGTGTGTGCGTGTGTGTGTACACACAAATACACACAGAACATTTTCCTTTTTTGTTTTTTAGAGCAACTTAGTTTTCCACTTTCATCATTTTTTCAAATGTTTTTTATTGTGATTAAGTGGTTACAAATTTCCCAAATTTCACAATATTGTGGGATAGTGATGCTTAGTTTAAGTCACAAACACATTCTAACTTCGATGGAGCAAATTGTCTATTATGGTCTACAACATTTATGAATTCTATGAGCTTTGCAATAGAGTTATTTCTTCCATATGTAAACTTTTTTGTTTTGAAATATGTATATTTCTTTTGTATTGCATAGCATAAGCTGTTCCCTCTTTCCCACTTGTTCCCTCCCTCCCTCCAGTGACATTGAGTTGCTTAGTTCATTTTGGTCAATGTCCAGCACAGCTGATGGATCCCACTGTTGTATGTTTTTCCCTGATTCCCTCTAGTTCTGTGTCGTCCTCCTGGTTTCCCTTCAGTGTGCACATATGACGGGCAGAATGGGGTTATTTAGTAGTGATTCGAGCAGATGAGTGGAAGTTCTTGGTTTCTTAAGTGTTGTTAATTTTGTCATATCACCTTACATTTTGGATTTAACATCTACTTATCACGGAGACCATGTGCCATTTGTCTCTTTGCTTTTGGCTTAACTCGCTCAACATGATTTCCTGTAGCTTGATTGATTTCCCTACTAATTTTGTCCTTTCTAATGGCTGGAAAATATTCTGTTGTGTATAGTTACCACAGTTTTTTGATCCATTCATCTCTGGTGGGACATATGGGTTGTTTTCATATCCTGGCTATTGTGAACAGTGCTGCAATAAACATGGAAGTGCATTTGTCCTTGAATATTGGTACCTGTTGTTCAGGATAGATGCCTAGAAGTGGTATGAGTGGGCCATAAGGAAGGTCAATATTTATCTTTCTGAGGACTCACCAGACTGCTTTCCAAAGTGGTTGTGTAAGTGTACATTCACACACACACACACACACACACACACACACACACACAGAGTGAGAGAGAGAGAGACAGAGAGAGAGAGAGAGAGAACATTTTCTTGATCCATTCTTCTACTGAGCAGCATCAGGGTTGGTTCCATATCTTAGCTATGGAAAATAATGCTACAATAAACATTGTTGTGGTGGTAGTTTTAGTATGGACTGGTTTGTGATCATTTGGGAGAATGCCCAAAAGTGGGATTGCTGTATAATAGGGAGCTCTATGTGGAGGCTTTTGAGGAACCTCCAAACTGCTTTCCAAAGTGGATGAACAAGTTTACACTCCCACCAAGAATGCCGTAGGCTTCCCTTCTGGCCATATCCCTTCCAGCATCTGTTGTTGTAAAAATATGGAACGATTCACTAATTTGTACATCATCCTTGTGCAGGGACCATGCTAATCTTCTCTGTATGTTCCAATTTTAGTGTATGTGCAGCCAAATTGAGCACAAAACATTTTTTATATATAAAAAGTAATTGATTTTCTTAAACTAGACAATTCAACAAAAATAAGTTCAAAAGAATTGTGAAATTTTAGAACCATGTGTTTCTTATATAAGCACACATTTAAGAATAAAGTCAAGATTGACATATCAAAAACAAAATAATTCCAGATATTTGTTGTTCATGAGATTTGTAGGAGGAGGCGTTCAATTATTCTACAAAAGGCACTTGTCATAATGATCATTGCAGCAAATGTTAAGGTTTGTTAAAAGTTTTAATGTTTTAAATATGTTTAATTTTGGGATTTGCTTATATATGGCAAAATTAAGTCATAAAATTTTTTGATAACGTATATAATATTTCTGGTAGCATGTACTAGTAAGTATGTACATTTCAGATTTTATAGAAACTTTACTAATGAGAAGTTGCAAAGACTGTGTAAAGAAGCCGAGTGAAGAGTTAAGATTTTAAGTACACAGTTTCTGTTAAATCTTTAGGGCTCCTTTACGTTATATGTTAGTGATGAACAAATAATGATACAATCCACATAAAAATGATGAGATGAACTATAAATAGTAATCTTAGTGAGTAAATTCAAAGGCTACTTATAGCTTTATCCAGTTTTAAATGTACAGGAATATGAGAAAATAGTAAACTCTACTATGTACACTTCAAATACTGAAAACCCTGGTAATTGTTTTGTTTTTTATTTTAGTAATCATTAATATTTAATTATTGTTTTCTTTATTTATAACAACTTTTTGTGAGTCATGATTAAGAGGTACTTTGAGAATATTATTGGGATGGCCACACAATTTTTCATAGGTGCATGTGAATTTACAAAGAGCAAAACTAAAAACAAAATATTGATTAAAAATTATATCAAGTAGAGTCTGAATCAGGAGTGTTGATAAATGTCCACACCTAAAATCTTAACCCTAGGCTGGAGCATCTTATTTAAATATTGTTGAGAATTTCAAGACTTCCTTTATGTAGGGCCCTTAGAAGTATGTACAGCATGCATGTGTACAAAGCCAGTGACAACAGACAAATATGACTAAGTTTCCCCAAAAGGAATCTATGAAGTCAATAGTTATCTTCCCAAGCAGATGAAAAAAATGCATCCAAAATGATTCAGTGCCCCTACATTTGTGGAGTTATTTAAGTTATGGATTCTTTGTTAGACATATTCTTTTCTTTTAAAAATTGTCAAATATTAGTTTATAATAAACTTTGTCTAGTATTTCTTGGTTCAAAACAGAAATCTTGATACAGTTGATGTCACTTGGCTTTCTTACTATCTCAGTTCAAAGCCAACCTAGGCAGGAAAGTCTGTCACATTCTTATCTGTAACCAAACACCAAAAACGCCAGAAGTGGAGTTTGGCTCAAGTAGTAGAGTCCTAGCTTTGGGGGAAGTTGGCCAGGAAAGACATTTCTTCAGGGACATGGTCCAGCCTCTGAGTTCAAGCTCCAGAACCAGGACAAACTAAACAAACAAACAAGAAAAAAACGCACATATTTCTTTGGGACCATCCATAAAGCACTGGTTTGAGAACAGACTCCTTTTGCTGATCATACTCACTGAATCCTGCTTTTTTGGAATACTAATTGCGCTGGAGAATTCAGGACAAGACTAAATGAATTAATAAGTGACTCCTGCAACAACAGAATCATCTCAATAGTGAAACATCCATGCATAAGACAAATTAAAATCTCCAAGTCTTTGTTTCCTTGCAAAAGAAAGCTTTTAAAACAATGTTTATTTCCTTTTGTTCTATGCTGGCCTTCAATTGGCACATTGTTTCCTTTTGAAATACTTTCAAGAAGAAGTTTTCAGACAATTTTTATATGAATAAAGAACACACTCGAAAAAAGTCAAGGACAGTTTCTTCAAGCGTGGATTCTTTTTTTTCTAACAATGAATATATATTTTTTACAGTGAAAATACGGAACAGAGTGGTTACAATTACATGTGCAAGATAATGAGTACAGTTTATATCAAGCATTGTAGCCTACTCCTTGGTTTCCCCTTCCCATCCCTAGACATAAAAGAAATGCAAATCAAAACAACATTGAGATATCACCTCACCCCAGTTAGAATGGGTATAATCAAGAACTCTAATAACAACAGATGCTGGAGGGGATGTGCAGTCCCACTTTTGGGCATTTACCCAAATGTTTACAAACAAGACCACACTAAAGCTACGAGCACAACTAAGTTTATTGCAGCATTATTTACAGCTAAGATCTGGACTGAGTACATTTTTTATCAAGCAATATAGCCTATTCCTTGGTTTCCCCTTCCCATCCTCCCCTCCCCCCTCCACCCAATCCTCCTCCCCCCAACAACAAAGTTGTAAAGTTCGTTTTTGAAATAACGACTTGTACATCTCATTGTTGCAATGGGTCCACCTGTATCCCTATTTAAATGATTTGTTTTTTTTCCGTTCCCCTCCAGAAATTATACCGACATCAAATACAGTGAAATCAGGGGTTATTGTTATCTTGTGGGGAAGGGACATAAAAAGCAACAAGGAAATCATCTTATAAATCTGTTAGAAAAAGTCACATGAAAGAACAAAAAACATTCGAATACATATCTTAGGGTTCATTTCCCTAACATCAACTTATCTGATCTTTTCTGTTTGACTCAGACATATACTAGTTATTGTAAATAAGGAAAACCATGGGACCTATGTTTCTTTGGGCGTGGCTTACTTCAATTAATGTAATTTTTCCAAGTCTTTCCAGTTCCTAACAAATGGGACAATGTCATTCTTTCGGATGGAGGCATAGGATTCCATTGTGTATATATACCACATTTTCTTGATCCATTCATCTACTGAGGGGCATCTGGGTTGGTTCCATACCTTAGCTATGGTAAATAAGGCTGCAATAAACATAGTCGTGCTGGTACCTCTAATGTGGCCTTGTTTGTGAACATTTGGGTAAATGCCCAAAAGTGGGATTGCTAGGTCTTAGGGGAGCTCTGTGTGGAGTCTTTTGAGGAATCTCCAAGAACCGACTTCAGGACCACTGGAATAGAATTGAAAACCCAGAAATGAACCTACAAACCTATAGCCATCTAATCTTCGATAAGAGAGCTAAAAAAATTGAAGAAAGACACCCTCTTCAGGTAAAATGAATGTTTTCAGGCTTCATAGAACTAGCACAAAGACATCTTTGGACATGAGGTAACACGCCTTTCAGAGACAACTTAGTAAATACAAAATATAAAATTTAAATGACTTATAAAAACATTATTCATGTACATATGGCCATATAAGATAATGTTAAGAAAAATGAAACCCAAGATAGGGACACAACTTGTTTATTCTTTATTGAAATTGTTTTTAATGTATCTAAAATGTACCATGTGATTTTTTCGTTTCTCCTCCATGTTCTTCCCGCATGATATAACTCCTGTTTTCACTGGATATGATGTTGGTGCCCTGCATCTTGCATATACATTTTTCTAGTGTGGGGAGGAGAAGGGAAACAACAAAATGCTGAAACAAAGATTCAGGATGACCTATTGTAACAATGATATGAACAAGACACTATGTAGAAAACGAATTTTACAACTTGTGGAGGGGAGGGGGAATTGGTCAGATGGGGAGGGAATGGATAACACAGAAAAAACAAAAGAGGATGTAACAATAAGAAATGTACTCATTACCTTACTTATGTAACTCTAAGCCCTCTGTACATTATTTTTTACTATAAAAACATAAAAGAAACCATTATCCATGAGTACATTAACTTCAAATTCCATAAGTGCTCTTAAATTAAATTTAACTTGGAGAAGATTCTCAGAAAAGTTTATTTGTGTGTGTGTTGTGAATTATTTCCCAAGTGTACACATGTTAACAGTAGAAGAAACAATAGTAATAATAAGAGAAAGAAAAGTTCTGTGTTTAAGTCCAATGGTTCAATATACTATGGAAGACTCTGCAAATAAGACAACATTGAACCAATAAAGCCAAAGCCATTATGTAGATCTATGGGAGTGACATAGAGAAATAATTAATACTAAGAGGAATATGAACGATGAGGCCACTCTCTTTCAACTTCTATCTCTAAATCATGGTTGCTAATCACGCAAATTTGTAAAATGTACAATTGAAGAATAATTCTGGTTCCAAAGTAAGTTAGATATAAGAGCATGGACTTAACTGGAAAAAAAGTCCATGGTGAGAAAGCAGGAATTATACTAGCAATGAACTGGTGGCCAAGATCTCATTTCTTTTTCTTTCTTTCATCTTTTTTCTTTCTTTTTTGTTTTTTTTTTATGGTTGAGGCAGGGTTTGAACTCAGCCTGGGAAATATCTCTCCATTCTTCAGCTCAAGACTAGTGCTCTACCTGTTGAGCCACAGCGCCACTTCCAGTTTTCTGGTGGTTAATTGGAGTTAAGTGCCTCAGAACATTCCTTTCCTACTCATACAGGATTTGAACTGCAATCCTCAGATCTCAGCCTCCTGAGTATCTAGAATTATAGGCGTGAACTCAAGTAATGGAATGCTAGTGATGAGCAAGATTAATGAATGAGGTTGCTGAGGCTTTTGCATACAAACATACAAACATAACATACACATACACACAGAGGCACATATATGTGCAAACACACCTGCACAAATAAAACAACTCTCAGAATATGGAGAAATGTTAGAAAACAATAGAAAATATATCCTGAGTAAGACTAGATCAAGTGATAATTTTTAATATTAGAAAGTCCTCAAGTGAAATTTATTCAAAGTTTGATAATATTACATACCTAGGGACCAGAGATAAAAAGAAAGTCAAGTAATCATTATTAAAGGGATTGGATCCATGGAAGAATGAATCAGAGACCCCTGCAGGTGCATCTGAAAATGTTCATATCCTGTGTGAAATGATAGAACATCTTTGAAAATAGTACATAAACAACTTGAGGAGTCAGTCTAATGAATAAGATCATAGGAGAAGTTGAGAATTGCTAGTCTGTATCTAGATTAAATAAACCACCAAACTATGGAAGGGCAATTTGATACAAGCCTGGAATTCTAGCACTCAAGCTAACACAGGAGATTAGAGAGTGGGATTACATAGTGATACCTTCCCTGGACCAGGTAGTATAATTTTGTCTCAATGAAACAAACCAAACAACAAGAAAGGAATACACAGTTGGAAGTTTGGGCTAATTTTGTCATTATGTTTTGAGAAGGCAAGTTTCCTATTGAAATGCAACTCATATATAATCCTCAGTTGTGTTTTAAATGCTCTCTGCATTACACAACATTCCTAGATGCAAAATGGCTCATGATTCCCAATCAAAAATTTGAAAAAATAAGCATCATTCTGTTGGATTTCAAAGAAATAATGAAGGATTACAAAATTTTAAGCCTGGAAAAATACAAAGTTCATCTAATGTAGGACTTTGTAGATCTTGCTAAATTAGAATTTATATTTAAAATAAATATTTTGGTTTTGTTTCTAATTTCATATTCTATAGGATACTACAAAATTCTTTTTAAGTAGAGGTTTTAATTCACAAATTCACACATGAATCAGGCATTTTATTTGCTTAAAATATTCTTTCAAGCGAGGTATAATTAGAACTTAGTTAATTGATAATTCCAACAGTTCATGTATAAAATGAGATAGTGTGAATAATCTGCACAGAGTTGCCAACAAATGGATGATATTAATTTATTAATTTAGAACAAGCAATTTTTTGAAGCTTTGGTGTAACATGGTATGAAGACAGTAATTGTGTGAGGTCTTGGTTCTTCTATCTATTTGTAATACAGGAAGAAATTTCCTTAATTACATGCCTCTGTATACAATGAGAAAAATGCGAGGTTGGAGTTGGTTTTATTTTTTGGTTTGTTTTCAGGTTTGAACTCTGGGCCTGGCCACTCTCTTTGAGCCGGTTTTTGCTCAAGGCTCATGCCCTACAACTTCAACCTCAGTGCCACTTGAGTCTGGCTTTTCCTGAGAAGTTTATTGGAGATAAGAATCTAAGGAATCTTCCTGACTGGGTGGGCTTTGAACCATAATCTTCTGATCTTAGCCTCCTGAATATCTATGATAGATAAAAATATAAATAATATATTTGCAAGTGCTCTGATTTCTAGAAATCAGAAAAATGTTGCAGCAAAGTTTAGTGTAGTGTACTTTCCACAATAGGAAAGGCATCATATTAGCACAAGTGCAGTATTTTTTCACAATAGTGATAAGCTATTCATGATGTGAATTAACGGAATTTTAAGGTGCACCATACAAATTGGAAACTGTTGGGCTAGGAAGACTTTATGGCATAAAAACTTGGGATTGATGATCACAGAAATAATAGCTTACTCTGATGAACAAATGTTTACTCTTGAGGAATTAATTATTACACATACTTCGTAGTTATATCCTCCACCAGAATGTGGCTATTTTTTGTTGATTTCTCAATATGTAGCACCCAATTAGAAACTGCAGTTATTGCAGAATTAAATAACATACAAACAGGTACTGTTTTGAATATCTCTGATATGGAATGTTCAGAATTTGAAAATGAGTAGTTAGTATTTGTAAGAACTTTGAAGAACACATATATTATGTCCTTTTAACAATTATTCAGTTTTAAAAGTTAGGAGTTTCCATAGAATTAAACTGTTTTCTGTTTTACTATGGGACAATATTAACTTATAATTTTTTTTGAAAATTATGACAGATATATTGTGAAAATATTGTATATTTGGATAACATTCAAGTTGATGAACCTCTGATAAAGAAAGGTGTAATTAATTCAAATTAGATGCCAAATAGTGTTCATTTTTTAAAAGGTAATGCACATAGGATAATATTTACTATAGCAATACAGTGAAATTATACTTTATGTAACTTATTTTTGTTTAATTTTATTTTTAAGGTGATATATATACAGGGGTTGCATTAATTGTAAAGTAGTGAATACATAACATGTCGAAATTTTACCCACTACCTCATTTTTCTCACACTTTTCCTTTCCCCCCAAACCCCTCACAAGTTGTAATGTAAATTTCCAACATTTTGTCTTGTGAGTACTGCTATTGCACTGGTTTGCACTTTGTCCTTTGTCTCCCCAATTTGCTGTTCATCTTGCCTTCTCAAATTAAGATAAATGCATGTGCAATACACACAGTACTGAAATCAAATACAGCAGGGGATAAACTATAGGGGAAAACACAAAAGAAAAGAAATCACGTAGTACATTTAAAAAAAAAAAACAACCACAAAGAAAAACCTCTATTTCCATATCTAGGTGTTTATTTTGCTCATCCTATATGCAAAGCTTTTGAGCTATTCTGCTCATCTGCTAGTGTTATTCTATACATATCCTATTATTACAAATGAGGGAAACTATGGAATCTGTTTCTTTGGGTCTGGCTTATTTTATTTAGCAGGATTTTTAAAAATCTTTCCATTTCCTTTTGAATTGGAAGCATAGAATTCAACCATATATATATATATATATATATATATATAAACAAAATGTGATATATATATATATATATATATCACATTTTGTTGATTCGTTCATCTACTGAATGGCATATTGGTTTGAAAATGTTTGCATGTAAGTATTACTTAGGGTCATTCAAAAATGACAGATGACACCTCCCCAGAAATACTAAAATCATGATTTCTTCTTAAGAAAGGATTTTATGGTGGTACAAGTGTTGAAATATCTGGATGAATGTAATTTATATCTTGCACTGAATTAGGCAGGAAGATATCTAATATTATATAGGATAAAAATGGTAGTGACAAAATATTCCCTTGAGAAAGATATAGGAGTCTGCCAGAAGTATGAAGAAATTCAGATAATTTTAAAGAATTTAAAAATACAAGCTCAAATATGTTTCTTTAAATAAAAATTATGTAAGTGGAAGGGCAAAAGAAGGAGAAGACAGGAAAGTAACTGACAGCAGATCATTGTCCCAAGTTAGAGTATAAAAAGTCATAATCTAGAGTTCGGATGAAGATGGCAGAAGGTCTAGGCTAAACGAGCTATCATGTAGACAACAGTTTTAGTGTTCCAGTCAACAGTCCTAGGCTAGAGAATCACACCCAGTGTGCCATCACAGTACAGAGAGTTTGGCCAGAGATGGAATATCCAGGCAAGGAAACAGATCTGAGAATCAGGGGCCTGAGCCAACATGCCTACAGAGAGAGTCCAGTCAAAAAGATGCCAGACACAGTGTGCGTATTCTACTCAACACCAGGAAGAACTGACAAGGAACAGATATATTCATGCTGCATATCACAGACCATAGAGGGCCCAGTCACCAAGATTCTGGCATGAATAGAACCCTGACATCCTCACTCCTTCTCAGAAAGCAGAGGAAGGAAGGTGGCCCCTCTCCCACCACCAGAGAGCTCCATCTTTGATACTCACAAAGGCCCAGAAATTGATACTGACAAAATGCCCAGACTTTTGACTGTGCAACTACAGGACTTTGGTTGATGCTTGCCTTAAAATAGTGTTCTAGCACAAAAATGGATTCATGGAATCCAATAAAAGACAGCTGAAAGAAGTCAGGGAGACCGGACAGGGAATGTTGAATGGAGCCCAACAGAAGGAATGGGAGTCCAAGGAAACCATAACTGATCAACTAAGTGATTTGAGAATAAACACAACACCAGATTCAAGAAGCTTTTAGAACCACAAATAGAACAGACCATGACAGAATATCACACCGTGACATTATAATCCCCACAGCATCAATTCCAAGGAAAAAATCCTTAAAGCAGTCAAGGAGAAAAGATCAACCACTTACAAAAGGAAACCAATTAGAATAACTTCAGATATCTCAGTGGAGAAAATTACAGCAAGAAGAGCTGCCATGCCCTAAAGACAAACAATTATCATCCAATTATACTGTACCCAGCTATACTCTCCTTCATAACCGAAGGCCAAATAAAAACCTTCCATACCAAAGAACAACTGAAACAATATATATATACACCAAACCAGCCCTATAAATGACACATAACGATGTATTACACATAGAAAATCAACAAGACCACAATAAAGGCAAAGAAACCGCACTCAAACTGACAATCCAAGAACCATAGGAAGAACCCAGTTGCTGCAGCCCCCAAGAAGGGGCATAAAATGGCAGGAACTCCCAAACAGCTCTCAATTCTAACTCTCAACATTAACGGATTGACTCTCCAATTAAGCGCGACATAGACTGTCAATTTGGATTAAAAGAAGCAAGATTCTTCTATCTGCTGCCTTCAGGAGTCTCATATTGCCCATAAAAACAAACACATTTTCAATGTGAAAGGCTGGGACAAAATCTACCAAGCAAACGGCCCACATAAACAGGCGGAATTTGCAATCCTAATAACAGATAAAATAGACTTCTAATTAAAATTAGTGAGAAGAGATAAGGAAGGTTGCTACATACTAATTAAGGGATCTCTCCTTCAGGAGAATATTACAATTTGAAATATCTATTTGCCAAACAACCAAGAACCCAAATTTCTTCAAGAAACACTACTTTCCTTCAAATCTGACATTGATCCAAAGACATTAATTGTTGGGACTTTAACACACCACTTTCCCCACTAGATAGATCAACTCGGGAAAAACTCAACACAGAAACCGCATATCTAAACACCTGCATAGATCAACTATATTTAACAGACATCTACCGTATATTTCACCCAGCAGCATCAGAATACACGTTTTTCTCAGCAGCTCATGGCACATTTCCCACAATAGACCACAATTTAGGTCACAAAACAAACTTTTCCAAATTCAGAAACATAGAAGTTATACCTTGCATTCTCTCACACAACAAGGGAATAAAATTAGAACTCACCACCAAAAGCCACTGAAGAAAGTCCTGTAACACATGGAGGTTGATAAACACACTGTGGAATGACCAGTGGGTCATGAAAGACATTACAAAGGAAATTCAAATATTTATGATATTCATCAAAGATGAACACACAAATTACCACCTACTCTGGGACACAGCAAAGGCAGTACTTAGAGACAAGTTTATAGCCCTGAGTTCCAACACAAACAACTTGTAGATATCTGAAACCAACAATTTAATGGGCCATCTGAGAGCCTCCTTGAATAAGAGCAGGAAGATAATCCCTAATCCAGTAGATGGAAAGAAATGATTTATATTAAATCAGAATTAAAGAATTAGAATCCAAAAATACCACAGAAAGAATCAACAAAAGTAAGAGTTGATTCATCGATAAAATTAGCAAAATTGACAGAACTTTAGCAAATCTTACCAGAAAAAGAAGAGAACACACCCAAATAAATAAACTCAGAGATGAGAATGGACACATCACCACAGAAACAACCAAGATTCAGAACATTATAAGGGAATACTTCTCAAAACATTATGCTAATAAGTTTGAGAACTTGGCAGAAATGGACCTTTTCCTAGCAAATATTGACATGCAGAAACTAAACCAAGATGAGTTAAACCATCTTAACAGGCCCATATCCAACATTGAAATAGAAACAGCAGTAAGAGTCTTCCCATCTAACAAAAGCCCAGATCCTGATGGATTTACAGTGGAATTCTACAAGGCCTTCAAAGAGGAGCTCACACCAACACTCCTCCAAATCTTCAATGAAATTGAAAGTTCATTACCGAACTCATTCTATGAAGCCATCATAACCCTCATCCCAAAACCAGGCAGGCAGTCTTCAAAGAAAGAGAACTATAGACCCATTTCTTGGATGATCATTAATGCAGGAATTCTCAACAGATTTTTGGCCAATCGACTTCAACAATTCATCCAAAAAATCATACACCTCGATCAAACAGGATTCATTTCAGGATTCATTTCATGCAAAGTTGGTTCAATATACACAAATCAATTAATATAATTCATCACATCAACAAGAGCAAGGACAAGAACCACATGGTTATCTCAATAGATTCAGAAAAAGGATTTGACAAGATCCAACACCCCTTTATGTTGCAGATTCTGCAAAGATTAGGAATCCAGGGAACATTCCTCAGTACAACAAAGGCTCTATATGACAAACTTACAGCCAGCATTATACTTAATGGTGAAAAACTAAAGCCATTTCCTCTTAACTCAGGAATGAGACAAGGATGTCCACTGTCTCCACTTCTCTTCAATTTAGAATTAAATGCCCAGTTAAACCATAAAACCAGATGCAAACATTAGAGAGATCCAAATAGGGAAAGAAGAAGTAAAACTCTCCCTCTTTGCAGATGACATGATCTTGTATTTAAAGAAGCCCACGGACTCCACTCTCAAATTACTTAAGCTGATTCAAAATATTGGTAAAGTAGCAGGGTATAAATTTAACGCTCAAAAATCAATGGCTTTTCTGTATGACAACAATGAGAAAAGCATGCTGAAACCAGAAAACAACTCTATTTGTCATAGCCTCACAAAAAATGAAATACCTAGAAATTAACATACCCAAAGAAGTGGAGGATCTCTATGATGAAAACTATAAAAACTTGAAAAAGGAAATCAAAACAGAACTTAGAAAGTGGCAAAAAAAAATCCCATGCTCCTGTATTGGAAGGATCAACATCGTGAAAATGGCAAAACTTCCCAAGGCTATCTAAAATTCAATGTGATTCCTATCAATATTCCAACATCATTCTTCAAGGAAATAGAAAAGGCAATCCAAAAATTCATATGGAACAATAAAAGACCCCAAATAGCAAAAACGATCCTTAACAGAAAGAACAGTGCTGGAGGAATATCAATACCAAATTTCAAACACTACTACAAAACCATTGTAATCAAAACAGCTTGGCACTGGCACAAGAACAGACCTCAGGACCAATGGAATAGAATTGAAAACCCAGAAATAAACCCACAGACCTATAGTCATCTAATATTTGATAAGGGAACTAAAAAAATAGAATGGAAGAAAGACAGCCTCTTCAGTAAATGGTGCTGGCAAAATTGGTTAATCACTTGTAGAAAATCAAAAATAGATCTATAATGTCATCCTGCACCAGAATCATATCCAAATGGATCAAGGACCTCGGAGTCAAAGCAGACACTCTGAAAACATTACAGGTCTGAAATCATTACTAGGTCTCCTTGGCATAAGCCTAAAGTTTCTTAAAAGAGACACAGAAACACAACAAATCAAAGAAAATTTGGAAAAATGGGATTGCATTAAGTTGCAGAGCTTTTGCATGGCAAAGGATATAGCTAGCAAGATCAATAGAAAGCCTACTTATTGGGAGAAGATATTCACTAGCCATACAATGGACAAGGTTATCATATGTAAACTATACCTGGAACTCAAAACATTAAATCCACTAACAACAAATCCTCAAAGAAACAATTGCCCAATAAATAAGTGGCTACATTGCAACAATGAGATGTACAAGTCGTTATGTCGAAAATACAGGAATATCATGAGCATGAGGAAGCTACTCAAAGATTGATACAGAATTGCATGAGCAGCTTGAGAGCACTCAAACAGAAATAAAGGAATGGTGTGAGCAGGCTGAGATCTGTCAAAGAGAGCTACAGGAATCGCATGAACGGGAGGAAGCTAATCAAAGAGTAATACAGGAATTGAGAGACCAGGATGAGAATACACAAAGATAATTAAGGCATTCATGGAATCCATAAGTGGTGAACTAAAAGAACTCAAGGAGTCCACAAAGGGAATACTGAATCTAACCCAGAAGAAGGAATTGGAGTCCAAGGAAACCATAACCAATCAACTAAGTGATTTGAGAATAAACACTGAACACCGAATTAAGGAAGTAAAGAAGTCCATACAAGATCTAAAACAAAGCTCCAACAAAGAATTTGAAGCCATCAAAGCTGACCAACTAGAAACAAAAGAAAAAAAAAACAAAGTAGAATGTCTTGATAGTAGGCTAGAACTTGCAGAAGATTGAATCTCCAGGATTGAAGACAGCATGGATATTATAGAGAAAAAACATATAACCATCCAAGACAAATCCAAGAAATACGATAGATCTATTCAACATTTGGAAGACACCATCAGAAGGCCTAATCTGAGGATAATGGGTGTAGAGGAACACTTCAAAACAAGTTAATGGTCTAGGAAATTTGTTTAACAGGATCCTAGCAGAGAACTTCCCAAACATGAAAAAAGATAGACTTATTCAGATACAATAAGTTTTAGGACTCCAAATAGACCAGACCAGAATAGGACATCCCACTGTCACATTATAACCCACAATGGATCAATTCAGACCAATGAAAAGATCCTTAAAGCTGTCAAGGAGAAAAGATGAATCACCTATAAGGGGAAACCAATTAGAATCACCTCAAATTTCTCATCAAAGACAATCAAAGCAAGAAGAACCTGGAATGATGTATGCCATGCACTACAGACAAACAACTATCAACCAAGAATACTGTACCCAGCTTACTCTCCTTCATAACCGAAGGTAAACTAAAAACCTTCCATACCAAAGAACAACTGAAACAATATATATCCACCAAACCAGCCCTACAAAAGATTCTTAATGATTTTCTACATAGAGAAAACCAACAAGACCACAATAAAGGCCAAGAAATCACACCCAAACTGAGCACCCAAGAACCATAGGAAGAACCCAGTAGCTGCAGCCCCCAAGAATGTGCACAAAATGGCAGAAACTCCCAAATACCTCTCAGTCCTATCTGTCAACATTAACGGACTTAACTCTCCAATTAAGCAACATAGACTGCCCAGTTGGATTAAAAAGCAAGATCCTTCTATCTATTCCCTTCAGGAGTCACATCTTGCCCATAAAAACAACATTTTCAACATGAAAGGCTGGAACCAAAGCAAACGGCCCCCATAAACAGGCGGGAGTTGCAATCCTAATATCAGGTAAAATAGACTTCAAATTAAAATTAGTAAGAAGTGATAAAGAAGGTCACTACATACTAATAATTAAGGGACCTCTCCTCCATGAGAATATTACAATTGTAAATACCTATTCACCAAACAAAGGAGCACCCAAATTTATCCAAGAAACACTACTTTTCCTCATATCCCACATATATCCAAAAACATTAATTGTTGGGGACTTTAACACACCAATTTCCCCACTAGATAGATCAACTCGAGAAATCACAAATCTAATCAACTGCATAGATCAACCAGTTTTAACAGATATCTACTGAATATTTCACCCAGCAGCATAAGAATACACGTTTTTCTCAGCAACACATGGAACATTTTCCAAAATAGTCCACATTTTAGGCCACAAAGCAAACTTGTCCAAATTCAAAAGCATTGAACTTATACCTCTCAGACTACAAGGGAATAAAATTAGAACTCACCACCAAAAGCCACCAAAGAAAGTCCTGTAACACATGGAGGCCGAACAACACACTACTGAATCACGAGTGGGTCATGGAAGATATTAGAAAGGATATTCAAATGTGCATGATATTCAACAAAAATGAACACACAAATTACCAGCTCCTCTGGGACACAGCAAAGGCAGTACTCAGGGGCAATTTTATAGCTCTGAATTCCTACATCAACAAAGTGGAAAGATCTGAAACCAACAGTTTAATAAGGCATCTGACCCTCCTTAAATAAGAGCAGCAATATAAACCCCAATCCAGTAGAAGGAAAGAAATAATTAAAATTAAGTCAGAATTAAATAAATTAGAATCCACAAAAAACCATAGAAAGTATCAACAAAAAATGAGTTGGTTCTTCTAAAAAATTAACAAAATTGACAGACCCTTAGCAAACCTTATCAGAAAAACAAGAGTACAACCCAAAAAAATAAACTCAGAGATTAGAATAGAAACATCACCGGAGAAACAACCAAGATTCAGAACATTATAAGGGAATACTTCTCAAAATTTATACTAATAAATTTGAGAACATGGCAGAAATGGACCTTTTCCTAGCAAATATTGACATGCTGAAACTAAACCAAGATGAGTTAAATCATTTTAACAGGCCCATATCAAGTATTGATGTAGAAACAGCAATTAGAGTCCTCCCATCTAAGAAAAGCCCAGGACCAGATGGTTTTACAGCAGAATTCTACAAGGCATTCAAAGCACAGCTCACACAAATACTCCTCCAACTCTTCAATGAAATTGAACGAGAAAGTTCACAACCGAACTCATTCTATGAAGCCATCATAACCCTTATCCCAAAACCAGGCAGGGACTCATCAAAGAAAGAGAACTATAGACCCCACCTTGCAAATCTTTCTTGGTTTCTTTCTTTCCTTCCTTTTTAGTGCTGGGGATTGAACCCAGGGCCCTGTGCATATTAAGGAAGTTCCATAATACCAAGCAATATGGTCATTTCAATTGCTCCAATTTCACTCTTCAATTAACTGGTACCTTGTTCCTGATACTTTACGTGCCTTGATCATAATATTTAGAGATTTCTGCACTTCATAAGATTTTCTTCATTTTACAGAATATTTGTTTTCTCCCTTCCTATGTGTCAAGATACTGAGCAATAAAGATTTTCTTGAACTCCCCAGGCAGAGTTCATGGCTCATTATCAGGTTCTATTTTACTATGTATATCATTATATTATTACATTTACAATAACAACTCACTTAAATAATTGTTTCTCTTCTTCAGTCTACTGGTAGATCCATGTCCAATCCTAGCTTTTATATAAACAGGAATAGAATTTTTCTCGTCTTATTTTCCACTTTTTGACATGGTGCAAATTTTCCTGATCATGTAGAATTGTTTTTATCCATGAATATTTTTTCAGGACATTTCTGCATATTGTGCATAATACACTAAAGAGATTTCCAGCCAAAGAAAACAACTCAGAATTCTAGAGATTAATGACTGTACTCTGGGTTCTTGTGCACTTGGCACTGGATTTGGCATCTCAGTGTTACAGCAATATATATATATATATATTGAAAGTTGCTTTCTTTTTGGTTTCCCATTTTCAGCTATATGAAACATTTAAGTTGCATAGCAAGTTAACCATGGAAATATTAGCTGGTAATCTTTTTAAAAATATTTTTATTGTAAAGAAACTGTATAGAGGGGTTACAGGGTTCAGTTACAGCATGGTAATGAGTACATTTCCTATTGAGCATTGTTACCCCATCCTCTGTTTTCCCCCTACATTTCCTTCCCTCCTTACTTCCCCAACTCCTCCTTCCCCCTACCCTGAAGTTGTGAAGTTAGTTTTCAACATAGTTTATTGTACTTCTCATTGTTACAATTGGTCAACCTGTATCCTTGTTTCAGCATTTTGTTGTTTCCCTTCCCCTTCCCAAATTAGAAAAATGTATATACATGATGTAGAGAACTGGAATCAAATGCAGTGACAACAGAGGATATGTGAGCTAGTAATCTTTAACTTTTAAATTCAAAAACAAAAATAAGCAATGAATGATAAAATTTGTTCATAAGGGAACCCTCAGCCTTCCGTTTGATACTCTGATTCTTCCATTAAAATAAAATATTGTTAGAATCAAGTTCTGATCCAGGTTAAAATGCTAATACACGTGGAAATGATGACGTTGAGTTGGTATTAGTTAAATATGCCTTCCTATTAATGAAATACATGGAAAATGTTTTTACAAAAACTGGATGATAACAAGAGGGATTTTCGACAAAAGCATTATAATGGGTAAGGTGTGTAAAAGTTACAAAACTGGAACTGCATGCTGGGAAAAATATAAACTGTATGGGGAGGAGTAACGTACTGTTTTAGATGAGCCAAGTTAAGATAGATCATTATGTAACAAGAAATTTTGGTTCTTTCTAACAACTAGCAGATACTTATCTAATTATAAAAAATAAATACTAGAATGAAAAATCCAAATGAACTTTAATGATGCATTTAATATTTTGGAGACAACAAAATTTTCAGTGTTAGGGACAGTTTAATTAATTATGGAATTTATAAGCACTGGACTCCCATGCAATCATTGTAAGTGATGTTCTTAGAACAGTATGAAATTTCTAAGGATAGGAAATATATGAATGATATAATGAGATGAAAAGTCAACTTATAAAGTAGGCTCACACCTGTATCTTACCTACTCACAAGGGTGAGATTTGAATATTATGGTTCAAAGCCAGCCACCAGAGGAATATCCATTTAACCACCAAAATGACAGAAATGGGCCTGTGGCTAGTGCTGTGGGGAAAAAAAAAAGCAGAGAACAGTGTGTAGGCCCTGGATTCAAGCTCCAGTTTGGGCAATAAACAAATGAATAATCAAACAAATATATGACCCCAAATTTTAGGAAAATATGCATATGCATATATGCATGGCAGAGGGGTCTAACCGTGGTGTTCCAGTGTTTACATTGTGGAGTTCCAGGATGGGAACATCACAAACATTTAATTAAAGGAAATCAAATATAACAATATGTTGGAAATGATCTGTACAACTTTGGAGGGATTGAGAGAATGAAGGAAAGAGGAAGAAAAATGAGGGAGAGGGTAACAAGTTAGATAAGAAATGTTATCACTACCTTACTTATGTAACTGTAACCCCTCTGTACATCACCTTGACAATAATATTAAAATAAAAAATAAAAACAAAACAAAAGCTTTTATTTATATCATTATATTTAAAAGTATACTTTAAAAGAGTTATAGGCATGTTTTAAATTTCTAATGCGTTGCCCCACTCTACTGGAGTATACTGGAATATGGGGAGAATTACTTACACATGAGTCCATGAGTAAGGACCGTAAAAGAATTCCATAAAGAAATGTCAACATGGACCAAAGGGTCCTACCCATAATACCTTCCTTCTATAGCAAATCCACATAATTTAATCATTTAAAGACAAATGATGAACCAACGTCTCCATTTGTAGAAATACATACTTGTGACAAGGATGGAAAAGGCACTGAGACCCAAAGTGAATGATGCACAATTTTAAGGAAGATTCCATAGATAAAGGAATGTGTCCCACACACTTCCAACTGTAAATCTGGGAAAGTCAGTCATCTTTGTCATACTAATAAAAACCACAAAAAAGCTAACTGTGGGATTCAAAAAGATTGCATGAGAACAAGTGTTCATTGTGACAGCACAGTAACTTCAGTGCAAATTACTATGTCTCTCTTTCCTTGCCTTATTCCCACCTCATTCTTGAATTCTGAAGGTGAGATTCTGGGGAGCCAGTTCCCTTTGGTCTAGTAATTAATGAAAGTGAACAGGTGATTGGAGATACAATTTCTTCACATAGTTCTTAGATTCCCATTTTTTATTAAGCTTACGGAGAAATAATGGGATTGCAAAACACAAGAAAGTCTTAACTTTTCCACTAATTTCTAAAATGTCTGCTGTAAGAACAACAAAATTAACGAAAGAAACAACTCAGAAACCATATAAAGGTATTTGTGGTGTATTGATACCAGGAGAAATTGAAATGTCACATATAAATATCAAATTACATTTACAAAGCACAAACTCTAATTCTTCACTGAGCTAATGTGATAATTACACATTTATATTTTCCAACAAAATCACCATTGAGAATACCACAGTCAATTTCAATCACAGAAGCAAAGCTGCAAAGAACTGCTAAAATTTTTACCTATTCTTTCCTGGAGTTGAGAGGTTTGATTCTGCTGACGTTGACTGTTTGATCCTCTTCCTCCTCACAAATAAGTGTGCCTATGTAGAACAATTTATACCTATATCTTAACTTCATGGGTGTCTAGCCTTTCTGGTTGGATCTTCAGTCTGAGTATCACCTATGGAGCATATATAGTTTATGAACATGGACCATGCCTTAACAAACTAAAATATGCTCTAAAACAGTTCTAACAGAAACATCTGTGATAATGGAAATATTCTATATATGCATTGTCTAACAGACTAGCCACTGGCTATATGTGGCTAATGAATCTTAAATGTGAATAGTGTCTGAAAAATTAATTCTTCCAATTTCAGTTAAATGAAATTTTAAATAATAAGATTCATTTACTCACTTTTAACTGAACAGCTCAGTTTCCAAATAAGGAAGCTGAAGTTCTCACAAAGATGATGATAAAATATAATCCAAGTGAAGAATTTTCCATTAGATACTAACTGAATGCCTGTGAATTATCTGAGTTTTCCTGTCTTATAGAATTCAGCCATCACTCACCTAGATTGACAGCTGGGAGGAAAGGGGTGGGAGATAAACACAAGCTACTTGGGATACTGAAAATTGCTCCTTGAAGATGAGGGTTATGCATGAATCTTTTCTATATTTAGTAGACAGCAAAGTGTGTGGAATCCTGAAGGTAGAAAAATAATGATTGTATTTCAATCAAACAGGTGCTCTTTTTTTATCAAAATGGGAGAGAAGTCAGACAGGTGAATTCTATAAATATACAAACAATATAGAGAAAATTTGCTACATTCTATTCCATGATAGGCCCTGGCATAAACGTTGGCACTCTGTACATACTATGTAAATATTCACACACTAAAAAACAGAAATGTAATCTTTTATTACTGTTAAAATACATAGAATATCTTCATAATATATATTTGTGGGCCTATTTTTTCCTTAATTTCTTCCACACCTACATTAAGAAATGCCTCTAAGAAAAAAGCTTCTAGATGTGTTAAATTTGAATTCCATCTATTTATTTTGTTGAATTGTATTCTAGATAGGACTGAGGGCTTAGGGCTAGAAAAATAATAAGTATTCTCAACAAATTGTCATGCCTCCTTTTTAAGGGGAGCTAAACGTTTATTAGGAGAAATATATATTGGTCTTAGTAGGTAGGAACATTCAAGAAACAAAAGAAAAAAAACAATTCCACGGCAGACTCAAGTGTTTGCATATCTTCAAGTGAACACTAGCTGCTCTATATTCCATAGTATATTTGCAAGCTTTTTCTAAGCTATTGTCATTCTCCAGAGTAAAGTTCAAGCATGCCTATTGCTCATTAGAAAGATTGAAGTTGCTCAAGCTCAGAACCCATTGTTTGTACAGGCTTCACATGGCTATCTTTACTTCACTCAGTGGCACTGAGGGATGGGAGCTACACTGGTAATATATAAATATACACATACACACATATCTCACTGGCTTTCACTATTACTGTAAAAATTAAGTCCTTTTTGTCTCTGACCCAAGAGCATCATAAATCGTCTAGCATCCATTAAAGTGTGACAAGTTCATTATTAACTTGCAAGTAGGTTATATCTCTAGCATCACACAATTCTAAATACTCATATGAAGAAAAATATATACCTAGAGTTTTGGTGTCCTTCTATATTACGAAGCTCTCAATTTTCATCTTATTTGCCTGGAGGAGGCAAAAATGCTTGATAGGAAATGTACCTTGTCACGTAACTGCAACCCCTTTGTACAGTATTCTTACAATCAAAAATGTGCAAAAAGGAAAAAAAAGAAATTGGACGTCACATATTTCCATTAAAACTAAATTTAAGGCCTGTAATTCTACAGGTTTTTAAGGACCAAATAAGTTGTGGATATGCCCCAAGGCCTTTACGAAAAGATAATGGAGAGAGATAAAAATGTGGCAGTAGGTAGGTGACCAGAGCATAATTATGTAGCTTTACTTCACTGTTACCATAGCAGGAGTCCAAATCAATATGATGGTTCGTAGTTACAGGACCAGAAGACATACTGGAAACTGACATCAATGAAGGGTCATTCATTATAGGAAAACATAAATCAGAATGCACCAAAGGTTGCAATCAACAGTGTCCAAAAAAGCAACACAGAATGGGATAAAGTTATTGCACGTATATATTTGATAAGTGGTTCACATCAAGAATATATAAAAAACATCATTGCAACGACACACAACCTGACTTTACAATGTGCAAAGAACTCAGATGTTTCTCCAGAGAAGACAAAGTGTTAACAAGCCCACGAAGAAGGTGTTTAACATCACTAATCACCACGAAAGTGTAAGTCAAAATAATGAAGAAAATTACCACTTCATATGAATTAGGTAGGATAACTACAAAAAATAAAGTAACAATACTGCCAAAAGTGTGGTAAAATTGGAACCGTTCTATGGGAAACAGAATGGCATCTTTTCAAACAATTGAAAACAGGATTATTCATACCTGTAATCATAACCACTCAGGACAGGAGGCTGAAATCCAAGGATCACGGTTCATAGCCAGCCTGGGCAGAAAACTGGAAGTGGATCTGTGTTTTAAAGTGGTAGTACTCTAGCCTTGAGGGAAAGTTCAGGGACAGTTACTTGGCCCTGAGTTCAAGACCCATGACAAAAAAATTTTAAAAAAAAGAAAGAAAAGAGAGTTTTCATGTGATCCAGTGATTCCATTTCTGGGCATATACTTTAAACATCTAAAAGCAAGGTCTGGAAGAGATCTTGTACACTCATAGTCATTTTGTACAATACTCAAAACATGGAGGCAATCCAGTGGCCATCAACAAATGAATAGCTAAAGCAAATGTGGTTTAAACATACAGTGGCATATTATTTCAACTTTAAAAAGAATTATGGGGCTGGGAAGGTGGCTCAGTGGTAGAGCGCTTGCCTTGCATGCTTGAGGCTCTAGGTTCGATTCCTCAGCACCACATAAGCAAAAAGAAAAAAGCCGGAAGTGGCGCTGTGGCTCAAGTGGTAGAGTGCTAGCCTTGAGATGAAGAGCTGAGGGACAGCGCCCCGGCCCAGAGTTCAGGCCCCACGACCGGACCCAAAAAAAAAAAAAAAAAAATTATGTTGTGACATATGCTATATTATGGATGAAACTTTGGAACACTGCTAAGTGAAATAAGCCAGTCATAAAAAGATCAAGTATTACATGATTCTACTTATATCAGTAGTTACATAGAACAGTCTAATTGATAGAGACAGGAAGCAAAATCATACTTGATGTATACCTTGAAGCAGAGGAGAGGTGGAAAATTGTTTTAATGAATAAAGAATTTGAATCTTGGAGGATGTAAAGAGTGTGGATATTGAGATTGTACAATATTGTAAATGTACTTATTACTACTATGTTGTATTCTTAAAATGATTAATAAAACTTTGGAGAGAATTATGAAGGGGTTAAGCATAATCATGGTACATTGTATGCCTATGTGGATATATCAAAATGAAAAATACACTTATTTAAGTAGGTAATGCTAATAGAATTGAAAAAAGACAATAAATTTTAAGTTAAGTGTGCAAGTTTAAGTCAGAGGGCTTTGCTTCTTCAAAACAGCAATTTAGAAATCTAATTTCTCTGTCAACATAGTGTTGGTGGGACATTACAATGTACAGTGCCCTGTGAGTAACAAGTGCTTATGTGACACTCAGAGGGAGTTAAATCACTATATCTGGGTAGTTATGGATAAAAGGTAATGGTTGGAACTGGCTCCAACATGGTGAGGATGAATGATGCAGCAAATATTACACACCCTTTTCACATGAAGCTTTAGGTGCTAACACATGGCTTTTTCTGACTATGGTCTAGGGAGTGTCCCACTACTTCCCATCCAATCAAAAGTGTTTTCTGTGCTTGTGCTCTGAGATGGGGCATCCAATAAGGAAAAATTCCATACTCATGCTCTGAGACTAGGAAACCAATTATGAGACACTATGTCCTTCTTTTGGCTGGGGAGTCTGTTTCACTGCTTTGTTTTTGCTTTGAGGAAGAGACTGTTGCACTGCTCTCTTTTCGCTTTGAAGAAAAACTGCTTTAAAAACTGTTCTGCTCTCTAATTCTTTAAAGAAAACAAACCCGAGACTTAGACAATACTGCTATTCTGAAGATGTTGCGGGGAGGGAAGCCTTGACTTTCAGCTTTGGGACTAGATTTAGAATTTGATAACTTAGTTGTTGTGGTTTCAGATTAATCTGAACCAGGCTAATATCTGTATTTTTTCAATTCTTCTAACTAGAATCTCTGAAGTATTAGGAAAAAACAAAACAAACAAACAAATAAAAAACGACAAGAACTTGATATTAGGCTAACAAAGGCTCCAGAAATTCTCAGATTTCTTTTTTTTCTTGTATGAATCTAATGAAAAGTTCATGCAGCAAACTAGCATGTTTAAGGTGTTACATTCTGTAGAATGTGGTTTCTTTTCTTCCTCTTATTCTGAGATAGAAATTGATCTATTCTAAAGCCAGAGGATATGTTTTCTTCACAAGCTAATCAGGTTCGCTGAATTTTGCTTTCTTAAAAATTGCTTGACTGCTATAAGAGGGAATTGAAGACTGCTAGGCAGGAGGGATTGAGTGTGATATGTGGGAAGTGTTCTCATACTCTGCATCTAGAGAGCTAGAAAATATGATGATCTGCTCGCAGCCTCAAGCAATTCAGAAAGTGGCTTGCATTTTCTAAAACCTAAATCCAAACTTTCACCTTCTCCTTCCCACCAAGAATTCCCCCTCAGGCTTCTTCTTACCATAGTGTCTTGGCAGCTTAGAACTGCTTTACCTCAGAAATGTGGCATCAAAAGTGTGCCCTGTGGTCAGCCAAGCAGCTGGTATCTGACTGATTCATCTATGGCTCTTAAAATCCTGCAGCTCAATCTGTGCTCTGTGCTCAGAGTTCAGTAAGTGTGCTTAAATCCATAGCTACGTGCTTCCAGAGAGCAGTCTTTCCTCTTTCTATTAGCAGTAGGAACACAAGTACAGACAGGTTCTTTATAATGAAGCAGCCACACATAGCTGTTGGTTTCATAACCACTTGCTGAGACGAGTTTCCTAAGGGAACCAAGGCAATATGCAAATAAGGTGTTTTCACCTGTAAGCTCATAAGCCTCCATTCCAAAAAGGGAGCTGCTTATAATAAATTCTGTCTGGGAATGGACTGTGTAGGAGTTAGAATATTCTTTTTCTCTGAAAATGATGGAAATAAGGGAAAGTATTGAATAAGCATAATCATCTTCCAAAAAGCTATATAACTAAAGTATATCCTGTTACTAAAATCGTTCTAGGGACTTGAGGAATAGTTTAACTCATAAAGCACAAGCTGAGTAAGAATTTTCTAACAATTTCTGGCCTGGGTGTCCTGGTTTAGTGGATTGCACTGATATTTTTTTTTAATTTAATTTTATTTTATTTGAGAATATACTGTACAGAGGGGTTACAATTACATGGGCAGGATAATGCATACATTTCTTACCAAGCATTGCAGCCTCCTCCTTTGTTTACCCTTCACCTCCCTTCCCAGCCTCCCCCCTCCCCCCCCACCCAATCATACCCCCCCCCCCCACCGACATTGTAATGCTGGTTTTGACATGACATTTTGTACTTCTCATTGTTGCAACAGGTCCACCTGAATCCTTAAACGACTTGTTTGTCCCCATCTCCTCCACATGTTATACTGACATCAAATATAGTGAAAGCGGGGGTTACACTGTGGGGGAGGGACATACAAAGCAACAAAGAAATAATCTTATAAATGCGTTAGAAACACATGCATGAAAGAAACAAAAACATTAAAATACATACTTGAGGTTTCGTTTTCCTAACATCACATTCTCTGACTTTTTCCGCTTGACTCATACCTATACTAGATATTGCAAATAAGGGAAACCATGGGACCTATGTTTCTTTGGGCCTGGCTTACTTCACTTAATATAATTTTTTCCAAGCCTTTCCATTTCCTAACAAATGGGGAAATGTCATTCTTTCTGATCGAGGCATAGAATTCCATTGTGTATATATACCACATCTTCTTGATCCATTCATCTACTGAGGGGCATCTGGGTTGGTTCCATGTCTTAACTATGGTAAATAATGCTGCAATAAACATAGTTGTGCTGGTAGCTTTAGTGTGGCCTTGTTTGTGATCATTTGGGTAAATGCCCAAAAGTGGGATTGCTGGGTCATTGGGGAGCTCTATGTGGAGTCTTTTGAGGAACCTCCATACTGCTTTCCAAAGTGGTTGAACAAGTTTACATTCCCACCAACAATGAAGTAAGGTTCCTTTCTGTCCACATCCCCTCCAGCATCTGTTGTTGTTAGAGTTCTTGATTTTTGCTGTTCTAACTGGAGTGAGGTGATATCTCAATGTTGTTTTGATTTGCATTTCTTTTATGGCTAGGGATGTTGAACATTTCTTCATGTGTCTATTGGCCATCCTTCTTTCTTCTTCAGAGAAGCTTCTCTTTAAGTCTTTCGCCCACTTACTTATTGGGCAGTTGTTTCTTTGAGGATTTGTTGTTGGGTGGTTTAGTTTTTTGAGTTCCAAGTATATTTTAGATATGAGACCCTTGTCCGTTGTATGGCTAGTAAAGATCTTCTCCCAGTCCGTGGGCTTTCTATTGATCTTGCTAGCTATGTCATTTGCCCTGCAGAAGCTCTGCAACCTTATACAATCCCATTTGTCCAGCCTTTCTTTGATTTGTTGTGTTTCCGGGTCTCTATTCAGAAAATTTCGGCCTGAGCCAAGGAGACCCAGGGTTTCTCCTATTCCATCCTGTAATGTTTTCAGAGTGTCTGCTTTGACTTCAAGGTCTTTGATCCATTTGGAGTTGATTCTGGTGCAGGGTGATATATAAGGATCTAGCTTTAGTTTTCTACATGTAGTTAACCAGTTTTGCCAGCACCATTTACTGAAGAGGCTGTCTGTCTTCCATTCTATTGTTTTAGCTCCCTTATCGAAGATTAGATGGCTATAGGTCTGTAGGTTCATTTCTGGGTTTTCAATTCTATTCCATTGGTCCTGAGGTCTGTTCTTATGCCAATACCAAGCTGTTTTGATTACTATGGCTTTATAGTAGAGTTTGAAATTTGGTATTGATATTCCTCCAGCAGTGTTCTTTCCATTGAGGAGCGTTTTTGCTATTCGGGGTCTTTTATTGTTCCATATGAATTTTTGGATTGCCTCTTCTATTTCCTTGAAGAATGAGGGTGGAATTTTGATAGGTATTGCGTTGAATTTGTAGATAGCCTTGGGAAGTATTGCCATTTTCACGATGTTAATCTTTCCAATCCAGGAGCATGGGAGGTTTTGCCATTTTTTAAGTTCTGTGTTGATTTCCTTTTTCAAGATTTTAAAGTTTTCATCATAGAGGTCCTTCACTTCTTTAGTTAAGTTAATTCCTAGGTATTTTATTTTTTGTGGGGCTATTACAAATGGAGTTGCTTTCCTAATTTCAGCCACAGTTTTCTCATTGTTGGCATACAGAAAAGCCATTGATTTTGGGGGGTTAATTTTATAACCTGCTACTTTGCCAAAGTTTTGAATCATCTTGAGTAATTTGGGAGTGGAGTCTGGGATTCTTTAAATACAAGATCATGTCACCTGCAAAGAGGGAGAGTTTTATTTCTTCTTTCCCTATTTGGATCCCCTTTATGTCTGCATCTTGTCTTATTGCTGTAGCTAGGAATTCTAATACTAGATTGAAGAGGAGTGGAGAGAGTGGGCATCCTTGTCTTGTTCCAGAGTTAAGAGGAAATGGCTTTAGTTTTTCACCATTGAGTATAATGCTGGTTGTAGGTTTGTCATATACAGCCTTTATTGTATTGAGGAATGTTCCATGGATTCCTAATTTTTCCAAAACCTTCATCATAAAGGGGTGTTGGATCTTGTCGAATGTTTTTTCTGAGTCTATTGAGATAACCATGTGGTTCTTATTCTTGCTCCTGTTGATGTGGTGAATAATATTAATTGATTTGCGTATATTGAACCAGCTTTGCATCCCTGAAATGAATCCTGTTTGATCGTGGTGTATGATTTTTTGGATGAATTGTTGAAGTCGGTTGGCCAAAATTTTGTTGAGAAGTTTTGCATCAATGTTCATCAAAGAAATGGGTCTATAGTTCTCTTTCTTTGATGAGTCCCTGCCTGGTTTTGGGATGAGGGTTATGATGGCTTCATAGAATGTGTTTGGTAGTAAACTTTCTCTTTCAATTTCATTGAAGAGTTGGAGGAGTATTGGTGTGAGCTCTGCTTTGAAGGCCTTGTAAAATTCCGCTGTGAAACCATCTGGTCCTGGACTTTTCTTAGCTGGGAGGTCTCTTATTGCTGTTTCTATTTCAATGCTTGATATGGGCCTGTTAAGATAGTTTGCCACATCTTGGTTTAGTTTTGGCATGTCAATATTTGCTAGGAAGAGGTCCATTTCTGTCAAGTTCTCAAACTTATTAGCATAAAGTTTTGAGAAGTATTCCCTTATAATGTTCTGAATCTTGGTTGTTTCCATGGTGATGTTTCCATTCTCATCTCTGAGTTTATTAATTTGGGTGTGTTCTCTTCTTTTTCTGATAAGATTTGCTAAGGGTCTGACAATTTTGTTAAGTTTTTCGAAGAACCAACTCTTTGTTTTGTTGATTTTTCTATAGTTTTTTTGGATTCTAATTCATTTAATTCTGATTTAATTTTGATTATTTCTTTCCGTCTACTGGATTGGGGTTTATCTTGCTGCTCTTTTTCAAGGAGGTTTAGATGTGTCATTAAATTGTTAGTTTCAGATCTCTCCAATTTGTTGATGTAGGAGCTCAGAGCTATAAACTTGCCTCTGAGTACTGCCTTTGCTGTGTCCCAGAGGAGCTGGTATTTTGTGTGTTCATTTTTGTTGAATAGCATGAACATTTGAATTTCCTTTCTAATCTCTTCCATGACCCACTCATGATTCAGCAGTGTGTTGTTCAGCCTCCATGTGATACCAGACTTTCTTTGGTGGCTTTTGGTGTTGAGTTCTAACTTTATTCCCTTGTGGTCAGAGAGAATGCAAGGTATAACTTCAATGTTCCTGAATTTAGACAAGTTTGCTTTGTGGCCCAAAATGTGGTCTATTTAAGAAAATGTTCCATGTGCTGCTGAGAAAAACGTGTATTCTGATGCTGCTGGGTGAAATGTTCGGTAAATGTCTGTTAAGTCTAGTTGATCTATGCAGCTGTTTAGATCTGCGGTTTCTCTGTTGAGTTTTTGCCGAGTTGATCTATCTAGTGGGGAGAGTGGTGTGTTAAAATCCCCAACAATTAATGTCTTTGGATCTATATGGGATTTGAGGGAAAGTAGTGTTTCTTTGATAAATTTGGGTGCTCCATTGTTTGGCGAATAGATATTTAGAATTGTAATATCCTCCTGAAGAAGAGATCCTTTAATTAGTATGTAGTGACCTTCTTTATCTCTTTTCACGAATTTTAAATTGAAGTCTATTTTATCTGATATTAGGATTGCAACTCCCGCCTGTTTATGGGGGGGGTTTGCTTGGTAGATTTTGTTCCAGCCTTTAACATTGAAAATGTGTTTGTTTTTACGGGCAAGATGTGACTCCTGCAGGCAGCAGATAGAAGGGTCTTGTTTTTTAATCCAACTAGACAGTCTATGTCGCTTAATTGGAGAGTTCAGTCCGTTAACATTAAGAGATAGGACTGAGAGGTATTTGGGAGTTCCTGCCATGTTATCTACCTTCTTGGGGGCTGCGAAAACTGGGTTCTTCCTATGGTTCTTGGATTCTCAGTTTGGGTGCAGTTTCTTGGCCTTTATTGCGGTCTTGTTGGTTTTCTATGTGTAGGACATCTTTAAGAATCTTTTGTAGGGCTGGTTTGGTGGAGATGTATTGTTTCAATTTTTCTTTGCTATGGAAGGTTTTTATTTGGCCTTCAGTTATGAAGGAGAGTTTAGCTGCGTACAGTATTCTTGGTTGATAGTTGTTTGTTTTTAGGGCATGGCATACATCATTCCAGGCTCTTCTTGCTTTGATTGTCTCTGCTGAGAAATCTGAGGTGATTCTAATTGGTTTCCCTTTATAAGTGATTACCCTTTTCTCTCTGACAGCTTTAAGGATCTTTTCCTTGTTCTGAGTTGATCCTGTGTGGATTATAATGTGGCAGTGGGATGTCCTATTCTGGTCTGGTCTATTTGGGGTTCTAAAGGCTTCTTGTATCTGGACAGGCCTATCTTTTTGCATGTTTGGGAAGTTCTCTGCTAGGATCCTGTTAAACAGATTTCCTAGACCATTAACTTCTGTTTCTAGGTGCTCCTCTACACCCATTATCCTTAGATTAGGCCTTCTGATGGTGTCTTCCAGGTGTTGGATAGATCTATCATATTTCTTGGACTTGTCTTGGATGGTTGTATGTTCTTTCTCTATAATATCTTGGCTGTCTTCAATCCCTGAGATTCGATCTTCTGCATGGTCTAACCTGCTGTCAAGACTCTCTACTTTGTTTTTTATCTCTTTTCCTTCTAGTTGGTCAGCTTTGATGGCTTCAAGTTCTTTGTTGAAGCTCTGTTTTAGGTCTTGTATGAATTTCTTTACTTCCTTAATTTGGTGTTCAGTGTTTGTCCTCAAATCACTTAGTTGATTGGTTATGGTTTCTTTGGGCTCCCATTCCTTCTGTTGGGTTCCATTCAGCATTCCCTTTGTGGTCTCCCTGACTTCCTTCAGCTCTTTGTTAATGGATTCCATGAATGCCTTTAGTGATCTTTGTGTGTTCTCTACCTGGTCTCTCAATTCCTGTATTACTCTTTGATTAGCTTCCTCCCGTTCGTGGGATTCCTGCAGATCTCTTTGAGTGTTCTCAGCCTGCTCACGCCATTCCTCTCTTTCTCTTTGAGTATTCTCAAGTTGTTCACGCAAATCCTGTATCAGTTTTTGAGTAGCTTCCTCACGCTTATGATATTCCTGTATAAACTTCTGGGATGCCTCCTCTCTCTCCCTATCACGCTCATACAGAGTCCTTTGTACGTTGTCAAACTTTTCATTTATCATGTTTGCCAGCAGTGTTTGTAGAGCTGTTTGGGAACTCTCCTCTGGATTATTCATTATCTGTTCTAACCCCTGATTATCAGGATTGGGAATTGAGATACCCGAATTTGCCATTTTTCTTGTGTTTTTCCGGCTTATTCTGCCCATTTGAGATGAAGATAGCACCAGTTTTGTGCTAGAACACTATCTTAAGGCAACCATCAACCAAAGTTTGCATTTGTACAGTCAATAGTCTACAGATACAATCTAGTTCAACAGATACATCTATTCGACATCAAACAACTATATGTTAAAGGACTTCGAACCGCAGAGAAGAATTTGGAAAACCAGAAATTATTAGGGTTAGGGAGAGATGTGGGTAAAAAATAGGAATAGATTGGTGTGGGGAGGCACAGGGAGAGTTAACTATGTCCTAATCACAATGCAGGAAATAGGTTGGGTAGGATGTAAGTAGAGAGAGAGAGAAAAAGAAGAAAGGGAAAGGGGAATGAAAAGAGACCAGAAAATAAAATAGAAACGTAAAAATTAATGTTATTTTAGAGATTAAAAGACCATCTATTTATAGAGGAATATGAACATGTTGAGAGAAAGGGAGGGACATAGAGGAGATGAGAAAAACTTTAAAAAAATGCTTAAAATATTATATAGGTATAAAGAGGTAGTACTGCTATTAATGAATTTAAGTCTCAGAGGTTTTGAATTGAGTAATAAGTTTGTGGATTAAGTGTGTACACAATGTGGGATAGGGTCTACTGGTTAACTACGGGTTTATCTGAGGATGTGCAGGACAAGAGTTAAGTCACATAAAGATGAACAAAGAGGAAAAGATGGAAAGGATAGGAAAGTGAGAAGAAAAGATCAGAAGTTCAGTAGAGCTAGAAAAAAAAACAAAAAGATAATTAAGAATGAAAGAAAAAGAGAAAGAAGACAAGAAAAGAAAAGAAAACACACATTCACGTATTCCTAAAATAAAAATTATAAGAGGAGAAAAAAAAAAAGTTACTGGAAAACAATTATTTTTTCAGAAGAGGCAAAAATTAAAGATTAATAAAAGTTTTAGAAAAGCAAAAAAAAATTTTATATATATATAAGGTAACAAAAAATGAAAAAAAACAAAACAAGGAAAAGAAAAAAAAGAAAAGAAGAAGAAGAAAAAAAAAGTTCTTTGATTTTTTTTTTTTTTTGGGAGGGGTGGGAAGAGTCCTGTATTTCCCTTTTGTCTGTAATCAGAGTCTGGTTGGAGTCTCTGGTCAGCTTGAGGTCCTGTGGCTTGATTGGTTTCTTAAGTCAGTTTGTTGGAACAGGCAGAAAAATGCTCTGCTTTACCCAAGATTTTGAGATCCCCCTCCCAGGTTAGTTTACTGGGAGGGTGATTTGCTTTGAGAATCACAAAAGAGGGGGATGCAGTGATGAGGCTAGGTTCTGGGTAGAGTTGAGGCCTTTCAACGAACAGTAGCTTTTCCCTGGGGCTATTTTGTGAAAAAAAACTCACAGCACCCAGCCTGGAGCCATTCTCAGGGTTTCTGTTTTTCAATTGATTGTGGTGGCTGCTAGAGGGCGGGGCAGCCTCTGGCTCTGGTTACCCGGTGAGGAGAGCCACTCCAATGGCTGGCGCTTGAGCTGGGTGACTTTTCCCTGGATGGAACTGAGTCTGTGAGGTCACTTTGCCGTTAAGTTCTTGTGACCTGCTAAATGACTAGTTTTATTCCAAGGCCTGAGCTGGAGCTAGCCGCTCCTCCGAGCTTTGTCGGTATCCAAGATGGAGATCACCGGTGCTGGGGGGGGAGGGGTGGCCTTCCCTCCTCTGCTCCCAGAGAAGGAGTGAGGAAGTGGGGCTTCTACTCACGCGGAGTCTTGGATCCCGGGTCGTCTCTGGTCTGCAAAGTGCAGGATGAAGTTGTCCTCTCCTTGTCGGTTCTTGCTGGTGTTGAGTAGAATCCGCTCGTCCGCTGCGTCTGGCTCCTTCGTCCCGGACTGCGTCTCAGGTATGCCTCCGCGGCGGTGGTCGCCGCTGCGACCCTGCCGCCGCAGCTGCAGCTGCTCAGATGTGTCTGCTTGGCTTCCCCTCTCTTGACTAACTCTCTGTCCTGTGATGGCACACTTGGTGTGATTCTCTGGCTTGGGACTGTTCACTGGAACTCTGAAACTGTTTTCTATGCAAGAGCTTGTTCAGATTCCAGCTTCTCCTCCGCCATCTTCCCGGAACTCTGCACTGATATTTTTAACCCCTTTCAAAATAACCAGCTGAGCTTCAAAAGAGCCAATAGAGCAAGATTGTGAACACAACTTGTGATCAATACCAGAAGTAGTAACTCATTAGGGGTATAACCTGGGCAGACTTCTTACTCATAGTGGTTGCTTTCTGTCAATAACATGCTTTTTAACAGAACTAAACATTGCCATGCTAAGTTCCTTTCAAATTGGTGGTCCTTCTTGGGATATTGGGTTACAGTAGGGGATTATTCCCAACAATGTGGGGACTAGTACAGGATCCATGTTATGCAAGGGGGATGTAGGGAGACCCTCAGGAGAAGACATATCCTGAGTTGTTGAGATAGCTCAAGGTTGGGTTAAACACCATCCGTTGTGGTAAAGGATGGAAAGTGTATCAGCAATTTCAGGAAAGGGCCCAAGGAAGCACCTCAATAAAAAGTAATGTCATGCATCACCCATGAGAGGAAAAATTGGACTAGAGCATACTACCTGGTTGGTTGGGGATTTTTCTGGGCTGAGTGTGTCTTAGGCACAAAGAGAAGTTGAGTCTCGATGTGTGTTTTCATTCTCTGGCCCAAGAATAAAAATGGGCGAGCTGGAGGAATCCATTGTTGAGAAATCTCCAGTAACGGGAGAGTTAAATATGAGAAGGGTGCACAAGAAACTTACAAAAGGGAGGGTTACGTGCACCAAAAACTGAAATCACAACAGACCTGCTGAAATGGGGAATAAGAATTCTAGGCCTAAGGAACCCAGGAAAAATGATCTAAGGACCTGCTTCTGATAATCCATTGGGAGAATGTTGACAAAGGTCTGAGAACACTATTAAATAATGTATGATTTTCATTATGGAGCTCCATAATGTGCACTTCTCCAAACAAAAACTTGTTATGAATATGTGCTTGCATGTGTGTGTTTTAAATCTTATATCCTGAAAGGGGAACTCAAAAAGTCCTACCCACTATACTCCCTCAGCTGCCCACTTTAAGTCTGAAGCCTGGATTGATCCTCTAGCTGATCCAAGGATGCAAGGCATTGAACCTTAGTTTCAGAAGCTGATTTTTATTTTTGAGCTCTAATTTTATTTTATTTTATTTTTTTAAATTTTTATTTTTATTTTTTGTGAACATACTGTACAGAGGGGTTACAATTACATGGGCAAGATAATGAGTACATTTCTTATCAAGCATTGCAGCCTCCTCCTTTGTTTACCCTTCACATCCCTTCCCAGCCTCCCCCTGCCCCCCAACCCAACCCCCCCCCCCGCACGAAATTTGTAAAGTTCGTTTTTGACATGACAACTTGTACTGCTCATAGTTGCATTGGGTCTACCTGTATCCTTAAACGACGAGTTTTTCCCCATCTCCTTCACAAATTATACCGACATCAAATATAGGGAAAGCAGGGGTTATACTGTGGGGGAGGGACATACAAAGTTACAAAGAATTAATCTTATAAATGAGTTAGAAACAAATGCATGAAAGAAAAAAAATATTTAAATACATATCTAAGGGTTCATTTTCCTAACATTACATTATCTGATTTTTCCTGCTTGACTCATACATATACTAGATATTGCAAATAAGGGAAACCATGGGACCTAAGTTTCTTTGGGCTTGGCTTGCTTCACTTAATATAATTTTTTCCAAGCCTTTCCATTTCCTAACAAATGGGGAAATGTCATTCTTTCTGATCGAGGCATAGAATTCCATTGTGTATATATACCACATTTTCTTGATCCATTTATCTACTGAGGGGCATCAGGTTTGGTTCCATATCTTAGCTATGGTAAATAATGCTGCAATAAACATAGTTGTGCTGGTAGCTTTAGTGTGGTCTTGTTTGTGAACATTTGGTTAAATGCCCAAAAGTGGGATTGCTGGGTCATAGGGGAATTCTATGTGGAGTCTTTTGAGGAACCTCCATACTACTTTCCAAAGTGGTTGAACAAGTTTACACTCCCACCAACAATGAAGTAAGGTTCCCTTCTGTCCACATCCCCTCCAGCATCTGTTGTTGTTAGAGTTCTTGATTATAGCCATTCTAACTGGGGTGAGGTGGTATTTCAATGTTGTTTTGATTTGCATTTCTTTTATGGCTAGGGAGGTTGAGCATTTCTTCATGTGTCTATTGGCCATCCTTCTTTCTTCTTCAGAGAAGTTTCTCTTCAAGTCTTTAGCCCACTTATTTATTGGGCAGTTGTTTCTTTGAGGATTTATTGTTGGGGGATTTAATTTTTTGAGTTCCAAGTATATTTTAGATATGAGACCCTTGTCTGTTGTATGGCTAGTAAAGATCTTCTCCCAAACCGTGGGCATTCTATTGATCTGGCTAGTTATGTCCTTTGCCATGCAGAAGCTCTGCAACTTCATGCAATCCCATTTGTCCAACCTTTCTTTGATTTGTTGTGTTTCCGGGTCTCTATTAAGAAAACTTCGGCCTGAGCCAAGGAGGCCTAGGGTTTCTCCTATTCCATCCTGTAAGGTTTTCAGAGTGTCTGCTGTGACTCCTAGGTCTTTGATCGATTTGGAGTTGATTCTGGTGCAGTGTGATATATAAGGATCTAGTTTTAGTCTTCTACAAGTAGTTAACGAATTTTGCCAGCACCATTTACTGAAGAGGCTGTCTTTCTTCCATTCTATTATTTTAGCTCCCTTATCGAAGATTAGTTGGCTATAGGTCTGTAGGTTCATTTCTGGGTTTTCAATTCTATTCCATTGGTCCTAAGGTCTGTTCTTATGCCAGTACCAAGCTGTTTTGATTACTATGGCTTTATAGTAGGGTTTGAAATTTGGTATTGATATTCCACCAGCAGTGTTCTTTCCATTGAGGAGCGTTTTTGCTATTCGGGGTCTTTTATTGTTCCATATGAATTTTTGGATTGGCTCTTCTTTTTCCTTGAAGAATGAGGTTGGAATTTTGATAGGTATTGCATTGAATTTGTAGATAGCCTTGGGAAGTATTGCCATTTTCACGATGTTGATCTTTCCAATCCAGGAGCATGGGAGGTTTTGCCATTTTCTAAGTTCTGTTTTGATTTCCTTTTTCAAGATTTTAAAGTTTTCATCATAGAGGTCCTTCACTTCTTTAGTTAAGTTAATTCCTAGGTATTTTTTGAGGGGCTATTGCAAATGGAGTTACTTTCCTAAATTCAGCCACACTTTTCTCATTGTTGGCATACAGAAAAGCCATTGATTTTGGGGGGTTAATTTTATATCGTGTTACTTTGCCAAAGTTTTGAATCAGCTTGAGTAATTTGGTAGTGGAGTCTATGGGATTCTTTAAATACAAGATCATGTCATGTGCGAAGAGGGAGAGTTTTATTTCTTCTTTCCCTATTTGGATCCCCTTTATGTTTACATCTTGTCTTATTGTTGACCTCTAATTTTAATGTTCACTTGGTAAACTAAATCCTCTATATCCCTTTCTCTGAGTAAATACACATCAACATGAAATATAAAGTTATTTTGATAAAAAATAAAAATAACTCAGAAGAAATTATAAATGCAAAAACAATCTTCACAGAAGCAAACTCCCAGAGATATTTCATGACTTTGACAAGGATAAAGTGGGTAAAGTTAGTATAAATTTAGAAGTATGACAATGCACAAAAACATCAAAAATACTGATATATTTCATTATATAATCCAAAGCAAAAAGCAAATGTTTTTTAGATGATTTTTTAAAACCCAGTCTTTCAGGTACTGGGAAGGTGGCTCAATGGTAGAGTGCCTGCCTTGCATGCATGAGGCCTTGGGTTTGATTTCTCAGCATCATATTAGCAGAAAAAGATGGAAGTGGTGCTGTGGCTCAAGTGGTATCACTAGCCTTGAGCTGAGGGACAGCACCCAGGCCCCAGAGTTCTAGCCTCATGACCAACAAAATAAAAATAAAACACAAAACAAAACACAGTGTCTCACTTTTGTGACCTCAACTCTGTAATAACTCTGCTTCAGCCTAGGGCTAATAATTTAGGTGTGGACATTTATCAACACTCCTGAATCAGACTCTACTTAATCATTTTTTAAATACATATTTTGTTCTTAATTTTCCTCTTTATAAATTCACATGCACCTATAAAAAACGGTGTGGCCACCCCAGTAACCTTCTCAAAGTACCTCCTAATGACAACTTACAAAAAGTTCTATTATATTACAACAAGGAAAACAATGCTACAAATAAAGAAAACCAATAATTAAATATTAACGAATAATAAAATAAAAAACAAAACAATTACCAGTGTTTTCAGTATTTGAAGTGTACTACAAATTAGATTTTATTATTGTCATATTTCTTTACATTTAACACTGGCTAAGATTATGATGTTCAACAAGAATTTTATAGGCTATGAGTAGTGTTTAAAGTCACCCACTAAGATTACCATTTATAGTTCATCTCATAATTTGTATATGGCTTATATCATCATTTGTTCCTCACTAACATATAAAGTAGGGAAGGCCTACAGTTTTAATAGAAACTGTGTAGTTAACATAGTCAACTCTTTATTCTGCTTTACACAAAGACTTTGCAACTTCTCATTAGTAAAGTTTCTATAAACTCTGAAATGTACATACTTAGTAGTACTTATCTGCTACCATAAATCTTAAATACTTTATAGAAAAGTATTATGACCTGTCATACAGTCCCAGTTTTGGCATATATAAGCAAATATCCAAAAGTAAATATATTTAAAACATTAAAACTTTTAGCAAACCTTAACACTTGCTGCAGTGTTCATTATGACAGGTCCTTTGCATAGAATAATTGATTTCCTTCTCCTACACATCTCTTGAACAACAAATATCTGGATTTATTTCGTTTTTGACACGTAAATCTTGACTTTATTCTTAAATGTGTACTTATGTAAGAAGTACATGGTTCTCAAATTTCACAACAATTCTTTTAAACTTACTTTTTTTTGATTTGTCTAGTTTAAAAAATCAATTACAATTTATATATAAAAATATTCTGTGCTCAATTCAGCATCACATACACTAACATTGGAATGATACAGAGAAGATTAGCATGGCCCCTGCCCAAGGATGACAGGCAAATTCCTGAAGCATTCTATCGCCCAATTTGTTAGGAAATGGAAAGACTTGGAAAAAAAATTATTAAGTGAAGTAAGCCAAGTCCAAAGAAACATAGGTCCCATGGTTTCTCTAATTTTCAATAACTAATATATGTCTGGGATAAGCAGAAAAGGTCAAAAGTTATGTGTATATGACCAGATAAGTTTATGTTAAGGGCCGGGCGCTGGTGGCTCACGGCTGTAATCCTAGCTACTCAGGAGGCTGAGATCTGAGGATCGTGGTTCAAAGCCAGCCCGGGCAGGAGAGACCATGAGACTCCTATCTAAAATAAACCACCAGGAAACCGGAAGTGGCGCTGTAGCTCAAGTGGTAGAGCGCTAGCCTTGAGCTGAAGAGCTGAGGGTCAGCGCCCAGGCCCAGAGTTCAAGCCCCACGACCGACCAAAACAAACAAAAAAAAAGCTAAAAAAAAAAAAAAGATTATGTTAAGGGAAATGAACCCCACGTTAGGGACACAAGTGGTTTTTTTTTTCTTGATATCGTTTCTCACGTACTTATAACGTGCAGTGTGTTGTTTTTGTTTTTGTTTCTTTATATGTTCCTCCCTCATGCTATAACACCTGTTTTCACTGTATTGGAAGTTTGTGCGCCTTCTTCTTGTATATATTTTCCTCTAATTTTCTGAAGGGAAGGAAAAAAACAAAATCCTTAAATAGGGATACAGGTTGACCCATTGTAACAATGAGATGCACAAGACACTATGTTGTAAAGTGAACTTTACAATTGAGGCGGGGAAAGGGAGGAAGTTAATGGACTTGTGGAGGTGGGAGGGAAGGGATGGTAGGGAAACAATAAAGGAGGAGGTAACAATACTTGTTAGGAAATGTACTCATTACATTGCTCATGTAAGTGTTACCCCTCTGTACAGTATTTTTACAATAAGAAAGTAAAAAATGTTCTGAGATGGAAGAGTTTATTTCTTTTATTTTACTCATATAATATCGTTAGCAAAGAAATTCATGAAAAACTCCGATATGAAGGTATTTTGAATAAATATGTGTGTGAATGCATGCATGTGCTCAAGCATTTGCATGTGGGTTGGCGTGCTCAGAGTTTGAAATCAGGGCTTCAAGGTCTTGATAGGCCTTTTCTCTCTAGATTGGTGAGCTACTAAATGAACTATATCTCCATTCTTGGCCCTTTGCAGGTTCATTAAAATTTTTGAAAAATAATCTCATGAATTTATTTTGCCCTGATTTGCTTCCAACTTTTATCCACAGATCTCAGGCTCCTGAGTAGATATCCCAAGTAGTTAGGATTATAGGTATGACAAACCAGCAAAGGCTTTCAGAATAATGTTAAAAGTAGAAGAAAATTTACTTCAGAGGGGCATGTTTTAGCATCTCCAATTTTAAAGCATTTTGGAGTTATTATTTATGATTTTTTATTTTTGGATACTTATAAGACAGTAGGTGATTATATTGAAAAGTTTTAGTACTTTTTAAAAAGGATACTGGAATTGTGGGACAGAAGAAATTTGCCTCTCTTTGGACCTCAATGTATAAGCTCAGTTCTGTTCATGATAACCCAATGTCACCAACACAATCTGTGCTGAAGACAAATGTGACAGAAAACAATCACCATGGGCAATATTTAGTATGCTATTATTTCTTGGACAATATGAATATTGAATTGAGAGTGTCATAGAATGGAGAGATTTTATCTACCTTTTGTGTATTGCTGGAAGACTTTCGGAAACTTTGACTCATTTCCTTCCTCACTGTGTGTGTCTTTAGGCCATGCACTTACTGCCTTTAATTACAATTTTTCCCAACACTAAAATGGTAATAACATTAGCATTATAGCAAATGTTATATTAACAATTAAGGGAATAAAACTTGTGAAATACTTAACATAAACTTCTAGAAATGAGCTTTGAGTTTAGCCAGCAGTCTTTTTAAAATACTAAATAGAATGTGATAAGTAGTACAGAAACCATTACAGGTAGTGAGCAACCAGAAGTAAAATCCATTGATCATGCTGCTTCCAAGGAAGCCAGGTGGATAACTTCTCATGCTGTAAATCAAACTGGTTATCTTATGTCTTGATAGTGTAAAAATGTGCAAAACTGATAAAACATAAAAGTATCTGAGCAGTATAATGTGTTTTACAACATTTAAGTTACATCGCAAAGATAAAGAAGACATAGAAGAATAAATTCTTTTTTTGTTGTCCTATCATAGGTCCTTAGAAGGATGAACTCTTTCCTCATTCTTATACAGGCATCATCGGATGAGAGGAATTGTATTTTTTTTTTTGTTTGCTTCCTTCCATTTATTCTTCAGTTTGAAATCTGAGCTACTTGAGACTGAAACAAACCAAGGGAAATTAGACAAACAGGCTTTGGAAAGAGCAATCAATGTAAAATAAATAAACTACAGCCTTGTAATAGTTCTAACTAAATTGAGTTATATAGTATCAGTTGTTAACAGAAAATGATTTAAGCAATACCATGTTATTGAAAACTGAAAAATGTTAGGAGTTGCTGCGTTTTTTTTTCTTTTCTACTACCTCGAATTAATTATTGATCTGGTTTAGCGAGATTAAAGATGAGATTAACCAGAAACTGAATTAAAAATGGACAAAAGGTCTGAATATACATGTTCTCCATAAAGCCCTGAAAATTGCCTGTGGGTTTACAGAGTTATGTTTAATACAACATCTATGCTGCCTTCACGGATTTTGAGCAGAAGTCATTAGAGAAATATAACTCAAAATTTATATGATACAACTTCATAACTATTATAACTCATCAAAAAATCAATGGAACCAGTTATGGTGGTAAAGGCTTGTAATTCCAAGCATTTAGGAGGTTGGATTTAAGTCTAAGGCCAGTCTAGGGTACTGCAGATAGTTAAAACCTGCCCTTTATTGCCTTTGAATAAAAGGCAATAATGTTGGTGAGAGTGTGGAGAAAAGGAAATTTTCTACACTATTGGTCAAAAAACAGATTAGTATTCTCATTGTAGAAAGTAGTATGCAAGTTTCTAAAGAAATCCAAAGTTGAGATATCATCTGACCCACCAATCATGTGATTATTTCTCTCTGGGTAACTCGTAAATATATCTGTAGTTCATTGTTATTCACATTATTCACAACAACAGCCAAGATGTAAATCGAAGTTCAGTGTTCAACGACACTAATAAAGCAACTGTGTTACATGCACAAATATCTTTTTCTGTTTCATCCTTAAAATAACAAGAGACTGCTCCCATTAGCCACAACTTACAATGACCTGAAAGATGTATTCGAAATGAAGAAAAATGTTGTGTTCTGATCTTTGTAAACACACACACACACACACACACACACCCCAACCACAAATATTAAGACAGAATTTTTGTTTTAAAGTAAAGCAAAGTGGAACTTCTCAGGCATTTTGTTCACAATGTAGAAGATACTAGATATACAGTGTAAGGTATATGGTTGAAATGTACAACATGAGGATACAGGGGACAACAATGGCCTTACATAGGAATGAAGCTAAGTAAGTAGGAGTTGTTCTTCCTAGTAGGGGTTGCTCTTTTAGTTGTTCTCCTTTCAGTAATGGATAAGATGAATGTAATTCTTTCAATATACCTGCCTGTTTACAGAAATGACAACAAACAATATAGCAATAATGTTGCACGCTCAACATAGAACAAACTGTCAAATTAAAATACATGAGATTACCCTTGATGTAAACTAAGCATTACAAATAAGGAAAACCATGGGAACTATGTTTCTTTAAGTCTGGCTTATTTCACTTAATATGATGTTTTCCAAGACCTTTCATTTCCTTACAAATGAGGTGGTATCTTTCTTTCTGATGGAAGCATAGTATGTGTGTATGTTAGTGTGTGTGTGTCATTTTCTTGATCCATTCATCTACTGAGGGGCATCAGGGTTGATTCCATATCTTAGCTATGGTAAATATTACTGTGATAACCATAATTGTGCTGGTAGCTTTAGTGTGGCCTTGTTTGTGGTCATCTGGTTAAATGTCCAGAAGTGGGATTACTGGGTCTGAGGGAGCATTATTGTGTACATCAAGGATAATCTTAGTAGATGAGTAGAATAGCTCAATAGCTATGTACATATGACCGTACAAGGTGATTCTAAGTGAAATGAACTCCAAGACATGTTCTTTGTTGTTGTTGTTCTTAATGTACTATGTGATTTATTTTTATCCTTTTGTGTTTTCCCCACCTATGTTTTATCCCCTGTAGTCACTGTATTTGATTTTGATACCTGGGGTATTTTAAATATGTTGATCTGAACTGGGGAAGGGGAAGGACAAAAACAAAATAGTGAGACAAAGAACAAAGGGAAAATCTATGCAACAGTGATATTCACAAAACGATAGGTTGGAAACGATCTTGCAAGTTGCGTTGGGAGGGAAGAGGGAGAAAAATGGGTGAAGGGGTAACAAGTTAGAAAAGAAATTAATTCATTACCTTAATTATGTAACTATAACCCCTCTGTACATTACCTTGACAACAAAATTTAAATAAAAAATAAAATATAATATATGAGAGCAGCAATACAGTCAGTGGCAGTAGGGGAAATTCTGAACTACACAAAAACAAATAGAACAGCTGTGGAGAGCAGCAATTTGATTTTAATGTAGGAAGTAATAAACTAGCATACAGATTTTCAGCCTCATGTCAGTCACTAAAAAGGGAAAACAAAATGCATAATCAGCAAACCAATACAGATAAAACAGAAAACTAAACAATTGAGGTGAAGAGATGACATGGATCAACAATAACAAATGACACAATTAGAAAATATTAACAAGATGGTAAGTTTAAAAAACATTACCCATAATTCTATTAAATGTTGTTTACATCACAATTTGTTAGAACTATAATTCAAATCACAGTTTAATAGTATATCATTTTAATAATAGTTTATTTGTTATTGATTACTTCATATTGAATGTTTAATATATAATTTTACTTTCTGCAGGTATAGAAAAGAAAAAAGTGAAACTAATTTTAATAAATTAATATAATAATTCAAAGTGTATCCTACACTCAGCACTCATCTTAACATGAAAAAATAAATTATTGCACATGACTCTTGGTATTAGGTGGAAGGGATCAGCATTGTAGTAAAATTCACTCCACACATTACAGGAGAGATGACTCCTCTAATCTAGATTAAATTGTGGAAATTTGAATTTTACATGCATGTTTAATTCCTGTCTAGGTGACATCTAAAACATATACAATCATATAAACGAGGAGTATTTCAGATGGTACTTAAATGTTACATTCATTAATCAAATTTTTATTATTTTGTACCAAATAAATATTTAAAGAGAGACTGAATTTCTGAGTAGATGATGGTGTATATGTGCCAGATTATTCATATTGAGGCTTTTATATTTCTGACATTGTTTCTAGAGTCGGATTTAATTTTCCATAAAGGGTTAAGTGCACTATATTGGATATATGAAAGTAAACTGAATGTTTATTCCATTAATCGTTTGCCACTTGTCTAGTCCTAATATAATTTATCCATGTGTTTGAAGTAATGAAAATAACAACAGATAAAAGCAAGATAAATCAATCTGTAGTAAACAACTATTTTCACCTTTATTTTCATAGTTGGTCCTATTTTACACTACAGAATATTCTTGGGAAAATGTGCTCCAGGCTGGCCACAACTGCAGAATATTATGGTTTGATGTATCATAAGATAAGGAAGGAAGGGGACCTTCCTTCTAAAAGTCTGCTCCATGGATGTGATCTGCTTCATTGTGCTGAATTGGAAATGAACAATGTTCACTGTCAACCTTGAAAAGTCATCTTGATAGACCATTTCTATAAGTGGTTACAGAGGATTATTGATGGCTTTACAAGGATGCCAGATTGCCTCATTTTGAGACAATTAACAGGAATTTAGCCAGCTGTTTTTTGTACCTTTAGGAGAAAAACCCATTGACTCTAGGTCAGGGGATCACTGCGACCCAGAGAAGCAACTACCTTGAATAGTAATCCTAGACCTCTAAAACAAAAAAATACCACACAAAACAAACAAATGGCTGGGAAGGTGGCTCAGTGGTAGAGCGCATGCCTTGCATGCCAGAGGCCCTGGGTTCGATTCCTCAGCACCACATAAGTAAAAAGAAAAAAGCCGGAAGTCGCGCTGTAGCTCAAGTGGTAGAGGGCTAGCCTTGAGCTGAAGAGCTGAGGTACAGCACCCAGGCCCAGAGTTCAGGCCCCATGACCGGACCCAAAAAAAAAAAAAAACCTCAAGTAAGCACAGCCAGTCAGTTCTGATCACAGCCTAAATGAAGTCAGGCAAAAAACAGAAACTGAAAGTCATTTAGCTGATAAATAATATATTTTTTATGAGGCAGACTCAAAGGGGACTCCAGAGAGAGTGTCAGAAAGACTGAACAGAGAGACTAAAATTGATCACACAAAGATTAGAAAGTAGAATTCCTTGTAGAACAAATAAATCATAGAAAGCCTATGCATGTAAGAACAAGACAGAAAACCAAATTCTAGAAATGCACATTTTCTTAGAGGTCAGCTTAATGAATTATCAATGGAAATCTTTGAATTCTTAAATATTTAACATCATGTGGGAGAAGGCTGAAGAGAATGAATATGTCATCAGTCACATTAAGAAGTAATCAAGCAAAGATTTGTTATAAAAAGAGAAAACAATTATTCCAAAAGTGGGAATCATTTGTTTTGATGTAAAAGTTCTTGATTTAGGTGCTAGCAATTTCCATACAATTGTTCAGTCCCACAGCTGAGTTGATACTGACTGCAGTATTCCTGCATGAAGGAAAAGAGAAAATTTACAAATATCTGATGAAATGAGTTGAAGGTGAAGTGTTCTAATAGTGATATCTAAGATTTAGACACAAGTGAAGAGGTGGATTTTCTTTTCTAAAAATCCTCCATTTTTAGCCTGGTGCCAATGGCTCACAGCTGTAATCCTAGGTACTCATGAAGCTGACATCTGAGGACTGCAGTTCAAAGACAGCCTGGACAAGAAAGTCCCTGAGACTCTTATCTCCATTTAACCACCAAAAACCAGAAGTGACACTGTGGCTCAAGAGACAGAGTACCCACCTTGAGTTGAAGAGTTCAGGGACAGTGCCCATGCCTAGACTTCAAGCCCCTCAAACAACAACAACAACAACAACAACAAAATCTCCCTTTTCTTGGACTGCCAACATCTTTTCCTAATATTCAACAAAGAAGCCATTTTGTCACCCACTACCTTTAAGTCCTATGCTAGCTACTGCAAATAGAATGATTTGGTATCTTATGTCAAAGGGTTCATATTTGTGGAAACAAATGCCAGCAGTAGTAACTTGTTTTCCAGTCCTTGAACTCTGGACCTGGGCACTGAACATGGTTATACTTGTAGCTTTCATGTGAGCTTGTTTGTTAATTTTTGGATTACTGCCCATGAGGGGAATTACAGGGTCTTAAGGGAGATATATATTTACTCTTTTCAGGAAACTCCATACTGCATTCCACAGTGTTTGAACAATTTAATTTCCAACCAACAGTGTAATAGAGTTCCCAATTGGCTGCATCCATGCCAGCATTTGCTATTGTTAACTTTCTTCATAATGACCGTTCTAACTGGGAAGAGGTAAAACGTGTCTTGTTTACTTGTAGATACCATAACTGAATGAATCCATGAAACCTATATTATTCTGTCTGCATTCCTTTCTCTTTTTTCTTAGTAGAATTTTCCTAAGCCTTTCATTTTTCTTAAGACTGGTAAAAAGTTATCCTTTCTAATGGGTGAATAGAATTCCATGGTGTGTGTGTGTGTGTGTGTGTGTGTGTGTGTGTGTGTGTGTGTAAGATGACTATAGGCCCATGAGTTCATTTCTAAACCTTCTGTTTCAACTGTAATTTTGTAATTCCATATTAAATTTGAATTGCTTTCTCGAACGCATTGAAGAATATTGTTGGGATTTTGATAAGTATTGCATTGTTCATAGTTGGGGGGCAGTATTGCAGTTTTCACTATATTAATTCTTCCAACCAGGAACATTGAAAGACTTTCCATTTACTTGAATCTCCTTCAGTTTCCCTTTTTATATTTTTAAAGTTTTCACAGTAGAGGTTAAATTAATTAATTCCCAGTTTTGTTGTTGTTCTTTTGTTTGGTTTAGATTTGTTTTTATTTTGAGGCTAATACATATGAGGTTGTTTTTTGGATTTCAGCCTAGTTCCCATTGTTGGTAACACAGAAAAACTACTGATTCTTGTGGGCTATATACCGTGCTACTTTGCCGAAGGTTAACATCACTTTTACTATCTTAAGGCAGGAAGCTATAGGGCCATTTCATCTGTAAAAAGGGATAGGTTTACTTCTTCCCTATTTGAATCCTCTTTATGCTTTTCTCTTCCCTATTGCTTTTGCTAGATAGTCCACTACCATATTGAAGAGTAGTAGAGAAAGTGGACATCTTTTTCTCATTCCTGATTTTAATGTCTTCATACTTCCACTGTTACATAATTGCTAACTACCACTATCATATACATATTCAGTAGTATACTGAGGAACGTTCAATGCATTCCTAGATTCTCATAACTTTTTAATCATAAAGGGGTATTGGAGGTTGTTAAAAGCTATTTCTACTTCCATATAGACGATAACATGTTTCTTGTCCCGGCTTCCGCTGATGGTTTGTATTATGTTTAGTGACAAGAATATTGAATCCAATTGTATCCTAGGATGAATCCTATTTGATCATACAATATGATTTTTTTGTTACTGGCAGAAATTGGTTGGTGAGAAGGTTTTAAGATGTTCTGTATCAATGCTTATCAAAGAACTGGTTTCATAGTTCTCTTTCTTTGGTGAGCCCCTATGTGATTTGGGGAAGAGTCTAATTCTAGCCTCATAGAATGTGTTTTGATAATTCCATTTCCCTTTCTATTCCATTGAAGAGTTAGTTCTAAGTATTGTAAGTTCTTTGCAGGCCTTAATTTCATGGTAAATTCATTGAGTCCTAGATTTTTCTGCAATGGAAAGTGGTTTATTGACATTTCATTTTCATTACTTCTTATGTGTTACTTCTTGGTTCAGATCAAGTGTAGGAAAGCATGAATTTCCCCAGGATTCTCCAGGTAATTGACATACAGTTTTCAAAGTAGTCTCTTATAAACTTCTTAATTTTTTCTTATTTATGTTGTGATGTCTCATTTTTGTCTCTAATTTTCTCTATTTGGGTGAGTTCTCTTTTTTGGGGGGGGATTTTATATTATGAAGGTGATATACTGAGGGGTGGGTTACAGTTACATAAGTAATGAGTACATTTTTTTGGGGGGGGAGTCTGGTCATGGGGCCTGAACTCTGGGCCTGGGCGCTGTCCCTCAGCTCTTCACTTCAAGGCTAGTGCTCTACCATTTGAGCCACAGGGCCACTTCTGGCTTTTTTCTTTTTGCTTATGTGGTGCTAAGGAATCGAACCCAGGGCCTCAGGCATGCAAGGCAAGCAATCTACCACTGAGCCACCTTCCCACCCCCATGAGTACATTTTTAACAGTATTACCCCTTCCACATTTTGTCCTCCTTCCCCCAACCCTGACATCCTACTCCCCCAAAGTTGTGAAGTCCATTTCTAACATATCGCCTGTATATCACTGTTGCTTTGGTTACAAAATAATTTTGCAGGTTTTGGCAAACACACAAATTGCCCACCACCTCCCCTGGCAAACTAGGTTTAAAGTCACTAAGTCATGTAAATGGATAATGCTGCACTCATTATTCTGGACAACATCTTCAGGTTGTTTGATGCTTTAATTTGTTGTTGTTGGTGGTGGTGGTAGGAGGGCCTGATCTCTGGGTCAGGGCACTGTCCCTTATGAGATCTTCAGCTCAAGGCTAGTGCTCTACCACTTGTGCCAAAGAGCCATTTCCAGTTTTTTCTGCTTATGTGGTGCTGAGGAATTAAACCTAGGACCTCATGCATGCAAGAGAAGTACTCTACTACTGAATCTCTTTCCCAGCCCTAATGCTTTAATTCTTTAAATTTTATTTTCTTTTTGTCAGTCATGAGGTTTAATCTCAGGACCTGGGTGTAAACATATCCCTGAGTTCTTCAGCTCAATAGGAGCCCTCTACCACTTGAGCCACAGTGTCACTTCTTGTTTCCAGATAAGCGTCTTTCAGACTCTTCTGTCAGGGTTTGCCTTGAACCATGAATTTTTAAATTATATTTCTTTAACGTGTTTATTGGAATATTACAGTTTATCTGAAATTTAAATTTTTCTGTAAACCTTTGTCTTCAATAATCCAATACCATTAAATATTACATTTAGAATCTATTCTGTAGCACATCCCTTTATTTATTTTATTGTGAAAATACCATACAGAGGGGTAACAATTACATGGACAAGCTAATGAGTACATTTCTCATCAAGCATTGTTGCATCATCCTTTTTTTCCCCTTCCCATCCGTTCTCATCTCCCCCCCCCCCCCCCCGGCTCTCCAAACACCGCCCTGCCCATCCCCCACTCTCACTGGCCAAAGTTGAAAGTTATTTTTCTACATAATGACTTGTACGTCTCATCGCTGCAATGCATCCACCAGTATCCCTATTTAAACAATTTGTTTTTTCCCATCCCCTCCACAAATGATAACATCAAATACAGTGAAAGCAGGGTTTATACCGTGGGGGAGGGACATTCAAAGCAACAAAAAAATCATCTCATAAATATGTTAGGAACAATCGCAATAAAGAAAAAACTCATTTGAATCCTTATCTTGGGGTTCATTTGGCCTAACATCAACTTGTCTGAACTTTTCTGCTTGTCTCAGACACAGAGTGGTTATTGCAAATAAGGGAAACCATGGGATCTATGTTTCTTTGGGACTGGCTTACTTCACTTAACATAATGTTTTTCCGGGTCTTTCCATTTCCTAACAAATGGGGCAATGTCATTTTTTTCTGATGGAGGCATAGAATTCTACTGTGTATATATCACATTTACTTGATCCATTCATCTACTGAGGGGCATCTGGGTTGTTTCCATATCTTAGCTATGGTAAATAATGCTGCAATAAACAGAGTTGTGCTGGTTGCTTTAGTGTGGTCCTGTTTGTGATCATTTGGGTAAATGCCCCAAAGTGGGATTGCTGGGTTATAGGGGAGCTCTATGTGGAGTCTTCTGAGGAACCTCCATACTATTTTCCAAAGTGGTTGAACAACTTTACATGCCCACCAACAATGCAGTAACGTTCCCTTCTGCCGACATCCCCTCCATCATCTGTTGTTCTTAGAGTTCTTGATTATAGCCATTGTAACTGGGATGAGGTGGTAGCTCAATGCTGGTATGATTTGCACTTGTTTTAAGGCTAGAGAGGTTGAACATTTCTTCATGTGTGCATTGGCCATCCTTCTTTCCTCTTCAGAGAAGTTTCTCTTTAAGTTTTTAGCCCACTTATTTTCGGGTCAGTTGTTGCTTTGAGGATTTGTTGTTGGGGATTTAATTTTGAGTTCCAGGTATATTTTAGATAGGAAACCCTTGTCTGTTATATGCCTAGTGCAGATCTCCTCCCAATCTGTGGGCTTTCAATTGATCTTGCTAGGTATGTCCTTTGCCATACAGGAAGCTCTGCAGTTTCATGCAATCCCATTTGTCCAAACTTTCTTTGATTTCTTGTGTTTCTGGGTCTCTATTAAGAAAATGTCGGCCTGTGACAAGGAGGCCTCGGGTTTCTCCGATTCCATCCTGTAATGTTTTCAGGGTGTCTGATTTGACTCCGAGGTCTTTGATCTATTTGGAGTTGGTTCTGGTGCAGGGTGATACATAAGGATCTAATTAATTAATCTAATTAATTTTCTGCAAGTAGTTAACCAATTTTGCCAGCACCATTTACTGAAGAGACTGTCTTTCTTCCTTTCTATTTTTTTAGCTCCCTTATCGAAATTTAGATGGTTATAGGTCTGTAGGTTCATTTCTGGGTTTTCAATTCTATTCCATTGGTCCTGAGGTCTATTCTTGTGCCAGTACCAACTTGTTTTGATTATTGTGGCTTTGTAGTAGAGTTTGAAATTTGGTATTAATATTCCTCCAGCACTGTTCTTTCTGTTGAGGATCATTTTAGCTATTCAGGGTCTTTTATTGTTCCATATGAATTTTAGGATAGCCTCTTCTATTTCCTTGAAGAATGTGGATGGAATATTGGTAGGTATTGGATTGAATTTGTAGATAGCCTTGGGAATTATTGCCATTTTCAGGATTTTGATCTTTCCAATCCAGGTGTATGGGAGTTTTTGCCACTTTCTAAGTTCTCTTTTGATTTCCCTTTTCAGGTTTTTAAAATTTTCATCATCGAGGTCCTTCACTTTTTTGGTTAAGTTAATTCCTAGGTATTTTATTTTTTGTGGGGCTATTATTAATGGTGTTCCTTTCTTCAGCCATGCTTTTCTCATTGTTGGCATTCAGAAAGCCATTGATTTTTGATGGTTGATTTTTTTTTTTTTTTTGGGTCCGGTCATGGAGTCTGAACTCTGGGCCTGGGCGCTGTCCCTCAGCTCTTCAGCTCAAGGCTAGCACTCTACCACTTGAGCCACAGAGCCACTTCCGGCTTTTTTCTTTTTGTTTATGTGGTGCTGAGGAATCGAACCCAGGGCCTCATGCATGCAAGGCAAGCACTCTACCACTGAGCCATCTTCCCAGCCCTGATGGTTGATTTTATACCCTGCTACTTTGCCAAAGTTTTGAATCAGCTTGAGTAATTTGGGAGTAGATTCTGTGGGATTCTTTAATTATAAGAACATGTCATCTGCAAAGAGGGAGAGTTTTACTTCTTCTTTATATAATTGGATCCCATTTATATCTGCATCTTATCTTATTACTGTAGCTGGGCATTCTAATACTAGATTCGGTGCTGTCCCTCAGCTCTTTAGCTCAAGGCTAGTTCTCTACAACTTGAGCCACAGTGCCACTTCTGGCATTTTTCTTTTTGCTTATGTGGTGCTGAGAAATCGATCCCAGGGACTCATGCATGCAAAGAAAGCCCTCTACCATTGAGCCACCTTCCCAGCACCTCTTTTCTCTTTCTAACAGGATTTGCTAAGGATCTGTCAATTTGTTAATTTTTGAAGAACCACTTCTGTTTTGTTGATTCTTTCTATGTTTTTATGGATACTAATTCATTTAATTTTGATTTAATTTTAATTATTTCTTTCCAGCTAATGGATTGGGGTTTATCCTGCGGCTCTTTTTCAAGGAGACTCAGATGTCTCATTAAATTGTTGGTTTCAGATCTCTCCAATTTGTTGATGTAGGTATTCAGAGCTATAAACTTGCCTCTGAGTACTGTCTTCCCTGTGTCCCAGAGGAGCTGGTAATTTCTGTGTTCATTTTTGTTGAATATTATGAAAATTTGAATTTTGTTTTGGATCTCTTCCATGACCCACTGATGATTCAATGGTGTGTTCTTCAGCCTCCATGTGTTACAGGACTTTCTTTGGTGGTTTTGGTGTTCAGTTCTAATTTTATTCCCTTGTGGTCTGAAAGAATGCAAGGTATAACTTCAATGTTTTTGAATTTGGACAAGTGTGCTTTTTGACCTAAAACTGTGGTCTATTTTGGAAAAAGTTCCAAATGCTGCTGAGGAAAACGTGTATTCTAATACTGCTGAGTATAATATTAAATCTAGGTGATCTATGCAGTTGTTTATATCTGCGGTTTCTCTGTTGAGTTTTTGCCGAGTTCATCTATCTATTGGGGGAAGTGGTGTGTTAAAGTCCCCAACAATTAATGTCTTTGGATCTATGTGAGATTTGAGAGAAAGTAGTGTTTCTTGAATAAATTTGGTTACTCCATTGTTTTGTGAATAGAGATTTAGAATTTTAATATCCTCCTGAAGGAGAGATCCTTTATTAGTTTGTCGTGACTTTCTTTATCTCTTCTCACTAATTTTAATTTGAAATCTATTTTATCTGATATTAGGATTGCAACTCCTGCCTCTTTTCGGGGACCGTTTGCTTGGTAGATTTTGTTCCAGCCTTTCACTTTCAAAATGGGTTTGTTTTTATGGTCCAGGTGTGAGTCCTGAAGGAAGCAGATGGAAGGATCTTTTTTTTTAATCCAACTAGACAGTCTATGTTGCTTAATTGGAGAGTTAAATCTGTTAATGTTGGGAGATTGGACTGAGAGATATTTGGGAGTTCCTGCCATTTAGTCCACCTTCTTGAGTGCTGCGCCAAATGGGTTCTTCCTATGGTTCTTGGATTCTCAGTTTGGGTGTGGTTTCTTGGCCTTTATTGTGGTCCTGTTGGTTTTCTCTGTGTAGGACATCTTTAAGTATCTTTTGTAAGGCTGGTTTGGTAGAGATATATTGTTTCACTTTTTCTTTTGTATTGAAGGTTTTTATTTGACCTTCAGTTATGAAGGAGAGTATAGCTGGGTACAGTATGCTTGGTTGATAGTTGTTTGTCTTTAGGGCATGGCCTACATCAATCCAGGCTCTTCTTGCTTTAATTGTCTCAGTTGAGAAATCTGAGGTGATTCTAATTGGTTTCCCTTATAGGTGATTGATCTTTTCTCCTTGACAACTTTGAGGATCTTTTCCTCGGTCTGAATTGATCCTGTGGGGATTATAAGGTGGTGATACGATGTCCTGTTCTGGTCTGGTCTATTTAGGGTTCTAAAAGCTTCTTGTATTTGAATAGACCTATCATTTTGCATGTTTGGGAAATTTTCTGCTAGGTTCCCATGAAACAATTTTCCTAGACCATTAACTTCTGTTTCTAGGTGCGCCTCTACACCTGTTATCTTCAGATTAGGCCTTCTGATGATGTCTTCCAAATGTTGAATAGGTCTATCATATTTCTTGGATTTGTCTTGGATAGTTGTATGTTCTTTCTCTATAATATCTAAGCTGTCTCCAATCCCCGAATTTTGATCTTCTGCATGGTTTAACCTACTGTCAAGAATTTCTATTTTGTTTTTAGTTCTTTTGCTTCTAATTGCTTGGATTTGATGGCTTCAAATTCTTTGTTGGAGTTTTGTTTTAGATCTTGTATGAGTTTCTTTACTTCCTTAATTTGGTGTTCAGTGTTTATTCTCAAATCACTTAGTTGATTGGTTATGGTTTCCTTGGACTCTAATTCCTTCTGCTGGATTCCATACAGTATTCCCTTTCTGGTCTCCCTGACTTCTTTCAGCTGGCTTTTAATGGTTTCCATGAATGCCTCTATTTAGTATGAAAGTAATACCAGCTTTGTGCTAGAACACTATTTTAAGGCAAGCATCAACCAAAATCCTGTAGTTGTACAGGCATAAGTCTGCAGATACAATATATTTCAACAGGTACAATCTATTGAATGTCAAACAACTATGTATTAATGGGCTAAGAACAGCAAAGTAGAATTTGGCAAACCAGAAACTACTAGGTTTAGGGAGAAATGTGGGGAAAAATAGGATCCGAGAGATGTGGAAAGGTAAAAAGAGAATAAAATTAACTAAGTCCTAAACTTAAAGAGGGAAATGGATTGGACAAAAGGATAGGAGAAAGAGAAGAGTAAAAAAGAGACAAGAAAAAAATGGAAAAACAAAAATTTAAATTTAAAAAGTGAAACACAAAAATTATGCAAGCTTATTAAAGTAATATTGAGAGAAAAACGTGGATAGGATGAGAGGAGGGGAGGAATAGAAAGGAGATATGAAAAACTAAAAATAAAAATACTTAAAATATTATATACATATAAAGAGATAATACTGTTATTACAGAATTTAAGCCTAAGAGGTTTTGAATTAAGTAATAAATTTCTGGATTATGTGTGTACACAACGAGGGATAAGGTCTAATAATCGATGACAGGTATATCTGAAGATGAGCAGAACAGCAATTTAGTCACTCAAAAAAAGAATGAAAGAGAAGAAAAAATAAAAAGAATGAGAAAGAAAGAAAAAGGACCAAAAGTTCAGTAGAAATAAAATAAAAATTTAAAAGAACATACACATGCATATTCACCTAAAATTAAAATTATAAGAGGAAAAAAAGATTAATAGAATACAATTTTTTAAATTAATAATAAAAATAGGTATAAAATAGGGTTCTTTGATTTTTTTCGGGGCGGGGGGGGGGTGAATGGCAAGATCCTGTATCTCCCTTTTGTCCATAACCAATCCCTTGGTGGAGTCTCTGTTCTGCTTGCGGCGTTTGGTTTTCCTGTGGCTTGATTGGTTTCTTAAATCAGTTTGTTTGGGCAAGCAGAAAAATGCTCTACTTTACCCAGAATTTTGTAATCCTCCTCCCAGGCTAGTTCAGTGGGAGGGAGATCTGTTTTGAGTGTCACCAAGAGGAAGATGGCTGTTTCCTCTAGTTTGGATATGCTGTGATGAGGCTAGGTTCTGGGTAGAGTTGAGACCTTTCAGCAAACAGTATCTTTTCCTTGAGGGGCTAGCTTCTGAGACATTCACAGAGCCCAGCCTAGAGCCATTCTCAAGGTTTATGTTTACTGAATTTCAATTGATTATCTAGGCTGCTTTAGGGAGGGGCAGCCTCTGGCTCTGTGTACCCAGTGAAGAAAGACAATCCTTTGGGGGCAGAGTTTTCACTGCCTGGGCTGAGTGACTTCTCCTCCATGGAACAGAGTCTTGGTACCTTTGAATTCTCTGGTCTGCATTCTGTAGGATGAAGATATCTGCTCCTTGTCAGTTCTTACTGGTGTTGAGTAGAATCTATTAGCTTGCTGTGTCTGGCACCTTTGTCCAGGATTCTCTGTGTTGTAGTTATGGAGGCGGCGGCTCACCACCACAGCCGCAGCTACCAGCAAGTGCTCAGATCTGTCTCCTTGCCTGGATTTTCCCTCTCTGGCTAACTCTCTGTACTGTGATGGCACACTTGGTGTAATTCTCCAGCCTAGGACTGTTCACTGGAACAATAAAACTGCTTTCTATGCGAGAGCTTGTTTAGCCTCCAGCTTTTCTCCGCCATTTTCCCGGAACTACTCCTCTTTTTTTTTTCTCTCCAGTATGTTTTTTGTTTTGGAACAAGTGTCATGGACTGTCCAATCATTCAACAGGAAGCTTATTCCATTAATTTAATAGAAAAGGAATACAGCCTTCCTGCATCTCAAGGCAACTTTGAGTATAATGTTAATGTGATAATTCACATCATTGAATTTTCAAAATCGTTTTGATAATTTTTTGTTAAACCATTCATTAAAGAGGTTCCAAATAGCAAGAACAAAAAACAATGTCTTGCTTTCTAAGAATGTTTTAAAAGCTATTAATTCAAGAAAACACCTTCTATTTTTCCAATATTCCACGGTGAAGAATTTCTCTTTTATCATAGCCCTTACTACTGACCCCCTCACTACAAACTTGTAGCTTTATTCAGTTTTATTGTTCCAGGTTTCATTTTGGTACTATCATCTGTAATCTCCTTGCAGTATTTGACAATGAAATTCCATTTGTTGTTAGAGAGCTCAATTCATATTGCCAAAGGCAGACTCATGAGCATATCATAGAGTATAAATTATTGAAAATAATTAACGTGATACTATGCAACTATTCCATCAATTAATATAAGTACCGCATAAATGTGCATCTTCATATAATTTTTAAATGCAAAGTAATTACGTATCTATGTCATAAAATAATTCAGACCACTAGTAGAAGAGACTAAGCTCAACTTTTGCATCATTCCCAATATTTTTTCTAAAATTTTCTTTCTCATTAACTTTCACTGCAAGACCTTCTTTTCCTAGCAATAAGTTATAAGTCATGTCCTTGGATTTTAGTCATCTTTGAGTAAGCTGTTTTCTTTCCACCACCAGTTAGTCCCTCGTGTTAAATACCTGAGGAATAACTTGTCCCAATGCACCTGCAAAAGGAGTATCAAACTCTACTGTCTGTGCTCACTATTCCCTTGCTTTGTTTGGGAATGGGGTATCAGAGACAGGGGTGTCAGTGTTCAGATGGTTGGAACCATGGTGTTATGAATTATGGGTAACAGAAAAGAGTAGTAGAGACTAGGATACCAGGTAAATGGTAACTGTGACTGTAATTTGAGTTACAGAGTCAGGAAATTGATTAGAAGCAACAGTTTTGCACGGGTTGCGGTAGCTAATACAGGCATCCAGAAGTGTTTAGCAGGGAAAAGGAAACATAAACAAAGTGAAAGAGTAAAAGTTGAGAGGGATTGTGGGGCACAATCAGGGTAAAAGGTCATGGGTGTGCAAACTGGGTAGCTAGTACTATGGTAGAAGCAATTGGCATGGTGGCCTGATGTGGTGCAGAGCTCTGGGTTTGCCTCTCCAGTTTTGGCTGTTAGATCTTTAGGGAAACTACCTCTAGCATCTCATTATCAGCTTGTTGTGTTCAAACACGTGCCATCTATAAATATCTACTCCAAGTAGATTGCATTCTTTGACACCAGCTATAAGATCTTTGCTCTAAGCATCCTGAGACCACACTCCACAATGCTGCAGAACAGCCTCCACATAGTGAGTTGCAATCATCTCATACAACTCTTGCTGCTCCTCTCCAATGTCAATTATCATGGTAGCAAGGGATCTGAGATGTGCTCAGCAGCAGTGCTCTTTGTAGCTACCAATTCTTACCCTGTCATTCTGAGAGCTCCCTAGAAATGGGCAAGAGCACTTGCTGATGTTCTTCCAACTTCTCTCTGTGGCTTTGCACAACCAGACTGTTGTACCTCAGATGGGTTACCTTGATGTCCTGGTGGCCTTATATGTGCTCTATCTTCTTTGTCTAGGTGCTCTTCTGCTTTAGCTGCCTCTCCTTTCCCTTCCAGGTAGCTCGCTTCATCTTCACATCCTTTGAATTCTGCTTTATATCAACCTGTGGCTTTCACACCAAGCCCTTCCACTTTCTCGTCTACCTCTCTAGCTGTGAATCTGGCACAATAAGTTACATGTATGTTCTGTATCTGTTTATCAAGATTTGAGCTGGTATCTTGGTGGTACTAGCTAACTGAGAACATGGGGAGCTTCTTGAATACTCCCCTGCCACTCACTCACTGCTCATTGAGAAAAATGCAAATGTGTTGTAGTCATTCTTTCCTTCTCCATTTCTGGTGAATAAAGTGAAGTCAAAATGGAGCTACCAGACAGCTGCTATGTCAGCAAGTGACCAAACCAAATATAATATACTGAGGGTATACTTATCAAGTGTAGTAGGATAAATGCACATATTTGTGGATAGTTCTAATGGCTTTCATCAAACTAGTTATTTTATGTCCAAAATGGCAGAACAATGTTAGGCTGTCCCCGAGATCTTCCTGTTCCTGAGGACTCTTACGTACAACTCAGACCTAATGATATGGGTGAATAAGAAAGTAGGTGAGTATGGATTAGTATTCTGATGGTGTGCTAAGGTTTTGTCTTGTCATAACTATGATGAAATCAATGTCCTTTCTCTGACTTTCACCATATCTCTTTATTTGGCATAATTGGCAGATTTCCTAGTGTGTCATTTTCTCCTGTTAGTTCAGTGCACAAGTTTAAACATTAAGTATGCCAAACCATGGGTTTCCATTGTCCTAGCAGATGCTTTGCCTTCTAGGACCTTCCTTCCAGGTAACTCTCTCTTTAGCATATTGCACAATGTCCCAATCAATGAAATAATTTTGAGCCTTGGAGAAAATCTCCATTTATAAAGCAGTACACATAAGAAGCAGAAGATGCCCTACACTCAAATGCTCCGGGAGAACAGAGTGTAAGGGTGTCTACACAGTTGGGAAATAATATTCTGGGGGTGGACATGGATGAGTTTAGCTAGCAAACTTAGTAGCAAACTTAGAAGTAATTATAAGTTTCTGAATTACTAACCTTACTTCCTTCTGCACCTCAGGTACAATTCAGGAAGTGGTGGAATGTTTATGATCACAAAAAGGAGTTTTTAATCCCAGGCCCAAACTCTAAGTGTTCTTGTTACATCTTCCCACCTGCCCCTGATGTAAATGGTCAGAAGGACAAAGAGGAAAGGAGCCCCATGCTCAAGAATATAAATGGAGCTTACAAGTAACTGCAGTCTCTGACTTTCTATTTTGACGGTAAGATAAAAGGCAGTTTGGGTTTTATGAAATCAGTTTCTAGGCTCTACGGTTCCTTCAGAGCTTCTTTCCCTCCTTCTATGTTTTGACAGCAACAGTTAGTACAGTACTTCTGTCTCTAAGGGGCAATCCTTCTCTTCACACAATGCTTAAAGTAGACAATAGATGGAAGTTGTCATTAAATCAAAAAGTATGAAATAGCACACAGTGAGTGCTTTCCCTAAATTCTTGGACCTAACAAGTTCCCACTTCTGAAGAGAATGTGACTATGGGTGAGTACTAACAATTTCCACTGAATGGTGCGCTTAGAACACTTTTCCCAAGGCAGGTTCTGTCCAGGTTATTAGGATGACTGAGATCTACTGGATCAATGAACTTACAGACAATGCAAGACAGAAAAGTCTAAGAGATTGAGTCCCAAAAGAAGAAACTAGACCAAGAAGAGAAAACTTATCATTGCTGGAAAAGGAGGAAGACTTAACTAGGAGAATGTTTTTCTTAATACAGACAGGGGTATATTTATAACAAAGTTCTAAGTTGTGGCTCATCAGTTGAAACTATCAAGTCAAACCTCACTAAAGCTAAAAAATAAAACTTATATAATTAAAAATAACTATTTGGATTTCAGTACTAACATCTGCTTTAAGGGATGTGATTGTGGTGTGTGTGTGTGTGTGTGTGTGTGTGTGTGTGTGGTGTCTGAGATTATGTATGGAACAGCATTGGTTCTTGAAAATCATCATATTGACACTATCTTTTACGTTTCCCATTCAAGTCTGGTGGCGTTGTAGCTCTACCACATGAAACACACAATTCTCGCTTTCTTCTGTTTAACTGGAGATAAACATGTAATGAATATGTCAACCTGGGTTGGTTTCAAACTATGATATTCAGATCTTACTCTCTGTCGTAGGTAAGACATAAAAACGATTCACTGTGCTCAGCCTTGTATTTCCAATGGGTTACTTAATCTTTCTGAATCTCGGCTTCTTCCTGTGGGGAAAGTGAAAAGAATTACTTTGTGGACCTTAGACTTGGGTGAGAGTTATGACTGGGTGCAGGAAGTATATGAGTTTGGGATGTGTGTACAGAGAAAACTACTGATGTTTATATTGAAATGTATTCCAGGAATTGGAAACAAGAGGAATTTTTCTTTTCTAGTTTATCCATTTATGGGCATTGAGGGAGTCAGAGAAATTCAAGGAGAACAGGGAAACAGAGGCAGCACTTGTACTCTGTAGATACTGTATTCACAATGAGCTATACCACTGTGGACAGGGACAGGAGGGATGGGATTGTCAAACAAGAAATGAACTCATTACCTGACTTACAATATGTTTATCTGCATGTACACTCTCTTAACAATAACAATTTTAAAAAACAGGTTGATGATTTTCTCCTCCAGTTTTTGTAGGTTCCCTTAAGTCTCAGGCCCACCAATGGAGTTTTTGAAGGTCAATTTATTTGATAATTATCATAAAGACATAATTTCTTAAGAAATGTTATAAAAAGTATTTCATTCTTAGTACCGGTTTCTCTTTGAGTGGCAATTCTACATGTTGTTGGCAGAGCTGATGTTTTACTTTCTGTTTTTAGTATTTTTCAGGTGCTGTATCTTGGCACCCTGCCCCTACCCAAAATGGTAATCAACTTTGAAATTAATGTACTTGAGTATGACTTTCATTTATTTATTTAATTTGTTGTTGATGGTGAACTCTGGGCCTGGTCACTGTCCTTCAGCATGTCAGCTCAAGACTAGTGCTCTAGCTTTTTCTGCTTAGGTGGTGCTGTGGAATCAATCCTAGGGTCTTGTGCATTCAAGATAAGCTGTCTACCACTGATCCACCTCCTCAGCCCTTACGACTGGTATTTTTGTGCATGTGTTTATCAAGCAAAGCTATTGAGCAAATGCATTCATTTGAAACTAGACATATTCAAAATTATGAATTATCAGATATTTTAATGAATAAAACAGTTATCATTGTTACTAGGAATTGTTTGTCTCCTCACGCTATAAACATGGAGGAGGTATTTTAAACTAAAAATACAAAATAAATTTTAAGATCTTGGTGCAAACAAATCTGTCCAGGTGTTATTACAATAAACAGAGAATTCAAAATGATTTTTCTTCATGAACACAGACATCAAAGGTCTTATAATACTTATTGCAAATTGCAAATTAAAGGGAAAATCAGTCAGGATTTAAAAGTTTTATTTCATGTTAATTTTTGAAGAGGAAACAAAGATACTAGGTGACAGACTAAAGACAAAGCAATATCAGAGCCCTTATGCTCAATAATAAATAAGAAGCTTTAATTGAAAAATTGAGTTGGAATGTGCACATCAGGCAAAGGCAAGCAATCAGATCATACAATGAACCAAAACACACCATAATTATATCTCAGAAAAAGGAGACAAGTTCAGACCAGACATTCTTATCCTTGATTTCAATGATACACATACACATACACCCCTCTACACACACATACACAAGAATGTATGCAACAGCTCAACCTACTCACATATATTCAACATGAATCAAAGATCTTCCTGTAATATTTGAAACTTTAAAACTTTCAAGTCTTGTAAATAATTGATAACAGATGCATAAGCAAGTATTTTCTGAATAAACTCTGCTATGGAAATGAGAGTTCATGATGGTTATAACTACTTAAACATCTCTGAATCTTGAAAGAATTAAACAAGAGACAATTTGAATTTTGGGACTATGTTTCTACCAGCTATTCTTCAAAGGCTTAATAAGATGTTACAAAATCCAAAATTAAATATCAAATTAATACAACTAATACTTGTGTAAGTGAAGTGAAAGACACTGATCAGAGACCTATGCTGCCTCCATTTCTAAGCCGGCTGCACATTGTGGAACCTTTGATTCTGCTGGGCCAGGTCCACAGTTGTCTTTCCCAGAGCAGTGGCCCCGCTGGGGTTGGCACTGGGAGCTGTGTGGAGAGGAGAGGAGGCCTCGCGGGAGGCCGAGCTAGGGTTGAGGATGGGGGTAGTAGGGAGAGTACAGGAGGCCCTGGCAGAGGCTGGTGAAGGGAGGAAGGAGTCAGTAGGCCAATGGCTCAGGAAGCAGCAGCCCCAAATGCAGCTGGGTTCTGGGGAGTGCCTGTGAGGTGTGGAGTTTGGCCCCTGGGGCCTCGGAGTGTCTGGGTGAGGAGAGGAAGGAGTCTCAAATCCCACCCAAACAGGCGATGAGAAATGAGATCACCAGTGGCTGATGAATTTCAAGAAAAAAGGCAGGCACTTGCAAGGGGGGTGGTCAGTGGCTATAGGTATGTCCACAAACTAAGGCATCAATCTAGCTTGTGGTTACAACTATTAACATGAGGTATTGTTTGTAAACATAGTGATAATTGAATCCCTTATTGTTAGAGATCTGAAGGGAGTAATAGTCATTAGAACCATAACACAGACATCCATCTTGTCTCCAAATCTTAATATTTTAGTGTCCAACAGCTCAAACTTAAATACTCTTGAGATAACTCATACCCCTGTCTTCCCTTGACTGTTTGACCTTTCCAGAGCACAGTTTCAGCCTTTTGATTGTTGTTTGCGATGGCTTCCCAATCTATCCTTTTCCAAGTCTAACAGCTTAACTTCAGAATCCCTCACAAGTACTGTGACAGATGTATTATTTTGAAAACTATATTTTTTCTAGGATAGGTTCAATTTTAAAATTATATTTTATTTCAAAAATACTGTACAGAGTGGTTACAGTTAAGTGAGTAAGGTACATTCCTTATTGAATATTGTTACCCACTCCATTGTTGTTCTCCTATCACTTCCCATCCCCCACAACTCCAACCCACCCCAAAGTTGTAAAGTTCACTTCCGATATAGTGTCTTTTGAATATCATTGTTGCAATGGGTCACTCTTTGTACTTCTTTCATCACTATAATTTTTCCCTTTCCTTCTCCAAATCAGATAAATGTATATACAAAGTTGAAGGTACCAGAATCAAGACAGAGCTTGCCAGGGATAAACCAATGGCAAAAGACAATTGAAATAAAATAAGATCTAGATGCTCTACTTTACCGACATCAAGGTTGATATCTGAAAAAAAAAAAGAATTTTTTTCTATGTCTTAGAGTTCATTTCAATTAGCATAATTTTGGAAGGTCAAATGTACATAGCTCTGGAACCAGCAATCCCACTCCTGGGCATTTGTCGATATGATCTCAAGCTAAAATACACTAAATCTACAATTAAGTTTCTGGCAGCATTTTTAGAACCATCAAAATGCCCCTCCATAGATGAATAGATCAAGTAAATATGATGTATATACACAATGGAATTTTATGCTTCTATCAGAAAGAATGACAAAGCACCTTTCACAAAATAATGGAAAGATTTGGAAAACTATCATATTATGTGAAGGAAGCCAAACTCCAAGAAGCATAGGTTCCATGATTTCCCTCATTTTATTAATTAATATATGCTTAGGATAGTCCTTAAACTCTTACTATTCCTTTTTTCTCTCTCCCTCTTCCTCTCTCATTCCATTTGTGTGTGTGTGTGTGTGTGCATGTGTGAGCATGCATGCATGCATGCACACACAGTAATTAAACTTGACTCGGAGCCTCAAATTCTTGCTTGGTTTTTTCACTCATGACTGACTGAGTCTGTACTATTTGAACCAAGGTTTCACTCTGCTTTTATTGAATAATTGAACATAAATGTCTCATTGATTGCTACTCTAGCCATCTGTGAAACATGATCTTCCAATCTCAGGCTCGTGACTAACTAGGAATAGGGATGAGGCACTGGTATCCTCTATTGTCTTTTGCTTTGTTTTGTTTTTGTTTTTTGTTGATTTTGTACATCCAAAATCTGTAAGGAAAACAAATCATTTATAATCAGGACTATTGCCATAAAATGTGTGTTGTTTAAAGATTACCTTAATAATGGTATGCTTTTGCATTCACATTATGTGATTTGATTTTTTGAACTCTATTGTTGCAAACAGTCAAGTCACTTATATACAATTTGAATCTTCTTGTCTTGGTTTTATAGTTTGTTAGGTGTTTCAAAACAGAATTTATCAAGGTTTAACTCTGCACTACTGAAGCAAGACCTTTATGATTATTCAATGTCTTGTAAATATATAAGTTCTTCACTTCTTGTGGCACCATATGAGTACAGGTAGCTTCCTATAATACCTCCACATAGTTTAGACCTCAATGCCATGCACTCTTCTGCCAAATATGCAAGGGCATTCTTTGTAATTCTCCTTGCATTTTCACTGTTCTTGTCTCTACTCTCCCATGCTAAGTCCTGTGATGATCTTGTTGATTTTCTCTCTGTTACATTCATCTTTGCATCTTGGGAACTACTATTAATCACTACTGTACTTCTATCCATTCTCCTTGTGCTTCATCTTGTACGCTTCTCACAGCGGAGGGCCAGAGATTGGGGATATTTTTTTCACTCTTGCTCAGACATCTATCTTTACTTTCTAGCAGTACATTCATTGAATTCTTTCTGTAAAGTCTAATGTCTTGAAAATGATTACTGCATTTTCATGACTTTGTTATTTGGCATTAGATAAGAACATATGTGAGTAACTAACTTAGGTAAAAGAAGATTGCAATCAAGCTTCAATAGATGTTGTTCATTGGATAATATTTACTTCATGGTCTGCTTGCCTGCTTCCTTTTCACTGTTTATTTTTCAATGTAGCCTTTTCTTCTGGAAAGTATTTATAGGCCTACCTAGTGAAGAGCAATTCCTACTGTAATTAGACATTAATTTTATTCCAACATCATTTCATAGATCCTTCTGAGTATTTTCAGGGTCTGTATAATAGTGTTTCACATTCTTAGATATGTTTTAACATCGATGCATCCAGTGCTAAAGATACATTGCTTAAGTCAACATTTTAATGACAGAAAGGAAACCATGCTGCAAACTCACTATATGACAATTTTCTGGTTTTTAATTCTTTTAGATTAGAATTGATACTGGAGAACGAACATTCTGTGTACAATTTTATATTTTCCTAATTATTTTAGTATACTTTCCAACATTGTATAAAGTTAAAACATTACTATTTACTTAGTTTTAGGATTTCAAAAGTGGTCAAAGTAAAAGTTCTATTCATTCATATCTTTAAGACAATGTTGTCAATTATGACCAAGTGAGACATTTTAAAATTTTATTTGTGGTCCTTAATGTTGGTGCTTGGGAATCAGTTCTAGTCCTTCATCTGCTTAGTCTACTTTGTGCCTATGAGCCTGATTTGACCTTTGGTTTTATTTTCACTCAACTGGAATAAAGAAAAAATTCACTAGGAAGGAATTATTACTTGGTTACTTTATCCAGTATCTCTCGCATACCTAAAAGTTATATGAGTCTACACTGACAGAAAATGCTGTTCTTATATGGTATTTATTAGTGGTAACTGTTTATTTTTTGTAGCCTCACTCTTCACTAAGTATTGTCCCTTTCCTATTCCCCCTTCCCATAAAACTTGACTGGAACCACTGGAAACCCACTTCCAGGCAGCTTCCTCTTAAAATGCCTAACCTTAACTAATGTACCTCCTGGTAGACCTGCTATAAACTTTCAAAGGCCTGACTGCAACCAGACTCCTTCCTGAAAGCCCTCCTCTGTTATAGGGAATTCCCTCTTCCACTCCACCCTTTCCTGAAATCCCTGCTCTGCACCACCAGAAACAAGGCCACATCCATATCTCCTTCCATGTCCCGACTTATTGCACCAAGAACTCAGCCTACATCAGGGTCCTCCCTGAATTCCCCACCTCATCCACCAGATACCCCGCCCCTAACTATTCTAGTCCCTCATAGTTCCATTGCTCCCCTATTCTAGTACCTCCAAGCTCCTCCCATCCCTTTCATACCCCAACCCCAACCAGCATTCTCCCTCAATCCCCTCCTGGTTTCATCAGAAACTCCGCCAATAACTAGCCTACTTCTAAGTGGCCTAACCTCTCAAACACAGCCATGAACCTACCTCTTCCCACAAAGCCTATCCTGCTATACCAAAAACCCTTCACCTCCCCTATAACTGCCCTTGAAGCCCCGCCTCACTTGGTCAGAGCTTCTTGCACAGCCCATCTCCTGCCTGGAAAGCCAGCCCTGCTCCAACACAAGCCTCTCTACCTCCCACATCTACCCTCTCAATGCCCTGCCTTGCTCCACAGATAAACCCACCCCCTATTGGCTCCTCCCTCAGATCCACACCCTCCTACACCAGGTTCCCGTCCCATAATTATTCTACACCATTGCAGCCCTTCCACTCCTTCTCAGAGCCCCTCCTCCAACTAGCCCCATGGCTCTAAACACTGCCCTGCTCCTGAAAAACCCCACTAGAAAACCCCCAGCACACTATGACATTTCTGGACACCCACATTGCTCCACTAGAAACCACTGCTCCAGTTGACCTCCTTCTGGAAGCCTAGAAAACCCCCACCACATTATCCCATCTCTCGACACCCACATTGCTCCACTGGAAACCACGGCACCAGTTGGCCTCCTTCTGGAAGCCTCACCAGGCTCAACTGTAAATCCTTGTCCCTCCATAGTCCCTTTTGGAAGGTTGCTTTGCCATACCTGAAACCCTGTCCAAAGTCCATGTCCTGCCTTGCAAGACTAAAATTCCCACCCAACCTTAGTCCTCTTTGCGAAGTGGTGACTGGCTACAACAGGAACCGCATCCCAAGTAGTCTAGTGCACTGGATCCTATCACTGCTCTCACAAAGCCCTGGTTCTGAAAAACACCTCCATACATTGGGACTATATTCTGCTCTACCAGAAACCTCACCTCCACCCTAATACATTTCCCAAAGGCCTGACATTCTCCATCAGAAACTCCACCCCTTACTAGCCCACTTCTTCCTAGTATTACCATGCCCTCTCAAAGCCAGACCCTGAAAAGCCTCACCCTCAATTTTCCACATTCTTGTCAGCCTCTTGCCTCAATTTCCTGCCCTGTCTGATGGGAAACCTCACTCTACATATCCCACAGTGCTCTACCTGCACCCCTCCTCTAACTAACTTCCTCATTTGTAGCCTTGTTCTTTCTTCTCAAAGCTCTGCCCCAAACAGCCTCCTCCCCAGTGACCAGTCCTTCTTCCACTGAAAAACAGTCCACCTGCCAGGGCTCCATCAGAAACCCCACTCCTCTTTTATCCATGAACGTCCCATCTAGTAACTTTTATTACAAATGTGATTTTATACTGGCCATAGAATTCATACTAATCAATATGATAGGAAAGCAGTATTGCAAAAAGGCAACAATAATTAGATAGCTCTTAGATGCCTTAGTCTAGTTTGGGGTTCTGTTACCTGGCAGATACATATTGTGTGAAAATATGTGAAGGTGATTCCCCTTATTGGAAAGCATTCTTTGAAGTATCAGTAAGGTTTCATGAGTGATCATTTTATTTCCAGAAAATTCGTGCACATTTGTGCCCATTAACTCCAAAAAATATTAGTTATTTTAAATCCTCTGGTTTCGTTGAGGGAAGAGTATTAGTGTGTAAAAAGATGAGTTATAACTCATCTCTCTAATGAATAATTTTGGAGTTTCTTACCTTACTATGTACCAGAGATTTTAGTAACAGAAATTCTCTACCAGAATCCATTTTGAATTTCCTTCCACTAAAGTGCCCTTTGGAAAAGTTTAAAGTGAGATTATACAGGTGAAATGCCAGAAATAAAAACGTATTTGTGATCATAACAAAATTATGATGAAGACCTCTCCCAATATGCTTTTTATTTTCTAACAAAAGGAACGTAAACCTATTTAACTGCAGACTTTCTGAAGACTAGAAGACAAAAATATAAGAAATGGCCTGTTATATCATGGTGCTGAAAACAAAACCAAAACAAAGATAACATAATGAGACAGAAGGGAATGAGGAACTTGTACATGAGATATATAGTGTAAAAAATACAGTGATTCAGGAAAAAAATAATTTTGATTGTGGTGTCTTGTTGTTCAATGTATTTCATTGTAAATATTGCTCTTTGTTAAGCTGTGATTTAATATAGGTCTCAGCAGGTATCTGCCCAGGTAATTCTGTAGTTAGTCTATTTCATCATTTCAAGATCATCAGGATGAAAAACTCCACACACCTTAAGACACACCTGCAACAGCAGTAGACATACCCTCCTACTGGTCCAACAGTGTAAACCAGACCTGTGTTTTACCGAGCTTTGTATGTGGTATGGTATGGTTTATTCAGGCTGAAGAGCTAAAGTAACTCCAATTTGAGATTAACCCCACTATCTTTTGCTAGGCTGCCCTCAGAGTAACCCCAAGAGAGAGACAAAAAACACAGGCTGCCACCAGCCCTGCCCACCCTTAAGAAAGCAGAGCAGTTGCCCAAATGTTCGACGAACAAAACATACTAATAGTTCAGAAAAAGGGCAGAGTGGTTATTGTGGGCTCAAAATAATCATGTAACAATTTGTGTGGAAATTCCTTAAACTTGTTTGTTTAATACTATAAAAGCTGTGCTGATTTTGTGCTCGGGGACTCTTAGAATCACCAGTTTCCTGGTGTGCGGGGGACCAAGCTAAAGCTTGCAAATAAACGACTCTTTTGCTGTTCGCATAGGTAATGGTCTCCAGTGGTTTTTGGGGGTCCCAAGTCCATACAACATTTCTGGGGGCTCATCTGGAACCTGCCTCATAGGACCCTCTAGACGCCCCACCACAGAATCCCAAAAAACCCAGCTCTTAAGTCAAGGTATTGCCGTTCTGTATATTTGGTTGCCAGCAGGTTCTGTATCTGTAGTTCTGGTTTCCCGAGGGGTCTATACACTGGTTGGCAAGGTGGCTTGGTAGACACGCTATAAGACTGCCAATGGGGTCTGTGAGTAGAAGTCCCCAGACCCCTCTGGGTAGATTGCTGTTTAGGACGGACATTTTTGGGAAACTATAAGTCTGTAGACTGGCACTTTTTGGTTGGCAATTTACAAAGCTGCAGTATGCCTTTGTAAGTTGTGTCTTTGTGTTGAGTGTTCTGTTTGTCATTTGAGTTTTATCTTAGCCTTAGGCCTTGGCCCAGGGAGGTCGGAGTATGGGGGAGAATCTGTAAGTCCGAGGGGATTGCCTCTAGGGACTGATTTCCCTAGCCCCAAAATGACTTGGACTTCTCTTCCCCCTTGGAAGGCCCCTGGGTCAACAAATGTTGATGGGATGTCACCCCATTCACTGAGACCTTATTGTTCTCTGTTGTATGTTTCTGGAGATAGGGAAGTTCTGGTTGAGAGTGGTAGGCTCACTCAGCAGACTCTGTATTCAGGTTGCTGAGTGAGAATGACACAGAGTTCTGGTAGGGATAAACTCAGCCTTTGGTTATTGTCTTCTCTAGTTCTGTTTTAGAATTTGTACCAGTTTTAAATGTGGGTTTTTGGTTTTAGTGTTTTTGTTATTTATTTGAAAATCTCTGGGGAAATAAAAATTCCAGCCTCCATCTGAGCTCAGTCACATAGAAAGATGTGTGCCTGTTTTGATTTTTCAGCTAGTCCTGACAATGGAAAGTGCTCTTGTCTAAAATTGGATAAAAGTGGATGAACAAGTTTACACACCCACCAACAATGCAGTAAGGTTCCCTTCTGTTCACATCCCCTCCAGCAGCTGTTGTTATTAGAGTTCTTGATTATAGCCATTCTTACTGGGGTGAGGCGCTATCTCAATGTTGTTTTGATTTGCATTTCTTTTATGGCTAGGGAGTTTGAGCATTTCTTCATGTGTCTTTTGGGCATCCTTCTTTCCTCTTCAAAGAAGTTTCTCTTTAAGTCTTTAGCAGAATTATTTATTGGGTAGTTGTTTCTTTGAAGGTTTGTTGTTGGGGAATTTAATCTTTTGAGTTCCAGGTATATTTTAGATATGAGACCCTTGTCTGTTTTAAGGCTAGTGAAGATCTTCTCCCAATACATGGGCTTTCTGTTGATCTTGCTAGCTATGTCCTTTGCCATACAGAAGCTCGGAAATTTTATGCAATCCCGTTTGTCCAACCTTTCTTTGATTTGTTGTGTTTCTGGATCTCTATTTAGAAAATTTCCTCCTGTGCCAAGGAGACCTAGGGTTTCTCCTACATAATCCTATAATGATTTCAGAGTGTCTGCTTTGACTCCGAGGTCTTTGATCCATTTGGAGTTGATTCTGGTGCAGGGTGATATATAAGGATCTAGCTTTAGTTTTCTACAAGTAGTTAATCAATTTTGGCACCACCATTTACTGAAAAGGCTCTTTCTTCCATCTATTTTTTTAGCTCCCTTATTGAAGATTACATGGCTAAAGTCTGTGGGTTCATTTCTGTGTTTTTGGTTCAATTCCATTGGTCCTGAGGTCTGTCTTGTGCCAATACCAAGCTGTGTTAATTACTATGGCTTTGTAGTAGAGTTTGGAACTTGGTATTGATATTCCTCCAGCACTGTTCTTTCTGTTGAGAATTGTTTTAGCTATTGGGGGTCTTTTATTGTTCCATATGAATTTTTTGATTGACTCTTCTATTTCCTTGAAGAATGAGGTTGGAATGTTGATAGGTATCGCATTGAATTTGTAGATAGCCTTGGGAAGTATTGACATTTTCATGATGTTGATCTGTCCAATCCAGGAACATGGGAGTTTTTGCCACTTTCTTAGTTCTGTTTTATATTCCGTTTTCAGGTTTTGAAGTTTTCATCATAGAGGTCCTTCACTTTTTTGGTTTAGTTAATTCCTAGGTATCTTATTTTTTGTGGAGCTATTCTGAATGGAGTTGCTCTCCTAATTTCAGCCACACTTTTCTCATTGTTGGAATACAGAAAAGCCATTGGTTTTTGAGGGTTAATTTTATACCCTGCTACATTGCCAAAGTTTTGAACCAGCTTGAGCGCCCCTATGACCCAGCAATCCCACTTTTGGACATTTACCCAAATGTTCACAAACAAGACCACACTAAAGCTACCAGCATAACTACGTTTACTGCAGCATAATTTACCATAGCTAAGATATGGAACCAACCCAGATGCCCCCCAGTAGATGAATGGATCAAGAATATGTAGTATATACACACAATGGAATGCTAAGCCTCCATCAGAAATAATGACATTGCCCCATTTGTTAGGAAAAGGAAAGACTTGGAAAAAATTTTGTTAATTGAAGTAAGCCAGGCCCAAAGAAACATAGGTCCCATGGTTTCACTTATTTGCACTAACTAGTATATGTCTGTGTCAAGCAGAAAAAGTCAGATAATTTGAATACATATTCAAATATTTTTTTCTTTCATGGGATTGTTTCTAACACATTTATAAGGTTATTTCTTCATTGCTTTGTATGTCCCTCCCCCACGGTATAACCCCTGCTTTCACTGTATTTGATGTCAGTATCATTTGTGGAGGGCAAGGGAAAAAGCAAATCGTTTAAATAGGGATACAGGTGGACCTATTTGAACAATGAGATATACAAGCCGTTATGTATATAAAATGAACTTTACAACTTTGGTGGTGAGGGGGAGAAGGGGAGGAGGATTGGGTTGGGGGGTGGGGAGAGGATGGGAAGGGATGGGAAGGCGAATCAAAGGAGGAGCCTACAATGCTTAATAAGAAAGATACTCATTATCTTGCCCATGTAATTTTAACCCCTCTGTACAGTACTTTCACAATTAAAAAAAGCACATTAAGAAGAAAAATAAATAAATAAAAATAAAATTGGATAAAAATGAGGACAGTTTAGTTTCAGGTGATCCCCCACCCCCGAGCCTTCCTCCAACAGAAGTGAGTCAAAGATCAATTGGTGAAATGACTTGCTAAACAATCAGGCCCTGAGAAAATGAAGCTCTACAAAATTACTTAGTTTAAAAGAAATATTGTCTTAAATTTTTGTTAGAAAACTTTAGAAAATATATGTAAAACTGATTTTGATTTTTGGGTGCTTAAAGATCTGAGTGTGTTTTGTATGTGTTTGTGAACATATTCATGATAGAAATTGTCAGCATGATGTAACAATTGGGTGAGATTAAGTTTAAAATTCAAAAGGTTATGAGGTTTGGCCATTACCGAAACATTTTTAAAGCATTTTCACATGGTTTTAAATAGCTTTTTAAGGATATTTTAACTTTAAAATTAGAAAATCTGGTATTTCAGAATGCATAAGGCTGTATATACTGTAATCGAGATACCTGGCTTAACAAAAAGGAGAAACTTAGAAGCTAACAAAAAACCTATCTTTAGGAGTGAACAGTGAACAGGCAGAAGTGCAGTTCAGCTGGTCATGCATGGTGGAACAGGCCATGGGAAGTCCACCCATGGTGAAAGAGGGCAAACTGGCTCAATAGCAGTTCATCTAACCCTAAAGAGTCGGATTGTGTGTGTGCACATTCCACAGGAAGGGCCAAGTGGCCCCTCTTTATTCTGTCCCTTTTCCCTTCACATAGACACTGGAAACATGAGGGTAAAAATGAATGATGTAAAGATCTGATTAGCATTGCTAAAACTGCCCCTTGGATGTGTTAAAATTAAAATTGAGAAGGCCTTAAAAAGAGGGTTAAAATTTTATTTGTATAATGTGATTTGCTCTCAATAACATTCTGCCATTGTGTATATTTTTTTAAAGACATAAAGGTGTTAAGTCTAGCTCCTTGGTACAGTGATGGTGATTGTAATTTTTGCATTAAGAAAAATATTATTTGAGTTTAAAAGTTTTCATGTGTATCTGTTTTAAAACAAGCAGCCAAGAGGAAATTGGTGAAACACTTAGCCTTGAAAGTTCAAAGGATTTTTCAAAATGCAACTAAAAACTAAAGTATAGAATATTAAAACAGAGATTAATAGGAGGCTTATAAATTAGGAATGGGTTTCTGTATATAAAGTTTAAATGTATAGTTGTTCTAAACATTTGCCTCAAAGTGCAAAAAGGAAAAATTAGGATTACCAAAATAATTGTTTAATTCCTATTTCAGTTTGCTCTCATGGTTTTTTGTAACAGTTCTCATCAGGCCCAAAAAAAGGGGTGAGGATTTTTGTCAGTTTGTCAGACGTAACTTTGGCTCTTAACATGTTTCAGGTAAGAATATGCTTAAAACTACTTCTATGTTGACCCCCCCCCCGTTGCTTTTAATTGGAGTAAAGTGGCCTTTTATGAGACTCATTGATGTGTAACTGGTTTGATTCCAGCCCGGGCAGAAAAAGTCCGTGTGAGACTATCACCTCTACTCAGCCACCAGAAGACTGAAAGAGCAAGCAGACCTACTTTAGGATTCAATGTGACAGAGTGCTAGCCTTGATCTGTAGAGCTGAGGGACAGCACTCAGGCTCCGAGTTCAAGTCCAGTGACCAACTAAGAGAAATGCCAATGAGCCATTTTTCCCAGTGTGTAGAAGACATTACTTGGATGAAAGCAATTGAGAAGCATCCAGATACAGTAAGCCTATGCTTGGATGACAGAAATAATGTCAGATCCTAGAGTCATTTGTGTGTGGACCTTCAAAAATTGGTCAGAGCCAGGAGGTCATGGAAAGATAGTTTGTAAGCATGCCTAATGTCTATGACTATCTACCTTGTAAGAGACAGGAACTTGTCAGTCATCTGTGATAGTACTAAAAGGCTAAGGTTGTAAAATGTGGAGGATAGTTTAGATCGCAACCCCTGTTACTGCCAAAAGCTCTAATTGGCAGTAACTTTTGAGCTGACACCAGCTTCATGAAATTCATCTGCTCAGGAAAAGTTTGTATACCGGAGAGTTTTTTCTATTGATATATGTCTGAAGGCCTGCATAGGTAAATCAGACATTGTTAGGATTACAAGAGATCACATTCCTAAGCCATCCTGAAAGATCTTTTTGCAAAGCAGAAGGCTAAATAAGCAGCATTGCTATAGCCAGAAAAAAAGGTCTGTGCATTTGTCAAAAGTTAAAATGTTGTTCTTAATGACAGCTAACCCTGGTAACCTCTTTGTAAAATAGGCTAAGATTATAGGTTCCTGGTTAGGTATGATCAGCACCCCTGAGTCAGCTTGAAGAAGTGACAGAAGATGAATCTTCGCCCATCATACCCATTTAAGAACAAGGGACCAGAGTATCTTTTTCAAAAAAGTGACAAAATAGACAGAATAGATAGAAGGAAAAGGCATGGGAAATAATAGTACAGGCCGGAGCCCTCTATATTGCCTAGAAAATCCTAATCTTATTAAAATTACAATCTAGTTTAAAAAATTGTCATCTTGGTTAATTGTCTTGGGCTACTGTGTAAATAGTCTTAAAAAAATTAGTTGAGTCATAGCCTGCCAAGCCTATGCAATGAATCCTTTACCAGTCTTTGTAGGAATTTGCAGCCCAGAACCAGGTGTGACAGTCCCTTGAAGCCACAGAGAGTCCCTGCTGCTGCTGCTGCACACCCTAATGAGTAAATTTCAACGACAGCTTGACAGTTACCTGGAGGAAATCTACATCATCACCTAGACCATCTCCACCCTGGTAAAAGTAGACTGAACTCCTGCCTGATTCCATCACCTGAGAATGCTTTCTGGTTGAAAGCTGCTAAAACTAAGATCTTGTGGGACATTCTTTTGGTGATATCCAGTAACCTCTCTACTCCCACAGTGGATATTTGGGGCAAGGATATCATTGCCTTTCCTTAGGCACTTCAGGGTCACAGCCTAGTTTGGCTCTGCTATGGTAATTATCTGCTTCCTCCTGGGTGTGTTTGAAAGATAGAGGAGAGAATTTTTTTTTAATCTATGGTGGTAAGAGGAGGAATGAGACCCAGCCCTAATCTTAGCCTTTAAGTCTTGCAAGCTTTTCATCCCACTGGTGCCTTAAGGCTTTCTAAGATAACTTGGTTCCACAAATCAAAGGAAAAATTTGCGGTTTTAAACTCTAGTCACAAAGGAGCTCAAGGAACTGTGAAGAATAGGAGTGTAGTAAAGAAAGTTTTAGGAAGGAATTGGGGAAAAATTGATATCCTCTAGATAAGAAAGGATTTAAAAAGTAAGGATTGTCTTAAATGTTTGTAAAGAAGACAAACCTCAGAAAGTTTAAGTATGTAGCAAATGGTATGAGTATGTCTTAAAATTGGAGCTTTATGAGTTCAGCTGGTATAAAGGTAAGTTAGCTGTGGGATACGGAGTCAGGATTGCTGGAAGAAAATGTAAGGAACTTTGGTACTGTTAAATTTTGTTACTCACAATTGGACCTTGTAGACCCTGTAGATCAGCACAGTCCATCTATTATTTCTGAGATCCCAATACTAAACTGTAAATATAGAAGACTGTGCCAATTAAGGGACCATGATTGGTCCCTGATGCTCTAGAAGAGGAGAGAATGAAGAGCCACAGTAACTCCAATTTGAGATTGCCCCCAACAACTTGTGCTAGGCTGCCCTCAGAGTAACCCCGAGAGAGAAAAAAACCACAGGTTGCCACCAACCCTGCCCAAACTTAAGAAAGCAGAACAGTTGCCCAAGTGTTCCAGGAACAGAACATACCAATAGTTCAGAAAAAGGGCAATGTGGTTACCGTGGACTCAAAACAATCATGTAACTGCTTGTGTGGAAGTTTCCTAAACTTGTTTGTTCAATACTATGAAAGCTGTGCTGATTTTGTGCTCAGGGACTCAGCGTCACCGGTTACCCGATGTGCAAAGAATCAAGCTTAAGCTTGCAAATATATGACTCTTTTGCTGTTTGCATTGGTCATGGTCTCTGGTGGCCTTTCAGGGATTCCAAGTCCATACAATAGGGCTTGATACAAAATGTCTCTTCCCAGGGAATTAAATGATGGCATTTATAGCTAAAATGATTTAGTGTCATTATTAACATCTAACACATGCTGAGATTTTTATTTATACCTCTCATTCTCCCTCCCATTCTTTATTCCACCATTTCTTTCTTTTCTTTACTTTTCCTTGCTTCCTTCCTTCCTTCCTTCCTTGCTTCCTTCCTTGCTTGCTTGCTTGCTTGCTTGCTTGCTTGCTTGCTTGCTTGCTTCCTTCCTTCCTTCCTTCCTTCCTTCCCTCCTTCCTTCTTTCTTTCCTTCCTATCTTCCTACCTTCCTTGCTTCCATCCTTCCCTTCTCTCCTCCTCCTTCTCTACTCTCTTTTCTTTCTCTTTCTTTCCTCTTTCTTCCCCTTTTTCCACTTTTAGGAAGTGAGTATGAATTTAGATATTTTGTTGGCTGAACAAGTATTCTACGATTAGAACAATCTTTTTTCAATTTAGTTATTTGCTCATAGACTTATCAGTTTTGCTGAGGGCTGAACAGAGGCTAAGTTCCTCACCTCTGTCTGCCAAGTAACTCAATCACAAATGCATTGCAGCATGCCAGGCTTAGGATGATATGAGAATCTTATTATATTCCTTGCACACTGGTTCTGAACTGTGATCTTCTCAAATTCTAGTTAGTGATGTGAGCTCCAATAGCATGCCCTCAGTATAGATTGTTTAAATGAATTGTTGAAGGCAATTTCATTTTAATCTTTTTTTTTGCCAGTTCAGGGGCTGTTATAATTTTATTTCTAGACAATTTTTGCTTTAAAATGTTGCTTTACCGCCTTTTTTCCCTTTTTACTTTTCTTGGTCATGGGGCTTGAACTCCAGAGTCCTTACATTTTCCACCTTACCTTACAAATATGGAAAGAGTCAAATTCAGTTTGTTGGTATAAAGTCACAAATTGTTTCCTGCAGAAATAAAAATAAATTTCACCTCTTGGCTCTAAGATGTATGTCTTTTTAAGGTAACTACAGATATGAAAGTGGTATTATGTAAATTGTGTCATATGTTTACAGCTGTATTGAAGAACATACTCTTAATATATCATTGGAAAACAGGGTTATAGAATAGTGTCTATATGAGAATGTTATTTGAACTAATCACACTAAGTTGAAAACTACATCTTAGTCCATCAAAATGTGCAAATTAACTATTTTATTTATTAGAAAATAATACCACCAGGAAAAATGAGTATAAATTAGAGATACTGCAGGAATAACATTAGGGTTTTACTGTCTCTACCTGTTTAATGTGGTTCTATTTCTTGATATTGAAACTCTCCTCTTCTTACTCATACTGTATGTAATCTAACGCTGTTTATTACCATGTATTCAATGTGGAAAATCTAGCTTCAAAAATGTGTAAAGTCTTTTCCTTTTCAATCACAATATTGTAATTATCAGGGTACACTGTGGTCATCATCATCTTCACCAAAATTATTACTAGCATCATAAGTGCTAACTATTGAAAGTCTCATATGTATTTGTGATTTTGCAATTATTTGTCTGTTGATTAATAATTTTAATGTTACCACTGTGCATGCATCCATATTAAAATTTAGAACAAAAAAAGAAATAAAAATCTAAACCATAACAGGTAGCTTGACTATATGCTTATACCAAATTGTAGAATAGATTTTTGAAGTATTGCAAATTCCTAACCAGTATGAATTAACTTCCTCTCTCCCCACCACTACACAAAAATATTTAAGAGTTTGAACAGAATTATTTCAAGTAATATACTGTAAACGCTACTACAATATCATGGGTATGTTAAAAATTCCCTTGAAAATAATAAACCCTACATTCTATTTAAATATTAGTTATTTTATTCTAGGAAACTTTAGAAAAATAGACTGCATATCTTTGAAATTAAAAAAGATTAAAAATAGTAGCATAAAGTTTTATAGGGAGTCTGTCTTCAGAAATATATTTATATATATCTATATATGTATATAAAATGTGTAGAAAGACATACATTTTTGGAGATTATCATCAGAAATATATACATATATTCAAATTTTTGTGTAGAACGATGTACATTATAGTGAAAAAAATCTTAAGACATAATTAAAATTAAATAAATACATCAAAACAAGTGCCAGTGACTCAAGCCTATAATTCGAGCTATTCTGTGTAATTAGATCTTAGAATTGTGTTCAAAACTAGTCCACACAGAAAAGTACTTGTTAGATTTTTATCTCCAATTAACCACTAAAAACAGGAATTAGCTCTGTACCTCAAGTTGTATAGTGATAGCATTGAGCATAAAAAGGCTTAGAGACAATGGTCAGGCCTTGCAAACAACAACAAAATATATATCATATTAATTTCACATTAATTTCACAAAAGCATCTTTTAACTGCTGTGAACATTTCTTAGAAACATGAATACATGCCCCGGAAAAATGTTAAGTAAAAATTATAGAATATTTACATCTATGTTAAAGACATGACTATTTAGATTGAGATATCTAGGCAATGACTAGAAATTAAGAAGAAGAAGAATATATTTGGACTGGTCTTTTATTCTACTTTATAATAGTAATAAAATGATATTTGTAATGATTATATAAAATTACTCTTGTTTGGTTTTTGAATTATAACAAGTGATAAACATTTTTAAATGATTTCCATAGGAAATGATCATTTCCTCAATGGTATCAATTCTTTTGTGATTTCAAAACAATTAAGAAAATTATTCCAAGGCTGGTTTGCTTTAAGACTATATTTGTTTTCGTGTTCTAGTTTTCATATGTTAGTAGAAATTAAAACTCCAAAAAAAAAAATCAATGTCTGTTGGCATTCAGGAACATCTTCATAGATACTAACATTGAAGTTGCTTAACTGGAATTGTTTTATTTCATTTGTTATTTTCACAAATAAATCAACATGATTGTGTATTTTGTTTCTTTTCACTGCTGTTGGCTCTTACCTTGAGAATACTTTTTTCCTAGCAAAGTAGAGAAAAGCATTTGGATTGAGCAAGTAGCATATAGGCTTCATAAAATGCAAATAGATAGATTTGTGTATTTTGTCATTTGCTAACAGTTTCTTCCAGAAAAGGTTATCAATTACTTATAAGTGATGCATAATTCCTAGATATTCCAGTTATCAGATGCACTTTTTGATTGAGTTATCTCTCCATAAACTCAAAAAAGTGGACAAAAAAACCCTCAAAATAAACAGAAATCACATGTTCATTGTAAAAGCTGTACTTTACAAAGAATTTTTAGCCAACACCGAAAACATATTTTCAGGTATTCTGCAATTTGTGTGAAGTATTTCTAACAATTTGTTTTTGCTGACATGAAATTCACATGCAATATATTATCTCCTTTTATTGTATACATTTTAGTGTTTTGGAAGTGAATTGTACAATCATAGGTTTTCCAAGCCTAAGTTTCACAAACTTTCATTTCTTCAAATAGAAATGTTGTAAATTTTAGAACAGATATTAAAATAGGTATAAAATTCAGTTACAGGAATTTGTCCAGCATATATCCTCTATACTGTGTCTTTTCAATTTTGTTTTGGGGGATTATTTCCAGGATCTCACACATACTATTCAAGTGCACTGTAAATGAACTACATTCTCTGTCCAAACAATTTTTTTTTTACTTCTCTTTAATACATACATACAAGTGCAATGGCTGAATAATATACAATTCTCTTTAACCTTATGAAGACTTGAAAACTTGCTTGCTAAAATGATTGTGGTATTATATAAATCATTGTGCTATGTGGAGTGTATCAATTTCTCCACAAATGCATTATTATATTTTGTGTCATCTTTTTATATTATGGTCATACTAGTGAATTTTCTTTTTTCTTAGATACTAAATTATTTCATATGCTCCTCCTATTAACTACTAATTTACATATGTTTTTTAAGAAATCTCCTGTTCAGGAAAAATTTTATATAGAATTAGAAGATATGAATTTACTTAAGACTCAGGATCATTGTAACATTAACATTGTAGTATTAACAAATATGTGTACTCTATCTGTTGGATATGTTTTCATTACTTTCATAGAATTATGAAAGGTTATCATTTGATACTAACCAGTTAATTCTTGATTATCTTTAGCCTCTAATGCTTTACATGACAAATTTTTAGAAACCTTTACTGAGCCAATGTCATGAATTTGTATATTTATGTTTTATAGGTTTTTACATCTCACATTTAGTTTGATAATCATTTTTTATTTTAAATTTTTGTATAAGGTTTGAGGTAGTAGTCTAAGATCATTTTAAATCTAGAGAGGCAATGGTGCCAATACACCCATTTAAGATTCTATTTTTATTTCATGAAGCCGTGGCATCCTCTTCAAAATCTATTGACCATAAAACTAAGAATTTATTTTTGATAAATCTGTTACATTCTTCTATGTGTCTGTTCTTTCACTACTAAACATGGTAATAAGGTTCAAAACTAATATGAGGGCTCAAGCTACACCATTTTGCAAAATTGTTCTGACTGACCTGTATTCCTTGAATTTACATATGAGTTTATTGAACAGGTGGACCAATATTCTACAGAGATATCTAGATGTTTGATAGTCACTCACATTTTGCACCTTGTGAAAACACAAGACCCCAGATATTATATAGAGAAAAATGTCTTTAGAGAATGTTTGAAGCATCTAAAATAAATTTAGGAATGAGTTAAGATTTAGTTAACACTATAGCATAATAAAGTTGAATGATAACGACTGGAACTGTACTACAGAGTAGAGCGAGAGGGGATAGAATAGAATGATGAACTACATAGGAGATATATGTAATTGCTATTGTGTTTCTAAGTACAGAAAGACTTCAGAGAAGAGAAGGAGGAAAATAATCAAAGTATTCTGAATCAAGTTTCTTTTCATTCTACCTAATAGTGTGGACTAAAAGTCAAAGAAGATGGGAAAAATAAAATAGAAAATAAAGCATTGTATAGACCTGTTACAATGTAAAGAAATTGTAATAGGAATATGATCACTAATTTCCAAAGAAATAAAAGAAAGAGTAGATAAACTCTAAAGGCAAAAAGAATGAAGAGCGAAAAGTAGCAAAGTAAAACCTTTATCAATAACAAACACAAGAGTTTGGAAGTAGAAAAGCAGTGGAAATATTCAAAAAACAATAAAATAAGAATAAAAATTGCTATCATGGATAGAATATGAATCACATTTTATCATATATAATTTTGAAAAAAACATACTAGGAATGAAAATTTAAAAGTCATAATTTAAAACAATACTTACATTATAACTAGACTGTATAGTTCAGTGGTAAAAACTTGGCCCAGCATATGTGAAACAATAGAGTGATCACCCAAGCATTACAAAGTACATACAAAGCACACACACACACAAACTACAAACGCTCACACACACACAACACATACACACCTTTGGAATATTGTTATTATCATATAAACAGAGTAAATTATCACAAATAGTAAAAGTAGGTTAATATATTGAATCATAGTATTGTTTGTACTATTTAAAATTTAGTAGAAATAAAATAGTCACGATATACTTGGATTCTTATAGATTAAGTAAATTGAAAATTAAGAAATAGAAGACATGAGAACCTTTGCAAAGAGTTTTAAACAATAAACATTTTGAAACATGTATCCTTTTATTTTTACAAAAGATTGATGTTACTGGAGTTTTAACTCAAGATTTAGAATATGAAAACCAGGTGCTCTCTATTGCGCTAGGGATGGCTATATCTCTATTCATTTCACTCTGGATTTTTTTTTAATTCACTCTGGATATTTTTTGGTGGGCCCTGTTGTGGGGCCTGAACTCAGGGCCTTTGCGCTGTCCCTCAGCTCTTCAGCTCAAGGCTACTGTTCTACCACTTGAATCACAGCGCCATTTCCAGCTTCTTTCTTTTTGCTTATGTGGTGCTAAGGAATCAATCCCAGGGCTTCATGCAAGGCAAGCACTCTACAACTGAGCAACCTTCCCAGCCCCACTCTGGATATTTTTGTACTAAGGTCTCATGTTTTCTCAGGCTCTCCCTATTTATAAACCCTACTTGCAGTTCCTACCATAGCTAGAAAATGGAAGCCACAAATCACCATGCCCAGATTAAACTTTTTTTTTTAATTCAAGTACAAATATTTACAAAAAAGTGACCAGGTAATGAAGCCCTTCTTAATAAAGTTTATCTTTCTTGAAAATACAGTAAGTATTTGTTAACTGGAAAAATATGTTTAGTACCTTAAGAAAATAAATTTATTTAAATTTACCAACCATATAAAAATTAAGAAAATAATCTTAGAAATTCACATGTTAAACATTTTTAAAGCAAAATATATATCTGAATAATTTACATGTGTAAAAATCATGCAAAATTAAATTAACTAATCCTACAACTCTGAAAAAAGAATTACCTCAAAAAACAAAAGAAAATAATTAAGTTCAAAATTTGAAATTTAGAAAATAAAATGAAATGTACTCTTTAGTTAAATTAAGTAACTGTAAAACCAGCGTATATCAATTTTGTAATAAAAAAATGCATGAACAAAGAAAGCAAAAGTACCCATTGATCAATAGCAACAGCAAAAGCATAAGTAGTTGTTTGAGTGTACAAAAAAAAAATCGATGGAGTGGATAACAATGTTCTTTCCATAAAAAATGTGCTCATTACCTCACTTATGTAACTGTAACCCCTCTGTACATAACCTTTACAATGAAATTAAATTGAAATTAAAAATAAACCAAATATTATACCAATTAAGAATTCTTAGAAGCCATTGGTTAAAAACCTTGTACAAAACTCCCCCAAGTACCCGAGGAATATACTTTGATGATACTATTTGAATACTTAAACTTCAGCAGAGAAGCAAAAATTTTAAAAACTGTTACAAAGTAAAGTAATAAATCAGAATATATTACTATAATAATCATTAGATGAATTTTTACTGGTAGTCAAATATGTAAGGAACGAGGCAATTTGCCATTTGTTTTCACTTAATAAGTGAGAAAGAATTTTCTAGGTCTTTTTAAATATATCATAAGTAAATGAAGAAACTATTCTGTCACATCATATGATAATCAGATAAAGATTATATTACAGCAAAGAACAGATTGTAATATGTTTTTGGATGTTAATGTATATACCTGTTTTGGTTGTGGGCAATTATGATGATTTCAACTTGGGGTATGGTTCTTGCTAGGCTGGCGTCATATCAGTGGTTAATTTTGGGATAGGGGTTCCTTTTCCACAAGAATATGCACCTGATCTGTCCTTTTAGCCTTCCCATCATCAATGGCATCGGAGTTGCACACCAACTTTCTAGCTTCCGACCATGGCTGGCCTTGATCCTGCAGTCCTTCCAATCTTAGTCTCTAGATAGTGCAGGATGGTGGAAATGATCCAATACACCCAGCTATAGATTGAGAATGAAGTCCACTAAAATTTGGCCTGGTTTCTGTTCTCAAGCCTCCTAAGTAGTTAAGAGTATAGATTGGAGTCCCTGCTGCTAAGCAGTAATAGTATTTTTAAAGCAATTAGACATATTATGACTTTGGCTTGTGATTACCTCAGGAAAGAATAAAAGAGCAATGAATCATAGAAGACAAGAAGAATTTAACTAGCTACTCAGAGGCTGAATCAGCTTAGCTAACTACTCAGGAGGCTGAGATCTGAAGACACCTCTGTTCAAAGTGATAGACCACTATCCTTGGGCACAGAAGCTTAGGGATAGTGCCCAGGCACTATCAAGCCTAAGGAATGATGAATGCATGCAGGAGCGCATGCACATGCACTTGTGTGTACAGGCATGTGTACACACACACACACACACACATATACAAATGAGTATTTCAATGCAAAGTTCTTTATATTTTTACCTTGCTGTACTTTCCCTGTATTAGTTCACCAATTGACAAAAACAGCTAAGCACATATTTACATTGTGTTTCTCTAAAGTCTACTCTCTTTTTGGAAGCCTGATTTTATTTGACTCAAAAGTAAATTATGCAGGAGATCAGTTCATCTCCCTCAAATCTGTAGTGTTAAGAGATTGTTTAAGTTCTTCCTAGCAATATGATTTTGTGAAATCCTGCATCAAGCAGCATATTTCTTTCACGAGAAGGAAGCCTCTATCAAACAATTAGTAATAGTTTTTTCTCCTCCTGGCAAGCATCTGTAGCTTTATTATCTTCATATAATTCATGATTTGTCTGTGTATGCCAAAGACGGCTGAGAAAATAAAAAGACCCTTGTCAGCGCTTAGCATTCATATAACATTCATAGATATGAAGGTGTTTAAATATTACTTAAATTGCTTTGTACTTAAATAATGTTCACCTTGACTATCTTGAGAAAGAAAAATTGGTTTCTCAGCACTTTACGTAAGAACGTGAGTGAAAGAAAAGGAAAAGTGAGGAATAAGTCAACACATACATTCAAATGAAACAAAAGAACCCAAAAAAACACAAATTAATTCAGTATTCAAGAACCTGCAGGAAATGCAACGATTTTTTAAAAATCAGGTATGATAAGCTTATGAAAATCCTGACTATATGGGAGTCTACTGTTGTGAGGCTAGTGGATAAAGCCTAGACTGGACAGAAAGATCTATACACAATCCCAGGCATCAGTTATTCTAATTTCCAGGAAGAATAACATCAAATGGATAGCGCCTATGATCATACACAAGTAGGAAGCCAGATTCTATCTGAAAATTAATCAGGATAATTTAGGGCTGGGGGCAGGTGGCACTGTGACTCAAGTGGTAGAGCACAAACCTTGAGGTGAAGAGCTGAGGGACAGTACCCAGGCCCAGTGTTCAAGCCCCACAACCTGACCCCCCCACCCCCCCAAAAAAGGTGATGGCTTTTCAAGTACTTATATATCAACTGAGTTACCTTTGTGGAGCTAATGGATTCAATATAAGCCTTGCTTAAGAGCTACTTCTAAATTTCTGCAGTTTAAAATTTCCCAAATGAGGTCTTACTGTCACAAATGTCTACCTGACCCTTTACCCTTCTTCCATGTATGAACAGACCAACCAGAATATCTTACTCTGACAGCATAGATTGTCTTACTGGAACAAAACTAAAATGTTACAAGGGATCATAGAGAGATGAACAGTTAAGACAGAACTGTTCAGACTAGAAGGTATTTTATCAAAATCTAATTGTTTATTATACCTACCATTTCAAAGTAGCTAAAGTCAAGAAGATGGAAAAAATTGTTCATATGCATGATTACCTAGTGTCCTGGCCTGTCTACCATCCAACCAGGCAGGAACCCACACTACTGACTTTCTATCACCAAATATTTCCATTGCTCCAGGAGAAGTCCATATGTTTCTCCTCGATATTGGGCCTTAAATTGGTAATGTTTAATCACAGTGTTTCCTCTTGCCTCTAGGCTGTACAACTACAAATGGTAAAGCATTAGGTCTAACTCTACCAAACACTGAGGTACAGATAATGAAATAGTACTTTAAAACAGAGTTGCTTTTGATACCCTAACCATAACAGAACAATGCAAAACATTTTCTCATATTATATATAGTTATATATTTTATATTTATATTTATAAATATATATTTTTATATTGTATATTTCACACAGTGAATCTTACTAAAATTAATTGATAATTTGACAAATAAATTGATATTTATGCCAATAAATAGATTGGAATATAAATAAATAGGTTTAGAATATATATTAGGATATAAAAAGCATCAATGCAATGTTTTCGGTATAAACTTGTGATACGTTCTAAGTGTACTTGGTCTTTTGAATTCACATGGTAAAAAAATGTGCTGTTTTCCTCTAATCTATAAGGGATTTTACTCTGCTGCTCTCTTTATTGTTTTAGCTCGCTGGTCTCAAACTGTTTCTCTCCATATTTCTGAAGCATTCCTACTGATTATACCCTAATTTTGCTGATATGATGTCTAAAAGGTATTATTTTTCTGCAGGACCCACAGGTCTTAGGATCCCAGGTCCCAGTTATCCACATCATCAGATAACAAGGCCAAGACTTCTCACCTAAGCCCATGCAACATGCCAACAAAAAGTAATTGAAAACTCATCTCAATTTCTCATTTCCTATAATATTTCAGGGCCCCAATTCCTTAAGACACAGAAAGTAGCGGTAAGCAATTGTGAAGTGCAAGGCATCTTAAAATGAAAGATGATATCACAAAATCTGAGAAAATGAACAGTAACTCAAAATTTCAATTTACAAATGACCAGCCCATATGAGTGAACAAGATCACAAATGTCACAAGAGTATTTTTAATATCCCTCCCCTAATGATTAATGAAAATTTTCAGTACAGAGTAAGTAGGCCAAAAAATATTTCCTGGAACGATAGATTCATAATTGGTCTACCAAGGCTAGATAAACGACTTAGAAGTCAAATACAATTCAGTAAAACATTAATTGAGAAGATCATTAGTGCTTCAAAACATTGGTACTTCAGTAAAACTTGGTTCTGTAGTATAAAAATGTTGTCATTCTCAAACCAATGATAACCTACATTTAATCTCCTGAAAGTATATTACTTTTCAAATAAACTTTTTAAAATCATTCACCAAAATAACATTTGACAAGTAAATGATACTTAATGACATTACAAGTTTTTCATGTGTAGAGAGCAAATTACAATAGAGTTGATTTATTTACCCAGCACTAATGCCAAACAGGTTCAACCATTCATTGAAGTGTAGAAATAATACCCCCCACCATTTGTCTTGTTCAGTAGGTGCCTTCCAGAAATGTGTTAAATAGATCAGCCACTCATATTTCAAACCAAAACATTAGTTAATAAATTAAATGTCATCACATAAGATACACTTCAAAAAGTCAAAAATAGTTGCCCTATCATACGTTGTTTTTTATGTTTCCCTATCTGTCTAACATATGTTTCCCTATCTAAGAAATATGATTTTTTAAGTCTTGAATATGGATACTCATCAGAGATGTGACGAACATAAAATCTGTCTTCTATTTCCATCATATTCCTCCATAGTAGTAAATTATAGTTTTCTTCTTTTTGCAAGACCTGTAGGTAGTAGAAAATATTATCCCATGTAAAATTAAATAATCGCAAACCATTGTACAAAGCCATTTAAAAAAAACTGGTAGTTAGGAATACATTCTAAGCCATTTTTAAACTTTCTTGTTGACTAAAGATTAATCTTCCAAATGGATGAGAATAAAATCATGTCTAGGTGCTTCACGTCTCCAGTCTTGCAAATTGTTATTGCTGATGAATGAATTATGAAAATATAAGCGGACATCAGTTCAAGTACATGCAGGATTGAAACTCCATGGAATGTATATAAACCTTTCGAAGTATTAACAGACAGTTTAACAGAATGCCTATCAGGAAGTTGAAACCAGGGAGGAATAATTGTAAAGATATAGAATAAATGAAAAATGGAACAAGAGGCAAGTCAAGCTAGAATACTCAATGTACACATGTGATAAAGGAAGTAGTAAATCTGAAATAAATCTTGGAGAAGGAGTTGGTTGAGAATGATCGAAGGAATGACTCTGATCCAGGAGCATTGGACAATTAGATGGACATATTTAATTGTAACACACTTGCACAAACTTCTGAAATTCAGTAAAAAAAAAACACAACAAACAAAACACACAAAAATCACAACCAAACAGCAATCTCTAGAGAGTATGAATATGATCTCTCAAAATTTTAAATAGTTAATGAAGGGCAGTCGTGGGAAAGGCAAACAAAGCTGTTCAAAAGGGCAGTTTGGTGTTTGGGAAGAATTTTGATCAGATTTAAATAGATTTTCTAAGGTTATAAATCACCTATATCTGCTGCAAGTATTTTCTTCTGTGTTTTCTTTGTCTGAACTGGATACTCCAGTCCTGAGACACACTTGATAGCTTGTGAGGATAGAATGGAAGAAACAAGATCAAGAACCCATTACTCCACTGGAGACAAAAGATTTCTCTATGTTTTCTCTCATCATTCTGTACTACTCTTTTTTCATACTTTTAAGTCAAGTGATTTTGAATTATATCTCTCCTTTTTTCTGGCAAGTAATTGGTCAAAGTAATTCACTAAATATTATTTGCCATTTTTTTTCTATCATGCTGTTTACGTGTCCAAGCAAGTCCATTAAACTTCACCCTTGTGTTTGGTTGCCACGAAAACCCAACATCTAGGTTAATGAGGACAAACTTTAATGTAAAACTTTGTCTCCAAAAACCCAGTCCAAGAGGCTATGATCACAAATATTTAGCTATTCATTTTTCTTTTTTCTTTTACCTTTAAAGTTTTCCTGTGTCTAAAGTGCCCACAAAAATAAGCACTCCACCAATTTTTGGTTCAATCACTTCTAAACTCAAAGATATATTTTACTAACAAGATGCTTAGAGGAAAGCGAAGTATACTCCACGTTTATCTTCTCCCTTAATACTCTCCTTAGATACAATATCAGAAACAGTGAAGTTATTCTTTGTAAAATTATTTCAATGGATTATTTTTCTCTTGGTCTTGCATTTGCTCAACAAGGTGCATGAAGACCAGACTTAAATCACCCATACCTTGAATGATAGTGTCTCTTACAACGGACAATACTTCTTTGTCCTACTTCGATGTCCTCCTCTTAGCTCTTGCCTGATTTCCAATTAATCACAGCTTCTTGACTTCAAGTCTGGTGAAGCTGAAAGACTATAAGGCCTATCCCACTGCTACATCTTCATGGTTTCTCTTTTTAAACTCTTTTATTTGGATGTGAATTTATTTTCATGTCCTCATTCAGTATTTTCTGAATTGTAGTGAGCCAAATAGGTTCTGTAAAATCACTTTAGGTACCAAAAATGTTAACACAGTCTATATCAAAAAGTTTTGGCCTCCCTCCACTGCTTAACTTGGGCTTCTATGAACGCCTTTTTTTACCTTTTCAATTTGCTCAATTCTTTTCTTTTCTTTTGGGAGGGGCGTCTATTCGTAGGGCCTGAACTCTGGGCCTGGGCACTGTGCCTCAGCTCTTCAGCTCAAGGCTAGCATTCTAGCCACAGCACCACTTCCAACTTTTTTTCTTTTTGCTTATGTGGTGCTGAGGAATCGAACCCAGGGCCTCATGCATGCAAGGCAAGCGCTCTACCACTGAGCCACCTTCCCAGCCCTGTTCAATTCTTCTTCTGATCCCAAAACTTTTTGGCTTATGTAATAAGGGAAGTCTTCACTATATCATGTTAATAGGGATATTATATTTTGTGAGCTACTTAGATATGTGAAATCATTGGTTTGAAGTATCCAATCTGATGTTTTTCTGTGTTTCACTGCTTCACATGCAAAGACATTGTGGAAAGTATTGCAAACAGAAAAGTGTAAATGCAATAACTTCTTTCATTGTGGAGGGCATTTTCTCCCTAAATATTTTGACCCAAATTATCTTTTTCAGAGAATTACTGTTTGGTAATCAAAGGTCAATTCACAAATTTTGATTTCTTTTTTTTTTAAGAACTTTGAATTTAAATTTCACTAGAACCTTGTTTGAAACAGTGAGAGTATATTTCCTGGGTAAGGACAATTCTCAAGGGAACCTACAGGATTTATAGCAAGGTTTTTGAGGTTTGTTTGTTTAGAGTAAAAATGAGCCATCTTCACCCACATTGCTCCCTCTCAGCTAAGTCTCCATGGATTTCTTTGCATGAAAACCTATTTTCCCAGGCAATTTTAAATTGTCTCAATAGGCTAAGCTATTAAAAAGTTTGAACAATTACACTTTACCTGTCATAATTTTTTTTCTTCTTTTTTCTTTTGAAAATACTGTACAGAGGTGTTACAATTACTTGAGCAAGATAATGAGTACATTTCTTATCAAGCATTTTAGCCTCCTCCTTTGTTTCCCCTTCCTATCCCTTCCTATCCTTCCCCTGTCCCCCTCAGCAAATCCTCCCTTCTTCCCCTCCCTCCCCCCACACCAAAGTTGTAAAGTTCCTTTTCGACATAACGACTTGTACATCTCATTTTTGCCATGGTTCCAGCTGTATCCCTATTTAAACGATTTGTTGTTCCCCTTCCCCTCCACAAATTATACTGACATCAAATACAGTGAAAGCAGGGGTTATACTGTGGGGGAAGGACATACAAAGCAACAAAGAAATAATATCATAAATGTGTTAAAAACAATCGCATGAAAGAAAAAAAATTTGAATACATATCTTAGGGTTCATTTCCCTAACATCACCTTATGGGACCTTTTCTGCTTGACTCAGACTTATACTAGATATTGCAAATAAGGGAAACCATGGGACCTATGTTTCTTTGGGCCTGGCTTACTTCACTTAATATAATTTTTTCCAAGTCTTTCCATTTCCTAACCAATGGGGCAATGTCATTCTTTCTGATGGAGGCAAAGAATGCCATTGTGTATATATACCACATTTTCTTGATCCATTTATCTAATGGGGGCATCTGGGTTGGTTCCATATCTTAGCTATAGTAAATAGTGCTGCAATAAACATAGTCGTGATAGTAGCTTTAGTGTGGTCTTGTTTGAAAACATTTGGTAAGTGACCAAGAGTGGGATTGCTGGGTCATAAGGGAGCTCTATGTGGAGTCTTTTGAGGAACTTCCATACTACTTTCCAAAGTGGTTGAACAAGTTTACAACCTGTCATAATTTTAAAACTCTTTTGAAATTTCTTTATCAGAATCACAAATTCACCAATCCTAATTCCACCTTTACCATCAAAAACAGTTAACATGTTGTTTTCATGATATTGTGTCCACGAAACTATTATTTTCCAATGACTTTCTTATGCGTACATATGACCATATAAGCTGATGATGAGCAAAATGAACTCCAAGATATGGAAACAGAGATTTTTATTTGTGATTGTTGTTTTTTCATGTACTATGTGATTTCTCTTTTCTTTGGGCTTTTCCCCTATGGTTTATCTCCTGCTGTATTTGAATTTGGTACCCTGTTTATTGTGTATACATTTACCTAAATTGGGGGAGGGAAAGGGAACAACAAATTGGCGAGACAAAGGACAAAGAGCAAACCAATGCAATAGCAATACTCACCAGACAATATGTTGGAAATGTACATTACAACTTGTGAGGTTATTAGGGTGAAGAAAAACTGTGAGAAAAATGAGGGAGGGGGTAACAAGTTTGAAAAGTTTTTTATTCACTAATTTACAATTACTGAGACCCCACTGTACATCACTTTGACAATAAAATTAAACTTGAAAAATAAGTTGGATAAAATATAGCTTATCTCTATTTTGAAAAAAATACTAAACCGCTGCTAATGTGATGCCCTCCTTGTTCTGGAACGAACACCACAATAAACTGGGTTGCATGAATTTTCCCCCACTGGTATTCTTGAGATCAGAATACTTGCAAATATTACTTATATTTATACCTTTTTAACTATCATAGATATTCAGGATGCTAAGATTGGAAGATTATAGTTCAAAACCCACCCAGGCAGGAAGGTTCCTTAGAATCTTATCGCCAATAAACTTCTCAGAAAAAGTCAGACACAAGTGGCACTGAGGTTGAAGTGGTAGGCCATGAGCCTTAAGCAAAAACAGGCTCAGAGACAGTTTCCAGGCTAAGAGTTCAAGCCCCAGGACAAACCAATAAAACAAAACAAAAATAAAAACAAACCCCAAACCTAACATTTTTCTCATTGCATACAGAGGCATGTAATTAAGGAAATTGCTTCTTGTGTTACATATAGGTAGAAGAAAGAAGATCTCACAGAATCATTCTCTTCATACCATGTTATACCAAAGCCTCAAAAAATTGCTCTTTTTCTAAATTTATGAATTAATACCATCCATTTGTTCGCAACTCTGTCTAGAGTATTCACACTATCATTTTATACATGAACTATTGGAATTATATATTAACTAATTTCTAATTATAACTCTTGAAAGAATATTCTGGGCAAATAGAATGCCAAAATCATTTGTGAATTTGTCAATTAAACCATCTACATAAAAAGAATTTTGTACTATCCTATAGAATATGAAATTACAAAACCAAAATATTTATTTTAAATCTAAATTATAATTTAGCAAGATCTTCAAAGTCTTACAGACGAAATTTGCTATTTCTCCAGGCTTAACCTTTTGTAATCCTTCATCATTTCTTTGGAATCCAACAGAATGATGATTATTTAGTTTTTCAAATTTTGGATGGGAATCATGAGCCATTTTGCATCTAGGAATGTTCGGTAATGAAGAGAGCATTTAAAACTCAACTGGGGATTATATATGAGTTGCATTGCAATAGGAAACTTGACTTCTCAAAACATAATAACAAAATTAGCCCAATCTTCCAACTGTGTATTCCTTTCCTGAATGGTTTCTTTTATTAAGACAAAATTATACTACCTGGTCCAGGGAAGCTATCACTATGTAATTGCACTCTCTAATCCCCTGTCTTAGTCTGAGTGCTAGAATTCTAGCCTTGTATCACATTGCCCTGCCATAGTTTCTTGGTTTATTTAATCTACATACAGACTAGCAATTCTGAACCACTCCAGTGATATTATCCACTAGAATGACTGTTCAGACTGTTTATCTACTATTTTCAAAGATGTTCTAACATTCCACACAAGATATGAACATTTTCAGATGCACCTGAAGGGGTCTCTGATTCATTCCTCCATGGATCCGATCCCTTTAATAATGATTACTTGATTTTCTTACTATCTCTGGTACCTACCTATGTAATAGTCTCAAAATTTTGAAGGTAATTCACTTGAGGACTTTCTAATTTTAAAAATTATCACTTTATTCTAGTGTTACTCAGGACATATTTTCTATTGTTTTCTAACTTTTCTACATATTCTGAGAGTTGTTTCATTTGTGTATTCGTGTGTGCACATGTAAGTACCTCTGTGTGTATGTGTATCTTTGTATGTATGTATGCAAAAGCCCCAAGCTCTTATCCATCAGTCTTTCTCATGACTAGTATTCCATCACCTGAGCCATTCTTCCAATCCAACTTTTGGCTGGTTAATTATAGGTAGTGTCACAAAGAGTGTTCTGCCCAGGCTGGATGCAAACTGAACTTCCCAGACTCCTTTACATTCTTAGGTTATATTTATCCAGTAGTACCAACTTTTAAACTACAAACATTTTTGTGAGTGTAAAGTCTAAGCTGTATATCAGATTTTTTACTCAAGAATACATATAAAGATAGATGAACATACACATTGCATATACTGAGTGTACACTGTTAGAAATGTGATCTTAAACCGGGAGGCGATGAGATCTGAAGATTGGGTTTCAAAGCCAGCCCAGGTAGGAAAGTCCCGGAGATGCTTTTCTCCAGTTAACTACAAGAAAACTGGAAGTGGCACTGTGGTTCAAGTGGTAGAGCATTAGCCTTGAGCTGAATAGCAGAGGGAAAGTGCCCAGGCCCAGAGTTCAAGACCACCACCAACAACAAAATATATATGTACATAAAGAAAAAGAAATGTAATCTTAGCCAACAGTTCATTGCTAGTATAATGCCTGCTCGCTCAAGATGGACTTTTTCCCCAGTTAAGTCCATGCTCTTATAGCTGACTTGCATTGGAAAAAGAATTATTCTTCCATTCTACTTTTAATAAATTTGCATGATTAGCAAATGTGATTTAGAAAGTGAATGGCCTCATACTTCGTGTTCCACGTAGGAGTAATGTTTTCTGTATATCACTCCCATAAATCTACATACTGAACTTGGCTTTATTGTTTCATTGTTGTGTTATTTGTAGAGTTTTCTATACTGTATTGAACCCTTATACTTAAAAACAGAACTTCTCTTTCTCCTATTATTGCTATTGTTTCTCTCACTAACTCCTGTACACTTGAGAAATAATGTGCAGCACATACACTCACAAAAAGAATGACCTGAGAAACTTCTTCCCATTAAAAATTCCCCTTAATTTACAAAGAACTTACAAAGTTTGAACTCAAGGTACTCATTGATAATGTATTTATAAGCAACATAAATTTCATATTTTCTCTTTACTAAGTTGTCTCTGAAACACGTGTTACCTTAGGTCCAAAGGTATCCTTGTGTTATTTCAGTGAACCCAGAAAACTTTCATCATACCTCAGGCAGCACCATCGATTGTTACTGGAAATAACTGCTACTGGATGTGGAAACTCCCAGGAGAAGAAATGAACATAGAGGAATGACAAAGTTCATGTAAACTTGTGCTTTCCTTTTTACTGTAGAAGAAAGAATCCCAAGGCTTGAAGGAAACTCTGTTCCTGACTTTTTCGAGTGTGTTCTATGCTCATATAAAATTTTTCTGTAAACTTCTAGTTGAGAGTATTACAAAAAGGAATAATGTACCATTTGAAGGCCAGCATAGAACAAAAGGAAATAACATTGTTTTAAAAGTGTTCTACAGAAAAGAAACAAAGACATGGAGGTTTTAAAGTGTCTTATGGATGGATATTTCACCCCTGAGATGATTCTCTTGTTGCAGGATAGGACAGTTATCAATTCCTTTAGTCTGGTCCTGAGTTCTCCAGAGCAATAAGGACTCCGAAAAAGCAGGATCCAGTGAGTATGATCAGCAAAAGGAGCCTCTTCTCAGACCAGTACTCCATTAAGAATGGTCCCAAAGAAATATGTGGGGTTATTTTTGTTTCCTTGTTTGTTTGTTTAGTTTGTGTTGGTTCTGGGGCTTGAATCCAGAGGCTATACTCTGTCCCTGAACAGTTGTCTTTCCTGCCCACCTGCCTCCAAAGCTAGTACTCTACTGCTTGAGCCAAACTGCACCTACGGATTTTTGGTGTTTAATTACAGATAAGAGTTTGACAGACTCCCCTGCCTGGGTTGGCTTTGAACTAAGATAGTAAGAAAGCTAAGTGACATCAACTGTATGGACTGATCTTTTGAAAAAAGAAATATTACTTGAGGGCTGGAAAGGTGGCTCAGTGGTAAAGTGCTTGCCTTGCATGCATGAGGCCCTGGGTTCGATTCCTCAGCACCACATAAACAAAAAGGAAAAAAAAGCCGGAAACGGCACTGTGGCTCAAATGGTAGAGTGCTAGCTTGAGCTGAAGAGCTGAGGGACAGCGCCCAGGCCCAGAGTTCAGGCCCCACAACTGGACCCCCCCCACACAAAAAAAAGAAAAAATTATTAGTTGTAATTTATTGTCAAACTAATATTTGACAATTTTTTTTGGGTCCAGTTGTGGGGCCTGAACTCTGGGCCTGGGCACTGTCCCTCAGCTCTTCAGCTCAAGGCTAGCGCTCGACCACTTGAGCCACAGCACCACTTCCATTTTTATTTCTTTTTGCTTATGTGGTGCTGAGGAATCGAACCCAGGGCCTCGAGCATGCGAGGCAAGCACTCTACCATTGAGCCACCTTCCCAACCCATATTTGACAATTTTTAAAAGAAGAGTATATGTCCATCAAAGAAGCCATAACTTAAATTTTAACTCAGTAAAAGTAGGTGCACTGAATCATTTTGGAATTATTTCTTCTGCTTGGGAAGATTATGACCTTGTCATTCCTTTTGAGGAAACTTAAAGTCATATTTCACTTTTTTTGTTGGTCTTGGGGCTTAAACTCTGATTCTGGGCACTGTCCCTCAGCAGTTCAGTTCAAGTTGAGCGCTCTACCACTTTAGCTACCGCACGACTTCTGGGTTTCTGGTGGTTAATTGAAGAGACTTATGGATTTTCCTGACCAGGCTGGCTTTGAACCACAATCCTCGGGTCTCAACCTCTTGAATAGCTAGGATTACAGGTGTGAACCACTAGCACCCATCTCACATTTGCATTTATGTGCAAATATGCAGACAAAGAATGGAAATTTGAACCAAATGATGACATTGCAGCTTTTCAGAAAATTTGAGTTAGCAATAAATATGTCCTCCTTTTCCATGTTGTTACATTAATGACTAATGAGCTATGGAACCCTTACATTAGAATCTTATGCCATCTGTATATGTGTAGTATCAGGAAATGTTCATAGAGAAATACAGAAAGACTGAGATTTTTAGAAAGCAAAGGAGATCAGGTATGAAAGAACATCATAGAAGGATATACATTTATCACACAGAGCTTAAGAACTAGCCTAAGAGATTTGGAATGCTATAGGCAATGAGGAACAATCCTAATTGATAACTAGTTCTTCAATAATCAAAAAAGGTTCCCTAAAACAGCTTCTGTTATACCTTAGCTATCATTTTATTCCTTCCATCTGGAGTTATTCCTTCTCTTCTGTCAGAACTGTTAATTAGCCACTGCCTTTTTGGTGCCATGACTGACCAAAAAGATTTCCAAATCACACTTTGACTACCCTTCTCTTTGTGATTAGCAATGACCACACAAAGCCTGGAATCATTGACTTTCCAGAATTAATCTTCACCTGACATCTAAGCACATTCCTGGCAGTAATTGCTGTGACCTAATAAACAAAACTTTTTATTTCAACACAGTATCCTAATATGAGTATTGTACATGAATTAGGGCCTATTTTCATGTGTCAGTATGGAAGGAGCAATTATATATTCCAAGTATGGGTTCTTTATTTTGTATGTACTAACTAAATGTTTTTTGTTTTGTTTTGTTTTGTTTTTGCCAATCCAGGAGATTAAACTCAAGGATAGGGAATTATTCCCCAGCTTCTTTTTTTTTCTCAAGGTAAGTACTCTACCACTTGAGGCACAGCACCACTTCCAGTTTTTTTCTTTTTATGAGGTACTGAGAAATTGAACCCAGGGTTTCATGAATGCTAGGTAATCACCGTACCATGAAACCACATTCCCAGTGCCCTAAATGACTTTCTTAATATGGCATTACATTTTCATTCCATAACTATGTATCATAATTTTGGTCAGGTGCTACAAAATGATGTTGAAAACAATACTAAGTCCAGTAAGGCTGGATGAAAAATGAATAACCATCATGGTCTAGCCAGGGCACAGAGAGGCTTACCTCATGGACCGTTTCATCAGGCTGAGCGAGACAGCTCCTGACCCAAAGCCCACCCCCAGAATGAGAGGGCCACCTTGGGTTCCAGCCACATGGGGACGCTGGGCCACCTCCTCCAGCACCCATTCAACCAGTTCCTGTGTGTGAGGGAGAGAAAGCAAGTCAGAATTACACTTAAGTCTGTGCTGGTGGCTCAGAACTCTAATACTAACTAGACAGGAGGCTGAGAGTTGAGAATCATGGTTCATAGCCATCCCTGGCAGGAACGACTGTGAGGCTCTTATCTCCAAAGAAACACAAGAAAACCAGAAGTGATGTTGTGGGTTCAAGTGGTCGAGTGCTAGCCTTGAGCTGAGGAGCTTGAGAACAGCTCTTAGGCCTAGAGTTCAAGCACCACGATGGACAAGAAGTGGACTTTCGAGCACAAGAAGTGGGCTGAATAGCACCCATTGTCCTAGAGAGCATGGCAGAGAAGTCAGGCTGAGCTTCCTGTGAACTTGAGGTCATAAGTAGGTCACCTGGTTTCTCTATGCCTTCCTTTCCCCAGCTGCAAAACTCAACACAGTGAAGGATCTCTTTCATCATGAGGATAGGGTAATAATGAAAGAAAGCCATGTTTTGTTTCATAATTCCAGACCTGTTGCATGAATAATAACAGGCCCCACCTGAGCCCTTTCCTGGTATCTTCCTGTCATATGCTCCCAGAATTGTCAAGAACCTTGTCTGAAGGCCACTCCCTCTGTGCCTAGCCATGCTCTAGATCCCTCTGTATAAATCCCTTGTTTCGTCACAACTATTCTGTGAGGAGACTGAGGTCCTATTGTTGAGGCCCTACACAGAGATTCACCTGTGGTCAAAATTTGGCTGCTGTGGAGTAAGAGTATGGGGTAATCCATCTAAACCGATGACTGAGCATGGCGCTACATGCCTTACCATCCCAACTACAGAGGACCAGGCCTGGTGGATCATCCCTGTCACAGATAGGAGTACCATGATTCAGCCCAGCCTGAGCATATATTGCTTCTCTATCTCAGAAATTCCCAAGACAGAAAGGTGGCTCCTCAGAGCTGGGGAGAGGAAACAAGCAGGGGATCATGGTGCCCCTAGATGGGTGTCTGAACCGGGGTAGGGTTGGTGTTGGGGTAGCCATACACCTGTGCTGCTGGGAGAAGCTGTTGGTGGCTGCTCCCGGTGGGGTGAGCAGCAATGGCAGCAGCATTGCAGACACATGGGCCCAGAGCAGAGGACCTGGGGCAGGGACCAGGTGGGGGCCTTAGGCTAGCTGGCAGCAAGCCATTGCCTGAGGTATGAAACCCAGCACTGCAGGGAAGCAGGGGAGCGGGCCAGGGCACAGGCTGGAGTATCAATATCCTACTATACTCAAATTCTCTTGTGCACTCAGCCACCTCTGCCTTCCTCAACTGCTGGTAGTGGTGTCAACCAACAGAATGAATCTCTGTGCTACCTGGCAGCATAGAATATGGGCGTGGCCACCATTCTTGTATCCCATTGTTCAGAAAGAAACATGAAAGAATGGGGGTGTGGCTGCAATTCTGTAATGCAAGCAGCATGGGTGGAGTAAAGATGACAGCGGCTCCCCCAGCCCTTTTCCCAGAGAACTCTGTCCAATTCAGCTGGGTACAAGAGGGCGACCTGCTTTAGCAAGATAGCCAGCTGCACAGATTGTTGTATATGTCTGTCTGTTTCCAGTCCCAGACCTTGAACTCAAGATCTGGGCAGTCTGTCAGCTCCTTTTGCTCAAGGATGGCCCTCCACACTAGAGCCACAAGGCTTCTGGCTTTGTTGGCAATGAAGCTGGACAGGGGTCTCAAGGACCTTCTTAACTAGGGTGACCATGATTCTCCTGTCACAGCCTGGTAAGTATCTAGGAGGACTGCTGAGAGTCACTGGTGCCCGCCTCATCATTGGTCTTGCTGATGTTCTTGTACAGACTGGTGAGTTCCCTATCCATGGGTTGAAGTCGTGGGAGCTAGAGCCCACAGTTTGAATCCTAGTCCTGCCACCTCCAAATGGCAGGAGATCCTAAGAAACTTGTTCCTATCCGTATGATTATCAATGGAATGTGATATATTTCATGATTGCATGAGCAGATCTTGAATGATTCTAGCATAAAATTATTCACAATTATATTGTAAGACACTGATCAATTTTACTTAATACTTTATTAAGCATTTAAACAATCACATACATATAATGGAGGCATAATGAAATTCTTAAGAATTGAGCCGTACATACTATAATGGTTCCATTTTTCTGCCAGGACTGGGATTTGAACTCATGGTCTGGGTAACTCTGTTGCACTGTGTGGGAAAGGGAAGCTGGCTTCCTTGAAGTCAAGAAATTCAAGTCTGATCCTTAGGCCTGAAATAGATCACCACCAATAGAAAACATCCTATCCATGTACAACTTACATATATGATTTTTATTTATATACATATGTTGACTCCATATTGTGTTAAATACATCTATTTTATTTTTTGTTTTATTCATGTATTGACCATTTATGTCATTGGCTATTATGGCACATAGAACATTGATTATATTGATTAAATAGGATATAGTTCTACATATGTATTCTACTTCATACCTGACACCGAGGACATTCACAGAAAAGGAAAACATGTGTCACCATCAGCTTCTTACTCCACGATTCATTGTTTGGGAGTGCTGGCATCTGACCTCATGGCCTACAAGGCCAAACTCATGAATGGGTAAATGTTATCACGCCATCCTGGGGCAAATTGAGCTGACAGGCTGTTTCCAGGATCTGAGTTCGAGCCCAAGGTGTTAACAAAATAAGAACAGATTGACATGCAGATGGCATTACGCTAATAAATATATATTTTTATAGAGTGCCAGATACATCTATACATTTTTCAGTTATACAGATTACATTCCTGCCAATTCCTGTGTATTTATTATGGATCCATATAATTAATGTTACTGTTTTCATCCTTAAAATGTTAATGAAATCAATTAGTGTCCTGAACTTATTGCATTTCTGTAAGTAATTATATTCTTTTAATGCTTCATAAATATTAAATAAAATTAATCAACCTCCTGAAATGATGCTGTCTAATTTTATAGGAGCATCATTCACGATCAACATATTCAACCATGACATTGACACCATTCCATTGTTATTCCTATGGATGGGAACCAGTTTCTTAATATCTCCTGCCATTGGTTGGTGTCAGAATGGGGATTCGAAATCAGGGCCTATGTTGCCGCGTAGCCCTATGGCTTCCCCGATAGTCTGGCAGCCTTCAGCAATACAAGGTGAAGTACCCTTTGCAACAGTGTCATTCAGACCCAGGAGGGTCATCATGCAAAGTAAGAAAACATAAAAATGACACTTTTTTTCTGTGCATTTTTTTCCAGGCAAGGCCTGGGGGTTTAGGATGGCAGGAGCAGCTATGGGGCCAAGGGGTGCACCCCAGCCTAGGGTTATCAGAGCTGAGGCAGAGTTACCACTACTTGAGTTCAAGCCCTGTGCTGAGAAAAAAAATTAAAAATTAAAAATTAAAAAATTAGCTACTTGGTTTGCAATTCCCGCTATTCATTCTTCCAGGCTTTGGATTTGAACACAGGATCTGGGTAAATCTGCAGCAATGTGGATGAAGGGGAAGATTACCATACTTGAAGTTAAGAAAGTCAGGCCTGTTCACTAGGCCTGAATTCAAACCCCAATCCTGGAAAACATACTATTTATATTCATTGTAAAGATAGGATTTATACTTACCTATAGATGTTCAGTCCATACATGTTTGATGTGGTTGTTCCTTGTATTTTTTGTTTTATTCATTTATTTAACATCAATTGTACTATGATGAAACCCATTCTGTTTATTACATTGATGACATCCTATCACAGAGAATCTAGATTTGTAGAAACGTTCTCCATCATGCCTGACACCCAGGATTCTCATTGAAAAGGTAAACAAATTTCACACTCGGCTTCTTACTCCATGATCCACTTGTTGGTAGTGCTGGGGTCTGAACTCAGGGCCTAGCAGAACCAATTGGAGAATAAGTCAAGGTGAACACACCAACCTGTGAGCAACTAAGGAGCTCAGACATTCTCAGGTTCTGACAATGATCCCCAGGGTGGTCCACTATAGTCATAAATTCATTACTTAAACATAGGATCTATATTGACATACATGTGTGGACACTATCTTGTGTTCGGTGCACTTCTTCTTATTTTGTCTCTAATTCTTGGAGGTATTACATATTTTACTAAGTATGGTGACAGGTATAACTGTTCTAAAATGGATGACAACCTGTTCCCATGGTTATAGGGTTGCCTATACATTCTACATCCTAGTTGAGACCCAGGACATTCACAGCAGAGGAAAACGTGTGCAACAACTGGCTTCTGATAGCATGAATGTTTTGTCAGTGCTTGGATTGGAACTCAGGTCTGGGCAGCTCTGGTGCACTGGGTGAGAAGGGGAAGCTCACCATCCTTGAGGAATAGAATTTCAGGCCTGGTCCAAGGCCTGATTGGAAGCCCCAGCACAGCAATCCCACCTTTTTTAAACATAAGATCTTTCTTTACCTACAGGTGTGGTATGCATCTTGCATTCAGTGTATTTATTCTTTTCATTTTGTATCTTATTCAAGGATGTATTGTATATTTTATTGAGTATGGTGACAGATATAACTGTGCTAATGTGGATGACAATCTATTGCCATGGCTATAGAGTTGTCTATATAGCATTCTCCATCCTCGATTAGACCCAGGACATTCACAGGACAGGAAAACATGTGCAACCATTGGCTTCTTACATCAGAATGAATCTTTTGGCAGTGCTGGAATTTGAACTTAAGGCCTAGCAGACCCAATTGGTGAATGGGTCATGATGAACACACCAGCCTGTGAGCCACTAAGGAGCTAGGTCATTCCAAGGAACTGAGATCGAGCCCTGATGGAGAGCAATATAGTCATAAGTTCATAATTAAACAGAGGATCTATATTTCCAAACATTGGTGGCCTCATCTTGCATTCGGTGTAATCACTCTCTTTATTTTGTGTCTCATGCATTGATGTATTTTGTATTTTCTTGAATATAGGAAGACAGATATAACTGTGGTGAACTGGATTACAACCTATTCCAATGAGTATAGAGTTGCCTATGCATTCTCCATCCTAGCTGAGACCCAGAACTTGCACAACACATGAAAACAGGTGCAACGACTGACTTCTCACATCAAGGTGAAGTTTTGGTAGAGCTGGGATTTGAACTCAGGGCCTAGGAGGCCAAACTGCACAATGGGTCCAGGTGAGCACACCAGCCTGTGAGCCACTAAGGAGCTGGGTCATTCCCAGGAACTGAGATTGAGCCCCAAGGAGGCCAAAATAGTCTACAAATGCATCATTGAAAAATGAGATATATATTCAAATCTGTGTGTGGACTGCATCATGCATTGAGTGTAGTTACTCTCTTTCTTTTGTATGCTATTTATGGATGTGTTGTGTATTTTCTTGAGTATATGATGAGAGGTATAACTGGGCTGACATGGGTAATAGCTTATTCCCATGGCCACAGGGTGGCCCATGAATTCTCCATCCTAGCTGAGGCCCACGACTTGCACAGGAAAGGAAAACAAGTCAATGATTGGCTTCTGACATCAAGATGAATCTTTTGGCAAGGCTGGGATCTGAACTCGGGGCCTAGCAGTCCCAATTGGAAATTTGGTCCACATGAGCACACCAGCCTGTGAGCCACGAAGGAGCTAGGTCATTCCCAGGACCTGAGATTGAAACCCCCCCCCCGGGGGGGGAAGAGTGGGGGGCACAATAGTCATCCATTCATAAGCTGAAGTAGTATGCAAATAAGTACATATTTGTATGGGGTAGGAGAGATGGTGTCCTGTGATGGAATCCAATCTCATGGAACTACCGATTCTTGGATCTTTCCTGATGCCTCCATTTCATGAATGTGATGATTATTGTCAGCTTCATCAACTCTTCTTTACAATTAATCGATACTCCATGAGTCTTGCCTATCATTTCCTACACGCATCATGTACGAACTACTCAATCAAGGATGAGATCGATAGCATAACATGACTCTTCCTAGGTCCAGAACTGAGTAGCTCATGATCTCCCGCCATTCCCTCCTCGTAGTGGGGGCTGAATTCAAGATTCAGGCCTGGAAAAGATACACCTTATATACATTTTAAAAGTAGGATTTATACTTCCATATAGATGTTCAGCCCAAATTGTGTTTGGCGTGGTTATTCATTTTATTTCTTGTTTTATTCATTTATTTACCATTTATTTTATTGACTCTGATGACACCTATACCATTTATTAAATTGTTTACATCCTATCATATAGCATCTAGATTTTAGATGTGTTCTCCATCATGCCTGGCAATGCTAGGGTCGGAAATCAGGGCCTAGCAGACCCAATTCATGAATAGGTGAGTTTGAGCATGGCAGCTTCTTGTCAATGAAGATGTGAGGGGGTTCCCACATGCTGAGATTGACCCCCATGTTTGGCCAAAACAGCGATACATGGATAGGCAGACGGTGGTATACAAATAAATATATATTAGTAAAGAGTGACAGAGCCATCTATCTATGATTGAATGACAACAAATACGTTCCTACCAATTCTTAGGTATATATTATACTGCCAGTGAATGAATATTATTCGTTTCATGCTTAAAAAACTACTAATTAAGATCAATCAGCATTCTAGGATTATTGCATCCAATTTTAGACTAGACCAAAGCATGAGCTACTCTTTCAACCAGTATTCCTATGCATAAGAATGAGTCTCTTGTGATTTTCTGTCATTGGTGTCAGGACTGAGATTTGAAGCTAGGGTCTATGTTGACAGGTTGGCCATGGCTTCCCTGAGAGCCCACCAGCCAACAGTAATGTCAGGTCAGGTCCACTTTAGAGCAGTGTCATTCAGACCCAGGATGGTCACTGTGTAAAGAAAAAAAATCATAAAACCCAGGCCTCTGCAGCAAGCCACTTTTTGTGTTTTCCAGCTTTTTCTTTTCTTCCTGACAGCCCCCTGGGCCTAGGATCTCAGGATCGGCTATGGGTCCAGAGACTGAATCCCAGCCTAGGGAGATCCAAGCGGAGACAGTTTCCACGACCTGATTTCAAGCCCCATGGTTGGCCAAAAAATAAATAAATGAAGAAAGAAAGAAAGAAAGAAAGAAAGAAAGAAAGAAAGAAAGAAAGAAAGAAAGAAAGAAAGAAAGAAAGAAAGAAAGAAAGAAAGAAAGAAGGAAGGAAGGAAGGAAGGAAGGAAGGAAGGAAGGAATGAAAGAAAGAAAGAAAGAAAGAAAGAAAGAAAGAAAGAAAGAAAGAAAGAAAGAAAGAAAGAAAGAAAGAAAGAAAGAAAGAAAGAAAGAAAGAAAGAAAGAAAGAAAGAAAGATAGAAAGAAAGAAAGAAAGAAAGAATTCAACAAAATAAAGTTCCTTGGTTTGGAATTTCTGCCAGTTTTCTTTCCTCGCCTGGGATTTGAACTCGGGTTCTTGGTAAATCTGTAGCAATGTGAAGGAAGAGTTGCCACTACTTGAGTTCAAACCCCATGCCAACCAAAATTGAAAAATTAAGTCACTGACCTAGGCAGGCGGAGATAGTTGTCAAGATGGGAGGGAAGAGATGGTAAGGGGAATACAAAGGAGGAGGCAACAATGCTCAATAGGAAATGTACTTATTACCTTGCTCATGTAACTGTGACCCCTCTGTACAACATTTTTACAATAAAAAACATACAAAAAAAAGAAACATATTAGTTTTCAGAAAAGCACTTTGGGGGTAAGGGAAGGAAATCTGAATAGCTGTACAAAATTCTACGCTGCCTATTTTTTTTTTTTTTTTGGTCCAGTTGTGGGGCCTGACTCTAGGCCTGAGCACTGTCCCTCAGTTCTTCAGCTCAAGGCTAGTGCCCTACCACTTGAGCCACAGCACCACTTCTGTTTTTTTTTCTTTTTGCTTATGTGGTGCTGAGGAATCGAACCCAGGGCCTCAGGCATGCAAGGCAAGCGCTCTACCACTGAGCCAACTTCCCAGCCCTACTCTGCCTATTTTTAATGTTCAGTATGGAACTGAATAAATATAACTGCTTCCATTAAAAAAATTAAGTCACTTTCATGGAACTGGGGCCAGTATTTCTGCAATTGCTAGGATTTGAGCTCAACATCCAGGTAAATCTTTTGCAACACGGGTGAAGGCGAAGCCCACTGTCCTTGAGGAAAATAATTCAGGCTAGAGTTCCCAGGGCCTGAATGAAGGCCCTGCAATGGAAAAAAAGTATTTCTATACATGTGTACTGAATGTATGATATATACTTACATATGTATGTTAATTTCATATTATGATTTTTATTATTGATTCTGTATTTTATTTTTATTTGATTCATTTATTTATTGATTATTGTATTTAATATTATACACATAATATGTATTGTATTTTGCACATCTATTATAAAATTATACACAATAACTTAGGACATTGACTAATTTTCCTTAATATTTTATTAAGTGTTGAAACATAATACATAATTAAATGGAGCCATTTGTCACAGTTTTCATATGTTTAGAGTCTCTCCCAAGTATGAGCTTTTTCTTTTTTTTTCTTTTTTCTTTTTTTTCTTTTTCTTTTTATTGTGAAAATACTGTAGAGAGGGGTTACAATTACATGGGCAAGATAATGAGTATATATCTTATCAAGCATTATAGCCTCCTCCTTCGTTTCCCCTTCCCATCCCTTCCCGTCCTCCCTGAGTTATTTCTTATCTTTGGACATCTTCCTATAGAGATTCCTTTAGATGATTTATACTCAGAAGCCTTTTCCTGAGAATAGGCAAATTGAGGGATAAAATTTTAAGGGTGGAGCTAGAAATGTGGCTTAGTGGTAAAGAGCTCACTCCCTCAGCATGCATGAATGCCAGGATTTGAATCCTCAGTGACACATACTCAGGAAAAGCCAGAAGCTGTAGAGTGGCTCAAGTGGCTAACCTTGAGAAAAAAAAAGCACAGAGATAGTACCAAGGCCCTAAGATCAAGCCCCAGGACTGACAAAAACAATAGGCCAGATGCCAGTGCTCACACCTGGAACGCTAGCTTCTCAGGAGGCTGAGAGCTGAGGACTACAGTTCAAAGACAGCCTAGGCAAGGAAAGCTCCAGTGAACCACTAAAAGACCCCACCTGGTGCTGTGGCTCTAGTGGTAGAGTGTTCACCTTGAATTGAAGGGCTCAGGGAGAGTGCCAAGGTTTGAGTTCAAGACACACAACTGGAAAAAAAATGAGGGTTAATCAAAGTACTTTCCTATTTGCTAATTAGAAGAACATTCTCTGGAAAATGAACACTGATGTACACCAGAATTGGAGTCAGAGCTCTAGGTTCAAATGTAGCAGATTTATATTCCCAGCCTCTTAGACTCTTGCATTGAACCTTGTGTCATACATGGTTCTTAAAAGTCCATTGTTGAAAGGCTTAATATGCTTCCCGAGCTTTATGTGATAAGCAGTTGACTTGTATTGTCAATGTCATTACATTTCTGAACCTAGCAGAGCACCAGTAGCTCATGCCCAACACCCTAGATCATGAGGCTGAGGTCTCAGGATCACAGGGTGAAGCCAGCCAGGGCAGAAAGGTCTATGACACTCTGACTTCCACTTCTGAAAGGTCAGATGTTCAAGAGCTTCCTGTGTTTCCCTTGGTGATGAGAAGTTAATTGCACTCTAATGTTCTTAGAGTTCTAGAGCTATAGAAGCAGGAAAGAAACATTATTGAACCATCCTGGGTTCAAATGAAGTTCTCAGTATCCAAGCCCTAGCAGTGTTTGCAGAAAAACTCCAGTGTAACACTGTAATTGAAGGACAGAAAATGGTTGCAAAAGCCAGGCTAGGTGCAGAGACCTAGGCCTGCAGGATTAGGAAGCAGAATGTACACACTCAACTGGGAAGTCAGCTGCAAAAGCCAGCAATGGGGGGAATCCTGAAACACTTGTTAGAGTTACAACAGGGTCAGGCTTTTCTCACCCTCTTCAAACAATGACTAATTAACCTTCCTCTCTCAGGTGAAGGGAGCCTCAGGCTATCTTTAGGGTAACAATAAAGAGCCAGTTTAGTGGGGGAGAAAGGAGGAACAGAGAAGAAAAACCCGGCTCTCTGGTCTTAAGGAGTCGGGTTTTGACTCTCCATCTGTCAGATTTAAAGACCATTCTTCTACCTCTACCAGTCCATTCTCCTTCCTTCATTCTGAACATCATTAATGCAAATTCCCAGTCCAAGGAGAAGCAGGGTCCTTTCTCTTCTGTCTCCAAGCAACTGAGTTAAAACCTGGCTCTGCCCTCTTGGCTCTGGAGCATTTGGCTGCCTTAGAAGTGGGAAAGAGACAGTCTTCCTGCTCTGTGGTTGTGTGAAGGCGAAGTTGGTGACCGGAACACTGCAGAAGGCATCATGATTGGGAATTGTTCCCTTCATTCCTCCTGACATTCAAGACCAGGTTAATATATCATGTTTATTTCTATCTATTTATCTATCTATTTATCTATTTTTGTTTCTATTTATCTATCTTTTTTCTATCTATCTATTTTCTATGTATTATGTATGTATGTATGTATGTATGTATGTGTCTATCTATCTATCTATCTTTCTCTCTCTCTCTCTCTCTCTCTCTCTCTCTCTATCTATCTATCTATCTATCTATCTATCTATCTATCTCCCTACCTACCTACCTAGTTAGCTAGCTACCTACCTACGTAGGTTTCTGTTTGCCAGGTCTAGCCACAGCACCAATTCTGGCTTTTTCTGTGTATGTGATACTGAGTAATCATACCCAGTGGTTCTTGCATGCTTGGCAAGCACTCTTTCAGTAATCCAAGTCCGCAGCCCCATCTTTTTCTTCATGGTAGATTTTACATAAGTATACTACCATTTTACATCCCCAAATTTAATTTTCTGAATACTAGTTATTTCTAAAAAACCTTTTCTTCTGTTCCCCTGCCTGATTTGTGTCTGTTCCTGCATGGGCCTCATAATAAAATGTAAATAAAAACTGCTGAGAGCTTAAGTGTGCATCATATAAGGACACAGGCCTGGAACCCTGGAAGAGAAAAGCCATGGGCCTGAAATGAAGAGAATGGTGCAGTATGTGCAATGAGCATATCTGAAAAATGAACCAGTAAATAAAAGGAGAAGCATTGCATAGGGTCTGTTTGCACTCAGGGAGGTACTATACACACATAAGTAGTTAGTGCACTGATACATAATCCTGGCCTTCTCTTTTTGAAAAGAGAAGCCATACCAGTGCTTAAACACAGGGCCCAATGCATTCCTCAGCTGTTTCGTACAAGGCTGAGGCTTTACAGCTCCACTTCCAGCCATCTGGTTGTTAATTGGATATAAGTGCCTCCCAGGCTTTCTTGCCTGGTCTGGCCTGTGTCTCCTGCTCGGCTTTCTCTCTCAAAGCTGTAGCTTTACCCTCTGGGATACTGTTCCACTTCTGGTTTTCTGGTGGTTTATTGGTGATAAGAATCTCACAGACTTTCTTGCTCGGGCTGACTTTGAATTGTGATCTCCCCAGGAGACTGCAAGCAGCTTTCTCAGGGATACACTGAGAAACCCCTCCACACAAAACCTTAGTCTAAAACTCGGGATGTACTAGGGAAAAACAGAAACATGCAGATGCTTCTAATGTGTTCTAGATAATTAATACTGGAGACACACAACATTCATAATTATTAGATCATTTTATAGAAAAAAGGAGCAATGCAGACAGTATGAGGATTGCTCCAGCTTTCGGTTCTCTCATCCTTAGACAGTAAATTCACTGCAGCTCAATGTTAAGTGCCAGAACTGGCATGTAATGTGGACATTAGCTGCCAAATCCTGTGATACTCATTTCTCACTTTTGGCTTCAAACCTGTGACCAGAAGAGAAGATGAGGAGAGAAAATCCTTCTCAGAGAAAGCAGCTATAAAGGACATTGGAATTGCTTACTTATAAATTCAAACCACTGGAAGGACCCTGTTAAGAAGTCAGATTGTACAGATTAAAAAATGAAGAAGAAAAGAAAGGCAACAGCCAGTGGAGGCTGACTATAATCCCAGCTCCTCAGGAAGCTGAGATGTATAGAATCTGAGTTTAAATCCAGCCAGCATAGGAAAATCCATGACACTGTTATTTCTAAGACATCACAGAAAAACCCAGAAGTGGGGCTGTGATTCAAGGTTAATGCAATACCCTTGAGCAAAAGGAGCTCAGGGATAATGCCTAGGTTCATAGTTCAACCCCAGGTCCTGCTCCCTCAAAAAGAACCTATACCTCCATGTCTCTGTGTATATGGACGTATTCCTACAGGTGAATCTCCAGAGTAGCTATTATGAATTACACCAATCTAGAAAATTTGTTTTCAATTCAATGATTTCATAACACAGAGAGTGCTTTCATGACAGTGCATGTTCTGGGGCTCACCTCACTGTTCCCAGTGTAGCCTGAGGGTTTCTCTGCATCCCAGGCCTGCTGGAAGAAGTCTCTCTCATTATCTGGATATTCAGACAAATGGCCTCAGTCCTGTTCAGCTGTTTAACAAACAATTCCATCTGTGTCAGTTAGTCTTGATGAGTGTGGGCAGGCTTTGAAGGCCAGGAGAAAAAGGCCTCTTTGTATCCCAAGCGGTCTCTCTCCCCAGTGCCCTGTTTTGACAGGAAGCCTTCATTTGTGCCACTTCCCATGGCAGGCCAAGTCCTGTGCACTCATCCTGCCTTTGTGAGACTATATTCCGGTGTTCAGATACAGTGCTCAATATAATTCAGGAGACCTTCTGGCAGACAACTAGGGCACTGAACCTAATGAAATATTTCATTGTTGGAGATGATGGGCCTATGATGCCTCTCCTAGGTTTCTTGAAGCTTAGGAAGTCCAAGCACATGTCAGATATCTCAAAGCTTCTTGTCATCTAGGGCTGGTGAAGCTCATCAGATATTGAAACTTTTGACCTCTCCTAGTTAGGCCCTGGGTGGCTAGGTTTGGGGGTTGAACACAGGGCCTGGGTGCTACCATGAGCTCAGTGCAGAAGCCCAAGTCTTTACCATTTTGTGTCACAACTTCACTTCTGGTCTGTGTGTGTGTGTGTGTGTGTGTGTGTGTGTGTGTGTGTGTGTGTGTCTGTATGTCTGTGTGTCTGTGTGAGTGTGCATACACCAGTCCTGGAGCTGGAACTCAGCACTGTACCTAATTTCTCTTGTACAAGGATAGCCCTCTCCCGATTGAGCCACGGAGCCACTGCAGCCTTTTTCTAGTGTTGTGGTACTGAGAAATAAAGTTCAGGGTTTCATAGTTGCAAAGCACTCCACCCCAAAGACACATTCCCATCCCTTTACTTCAGGTTTGTTAGTTTGTTTCTGTCTTTTTTGTTGTTGTTGGTTATAGGAGTTGAAGTCTGGGCCTGGGTGCAGTCCCTGAGCTTTTCAGCTCAAGTCTTGTGCCCTACCACTTGAGCCAAAGCACCACTTCATGTTTTCTGGTGGTCCATTGGGGCTAAGTGTCTTAAAGACTTTCCTCCCCAGGCTAGCTTTGAACCATGATACTCAGATCTCATCCTCCTGAGAAGCTAGTATGACAGGTATGAGCGACAAGCACCCAGCTTCAACTTCAGGTTTCTTAGTGGTGAATTGGAGATAGTAATCTCATGGGACCTTTTGTTTCTGGGATAGTTTGAAACCCAGATCCTCAGATCTCAGCTTCTTGAGAAGGCGGGGTGACAGTCCTCAGCTATCTACCCCTAGGTGGCACTCTCCTGCAAGGGGGTCCTTGGCTCCACGGGGTGGAGTGCTAGCCATGTACCCAAGAGGTAAGGGTCAGTGGCTAGGCCCCAAGTTCAAGGTTCATGACTGTGAAAACAAAAAGAAAGAAAAAAAAAAACAATTGTCTGCAGGAGACAACTCACTAGTCTTCAGTAATACATAATTTTGTCCCTGACATGGGGATGTATCTGAGCCTCAATATTCTTGTCTGCATAATCATCTCAGTTGTGGAGCTCTTACAAGGACCTGATGAAAGAATGCACCTGTGAAGGACACAGCACATGGCACTCTTTGCATGACTCAACACACAGCATCCTGTGAAAGACCCAGCACACAGCACCCAATGCAGGACTCAGCACACTGCACCCTGTGAAGGACTCAGTACATAGCATCATGTGCAGGACTTAGTACAGAGCACCTTATGAAGGACTCAGCACATAGCTCTATTCCACAAGCTGTTATTTGATTTAGGGTGCTTTCATCACTATCACCATTCTTTGAGGAACATTTCACAAACCACACAAGTTCACATCTAATGGTTTATGGTGGTGGGATTTTTTTTTTGGGGGGGGGGATAGGCATATGGCTTGAACTCAAAACATGGAGATTATACTCTAATAACATTTGCTCAAGGCTAGAGCTCTAACACTTGGAGCCACATTTTAAAGAGTCTCACAGAATTCCTGCCAGAACTGGGTTTTAAAGCCCCTGCGCAGCTAGGATGATCTGGGTAAGCCAGTTGTGTCTGGTTCCATGGAGCTAGGTTGCAGTTTTTACATCTGGCTAAGTCAGGTTAGGTGGCAGCTGTCAGCACCAGACTCCTAGCTTGCTCTGTGATGAGGTATTTGAAGTTCTGTCTTTGTATAGTTGCTTAGACACTGTACCTAAGCATTTGTACTCCAGGCTAGCACTCAATTGATTGAAAGACCTCAGAACTTCCAGGTATTCTGTTCATGTGACACTGAGGAATCGAACCAAGGGCTTGGTGCTTGCTAGGTGAACACTCAACAACTGAAACCAGGAGTGAACAAGGTATACTTAGAGATTGCTGTATATAAATATTATATACACAGAGAGATGTCTGTATATTATTTAATTATAGATAATATTACTAACAATTTTTAGGTATTAAATTATGTCTCCATTTAATGATATGTTACATTTGAACAATTAATAAATCATTAATCAATAATTACTCAATATCCTGTTGTTGTTTATCATATATATACATACATCCATACATAAAATTACATATTTTATAGAATGAGATGGATGTCTATATATAGTTAAATTATGCATCATGTGTTACTTTCAATTATTAGGTATTTAATTATATCTCCATGTAATTTTTATTCTGTTAATGCTTAATAAAATATTAATTAAACTTAATGCACCTCCTATAATTGTTGCATCTAATTTTATCCCAGAATGATTCACTACTAATTCAATTTGTTTTTCATTCATTTTAGTGACAATTATTCCACCTATGACATTTCTTACCTTTATGACATCCTATTACATAGTATATAGATTTGCACCCGAATTATACATCCTATCTGAGCACTTTCAAAGAAAAGGAAAACATGGGTCCCGCTCAGCTTCTTACTCCAAGATTATATTTTTGGCATTGCTAGGATCTTGACTCAGAGCGTAGAAGGCTCAGTTCATGAATGGGTGGCTGTCAGCACAGCAGCCTCTAGCCAATTCATCTGCCAGGCAGTTGCCAGGCCCTGAGATTGAGCCCTGTATGTTGACTCAATATTCCACTTATTGTAGTTATTCATTTAATTTTTTGTTTTATTCATTTAGTTACCATTTATTTTATTGACTTATTGCACATGGAATATTTACTACATTTATTACATAGGATATAGATTTGCCTATGTATGAAACTTCATACTTGACACCCAGGACGTTCACAGAAAAGGAAAACATGTGTTACCCTGGGCTTCTTACTCCCCGCTTCAATTTTTGTGAGTGCTGGCATCTGAACTCACAGCCTACAAAGGCCCAATTTATGAATGGATGAGTGTCAGCTCGGCCAGCATGGGGCAGATGGAGCTGACAAGCAGTTCCCAGCACTGAGATCGAGCCCCAGGGGTTGACAAAATAAGAACAGATTGACATGCAGATGGTAGTACACAAAGCAGTATGGAGGTTCCTCAAAAGACTCCACATAAAACTCCCCTATGACCCAGCAATCCTACTTTCGGGCATTTACCCAAATGATCACAAACAAGACCATACTGAAGTTACCAGCACAACTATGTTTATTGCATCATTATTTACTATAGCTAAGATATGGAACCAACCTAGATGCCCCTCAGTAGATGAATGGATCAAGAAAATGTGGTATATATACACAATGGAATTCTATGCCTCCATCAGAAAGAATGACATTGCCCCATTTGTTAGGAAATGGAAAGACTTGGAAAAAATTATATTAAGTGAAGTAAGCCACGCCCAAAGAAACATAGGTACTATGGTTTCCTCTATATGCAATAACTGGTGTATGTCTGAGTCAAGCAGAAAAGGTCAGATAAGTTGATGTTAGGGGAATGAACCCCAAGATAAGTATTAAATTTTTTTTGTTTTTTTTGTTTTTTGCCTTTCATGCAATTGTTTCTAACATATTTATAAGATGATTTCTATGTTGCATTGTTTGTCCCTCCCCCATGGTATAACCCCTGTTTTCACTGTATTTGATGTTGGTATAATTTTTGGAGGGGAAGGGATACAGGTGGACCCATTGCAACAATGAGATGTACAATTTGTTATGCCGAAAAACGAAGTTTACAACTTTGGTGGGGAGGGGGGGAGGATTGGGTGGGGGGAAGGGAGTATGGGAAGGGATGGGAAGGGAAACAAAGAGGAGGCAACAATGCTTGATAGCATATTTCTATACTCCTTATCTTGACCATCTAATTGTAACTTCTCTGTACAGTATTCTCACAAAAAAAAAGCCCTGAAAAAAAAACAAATAAATATAGATCTTTATAGAGTGCCAGAGGTTTCTATACATTCTTCAGTTATATAGACTACATTCTTACCAACTCTTGGGTATTTATTATGCCTCCATGTAATTAATATGACTGTTTCCATCCTTAATGAATTTTTAATTGAATCAACCACTGTCCGGAAACTATTACATCCATGGAATTAAAAGTATTCTTCTAATGTGTCAGAAAATATTCATTAAAATCCATTGGCCTCCTAAAATCACTCTGTTTAATTTTATAGTAGTATCTTTCAGGAACAACTAATTCAACCTTGACATTCATAACCTTCCATCAGTATTCCTATGAATAGGGATGAGACTCTTAGGATTTCCCTCCATTGGTAGGGGACAGGAAAGGGCTTCTAACACAGGGTCTATGTTGCCGAGTTGGCCTATGGCTTCCCTAGTAGCCCGCCAACCTTCAGAAATGCCAGGTTACAAACAATTTTCAGCCATCATACAAATCCAGAATGGTTACCTTGCAAAGAAAGTAAATGTAAAACCGGAGCCATCTGCAAGTTGCCGGATTTTTATCTGTCTTTTCATTTTTTTTTTCCTGTCAGTCTTTGGGGCCCAGGAACTCAGGTTCAGCTGTGGGTACAGTGGCTGCACCCCAGCTAGACTGATAAAAGCAGAGGCAGAGTTGCTACTACCTGAATTCAAAACCTGTGCTTGACAAAACAAAAATAAATAAATAAATAAATATATTTAAAATATTTAAAAAATTATGAGGCTCCTTGGCTTGGAATTCACGCCATTTTTTCTGCCAGGCCTGGGATCTGAACTCAGGGTCTGGGTAAATCTGCAGCATTGTGGGGGAACGGGAAGCTCACCGTGCTGGAGGACAAGAAAGTCAAGCCTGTTCTCAGGGCCTGAATTCAAGTCCTAGCACTCGAAAAAAAATAATATTTGTATACATTTTAAATACATGATTTATATTTACATGCATGTTTACTGCATATTGTGGTTAGTGTAGTTATTCATTTTATTTTGTGATTTATTTATTTTAATCTATTTAATGAGTATGATTACACATATAACATTTTTTACATCCTATTACATAGGACATAGATTTGTCAATGTATTATACATCATTCCTGAAACCCAGGACTTTCACCGATAAGGAAAACAAGTGAGACAATTGGCTTCTGCCACCAGGATTAAGTTTTTGGCAGTTCTGTAATTTGAACTCCAGGCCTAGAAGGCCCACTTCACGAATGGGTTAATGTTAGCACAACAGTCTGATGCAAGTGAAGTTGGTGAGCAAATTTCAGGACCTGAGATCAAGGCCTAGGAATGGCCAATACATAAACAGATAGATGTGTAGATTGCTGTGTGTGTGTATTTACATATGTATATTCATCTATAAATAAAAGTATATATAGAGAGACAGACATTTATGTAGATTCTAGTGTATAACTCTATATAAAGTGATGTCTGTCTATATCTTATTTTTATATATTCTATTACTACCAATTATTAGTTCTAAAACTATGCCTCCGTTAATTACTCATGGTAGAAGACTTAATAAGGTACTAATTCAATTAATCAATGACTTATATTTATTGCATACAATCTTATAATAGACTAGCTAATTAGTAATTAAATTAGTATATGTCAAACATTCTATTAGTGTTCCTATAGATAGGAACGAGTCTCCTAGGATCTTCAGCTGTGTGTAGGTGGCAGTCCCAGGATCATGGAACTCAGGGCCTAGGTGTCTCTGTTGGGCTCAGGCTTCACTGACAGCCCAGAAGCCTTCGGCCATACAAGGTGACATACAATTTTCCAGCCGAGTCAATGAGACCCAGGATGGTCACAGTGCCAAGGAAAAATAGGTAAAATGGTTGTGTAAAACTTCTTGGATTTTTCTTCCTCCGTTTCTTTTTTTTTTTTTTTTTTTGGTTTGATGCATTTTTGCCAGTGCTGTGAGTTGAACTCGGGTCCTAGGATCCCCGGATCATCTCTGGGTGTAAATGCTGTACCCCAGCCTAGGGTAATCATGGTTTAAGACAATAAAGTGCTTCCTTCAGCAAAAGGAGCTCAGGGACAATGTCTAGGCTCACAGTTCAAGCCTCAAAAAAAAGCCATTACAAAAAGCCATTAAAAAGCCACAAAAAAGAGCCATTAACTCCATGTGTCTGTGTGTGTATATGCATGCATTTCTATCAGTGAACATCCAAGGTCGCTATGAAGAAAGGCACACAGCTAGGAAATTTGCTTTGAATAGAATGATTTCATAGCACAGATGGTGTTTTCAAGACAGTGCATATTTCGGGGCTCCCCTCACTGTTCCCAGGGTATCCTGAGGGTTTCTACGCACTCCAGGCTGCTGGAGGAAGTCTGGCTCACTGTTGGAACAGGCAGACAAAAAGTTTCACTCCTGTACAGCTGTGTAACAAACAATTTATCGGGGGCAATTAGTGAGGATGAGTGTGGATGGGCTCTGAAGGCCAGGAGAAAAAGGCCTCTTTGTACCCCAAGCTAACTCTCTCCCCAGTGCTCTGTTTTGACAAGAAGCCTTCCATTGTGCCACCTCCTGTGGCAGGCCAAGTTCCCTGCACTTGTCCTGTCTTTGTGAGACTATGTTCCAATGTTGAAACAAACTGCTTCAATTAATTCGAGTCCTTCTGGTAGACAACTAGGGAGCTGAACCTAATGAAAAGATTCCTAATTGGCAATGGTGGTGCCTCCCTAAGATTCTGGAAGTTTGCTAAATCTAAGCACTTGTGCAAAATCACAATGCTTCCTGTCATCTATATCTGGTGAAGCTTATCAGGTTTTGAAACCTTTGTCCTCTCCTGGTCAGGCCTTGGGTGGCTAGGTTTTGGGGTTGAACACAGGGCCAGGGTGATGACCATGAGCTCAGAGCAGAATCCAGGTGCTTTACCATTTTGTGTCACAACTTTACTTCTGCTCTGTGTTTGTGTGTGTGTGTGTGTATACCCTAGTCCTGGAGCTTGAACTCAGGACATGAACATTGTACCTGTTTCACCTGTTCAAGTATACCACTTGAGCTTGAGCCAGAGAGCCACTTCAGACTTTTTTTCTAGGGATGTGGTACTTAGGATTCAAACCCAGGGTTTCATACATGCAAAGCACTCTACCCGTAACACAAGTTCCCAGCACTCCACTTCAGGTTTCCTTCTTTCTTGTAAGTTGGAGGAGTTCAAGTCTGGGCCTCGGTGCTGTCTCTGAGCTCTTCAGCTCAAGTCTAGCACTCTACCACTTGAGCTACAGCGCCCCTTCAGGCTTTCTGGTGGTTCATTGGAGATAAGCATCTCAAGGAATCTCCTGCCCAGGCTGGATCTGCACCATGATCCTCATGTCTCAGCCTCCTGATTAGCTAGGATGACAGGCACGAGTCACCGATGCCCAGCTTCCTCTTCAAGTTTCTAAGTGGTGAATATACGATAATAGTATCATGGGACATTTTGTCAAGTTAGATGGCAGCTGTCAGCACCAGACTCCCAACTTGCTTTGTGATGAGGTATTTGTAGTCCCATACTTGTGATGAGGTATTTGTAGTACTATACTTACATTGTTGCAGTCAGAACATTCTATCTTTTTTTTTTTTGGTGCCAGTCCTGGCTCTTGAGTAAGGGTCTAAACACAGTCCCTAAGTTTTTATGCTCAAAGCTAGTGCTTGACTGCTTGGGTGACAGCATGACTTCTGGATTTTTTTGTGTACACAGTAGTGAGGAATCGAATGCAGGGCTTTGTACTTACTAGGCGAACATTCTATCATTAAGCCCCAGGAGTGACAATTGTATGAACAGATAAATGTATAGATTGGTAGATAGACAAATAGATGTATATGTATAAAACAAGAGAGAGATGTCTGTATATTATGAAATTGCATATACAATATTAATACCGATTATTGGCAATTAAATTATTCCTTCCATTTTTAAGTATTATGATTGAATACATAATAAAGTATTAATTGAAATCTAGTCAATATTGTATAATTGTGTATAATTTTATAATATCGTATATTAACTACTAATTTAATTGTTAATTTTATAACATTCCATTCATATGGATATATATGGGAATAGGTTTCTGAGAATCTCCATTCATTAGTGGCAGTCCTGGGATTCGACCTCCAGGCCTATGTTGCTGGTTTTGGCTATGGCTTCCCTAATACCCCCACCAAACATCAGCAATGCAAGATAATGTATGCTTTCTGGGCCTTGTCATTTAGACCCAGGATGGTCACAATACAAAGGGGAAAAAAAAGGAAAACTACCTCCTTGAACTTCTCAGTTTTAGGCTTCTCCTTTACAGTTTTTTATTTCTTTTTCCACCCCGAGATTTGAATTCGGGTCCTAGGATGCCACCACCAACTGTGGCAGAGATGCCAAGACCTGAGTTCAAGCCCAGTGCTTAGGCAAAATAATAATAATAATCATCATCATAATAATAGTAATAATAATAGTAATAAGGCCCTGGTTTGGAATTTGCACCATTTTTCTAGTAGGCCTGGGATTTGCACTCAGGGTCTGGGTGCAGAGGAAAGGCTCAGCGTCCTTGAAGACAAGAAATTCAGACCAGTTCCCAGGGCCTGAATTGAAGCACCAGCACTGGAAAAAGTAATATTAATATATGAGATCTATTTACATACATGGGTTATTACATCTGACATTTATTACCCTTAGTTATTTAGTATTTAGTATATACACATGTAACATTTCTTTTATTACATCATATCACATAGGATATATTTGCATATAGATTATACATCATACTGAGACCAAGGACTTTCACAGAGAAGGAAAATAATGTGTCAAAATTGGCTTCTTACTCCACGAATAAATTTTTGGCCATGCTGGGATTTCATCTCACAGCCTACAATGCCCAATCCATAAATAGTGTTACAGTCTTAGCAGACCAGCCTCCTGAAAACTGAGCGGCCAGGAAGTTCCGAGAACCTGTTATCAAGCCAAAGTAGTGCCCCCCATATATATATATATATATATATACATATATATATATATATATACATATATATATATACACACACATATATATATACATATATATGTATGTATACGTTGATAAATATGTAGATTGAAGTAGATAGAGAGATAGACATAAACATATATACAAATATATACATATACAGAGAGTGGGACTGTGAGGATATTAAATTATATATGTTATTACCAATTATTAGTTAATAAATTTTGCCTCCATTTAATGAAGTATCCGGGTTGAATACCTATAAAAGTATTAATTAAAAATTACTCAATATCCTTAATTATACCATGGTGCTAGAATGGAAAACATAAACCTAATAATTTTTGTGTGGCATTCTAAAATAGGGTCATGAATCCACTGCACATTTATTGTTACTTTAATAACTCTCCATAAGCATTCACATGAACAGGAATAAGTTTGTCAGGCTCTCCTTCCTTTTGTGGGTGGCAGTCCTAGCATTCAAACTCCAGGCCTGGGTCGTTTAATTATAATGCAAACCATTGGAATGACACCGCGAAGACTTCAGATTGTTACCATTAAAAAAAAGAAAAAAGAAGAAGAAAAGTAAGCAAGGTGCCAGTGGCTCTTGCCTGTAATCCTAGCTCCTCAGGAGGCCAAGATGTAGAGAATGCCAATTTGAATTCAGCCAGGATGGGAAAGTCCATGACATTCTTCTTTCTAAGAGATCACAGGGGAAAAAAAACATGCATGAGGCTGTGGCTCAAGGGCAGAGCACTACTCTCGAGCAAAAGGTGCTCAGGGACAGAGCCTAGGCTCATAGTACAACCCTGGACCTGCCAAAAATAAAAAACGAGGCAATAACTCCATGTATCTGGGTATGGACAATGGGCATTCAGCAGGTTGCCCATGCCCAGCCCCCCAACCTGGGCAAGCTGGGACAAGCCCTCAGAGAGTACAAAGTCTGAGCAGGCAACATGAACAAAGAATCCTTCTCTGCCATTTAAGAACTGAAGCTTTATGTTCTGGCCGAGGTGTCCCATAGGGACACCATGCAGCCAGCCATTGCCTCCAGGGAAAGCACAGTTCCTAGGCTATAGGAGTTGTCAAAGGTTCTGGCTCCATATTCTCTATCCTTCTGTAGGATGACAGGCTAGACTTCTGGGGCCTGTGGCTATCACTCATTTATCATTCCTCATTGCTGAGTCACAAGCTAGTACCAAATCATGGCAAAGATATGAAATAGAGATTTCTACACCAAAGGGGGTAAGCCAATAAACCCCACCCTCATAACTCCCGTTTGAAGGGAGCCTTGGGCTGAGATTGTGGCTTAGTGCTAGAGTGCTTACCTAGCCCGCATGCACAAACCCTGGGTTTGATTGCTCAGTACCACAGAAACAGAAAAAGCCAAAAGTGGTACTGTGGCTTAAGTGATAGAAAGATAGCCATGAGCAAATGAAGCTCAGGGGTATGCCGAGACCCTGAGGTCAATCCCCAAGACTGTCAAAAAGAAAAAATTCATCCTGGTGTGACATTTTGCTCTGGGACTCAGAGGAGGGCTGAATTTATAGATAAGATGTAGAGTAGAGGACAGGTGCTGGTGGCTCACCCCTGTAATCTTAGCTACTCAGGAGGCTGAGATCTGATGATACCAATTGCAAGCAATAAAGTCTATATGAGACACTTTTCTCTAATCAAACACCCAAAAAGCCAGACTTAAAGCTGTGGTTCAAGTAGTAGAGTGCTATCCTTGAGCACAAAAGCTCAGGGATATGATAGCATCCAGGCCATGAATTCAAACCCCAGGACTGGCACACACATGCACACACACACACACACACACACACACACACACACACACACACACACACACACACACACACACCAAGATAGAGCATTTGCCAGTCAGCCTGCACTAGTTCCATCTCTAGAAACTCAATATAAAAAAAAAAGAGGGAGAAGGGAAGGAAAGACTTGCTCCACGAGGTGATATAACCAATGCCAAAATTCCACAGGAGTTCCAAGATGTGGATTCAGGACAGAGGGCCTCAGACAGAAGGTACAGCATGGGCAAAGGTCCTGAGGTGTGCTTTAGAGCAGATGGTATGGGTGGAATGAAGGTTCTGTGGCTTCAGACAAGTCTGGTAGGACATTCAAGGCTGGGTCAAGGTTTATATGTGAGTCACAGGTAGGGCAGAGGCTGGAGTCCCAGAATGGGGCCCAGGAGGAAGATTAGATGGCTTTTTACCAGAGACCCCAGCCATTTTCTGTGGATGGAAGCTTATTTTTCAGAGCTCCTGACCCTCAGACCTCCTTTGCATGGAGGAGTAAGGGCAAACTCAGGGAAGAACACTTGCTTAAGAAAAGCTTCTAGCCCAATGCCACCAGTGGCTCAACCCCTGTAAATCCTAGCTACTCAGGAGACTGAGATAGAGATCGTGGGTCAAGCCAGCTCAGGGGAGGAAAGCAAGTGAGACTCTTCTTGCCGATGAACTACCAAAAGCCAGAAATGGAGCTTTGGCTCAAGTGGCAGAGTGCTAACCTTGAGGAAAAAATTAAGGGACCACAGCCTAACCCCTGAGTTCAAGCCCCAGTACTTGCACCTAAAAAAAATAAAGAAAAGCTTTCAGAAGCTCCTAGTCTACTGTGGTGAAAGGCCAGATCAGCCGGGCACCGGTGGCTCACACCTGTCCTCCTAGCTCCTCAGGAGGCTGAGATGTGAGGATCACGGTTCAAAGCCAGCCTAGGCAGGAAAGTCTGGGAGACTCTGATCTCCAAGGAACCTCCAGAAACCCAGAATTGGTGTTGTGCCTCAATTGGCAAGCCACCAACACCTGGCCTGCTTGGACCTCACTCTGTGGATCTAGGCAGAGTAATTTCAAGTGGGCCACTGAGGGTCTCCCAATGTCTAGGTGTCCTACAAGTCTTGAGAGCAGCCTCTTTGGAGGCCTTTGCCTACAGAGCAGGCCACAGTATCAGAGAAGGTTGGAGCCTTGAGCACGGAGGTCATTAATCTGTTCATCAGAATGGCATCTGTCATGGCTGCACTGTGCATCTGAGCAATAAATCGACCTCTCAGACCAAGGTTCTGGGCCAGCAGGGGCAGGAGCTGCAAGATGGCACAGCAGGTAATGCCCACTCACTCGATGTGTGGCAGGCACACATTGGGCGGGTATTGAGTTGGGCTCATGAAAGATTTGTAGTCTCAGGTATCCACAGCCAGCAGGCTGCTGCTGGTAGCAGTCTCTATCCCAGGAGTCACAGGGTTCGGAGCCTTACTTTCCTTACCAGTGCTCGGGGCAATCGTGGGCCGACTACAAACGAGCATCCATAGTGGCTTCCCTTGGTCCTGTGGCCCCGTGCATGGATAGAAAGGCAGGTTCCATGGAACTTACTGGCATGACCCAGACCCCTCAGCCCAAGAATGACTTAGGGAAAAACTATTTGATCTGCTTTGAGAGTTTACTATGACTATGCCTCAGGAGTGCCCCCAGTTTTCTAGCTGAGCTCATCATTACCACCTTCTTCTGTGTGTGTGTGTGTGTCTCTGTGTGTATGTATGCCTGCACACACTTGCACACATCTTGGTACTAGGGCTTGAACTCAGGGCCTAGACTCTGTGCCTCACCTTTTTCATTCAGGGCTAGCACTCTACCACTTGAGCCACAGCTTTTCTTCCAGCTTTTCGGTGGCTAGTTGCAGAGGAGAGTCTCACAGACTTTTCTAGCTGGGCTGCCTCTGAATGGCAATCCTCAGATCTCAGACTCCTGAGGAGGTTGGACTAGGAGGGCATGAGCTATTAGCATCTGGCCACACTTTCCTTCTTGGCTGAAACAGACTACCCATCCCCCAGTCGAGCACCCATCTACAGCTACCCTCCTTCCCCAGGCTACAGAAGAAACATACCCTCCCATGAGTACAAAGAAATGGGATCAGGTTAGAGGTTTATGTTTTCCACACAGTCACGGGATGCTGGGAGCTGAAGTGGAGGTCAGAGATCTAGGCCAGGGGAAGTAGACAGCTGTTAGAACAGAAGAGCGTATGAAAAGACATCCTTGCAACTGGGTGCCAGTGGCTCATGCCTATAATCCTAGCTACTCAAGGCTGACACCTGAGGATCAATCAAGATTCAAAGCTAGCCTGAGCAGACTCTTCTCTCCAATGAATCACCAAAAGCTGGGAAGCAGAGATACCCTAGTTCAAGTGGTACAGCACCAACCTTGTGCATACAAGCTAAAGGATACCACCTAGGCTTTGAGTTCAAGTCCTGGTAAATACACACACACACACACACACACACACACACACACACACACACACATGCATACACGCATGCATGCATGCACACAAACACACACGCAAGCACATGCATCCACTATCATCCTTAACTGGAGCCAATTGTTCATACCAGTAATTCCAGCGACTCAAGAGGCTGAGCTCTTAGAATGGCAGCTTGAAGCCAGCCCAAGCAGGAAAGTCTGTGAGACTCTTCTCTCCACTAACTACTAAAAAAGGTGAAAAGTGATCTGTGATTCAAGTGGTAGAGTGTGAGCTCAGGGACAGTACCTAGGCCCTGAGTTCCAGCTCTGAGATTTTTTTTTTTAATATACACCCTTTGCCTTCCCCACACCCACAGACCATAAATCCAGATTTTGGTCATACTAGATCTCACTTTTGCTCCTGCCACTTCCATATCACTGCCACAAATGGCCGGTGTGTGGTCAGCCACGGGTTAAGACGTGAAATTACGCAAGGAAGGCATAACCAGGTCAAGGCTAATGCCCCAGAACACTGAGCTACTGGCCGTACCAGTCTCTCATCCCCCAGTTCCCTGGTCCTGGAATCTTAAGTCTGTGCCTCTGTATTCTAGGTATCCGGAATTGTCTAGAAGGACCTGAGAGGCCAAGCTGGGGCTGGGAGATAGACTTGGCTGTGATAATGTTCGTTGACATTTCCTCGACAAAAACAGATACTTCCAAGCCACCTGGGCCTCACCTCTATGCAGCCCAAGATCCTTCTTGCTTGGGCAGCCTTCAGTCAGCTATCAAGCTCAAGTGGGTCAGAGCCACTGGCAACCACCCTTCCCCCACTCTACTGCCAGCCTGCTGGGAGGGACACGCAGCCAGAGGCCCAGCTGAGGAAAAGGACAAGACATCCTATGACTGAACCCCACCCCTCCAGAGGTAAGGGAGAACCTATGCCAGCTGGCCCTGCTGACACAGAATCCCCTGGAAGTGGCCAAAGATATGGAAAGCCAGACTTGGGCCCCAATGAAAAGCTGGACTATGCAGGTCTCTGGCAATTTAAGACTCATTGTAGACCCTGACGGGGCAAAAGGCAAGGTTGTAATGGAAGAGGGGCAACATCCGAGGTCAGGAAGAGGAAGACAGGAACTCAGGAAGGGGGCAGAGAAAGATGAGGAAACACACACACACACACACACACACACACACACACACAGGGGTAGCCCAAGGCCTCATCAGTCTCTGAGCACCCGAACATGCCAAACCCCGAGTAGATGGCACTACCATCCTCAGACCAACTGTAGACAAATCTCAGCCTCTCACACGTCTGGAATGGCTCATAACACAGAATGGCATTTCCTACTGTACATAACTCTATGCAGAAAACTCATCCACCTTATTTTTGGTTGTAGGTCATGGGGTTTGAACTATGGGCCTGCACGCAGTCCCTCAGCTCTTCAGCTGAAAGTGTCCGCTATACCACTGGAGCCACAGCACCACCTCTGGTTTTCTGGTGGTTCATTGGAGATAAAAATCTTACAGACTTTCCTGCCCAAGCTGGCTTTGAATTGCAAGCCTCAGATCTCAGCCTCCTGAGTAGCTAGGATGACAGTTGTGAGACACTGGCAGCACCTGGCTTCAGTTACCTTCTTATAGCCAGGTGAAACCCAACTTGTCAGGCTACAAACCACATGCAACCCTTCACTTCAGACTTTGACACCAGCATCCAAAACTATATTTCCATTGATGGTGGGAATATAATTTACACTACCCTCCCATCCCTGCTCCCATTAGCCTACTCCCTGCCTCAGACAGGCCACGACTTCTGGAGTTGTTGGTAAGGCAACGCCCACCCTGCTGTGACTTCACACTGGGGCAAACCTGGAGAGTTTTTAGAAATTTCTGTACACTTAGGCTAGCATCTGGTCTCCCAACGACAGGACCCCCATTGCTTCACCATCACTTGCAAGCAAGGGTGTATTTCTGTTTTTGTTGTTGTTGTTGTTGTTGTTGTTGAAGGGCTTGAACTCAGGGCTTGGGAACTGTCCCTGATGATGATTTTTGCTCAAGGCCAGTTCTGTACCTTTTGAGCCATGGCGCCATTTCTGTTTGGAGATTGGGAATGACACTCTCATGGGACTTTCCTGCCACGCCTACTCCGGTGGAGTCTGCTTAGCATGGGAAACCTGCTTTCAGACCTGAGAATGGGGCTTCACAGAGACCTATCTCTGAGAATGGGACTTCACCGAAGTCTACCTCAGAGAATGGGGCTTCAAAGAGGCCTACCTCCTGGAAAGGCTGGCAAGCCCCTGGGAAAGATGTGTTTCTGTCCCTGCTTTTCTTTTCTTCACTGTATAAGAGTGCCTATTAATCTTTTACTGTTTCTGCTGCTCATTGTACTTACTCATGCTCAATGTTCCCTTATTCAAAGCTCTTTCTTAAGAGTGTTGACGACTCCAACATCTGATGAGTGTCTTAAAAATATGACTAACTCACCAGAGTTAAGTGCTACCCTGAAAGCCCCTCTTATGGAGGCTAGTAGACAAGTCATAAGTAAATATAAAAGTATTGGGGGTTTCACGACAGCAGAAGGAATTGTTTGTAAGAGATTTACAAGAAGCTGTAGGCCGGCTAGAACAGAAAGAATGTATGGCAATTGCTGGGAGAACTACTTAGGAGAAAGAATTTCCTGTTACTCTCTTTCATTTACTAAGAGACTTGCTAGATCTCGGCCTCCTTGGTGCTTACTATTAAAGAAGGAACAGGAAAGATCTTATGGGACAGATAAGGCCTCTATAGAAAAAGGTAATAGTTAATTGGTGATAAACATCGAAACCCATAGTATTTCTTAAAAATAGAGATAAGCCGGAAACAAGTGCCTATCAGGTGACCAGCTGATAACCACCCAAGAATGAAGCCCTGCAGCAAGATTGTGTAACCTTTTGCCCATTCTTCTGGAGACTTTTGCTATAAAAGTTTGTTATCCTCTGCATTAAATCGCACTCAGCATCCACTCCTCTTGTGTGTGAGTTGTCTGTTTGCCATCTCCCCACCTATTCCAGTTCCTCCACTAGGTGTCCTCCTTCATCCTGACAGAGCCTGCCCTCTGCACTTTCCTGCCTGGGCTGGGAAATGAGATCCTCTGAATCTCAGCCTCCTGAGTAGCCAGGATGACAGGCGTGAGCCACCAGCACAAGGCTTACTGTGTCTCAGTCTTTAGAATTTCCATGTAGTCCTCCTCTATACACTACCACCTAGACACTCCTCTATCTCCCCCACAGAAAGCAAAGAAAGGCTTGGAATTTGGTTAGGGCCATGGGGATTAAAGAGCTCCCTCCACATCTCTACCCCTCTCTAAGCTCCCATCTGCCTCCTCTGGATGGACTGGTCCTCTGGGACAGGTCAGACCCACTAGGACTTCTGGGGTTTGCCCTGTATCCCCCCAACCCCATCCAACTTGTACCTGAGGATTTCTGGGGCCATTTCCCCGGTGGAAGATGTTGGGTGGGTTGCTGATAACCACCTCCAGGGGTGTCCAGGGCAGAAGGAATATCCAGCTCTCCTCTGTCAAAGAAGGAGACACTAAGCATGGATGGATTTACTAAGAGCTACAGGGCATAGCCAACCACCTGTCACCAAGGTCCATCTGAGTGCTATTTTATTTTCACAGTCCTGGGGCTTGACCTCAGGGCCTGGGCACTATCTAGGAGCTTCTTCTGACAGAGGCAAGCACTCTTCCACCTGAGCCATGGTGCCGCTTCTGGCTTTTTCTGTGTATGTGGGACCTAGGAATTGAACCCAGGGTTTCCTGTGTACTAGGCAAGCCCACTACTGCTAAGACACAATCCCAACCCTGGATAGCTGTTCCTCTGTGAACCCTCGGGCCTGTCTCGGGATAGTCTTTCACATCAATACTGAGTTTCTCACCAGCAGCCCTGGCTGTAAATAAACATGCTCAACTATGTTGTAATTTATCTACAGCATCTTTGCTCTCTGTGCTTCCTGTCAAATCCTCTTTGTTAAGGAAAACCCCCTTTCAAGTGCTGCCTCTAAAAAGCCCACTCCAATCGCCCTGACAGAGCAAGATCTTCTCCACTCTGCAGGCTGCCTGCCTTGTCATGCTCTGCCTTCAAGCTGGTGTGGGTTAAGAGCACAAGAAGGAGAAGGCCTGGCTTCCACCACCCAATTTCTGAAGGCTCTGATACACTACCTAGGACCAGTGCTGTATCACACTCTGTGAGAAGGCACTCAAGGCCCAGGCAGTCTGGGGGCAAAAAGATGGGGCCATTTTTGTGTGTGGACTTGAACTCATGTTCTGGGAGTGGTCTCTCTGAGTTTTCATGCTCAAGGCAGTGCTCCACAAATTGAGCCACAGCTCCAATTCTAACTTTTTGGTGGTTCCATGGAGAGTAGATTCTCACCAGCTTTCCAGCTTATGGCTGGCTTTGATCTTTGATCCTCAGATATTTGCCTCCTACGTAGCCAGGGTGTCAGATGTGTACCTGAGCCAGAGGTGATGGGCCCCAGACCCTTTCTTTGTTTATCTCATGCCAACAAGCAAGCCATAGTTAAAATAGTCATTTACAAGGGATCAAGTACCTCTGTTAGGTCAGTTAATACAAGGAGATAATGTGCCTTTGGAAAAGGCTAGTCTGAGTTGGCCTAGGTGAGTGTGTGTGTGTGTGTGTGTGTGTGTGTGTGTGTGTGTGTGTGTGTGCATGTGTGTGTGAGTTTCGGGGATACCTACCCCCATCTCTGCAGTGCCTCATCCTCCCAGTGGTGAGTACATCCAGAATCCCCACCCCAAGGAAAGTGGGTAGGGGAGGGTATATAAGGTCACATTGAGTGGGATGATCTGAATTCTATCCTGAAACTGAAGCCTGGAGAGCTAATGGAGAGAAGGGGAGGTTTAGAGGAGCATCAAAGAAGCCCCTTACTTTTGGCTACAAGTACCAAAGAGAAGACTGAATCCATTTTTTTAGTAGTAAGATAACAGGTGCCCACTATTCATTTATTTTATCATTTTTTTCTGAGCCCTAGGACTTGGATTCAGGGCCTCAGTTCGTCCCCGAGTTTCTTTCATTCAAGGCTGAGGCACTACCACTTGAGCCACAGCACATCTGGCTTTTTTTCTGGTGGAGGGAGGTGTTTTGGGGGAGATAAGAATATCACAGACTTTGCTGCCTGTGCTGGCTCTTAGTCATGACCATCAGACCTCAGCCTCCCAAATAGCCAGGATGATGGATGGGAGCCACCAGCACCTGAACGCCACCATCCATTTATATTCCTCTAGGGCCAGTGCTGGCCACCTGCACTGCACCCCCCCTTATTGTGAGTGGGAAGTAATCATGAGTGGGTTTGATACTTCAACAGCCCGCCTACTTACCTTTGAGCATTGTATCTGATCAGTTTGATGGCAGCTACTTCCTTATCCACAGCAATGACTTGGCTCTGTCACAAGAACAAAGGTACCACAAGAGCTGCAGGTCTGGAGTCTTTCCTCTGCACCCCGCTCCCCTACTTGAAATGACACACCCCAGCAAAGCGAAGTAGACATAGAGTGAATTCATTTTCTTATAACTGGGGTCTGGCCAGATAGATGGCAGTGAGGATCAGAGGCCCAGGATCATGCTAGGCTGTTGGACAACACGATGCCTCCTCATCCACTTTCCTTTAACTGTCTTAGCAGAGGGTAGTGGGGAAGTACTCAGAGGATGGATGGACAATGAATAACCATCACATTCTAGCCCGGGCACAGAGTGGCTGACCTCAGGGAGCTATTTCAACAGGCTGAGCAAGACAGCTCCTGACCCACAGCCCACCTCCAGAATGAGAGGGTTACCGTGGGTACCAGCCACATGGAGACGCTAAGCCACCTCCTCCAGGACACATTCAACCAGTTTCTGAAAGAGAGAGAGAGACAGAGACAGAGATGGAGAGGGAGAGAGAGAGAAAAAAAAAGAAAGAAAGAAAGCAAGAAAGAAAGCAAGAAAGCAAGCAAGCAAGAAAGAAAGCAAGCAAGCAAGCAAGAAAGAAAGAGAGAAAGAAAGAAAGAAAGAAAGAAAGAAAGAAAGAAAGAAAGAAAGAAAGAAAGAAAGAAAGAAAGAAAGAAAGAAAGAAAGAAAGAAAGAAAGAAAGAAAGAAAGAAAGAAAGAAAGAAAGAAAGAAAGTCAAAATTGGACTTATGCCTGATGCCAGTGGCACAGGCATAATGCTATACAGGAAGCTGACATATGAGGATCATGGATTTTAGCCAGCGCAGGCAGGAATGTTATGTGAGTCTCTTATCTCCAAAGAACCACCAGAAATCCAGAAGTGGTGCTGAGGGCTCAAGTGGTAGAGCACCTGCCTTGAACTGAGGAGCTTGGGGACAGCGCCCAGGCCCAGAGTTCAAGCCCCAGGACTGACAAGAAGTGGACTTTCCACCACAATAAGTGGACTGAATAGCAACCATTGTCATAGGGAGCATGGCAGAGAAGTCAGGCTGAGCTTCCTGTAAACTGGGGGTCATGAATAGGTCACCCAGCTTCTTTGTGCCTCATTTTCCCCAGCTGCAAAACTAAACACAGTGAAGGATCCCCTTCCACATGGGGATAGAGTAAGATGAAAGAGAGCCACAGCACCACTTCCTGTTCTCTGGTGGTCCATTGGATATCAAGTCTCACAGACTTTTCTGCCCAAGCTGGCTCTGAACCATGGTCTTCACATCTCAGTCTTCTGAGTAGCTAGGATGACAGTTGTGAGCCACTGGTGACTTCCGGTTTCAGCCACCTTACATACCCAGAGGAAAACCATCTCATAAGGCCACAAACTCCTTGCAACCCTTCACTTCAGACTTTGTCACCAAGAATCCAAATCCATCCTTTACAAAAACAGACACAACAATCCCAGCCCTGCACCCATTCACCCACTCACTGCCTGCCACAAGCCATGTCCTCTTGAAGCTGTGGCTTCAAGCTGGGGTAAACTTGGGGAGTTCTTAGAAATGTCTGTACAGTGGGGTGAGCACCTGGTCTCCAAACCACAGCACCCCCCTTTTCATCCCTTGCACACCTGGACCATCCTTTGCAGGCAAATATGTTTTACTTTCTTTCTTTTTTCAGTTGTGGGGCTTGAACCCTAGGCCTGGGTGCTGTCCCTGAGCATTTCAGCTCAAGGCAAGCACTCTACTACTTAAGCCACAACACAACACCACTTCTGCTTTTCTGGCAGTTCATTGGAGATAAGAGCTTCAGGGTTTTTCCTGCCCAGGCTGGCTTTGACCCCTGATCCTCAGATCTCACCTGCTGAGTACCTAGGATGAGAGTCATGAGCTAGTGCCACCTGGCCAAAGATACTTTTCCATGCCTGTCATCCTATCCTCTCAGGAGACTGAGATCTGAGTACTGCAGTTGGATGCCACCCTTGGCAACAAAGTCCATGAGAACTCTTTATCTCCAATTATAAACACCCAAACAAGTTGGAAGTGGAGTTGTGGCTCAAATGGTAGAGTGCTAGCTTTGAGTATAAATGACAAGGGATAGGACCCAGTCCCTAGTTTCAAGCTTTTTCTAGCAAAGACCCACCCAAGAAAGGGAAGCAGGTGGACATATGGGAGCTGAAAGCTCACACATAATACTCAAGACTCCCAGAACAGACCCCATCCTGATCTGATTCTCTAGATTCTATGTCCTACATCATGGTAATCTTAGATGGAACTTACCATGCACCGTCAGGATGTTCAAGTACAATCGCATATTCAGGATCCCCTGACCTTATCAAAGACTCAAGATCTCTCACTGTCCTGCCTCTACACTGGGTAGGGAGGTGAGGTCTAGTTATCCAACCACAGGATGTGGGAATGAAAGGATTTCTCGGTCAAGGGACACAGACTCAAGGGCTCCAGGTCCCTTTCTCTCAGGAAGGAGAAAAGGGCTGATCTATCCCAGGAATGTTCCTGGGTTGTGAGTATCCTCAAAGAAACAACCCTGCTCAGAGACCAGTGCCTCTGGTTTTCCCACCAGCCTCTATCCAAACCTGCCCCACCTTCAGTCTGCCCTCTCTGAATCCCAGATCTGCATCTAGACTAAAGGCTGAGCCTGCAAAGAGAACCATCTCTGCCTCTGAGAATGGCAATCACGGGGTCCTTGCGTCCCCTAGAGGAAGTCTGGGGCAACAAGGGTCCTTACTCCCATCCTCATTCCCTGGCTGTCCTGTGCTAGTGGCCAGCTTACTTCTGTCTCTGGTGGAGGAAAGAAGGGGGGGGGAGGTGTCAACTTCAGATTGAGCCCTGTAAAGTCCCAGGCCCCAAGGATGTACTGCACAGGCATCCTGCAGTGGACGATAGCCAGGTGGTCAATGGTGACCCAATGTGCCAGGACTCTTAATAGCAGTGTGGCTGGGTCAAAGGCTCTATCACTTTTGGTCTAGGTTGTCAGGCGAAGTCATGGCTACAATGTCCTGACACTCTCTTCCCTCTTCACCTTCCTGCTTATTCCTTACCCCCCCCCCCCCACACACACACTCCCTCACAACAATACCTCCCTAGCCCTTGGACAGCTTGTTCTTATCTGACCAGAAAATAAACTAATTGGCACCAGGGATGATTGAAACCTGGTGACACGCCCTGAGTCCTAGTGTCTACCTGAGGCTGCTTCCCTCTGCAGTCGGCTACCACACAGCTCCTGGATATCAGAAAGTTGCTGAGGTGTCAGTAGCTTGGTCCTACATACTGGCTTTAGGCTCTGAAATTGTCCCCACATAGATTGTGAATGGTTGGCTCCCTTGCTCCAGGGACTCCAAACCAAGTCTCACATGTTCTCCCTTCTTCCTTCCTTTCCTCTTTTTCTCCATCTGGACTTCCCTCCTCTTTCTCTCTTTCCTTCCTTTCTCTCACTCCTGGACCTTGAACTCGGAGCCTAGGTGCTGTCCCTGAGCCTTTTTACTCAAGGCCAACAGACTATGGCTTGAGCCACACATCCACTTCTGGTGTTTTCTTTTTGGTAGTTAGTTGGAGATAAGAGTTTTACAGGCTTTCCTGCTTGGGCCTCAAGCATCCATCCTCCCATCACAGCCTCCTATGTAGCCAGGATGACAGGCATGAAGCACGGGCATCCAGCTCAAACCAAGGTTTCTTCATGTGCTGTGGAACCAGCACTGGAAACTCTCATTGTCTATGACCCCTCCAGAGCCTGGCGCACACTGTAACGCTTTGTGGATAAATAAATGAGCATCTGTCTACAAAAATACTACAGAAAAGTCCCATCCCATTCAGGTAAGCATCTTGGTGGGTGGGGAAAAGCCTGATGTAGCTCTCCCACAGTTCTCCCTTCTCCCTCTTCCCACCCTCCTTGTGCCACTGAATTTAATTGTTTTGGCTCTGAAGACATGATCCACGGTGTGCTCACTGGATTCTGGGGCCTCTGGGATGCCTGTCTTCTCAAAGATCTCTGGCCAGCGGCTGACTGCTCTGTGGCACTCAATTCCCCACTCAGGAGTGAATGAGGTTGCTATGAGCTGAAGGCCAGGCTCAAGGGGCCTACTCTCCTACCCCTGGGGCCAGGCAGGATGGACCACCATATCTGGCCCCCAAGTTTCATGTTGCAGAGAAAGGATCCTCGAGGCATCTTGGGTATATGAACCTCCCAGAGTCCAGTGCAGGTGCTGAGAATCCTCTCTACTCATAGCTGGCAGGCTAGGGATGGTGAGGTCACAATCTCTGCTCCCCATGACATCCTCAATGTTATGTCTAGGTCTCAGGACCCCACCAAGAAGACCACCAAGAATCAGACTCTACAGCTGTTTTATTTAAACGGGCTGCAGCTCGGGCCTCGTCCTACACTCTGACACAGCAGAGCCCAGGAGGAGATCCCTGAGCTAAGGATTTACAGGTCTTATGAAGGCACACAACCAGGTGGTTTAGCACCATGTGTTGCTCTGCTCTGAAACAAGCAACAAATGGGCTCTGCCTCAAGTACTTTAACCCTTCACTCAACTGTGGTGGTCACACTAGAGAGAGTCAGAGGAGAATCAATAGCTGCCGCATAAAAGCAATCAAGGCACGACGTTCATAGCAGAAGACCATCTGGCTTGGGAATTCTGTTTGTGATACTTTGAATGTCATTGATTGTTGGCTGAAATGGTTCATCTAATTTGAGCCATAATCCCAGGCGTTAGTGGAAATTGCCAGCTTCAAGAAAAAACCCTGGAAAAGGTGTCATTTCAGTTGTCCCAATCAAACTTAAAGGGTTCCAAAGTTAGCGGTCCCCTTTTCTTTCCAGACAGCCTACAGCAGGTTACAGAAACTGGCATTCAGCAAGCCCTAGCTAACTGCCATGGCCTGATACCGAGCAGGCTCCAACAGGGGGAATGCACTTGCCTACCACTGCCCAGCAGGAAACAGCACAGACAGGACATAGATTAGAGTCTGCAGGATTCCAGGGAGGACTTCCCACCAGTGCACTCCCCCGGGAGGGAATCCATGCTACCAGTGGGAGCCCAGAGCCCCCTGCCCAGATCCCCATGGACACCATCAATGCCCTGGGTAAAGTTGCACTCTCATCCTTGGTAGTGGTGAACCATCTGCAATGTCACACCGTTCACCACTTCCCAGACCCTCCTAGCTTCACAGCCCCTGCCCTACTCCCCCCCTCCATCTTGTTCCCTAATTACATTTGGCAGACACATTCCCAACCCTTGAATTAGCTCCAACTATACAAACGAGAACAGACTGGCTGGCTGGAAGAGTGCGGCTGTGGTCACACTAGTCTCACAAGCCTTCAGGCTTAAGACAGAAGGTGTCCACTTTAGTCTGTGGTTCACACAGGCCTCCTAGGGGAGACCCACACAGGCCCAGCAGCTGCTGTGGGCTATAGGAAAGGGGGAAGAGAGAGGTGGAAAGGAACATCTACTGAAATCTTCCCTAAAGGAGCCATGAAACAGTGAAGGTGAAAACAAAAATTATGGCTGGTCTCATACTGGGCATTGCTGAAAAAAGAACAACAAATACACACACACACACACACACACACACACACACACACACACACACACACACAAATCAAGAACAGTGACTGTAGACTCATCCATGCAGCACCTGCAATTTGCCAACTGATCACTCACCTGAGCACAGTCAGGCTCTCTCTCTCTCTCTCTCTCTCTCTCTCTCTCTCTCTCTCTCTCTCTCTCTCTCTCTCTCTCTCTCTCTTTCATGCACACACACACACACACGCACACACACACACACACACAGACTCAGAGTAGTGCCCCTCCTGAGTTTGTTGGTTCCTCATCTGGGACAATCTACAAGCTGGAGCACGGGAGTTCCCTTGTCAGAACCCGGGGCTCGACCCAAGGAAGCACTGCTCTAATAATGCTGAACCATCCGGCCTCTCCCTTTCTCCAGGACCAGACACTTTCCCTTGGGAATAACCAGCCTTGACTTCATTCACCAAAACCCTAGGCCAGGACTCTGGGTGAAGGAGTCCTGAGACAGGTGGCTCTTCAGAGCCTGGACTGAAAACAAGCAGGAAGTCATGGTGCCCCCAGAGAAGTGTCTGACCCGGGGTGGGGGCAGTGTTGGGGAAATGGATGAGGTCCTAAAGGCTACATACATGGATGAACTTCCTACTCCAGCCTAGATGCTTCTGGGTGACTTGGTGGATTCTTGGCGAGGATGAGGAAACCAGATGGACCTGGAGCACCAGGTGGTGGCAGAGCTGGGAAATGTGATCACCCTGTGAGTGCTGTTGACAACTGGAGTGGGGCGGACCAGCAGGGTGTATCTGTGTTGGAGGGGCATGTTCTTCCCAGACATTCTCCTTCTATCTGATCCCTAGTGCCCTCATCTCCCTAGTGGGCTCTTCTGGGACCCTCCTCAGGGGAAAGGGTGACCGATCACAAAAGACAAGGGCTCACACAGAAGGGGGGGCTATCTTCTGCATCCAACACCACCCCACCACCAGAAAAAAGGAAAACTCCCAAGAAGGCAGGTGTGGAGGTGCTGCTCCCCACCTCTGACTAAAGCCACTGAGTTCCCCCAGGGAGAGAAAGGGTGAAGACGCATGGCTCTGTGGCTCCCACTGCTCTAGGTCAGGGGCTCACCCATCCCTGCATCTGCCTTTTTCCTGGGACACTGGCCACTAGGGATGGGGGTGGGATCCCCGGATCAACATCCACTCCCCCACCCCCCACTCCTGGGGCGCATTTGTGGCAGTCAGGGCTGGCCTGCCTGGTGCTGGGGAGGCATGTTTGGGACACAAGAGGGGAGGCAGGAGTCATGGGTCTGGGTCCGGGTCCGTGGGGGGTGTGGGGTAGGGGGAGGTCATGAGGTGCAGACCCGAGGGGCTTCCACTGGGGACCAGGACCGGGTCAGGGCTGTAAGGAGGCCAGGGATGTACCATCTCTGGATGACTCCAAGAGGCGCCACGGGTCCAAGCTGGCAGCAACCTGTTTCAAACTAGGTGCCACGGGGAGGGCAGGAGAAGGGGCCGGGGCAAGGGTGGGCAGGTGGCAGGGCTGAGCTCGCCCCCTCCACAGCTGTGCTCCTGGTGCAGGGGCCTTGGACTCAGGGCCTACCTGGCCTCTGAGCCTCCCTGGGGCTGAGAGGGATGTGCCTGCTGTGCTGGCTTTGTGTCCTCTGTGCTCCTGGCCCAGACCTGTGCTCCTACAGCAATGGAGGCCAGTCATGGATGCTGACACCCCTGGTGCATGTGCCTGCTCTTCTCTGATCACTCTCTGCCCCCACTTTTCATGCAGGCTGCCCAGCCCCTGCTGCACAAGTATGCCATCTCCCGTGTGCCCCTGGCTGCAGCAACTATGTGCCCCTTCAGCCACACCCTGTCCTCCCCTCAGTTACACTCCCTCCCCACCTTGGCCATGTCCCCGCCCCTGGCTTTGTGCTGCCCTGACTCTGCCCTAAGACTACCAGGCCATGGCAGAAGCAGCCTCACCTCAGCTCAGGGCTTCCCCCCAACCCCAGCAGCTGCCTGGGGGAATTGAAGATCCCCTCAACCCAATCACTGGGGGAGACTCTTTTCCATCCACCCCACACACCAAGCAGGTGCAAGATAATGCTCCGAGTTTGTGTGTGTGTGTGTGTGTGTGTGTGTGTGTGTGTGTTGTGTGATTGTCCTCTCAAGGACTCAGAACATTGAATCTTTTGGGATGACAGCACACAGCACACTTAAAAAAAAAGCACTAAGAACTCTGTGTAATGGATTTAGCACAATATGCCTTTTGAAGGACTCAGCACATAGCAACTTTTGGGATCCTCATGGTAATTTAATTACCAATAAGATTAGACATGCCATTTTGACATCACTAAACTTAAATATCATAATATTATGGCATTATATGTCATAGTGACATTAGAGACATATGTGAATTCCTATTCTGTGATTTCATTCTATTACAAGATAACAATATTGGTGGATATCAGAAATCTATTGTGACCTCAAAGCCATTGTGACATGAAAATCCCTTTGTGATATCACAGTGCCATTGTGATATCATTAGCCTGTTCTGACATCACAAACCTGTCCTGTCCATTGTGACCTCATCACCAATGTGACATCACAAAGCCATTGTGATATCACATTGCTATTGTGACATTACAATCACCTTGATACCTCCCAAACCCATTATGACATCTTTCGCACCTTTGAAAAAACACATGGCCTTTGTGACATCACAGTCCCTCTGCGTATCCGTATCCTCATTGTGAAATATCAATTGAGATCAGATATGCCATTGTAATATCACAAAGCATTTACAATATAATCATTGGTGTGACATCACATTGTCATTTTGACAATATCAGGTCATTGTGACATCACAAATCTGTAATGACATCATACCACTATGACACCACATTGTCATTGTGACAACATATATACATTATGAAGGCCTATTATGTGATTTCGTTGTATTTCAAATGTGGATTCATATCAAAAACACATTTTGACTTCATAACCATTGTGACATGACAATACCTTTGTGATATAACATTGCCATTGTGATATCTCTAAACAACTGTGACAACTCAAACATGTTCTGTCCTCATAAGTTTTGTGACATGTTGCCACTGTGTTAGGCCCATTGAGAGCTCAATCTATTTTCGATCTCATATTATTTCAGGTATGACATTAAATATTAGAAATATACTGTGATATTATGAATATTGTGACATCACACTGCTAGATGTAATGACCATTGTGTCACATTGGCACATCACAAATCTTTTCTGACATCATCACATTTGTGCCAACAAATGACTTTGGAATCCTCACAATCCCATTCTAAACTCATATACTCATTATGAGTTAATGACAATTGAGGTCTGGAATGCCATTGTCACATCACCAAACTACTGCGACATCACAAAACTATTTTGAACTCATCACTATTATGGCATCACCAACTAATTGTGACATAACAACACTCTTATGACATTATAATTTGACATCATATTGCAATTGTGATATTACTGAACCCTCATGCTTTCACAAACCTATTATGATCTCATCACATCTTAGAAAATTATGGCCTTTGAGACATCAAGCTCCTTCCGTGAACTTGTATCATTGTGAACTTGTAGCAATTGAAAATAGAAATAAGATGTGATATTGCAAACTAGTTTTGACTTCACTAACCCATTTTTATATCATTAACACTTTGACAACCAGAACCTGTTAAGAACCCTAGCACTTTTGACAAAAAACATGGCCTTTGTTTCATTACAGTTCATTTGTATATGTCATTGTGACTTCATTCTCATATCCTCACTATAAACTAATGGCAATTAAGATCTGACATGCCATTGTGACATCATAAACCCTTTATGACATCATCACCAGTGTGACATCAGACTGTCATTTTGCTGTCATAGACACATTGTGAATGTATACCTTGTGATTTCATTCTATTTCAAATGTGGCATATCAGTTGATATCAGAAACACATTGTGACCTCATAACCATTGTAAGATAAACCCTGTGTGACATCATAACCAATGTGACATTATATTGTTTAGCTTATCGTGACATCACAAAATGATAATGACAGTGTAGCATTTGCCATTGTCATTGTGACATCATTGTCACATTATGAATGCCAAATCTGTGATTTCATTGTATTTGAAATGTGGCATGTGGGTTGATATCAGAAACTCATTGTGATGTCATAACCATTGTCACATCAAAATCCCTTTTTGACATCCATTTGGCAATGTGACATCACACTGGCAATGTGATGCTAGTAAGGCACCGTGATATCACAATGGTCATGAACTCACAATGGATTTCTGGTATCAACCAACATGCCACATTAGAAATAGAATCAAATAACATAATAGGCAAACACAATGTGTCTATGACATCAGAATGACAATGTGATGTTACAATGCTATGATGTCATTGTAGTTTTACATGTCAAAATGAGCTGATGGTGTCATAATAGCAACGTGATGTCACAATTATAATTATGTCAGAAGGGATTTGTTATGTTTCAATGGTGTATCTGATGTCAGTTTTCATTAGTTCCTCATGAGGATATGGATACAAAAAGGTTCTGTGATGTCACAGAGGCCATGTGTGTTTTCAAAGGTGGTAAGAGGTCATAATAAGTTTGGGATGGCCCAATGTGATCCATAATGTCACAATGGAAATGAGATATCCCATTGGGTTTTTCATGTCACAGTGGTGATGAGGTCACAATGATTTTGTGATGTCACAGTTTGTTTGTAATATCAGAATGATATATCAAATTTCAATGACTCATAATTCAATATGAGAATACCAGGTGATAGAAGAAGCTCCATAGTCATACTATGTGAAAACCCAATGGGACAGTGATTTCACAATGACAATGTGATATCTCACCATCCTGTTATAAGAATGTTTTGATGTCACAATTGGTGATGCAATACTGATGAGGAGGTTGCAGTAGATTTGAGATGTCCCAAGGGGTTGGTGATGGCACAATGGCATGTGGGATCTCAATTGTCATTAACACACCATGAGTATATGAGTTTGAGAAGGGATTCTGATGTCAGCAAAGCATATGTAGTCAAAAAGGTGAAGAACTAACAGGTCTGAGATGTCACAAAGTGACGTAATGGTTATGATGTCCAGCGGTGTGATATCATGATGTTACTCAGGATTTTAGATATCTCATGTCATATCTGAAATACGAGGTCGAACACAGATTTTCAACTCACAAAGGACCTAAGATATCACAATGGCATGTCAAAAAATTATGACAACAGGAGAGGTATTTGATGCCACATTGGGTTAGTGATATAACAAAGGCAATGTGCTGTGACAAAGAGATTTAGATGTCACAAAGGTTATGAGTTCACAATGGTTTCCTGATATCAACGCAGATGGCACATGTCAGATAGAATGAAATCAAAGAATAGGCATTCAAAATGGGTCTATGACATGAAAATGACAATGTGATGTCAAGGCAGCAATGATGATAGTATATGTACTAATTACCTTGCTCATGTAACTGTAATCCTCTGTACACTGTATTTACAATAAAAAAAATCTCACAGAAGAAAAAAAAGAAAAATATGGCATGGTGTCTTTGGGGTTTGGTGATGTCACAATAAATGGTGGTGTCATGATGACAATGTGATTTCAGTCATAATTATTGCACAAAGTATTTGTGATGATAAAATGCTATGTGTGATAACAATTTTCATTAGTTCACTATGAAGATATGAGTACACAAAGGGTCTGTGATGCCACAGAGGTCTTGTGTTTTTTTTTTTTTTCATTTTTTTTTTTAATGTGTGAAAATACCATACAGAGGGGTTACAATTACATGGGCAAGATAATGAGTACATTTCTTATCAAACATTGTAGCCTCCTCCTTTGTTTCCCCTTCCCGTCCCTTCCCATCCTCCCCCTGCCTCCCCACCCAATCCTCCCCGCCCCCCCTCCCCCCTCCCAATGAAAGTTGTAAAGTTCGTTTTCGACATAATGACTTGTACATCTCAAGTAGTTCACAATAGCTTTGTGATGTCACAATGTGATTGTGAAGGCACAACAGCAATGTGATGTCACAATGTTTTTGTGATGTCACAGTGGTGATAAGGTCACATGAGTTTGTGATGTCATTATGAGTTTGTAATACCACAATGACATGTCCAATTTCAATTTCTACTAGTTCACAATGAGGAAACAATTTCAAAGAAAGAAAAGCTCCAAAGACCATGAGTTTTTAGTCATAACTTTTGCGATATGCTGCCATTAGGATATTTTAGACCTTTAGTAAGGTTATAATCTGTTTTCAAACTCATAATATTTCAGGTATGACATATGATATCAGAAATTGACTCTGACATGAACATTGTGACATCACATTGATAGACATCAAGAACATGGTGTTACATTGTGAACTCACAAATTTGTTAGGGCTTCATCACATTTGTGCCAACGACATGACTTTGGAGACAACACAGTCCCTTTGTGAACTCATATTTTCATTGCGAATTAATGACATTTGAGACCCGGCATGCCATTGTGACGTTTCCAACCAATTGTGACAGCACAAACCTATTATAGTAGAAACACATTGTGATCTAATTGCCATTGTGGTAGCACAATCCCTGCATGACCCCATATTTCTTTTTTTTTTTTTTTTTTTTTTTTTTTTTTTAATTTAATTTAATTTTATTTGTGAACATACTGTACAGAGGAGTTACAGTTACATGGGCAGGATAATGTGTACATTTCTTACCAAGCATTGCAGCCTCCTCCTTTGTTTATCCTTCACATCCCTTCCCAGCCTCCCCCCTCCCCCCCTAATCCCAATCCTTCTCCTTCCTCCCTCCCCCCAGCCCCCCCCCCCCACCAACATTGTAAAGTTCGTTTTGGACATGACAACTTGTACTTCTCATTGTTGCAACAGGTCCACCTGTATCCTTAAACAACTGGTTTTTCCCCATCTCCTCCACAAGTTATACTGACATCAAATATAGTGAAAGCAAGGGTTATACTGAGGGGGAGGGACATACAAAGCAACAAAGAGATAATCTTATAAATGTGTTAGAAACACATGCATGAAAGAAAAAAACATTAAAATACACATCTAAGGGTTCATTTTCCTGACATCACATTATCTGACCTTTTCCGCTTGACTCATACATATACTAGATATTACAAATAAGGGAAACCATGGGACCTACGTTTCTTTGGGCCTGGCTTACTTCACTTAATATAATTTTTTCCAAGTTTTTCCATTTCCTAACAAATGGGGCAATGTCATTCTTTCTGATGGAGGCATAGAATTCCATTGTGTATATATACCACATTTTCTTGATCCATTCATCTACTGAGGGGCATCTGGGTTGGTTCCATATCTTAGCTATGGTAAATAATGCTGCAATAAACATAGTTGTGCTGGTAGCTTTAGTGTGGTCTTGTTTGTAAACATTAGGGTAAATGCCCAAAAGTGGGATTGCTGGGTCATAGGGGAGCTCTATGTGGAGTCTTTTGAGGAACCTCCATACTGCTTTCCAAAGTGGTTGAACAAGTTTACATTCCCACCAACAATGAATTAAGGTTCCTTTCTGTCCACATCCCCTCCAGCATCTGTTGTTGTTAGAGTTCTTGATTTTTGCCGTTCTCACTGGAGTGAGGTGATATCTCAATGTTGTTTTGATTTGCATTTCTTTTATGGCTAGGGATGTTGAACATTTCTTCATGTGGCATGACCCCATATTTCGATAGTGATATCACTAACCCAATGTGAAATTCCAATGCTCTCATACCCAATCCAGGTATGAAATGTGATACCTGAATCCAGTGTGACGTCTTCATTATGGTGACATCACACTGATAGATGTTATGAGCATTTTGTCATATTCTGACAACACACACATGTTAGGACTTCATCACTTTTGTGACAACGCATGCCTTTGGAGACATCACAGCCCCTTTGTGAGCTCATATACTCATTGTGGGTTAATGACAATTGAGATCACGTGTCATTTTGATATCACCAACCCATTGTGACATTGTGACACACCTCTTGTAAACTCATCACCAGTGCTGCATCACCAATTGTGATATCAAAACATTACGAAGTCATCATATTGCAACATCACATTGCCATTGTGATGTCACTGTTCCACTGTGTTTTCAAAAACCTACTGTGTCTTCACAGCATTTTAGAAAATTCATAGCCTTTAATACTTCAGTCTTCTTCTGTGAACTCATATCCTCATTGTGAAATAGTAGCAACTGAAATTCGACATGTGATTATGAGATGTGACTTCACAAAATTATTTGATTTCATCACCAATGTGACATCACAAACCCATTGTGAGCTTTCATTGCCATTTGACAATCACTATCACATTGTGACATCCCAAATATATTAGGACCTCTTAGCATCTTTGAAAAAACACATGGCCTTTGTGACATCACAGTCCCTTTGTGTAACTATAACATCATTGTGAACTGACAATTGATATCAAACATGCCATTGTAACATCACAAACCCTTTGTGACATCATAAGTGTGACATAATATTGTCATTATGGCAGCATCAACTACTTTTGACATCACAAATCTACAATGACAAGATAGCATTATGAGATCACACTACCATTGTGATGTTATAATAAGATTATGAATGCCTGTTTTTAATCTTTTTTTTTTTTTTTTTTTTTGGTCCTGGGGCTTGAACTCTGTGCTTGGGTGCTGTCCCTGTTCTTCAGCTCAAGGTGAGCACACTATCGCTTGAGCCACAGAGCCACTTCTGGTTTTCTTGTGGTTTTCATTGGAGATAAGAGTCTCATAGACTTTCCTGCCTGAGCTGGCTTTGAACTGCGATCCTCAGATCTCAGCCTCCTGAGTAGCTAGGTTTATAGGCACCGGCGCCCGGCTTTTTCATTCTATTTCAAATTTGACATGTGTGTTGATATCAGAAACATAATGTGACCTCATAACCATTGTAACATCATAAATCAGCAGTGACATCAAATTGTCATTATGACACCATCAGCTCATTGTGACATCACTAAACAACAATGGCATCATAGCATTATAAATCACAGTGACATTGTTATGACTTAACAGTGTGAAAGCCTATTCTGTGAATTCATTCACTCTGTTTCAGAAACCCATTTTGACCATATAACCAATGTGATATCACAATCCTTTGTGACATCACATTGCCATTGTGATATTATTAACCTGCTGTGCCTTCACAACCAGTCCCGTCCTTGTAAGTTTTGTGACATGCTGCCATTGTCATATAGTAGGGCCTTTGTGAGCTCATAATCTGTTTTCAATCTCATATTTCTGGTATGACATGTGATATCAGAAATCCCTTATGACATCATACTGCCAGATGTCATGACCATTGTGTCACATTGTGACATCACAAAGCTGTTAGAACGGCATCACATTTGTGACAACACATGCCTTTGGAGACATTACAGTCCCTTTTTGAACTCATATATTCATTATCAATTAATGACATTTGAGATATCCCATGCCACTCTGACATCATGAACCTATTGTGACATCACAAAATTATTGTGACCTCATCACGAGAATGGTATCAACAACTAATTGTGGTATCAAAGCATTATTTTGAGATGATATTGTGGTATTGGCATTGTTATTTCACTGTCCCATTGTGTTTTTACAAACCTATTATGGCCACATCACATCTTAAAAAATTCACGGCCTTTGAGACTTCAAGCTCTTTCTGTGAACTCGCGTAATTATTACCTCTAAGGCAAGGAGACAAACCATTGAGTCACATTTAATATAATAATCCAATTTACACTAGAAAGGAGACTGTGATTACCTTATCCTGGACTGGATAACCAGGTCCAAGATCAGCCTTAACCACCAAACCTCAGACCTCCAATGGGCAGCCCCGCCCTATCTTAATTGGTCTGCAAAACCACCAGCCAAAAAATTATGATCTCCAAAGCTCCAAACCTCAATGGGCAAGGCTTTTAACTTTTCCATTACTCCCTCCTTCACTACAGACCTGTCATTCCTTTCTGGTCTTTCTCTTTTTCCCTTCCACCATTTCCTTCTTCTCTTCAGGCCTCTCCAGTCTCCACAAGCCTACACTACTCTGCCCTAATGACCACTTTTCTGCTTCCTCTCTTCTCAGGTTTTTCCCTTCCTGCTGTCTTACCACTTTCTTCCACAGGTAGGTCTAATTTTTATATCCCCTTCCAATGCTCTGAAAATGCAACTTATATATAGGTTGTACCTCTCCTCACTCCAACGGGTCTTCTGTCTGTTTTCAACCGTCACTTCCCAAACTGCCCAATGTTCAATCACTTCTTGACAGCTCACCAAGTGAGGCTTGACACCTTCACCTTTGGTGGCATTCCCCACACTCTCTGGTGGGCCAGGCCAAGAATTTACAAAGATTAATGGCTCCCACAGATAATTCTGGCTCCAGTGGTTATTTCAGTATCCTCATAGTGAATTAGAAGAAATTGAAATTGTATATGTCGTTGTTACATTACAAACTTGATGACAGGCTCTTCAGTAAATGGTGCTGGCTAAATTGGTTTACTACTTGTAGAAAACTAAAGCTAGATCCTTATATATCACCCTGCACCAGAATCAACTCCAAATGGATCAAAGTCCTCGGAGTCAAAGAGACATTCTGAAAACTTTACAGGATGGAATAGGAGAAACCCTAGGTCTCTTGGCACAGGCCGAAATTTTCTTAATAGAGACCCAGAAACACAACACATAAAAGAAAGGCTGGACAAATGGGATTGCATGAAATTGCAGAGCTTCTGCATGGCAAAGGACATAGCTAGCAAGATCAATAGAAAGCCCACGGATTGGGAGAAGATCTTCAATAGCCATACAACAGACAAGGGTCTCATACCCAAAATATAACTGGAACTCAAAAAATAAATTCCCCAACAACAAATTTTCAAAGAAACAACTGCCCAATAAATAAGTGGGCTAAAGACTTGCAGAGAAATTTCTCTGAAGAGGAAAGAAGGATTGCCATTAAACACATGAAGATATGCTCAACTTCTCTAGCCATAAAAGTAATGCAAATCAAAACCACATTGAGATACCACCTCACACCAGTTAGAATGGCTATAATCAAGAACTTTAATAACAACAGATGCTGGAGCGGATGTGGACAGAAGGGAACCTTACTGCATTGTTGGTGGGAGTGTAAACTTGTTCAACCACTTGGGAAAGTAGTAAAGAGGTTCCCCAAAAGACTCCACATAGAGCTCCCTTATGACACAGGAATCCCACTTTTGGGCATTTTCCCAAATGTTCACAAACAAGACCACACTAAAGCTACCAGCACGACTATGTTTATTGCAGCCTTATTTACCCTAGCTAAGATATGGAACCAACCCAGATGCCCCTCAGTAGATGAATGGATCAAGAAAATGTGGTATATATACACAATGGAATTCTATGCCTCCATCAGAAAGAATGACATTTCCCCATTTGTTAGGGAATGGAAAGTCTTGGAAAAAATTATATTAAGTGAAGTAAGCCAGGCCCAATGAAACTTAGGTCCCATGATTTCCCTTATTTGCAATAACTAGTATATGTCTGATTCAAGCAGAAAAGGTCAGATAAGTTGATGTTAGGGAAATGAACCCTCAGGTATGTATTCAAATGTTTTTTTTTTCTTACATGTGATTGTTTCTAACACATTTATAAGATTATTTTTTGTTGCTTTGTATGTCCCTCCCCATGGTCTAACCTCTGCTTTCACTGTATTTGATGTTGTTATAATTTGTGGAGGGTAAGGGAAAAACAAATCGTTTAAATAGGTATTCAGGTGGACCTATTGCAACAATGAGATGAATAAATCGTTATGTCGAAAACGAACTTTACAACTTTGGTGGGGTGGGAGGGCTGGTTGGGGGGGGGCATGGGGAGGGTGGGATGGGAAGGGGAAACAAAGGAGGAGGCTACAATTCTTGAAAAGAAATCTACTCATTATTTTGGACAAGCAGAAATGATCAGATAAGTTTATGTTGGGCGAAATGAACCCAAAGATAAGGACTCAAATGTTTTTTTTCTCTTGCTATTGTTTTTTTTAGGATATTTATAAGATGATTTCTTTGTTGCTTTGTATGTCCCTCCCCCATGACATAACCCTTGTTTTCACTGTATTTGATGTTGTTATAATTTGTGGAGGGGAAGGGAAAAACAAGTTGTTTAGGGATACAGGTGGTCCCATGCAACAATCAGATATACAACAAGTTATGTGGGAAAATGAACTTTAGACCTTTGGTGCCTGGGTTGCTTTGCGGGGAAGATGGGAAGTAATGGTAAGGGGAACAAAGGAGGGGGAAGCAATGTTTGATAAGAAATGTAATCATTACTTTGCTCATGTAATTTTAACCCCTCTATATGTATTTTCACAATAAAAAATCATGAAATAATAAAGTAAAAATCCATGTCAATTTTTTTTGGTGGTTGTGGGGCTTGAACTATGGACCTGGTCGCAGATTTCAATGAGTTCTTCAGCTCATCGATACCACTGTTCCATTTGACCCACAGTGCCATTTCTAGTTTTCAAGTGGATTATTGGAGATAAAAGTCTCACAGACTTTTCTGCTGAGGCTGGCTTTGACCACTATCCTCAATCTCAGACTCCTGAGTAACTAGGATTATAGGCATGAGCCACCAAAGCCCAGATCCAAGTCAATGTTTAAAAAGCAAGCTTATTGAAACTTCTGGTTTTTCCAATAAGCAATCTTACTTTTTAGCATTAGTTTATAACTATGAGTTATTTTTAGATGTAACTGTGAACTTTTTAATAGAATCAAATATAATTTTTACTATTACTCAGTATCTCACAAAATCCACTGTAATTGACTTTCCCCAAAGTCAGTTATTACATACTATATTACTCACGATTATTACAGTCTATATTACATATAGTGTGAAGCGAAAATAGCTTGGATTATTTCATATAAATTAGTAGATGCTATTTTAGCATTATAAATTCACATCTGTAATTTTAAAAGAAGGAAAGAAGGTTTTAGAGTTAAAATCAATTATAAATGTGTAGTGTGTCCCAATTAAAGCAAAAATTCTGAGTTCATACAAACAAAATTATTTTCTTTCCACTAAAGACTTTGAAGTATTACTACATGAAATAGTGAGGCAATAAGAGGAAGAGTTCAAATCGTGTCAATTTCTCTGTTATTCTACTACCCCCTCCACTAACAAGACCTATCCGGTCCCAGATGTCACAAAACTTCAAGTATCTCCCTTAGAACTCTATTTCGAAAAGTTCTAAATCACTTATTCTTTTTGTACTTTCTGTTATATGAAACAAAATATAGACACAAAACAATTGAAATAAAATGCACACATATGTTGAAGTCACCACAGCTGGAAAAACAACCAACAAATTAGAACGCCCTCAGGAACAAAAACATGTTGTGCCCAGTTATTTTTAAGCACAAAAACCTCAAATACATGTTACCCTTGACTAGAACCATAAAGATAACTGTGTCTCAGAAATACAGTTGTGTTCATTTGTAATTAAATTCATCTAGATGAACCTAATATAGCAAATCCCTTGAATGGATCAAACTGTTTAAAAGAAATGTGACTGTAAGTGGAGTGAGATCTGAATATATTTAAGAGAATAAAATAACAAACATCATGACATCTTAAAAAATTCAGAAACGCAATGAATAAGTCTAATAGTATCCATATTGAGACCTAAATCCTACTGATTTAACAAGAACAAAATATGCAAATAGTAGAATCTGAGCCGTGTACCTGAGTGTACATAATTTAAAACTATTCCAAATTACACATTGTAGCAGACAGAATGTGGGTTATTTAAAGGAAAATATCAACCCATGAAAAAAATACATTAAAAATCTCATGAAAAGGGCTGGTATGGTGGCTCAGTGGTAGAGTGCTTGCCTTGCATGCATGAGGCCCTGGTTTCGATTCCTCAGCACCACATAAACAAAAATAAAGAAGCCGGAAGTGGTGCTGTGGCCCAAGTGGTAGAGCACTAGCCTTGAGCTGAAGAGCTGAGAGACAGTGCTCAGGCTCAGAGTTCAGGCCCCACGACCTGAAAACAACTACTCTCAGAGTAGTTGTTTCTGGAAAATAATAGTTTAATAAATGGTGGTCAGAAAAGCTTTCTACTACTGACAAAATTGCATACATATTTAGTTAGATCCAAAAAAGACCCAAGATATTCATGCTCATTTGAAACTTTGGCAAAGTAGCAGGATACAACTGTAACATTATTATGGATGTTGACTCTGGCATGGAATTAATTTCCTCTTCGATCTGACAAATGAATATATGAAAAAACAGAACTTCAACTAAATATCAAGACCTAACTAAACATATAACCAGAAAAGTCATCATGCAAGCCGTATTGCAACTGAGATAAAAGAAAATATCAATCATACTGATTCTGTATTTATTGTAAATGTTGACTTTTTCATAAATTATTTCTTTCACTTGCATTTTAAAAACATTGCGTTAAGTGTATATCTTGGTAACTAATTTTGGATTCCTCCTTCAATATAGTTCTGAGTATAATGTCTCACATCAATTCCTAACCCATGAAATGATGTTGATTACAAAATAAATAGTAATAAGCACTGTTTATAATACACAAAATGTCATAAGCATGACACCAATAAGCATTGGTTAACATTTTGGTATCATGGTCTCATGACTGATGAGGCCTATCTGCATGAGCATAATTGTACCTAGATTCCTCAGCCTAAATTTAACAACTGTTAAAAAATGTTTATATCTTTATCTGTCGCCCATCGGAGATTAAACCTGAATATAAAGCCTAAGGAAAATGATAAGGTAAGAATTTAGCTTTTCTAGATATAAAGTAAACAAAATGCAACATAGAGTAACTCTGGTTTAAAGTCAACCTATTTCTCCAAAACATTCTAAGCATTTCCTTACAATGTGTATTATTCTCAAGAAGGGAATGGGTAATGTGAGAAGAGGACTAACCAAGCATTGTCTTCAAATATACATAATTTGGATTTACCTCTTTATTGTGCTATAAGCATTTTTGATAAAAAAAAGTTTGAATAATTGATTTCCAGATCAAGTATAATATATCCTACTTGCTTATACCAAAGTACATTCAGAAAATGTTATATAGCAATTAAGTAAAGAAAGTCCGGGCAGAAAAAATGGCATCTCTATATTATGTGATGCCCAATTCTTCGGTATTTCATTCTGCCTCCATTTAATGAATGTGATTGTTTAAATGCTTCATGAAGTATTAATTAAAATTGATCAGTATGCTAGAATACAATCGTGTATAATTTTATCCTAGAATCATGCAAGAACTGCCCATTCAATCACAACATACATCACATTCCATTGGTATTCATATGGATAGGAATGAGTTTCTTAGGATCTCCTGCATTTGGAAGTGGCAGGAACAGGATTCCAACTGTGGGCTCCAGCTCCCACCACTTAAACCTAAGGATAGGGAACTCAAGGGTGTGTCCAAGAACATCAGCAAAACCAATGATGAGGCAGGCACCAGTGACTCCTCCTTGATACTTACAAGGCTGTGATAGGAGGATCATGGTCACTCTAAGCCAGAAAGTCCTTGAGACCCCTGTCCAACTTCAATGCCAACAGAGCCAGAAGTAGAGCCGTGTCGCTCCAGTCGTAGAGGGCTAGCCTCAAAAGCAGCTCAGGGACTGTGCCAGATCCTGAGTTCAAGGTCCAAAACTAGCAACAAATGGACATACACAACAATCTGTGCAGCCATCCGGCTCGAGCAGGTCACACTCTTGTCCCCAACTGAATTGGACAGAGTTCCCTGGGAAAGGGGCTGGGGGAGCCACTGTCATCTTAACTCTGCCCATTCTGCCTGCATCACAGGATTCTGGCCACACCCCCATTATTTCATGATTCTTTCTGACCAATGGGATACAAGAATTGTGGCTATGCCCACATTCCATGTTGCCTGGTAGAAGGATGAGGCTCTGTTAACACACTGAGGCTGAGCTCAACAGGGGAGAAATCATACCACAGGAGCGGTGGGCCAGCTGCAGGCACCTGGCCCTACTGGCAGCTCAGTACCAGACTGAGCTGGAGCTACAGGCCCCTGCCCCATGAGCTGCCACCACAGCAATCATGGGGATGGGAAGCGGGACACGTGAGCGTCCAAGAAGAAAATCTTCATCCACAACCTGCCTGATGAGGTGGACTTCCAGAATCCAGCAGGTGAGCTCCACCATCGATGCAGCCAGCTGTCAGCACACATCCAAACAATTGAGGAGTCCCTCATGGTGTGTAAAGAGCAGATGTTGGTCCTGAATGAGCTGTTTTGGGAGAAAGCCTAGTGTGTGTGCTGGCTGTTCCAGGAGAAGATGGAGAAGAGGAGAGTGCTACAGGAGCTGCTGTTGATCCTCACACAGGAAGGCATGGACAGCAGGCTCCAGATGCCAACACAGGCTGAGCCCCACGACCAAAGCTGCTTCAGATGCATCAGGGCCTGTGGTGGGTGAAATAAGGGAGGAGCAGAAAGGTTTTGAAGAATTGCAACTTGAAGACAGCGTGGAAACTGCCAGAGGATAGGTCAGGGTTCTCGTCACCATAGAGGACTCCCCCAAGGAACATATCTTGCTGCAGATGCCCCAGATACAGATCTGCCCACAGCTCAGGTGAGGAGCACTCCCTCCTTTTCTTCTGTAGACTGATGCGGATAATGACTCTCCATATGACATACTGACTCTCAAAAGCCTTGGCAGCCACCGGAATTAGGTGGTCAGGTGGCCTTCTCTCAGGCCTCCATCTGCTGGGTGATGGGAAGGTTAAACTGGGGGTTGGGTAGGGTAGAGGCTGCCTGGAGTTGGTCCAAGTTCAAGGGACATCTAATGGCCCATTGGTGGCGAGAGAAGAGACCCATGTTATGCTTATCACAAAGAATAAATTGTTTTCAAAGGGGAAAAAAGCCTCCAACAAAGATATTTTTCTTCCAGTCCTGGGGCTTGAACTAAGGGCCTGGCCACTGTCCCTGAGCTCTTTTTGATCAAGGCTGGTGCTCAACCAGTTGAGCTCCACTTCCCCTTCCAGCTTTTTCTGTGTGGAATCAAGCCCAGGGCTTCAGTCATGCTAGGTGACCACTCTATCACTGAGCCACATTCTCAGCTAGGATGATTCATCCCTCCCAAACCCATATGGCCATTCCTCAGATAAATAAGAAGTAGGGGCTAAGATTAATATGAAGCACTTCTGGTTCGCACCAAAATACTTCTCCGCCCCTATTCCCACACCCTTACTTGAAGTTTCTCTTCTACCATTGAGGGATGAGGGAGGGAGAGGGGAATCCCAAGAGAGGACTATCAACAGTGGCCCCCTAAGCCCCACATCCTCCACCACACAAGGGATCCTCCAGATTCCAATTTACCTGACTCAATGTGGAGTCTACAGTGACTTCCCACCACTGCAAGGCTCAGGATGAAATAAAGGTCAACCCTGGGCTCAGCCCACACCCAGGGTGGAAGCTCCTAATCCCAGACCTACTTCCACCTCTGACTGCCCTGAGTTAGGCCAAACCCACCACTCACCACTATGTTGGCGGTGATGACCTCATGGATGGATTCCAGGAAGAAGGTCTGTAGCAAAGAGCAGAAGCAGCAGGGTGAGCATGGCAGAAGGAGATGCTGTGATTGCTCTGGGATCTTCCTCCTTGGAGCCCTCCCTTCCATCCAGAGCCATGCTGACCCAAAACATGGACAAGACCAGGGGGTGAGACAAGATGGACCAGCACAGGACTAAAGGAGGCACTGCTTTGTCGTGGAGCACTTGAAAATTCCAATTATATTTGGCCAATGTCAATCCCAAAGCCAACATGCAAAGCCTCTCCTTGTTGTCGTTGGCCATGAACACTGTCCCTGAGCTCTTATTCTCGAGGCTGGCACTCTACCATTTGAGCCACAGGACCACTTTTGTTTTCTGACAGTTCATTGAGGATAAGAGTGTCACAGACTTTCTGCCCAGGCTGTCTTGGCACTGTGATCCTCCAAATCTCAGCTTCCTGAGTAGCTAGGATGCCAGGCATGAGCCACCAGTGCCCAGTATGTGATGACTTTTGAAGGCATCTTGGCAATTTTGTAAAGGAGCCCCAAAGGGCCTGGATAGAACATGACCCAATCAAGGAGCTGGGATCAGAGAAGGATGACCTTCTACCCATTCTGTTCCCCAAAATTAAAGATGCCAGGTAGCGGTGTATGCATCAGACACCTAGGCCAGCAGCCACCAGGCTTAGTGGGGGAAAAGTAGAGAATACCTAAAGATTACGGTGTAGAAATCTCTGATTTTCCATGCATGTGGTGTGTGTGTGTGTGTGTGCGTGTGTGTGTGTAAACTCAGGGCCTAGGCTCTATCTCTGAGTTTTCTTGCTCAAGGCTACTGCTCTGCCACTTGAGCCACAGCCCCACTTGCTTTTCGATTGTTAATTGTAGGTAAGTGTCTCAAGGATTTTCCTGTCCAGGGTGACTTGGAAGCATGATGGAGACCCCAGGGAAGCAAGAGTAGCACAACTCACAGGTAGAATCCCTATGGCGGGACACTCCTGCCCTCTGGTGGCCAGATGCGGGACATGCGGCCCCGTGCCATTGTCCTCTAAAGTTCAATTTTAAGAAGTGACCAGGGCCAAGCTGACTTTTGTTCACCCTGAGTGCTGATGCCAGAGCAAGTCTGTTCCACCCTAGGCCAAGAGAGCTCCAGGAGGCCTAGCTTCCCAGGGGCACAAGAAAGAGAGAGGTCAGCTCCAGGCTGAGCTAAGAGCCTTTGCACACAGACACCCCAACTTGGCCTTCCTTATCACCATAAGACCTGTCAAAGAACAACCCAAAAAACCAAAATTGGAGCTGTGCCTCCAAGTGGTAGAGCTCTAGCATTGAACCAAAGAGCTCAGGGACAGGGCGGCCAAACTTTGAGTTCAAGACCCCCAGCTGACCCTCCTCCATAAAACACAGGTTGGCTAAATGTGAACTAGTAGGATTTGTGAAGTGTTTCTGAAGAATGGGGATACTGAAGAAAGCACCCTAATTCTAATGAAAGCTGAACCTGTGACATACAGCTATGTACTGAGTCCTTCAAAGGGTGCTATTTGCTGGGTCTTTCCCACATGGGGGTTTTGTTCTGAGTCCTCCAAAAGGTGCTATTTGCTGAGACATCGCATAGGGTGCTATGTGCTGAGTCCCTGAGAAGAGTGGGCATTGCTGAGTTTTTCAAAGGGTGCTGTGTGCTGAGTCCATTACACAAGTACTGTATGCTGAGTCCTTCAAAAGGTGTGGTGTGCTAATTCATCTGAAAGGGTCCTGCTATGTGCGGAGCTCTTGAGAAGAGAGGGATGAGGTGAGTTTTTTGAGTGCTGTGTGCTGAGTCCTTTACACAGGGTGCTCAGTATTGTCCTTCAAATGGTGCTGTGTGCTGAGTGCTTCCACAGTGTGGTATGTGCTGAGTCCTGCCATAGTGTGGTATGTGCTGAAACCTTCAAAATTCTTCTATGTGCTGAGTTCTTCGAAGGGTGCTATGCAATGAGTGATTTACAAAGGGTGCTTTGTACTTAGCCTTTCAAAGGGCTATGTGTGGAGTCTTAACACAGAGGGTGCTGTGTAATGAGCCCCTGGGAAACTGTGCTATGTGCTGAGTTTTTCAAAGCATGCAATGTGCTGAGTCCTTTACACTGCAAGCTATGGACTCCCTCTTTCAAAGGGTGCTGTGTGCTGAGTACTCTACACAGGGTACTATATGCTGAGTCCTTCAAAGGGAGCTGTGTGCTGAGTCCTTTACACAGGGTGCTTTGTGCTGTTTTTGGAAGTGTGCTGTGTGTCATCCCAAAGAGTGCTATGTTCTGAGTCCTTGAGAGGTAGTTATCCCCAACAATCACACACACACACACACACACACATACACACACACACAAGGGTCACCATGCACGTTCTTAGTGTGTGGAGTGAAGGAGGATGGAGGAGAGTCTCCTCCAAGGGTGGAGCTGAGGGCAGATTCGATCCCTGGGGAAGGTACTGGGGTTGGGGGAGCTTGCTGAGCTGAGGTGATGATGCAATTGCCATGGCCTGGTAGCCTTGGAGCCCAGTCAGGGCTGTAATTGCAGCTAAGGGTAGGGGGCATGGCCTAAGGGAGGAGTGGGCATGCCCTAGTGGATGAGGGGGTGGGGCCCTGGGGTGCACTCTGGTGGCAGCGATGGGGTGGGGAGCAGGCACGCCTTTGTGGTGGCCCAGGAGTGGAGTGGGGGCAGAGAGAGAAAGAGCAGAGAGAAGAGCAAGCACAAGCACAAGGGGAAGCAATCAAAGTTCAGTCCTGGACAGAAGCACAGAGCACCTGGAGCCAGCGAGGCAGGCACATCACTGCGGGCAGCCCCACAGGGCATGGCGGCTATGGCTGCCCTGAATCTGAGGTCCTGGCACGGTAAGTACGGTGGTGGCTTCTGTGGTGGAGGCAGCGGAAGCTGGCAGCTGAGGCAGAGGTGGTGATGGTGGTGATGGCAGCTGAGGCAGGGGTGGCAGAAAGCACAGCCCCGTGCAGGTGCCCCTGCCCCCTCCCAGCAGCACCGAGTTTCAAATATGGCTCTACCTGCTCTGATCGGCGGCCCCTTAAGCAATCTCCTAGCAGAGATGGTGGGTCTCTGCCTGGCATGAGGCCCGACCTGGTCCCTGCCCTTGGTCCTTGCACTCCGGGCCTGGGTGCACCCAGAACCATTGCCTACAGCTTCTCCCAGCAGCAAGCATGAGTGGCCGCCTCATGGGACCACACCTGGTGACTCCCACACCCAGCGAACCTCCTCACCCCCTCACCCCCCCTCCCCCGCAGACCCAGACCCCCGCCTCCAGCCTACTCTCTCCCATCCTGCCTGCACCTCCTCTGCACCCCACAGTCCACCCTGGCTCTGCCACAAATGTGACCCAGGAGAGGGGAGTGGGTGTCACCCAAGGATCCCACCCCAATTCCTAGCAGCCAGTGTCCCAGGAAAAGGGCAGATACAGGGATTGGTGAGGAGAGACCACCACAGAAACCCTGGCCTAGAGCAGTGGAAGCCACATCTGCACCTTTCCTCTCCCTGGTGGGAACCTAGTGGCTTTAGTCAGATGTCGGGAGGACACCTCCACACCTGCCTTCTTGGGTCTTTTCCTTTTTTGCTGGGGGTGGGGGGTGTTGGATGCAGGGGATAGGCCCCCCTTGCTGTGTGAGCCCTTGTCTTCTGTGCTAGGTCACCCTTTCACCTGAGGAGGGTCCCAGAAGAACCCACTAGGGAGGTGAGGGCACAGGGGTTCAGAAGGTGACTATCTGGGAGGAACACACCCCCTCTGATACACACACACCTATCCTGTCCCCCCCCCCACCCCAGCTGTCCACAGTACTCACAGGGTGATCACATTTCCCAGCTCTGCCAGCTTCTGTTGGTGTTCCTGGTCCTTCTGGTCTCCTAGTCCTCCCCAAGAATCCGCCAATTAGCCCAGAAGCATCTAGGCTGGAAGTCGACAATCCATCCATGTATGTAGCCTTTAAGACCCCATCAAATTCCCCAACAACGCTCCCACCCCAAGTCAGACACCTCTCTGGAGGCACCAGGACTGCCTGATTTGTTTTTGTCTGGGTTCTGAGGAGTCACCTGTCTCGGGATTCCTTCACCTAGTGTCTGGGCCTAGGGTTTTGGTGAATGGGGAGTCAAGGCTGGTTGTTCCCAATGGAAGGGTCTGGCCCTTGGTAAAGCCAGAGACAGGGTGGTTCTGCATTATTAGAGCAGTGATCCCCTTGGGTGGGAGCCCCTGGTTCTGACAAGGGAACTGCCATGCTCGAGCTTGTACATTGCCCAGATGAGGAACTAACAAACTCAGGAGAGGCACTGCTCTGAATCTCTCTCTCTCTCTCTCTCTCTCTCTCTCTCTCTGTGTGTGTGTGTGTGTGTATGAGAGAGACAGAGACAGAGACAGAGAGAGAGAGAGAGAGAGAGAGAGAAGGAGGGAGGGAGGGAGGGAGATATCGATTATCTTTCTCCTCGTACAGCCTGACTGTGCTCAGATCAGTGATCAGTTGGCAAATTGCAGGTGCTGCATGGTGAGTCTTTTGTGACCGGTTTAGATGTGTGTGTGTGTGTGTATGTGTGTGTGTGTGTGTGTGTGTGTGTGTGTGTGTGTGTGTGTGTGTTTGTGTGTGTTGGGAGATTAGGAGATGAGAAAAATGAAAGTATATTTAAGTCATCATGTCTAAAAAGAGAAAAGCAGTTTATTTGTGTGTATGTGTGTATTTGTTCTTTTTTCATAATGCCCAGTATGAGCTCAGCCACAATTTTTGTTTTCTCCTTCACCATTTCATGGCTCCTTCGGGGAAGGTTTCAGTATATGTTCCTTTCCACCTCTTTCCACCTCCCTCTTCCACTTTCTTGCAGCCACAGTAGCTGCTGGACCTGCATGGACTCCCTAGTAGGCCTGTGTGAACACAGAACAGAGTGGACACCTGTCCTTCTGTCTTGAGCCAGAAGGCTCGTGAGGCCAGTGTGACTACAGCCACACTCTTCCAGTCAGACACTCTGCTCTCATGTGTATAGTTGGAGTTAATTCAAGGGTTGGGAATGTGTCTGCCAAACATAATTAAGGAATGAGATGGGTGGGAGTAGGGCAAGGGCTGTGAAGCTAGGAGTGTCTGGGGAGTGGTGAACGGTGTAACATGACAGATGGTTCACCACAACCAAGGATGAGAGTAGAACCTTACCCAGGACATTGACGGTGTCTGTGGGCATCTGGGCAGGGGGCTCTGGGCCCCCGCTGGTGGCGTGGATTCCCTCCTGGGGCAGTGCATCCATGTGTAGTCCTCCCTGGAGTATTGCAGTCTCCAATCTGTGTCCCACCTGGGCCGTTTCCAGCTGGACAGTGGTAGGCAAGTTTCCCCTCCTGGAGCCTGCTCGGTATCATACCGTGGCAGTTAGCTAGAGCTCTCTGAATGCCAGTTTCTGTAACCTGCTTTAGGCTGTCTGGAAGGAAAAGGGGACCACTGACTTTGGAACCCTTTCAGTTTGATTGGGACAAGCGATATGCCACTTTTTCCAGGTTTTTTTTTTTCTTGAAGCTGGCAATTTCCACTAATGCCTGGGTTCATGGGTCAAATTACATGAACCAATTCAGCAGTCAGACAGTGAAGTTCAAAGTGGCACACACAGAGTTCCCAAGCCAGATGGTCTCCTGCTATGAATGTCGTGCCTTGGCTGCCTTTCTCTGGCAGCTGCTGATTCTTCTACAGCTCTCTCTAGGGTGACCACCACAGTCGAGGATGTCATGGGGAGCAGAGAGTGACCTCGCCATCCCCAGCCTGCCAGCTGTGAGCAGAGATGATTTTCAGCACCTGCAGTGGACCCTGGGAGATTTAGAGATCCCGGCTGCCTCGAGAATCCTTTCTCTGTAACATGAAACTTGGGGGCCAGATATAGTGGATCATCCTGTCTGGCCCCACGGAGAGGAAAGGAGGCCACTTGAGCCAGGGGTTCAGCTCACGGCAACCTCATTCACACCTGAGGGGGCATGGAGTGCCACAGAGTTAGTCAGCCACTGGACAGAGATCTTTGAGAAGATAGGCATCCCAGTGGCCCCAGAATCCAGCGAGCACATCATGGCTCACATCCTGGGAGCCAAAACAGTTAAGTGCGGTGGCATCAGGAGGGTGGGAAGAGGGACGAGTGAGAACTGTGGGAGAGCTACATCAGGCTTTGCCTCCCCCCGCCCTGCCCCAGGATGCTTACATGAATTGAATGGGACTTTTCTATAATATTGTCATAGACAGATGCTCATTTAGTAATCCAACAAAGAGTTACAGTATGCGCCATGCTCAAGGGGATAAGGGAGTGGGGGTCATAGATGATGAAAGGTTCCAGTGCTGGTTCCACAGCACATGAAGAAACCTTGGTTTGAACTGGATGCTGAGGCTTCATGCCTGTCATCCTAGCTACTTAGGAGGCTGAGATGGGAGGATCAAGGCTTAAGGCCCAGACAGGAAAGACTATAAGACTCTTATCTCCAACTAACAACCAAAAAGAAAATGCCAGAAATGGATATGTGTACCTCAAGCTGTAGACTGGTCGCCTTGAGTAAAAAGGCTCAGGAACAGCACCCAGGCTCTGAATTCAAGGCCAGGAGTGAGACGAAGGAAGGAAACAGAGAGAGAGGAAGGAAGGATGAAGGGAAAAAAAGAGGAAAAGAAGGAAGAAGGGAGCATGTGAGCCTTGGTTTGGAGTCCCTGGATCAAGAGAGCCAACCACTCACAATCTCTGTCGGTAACATTTCAGAGCCTAAAGCCAGTATGTAGGATTAAGCCACTGACCCTTCAGCAACTTCATGACATCCAGGAGCTGTGTGGTCACCAACTGCAGGGGGAAGCAGCCTCAGGAAGGACCTAGGGCTCAGGGGGGCATCACCAGGTTTCAATTATCCCGGCCCCAGCAAGTTTATTTCCTGGACAGATAATAAGAAATTGTCTAAGGGCTAGGGAGGTGTTGGGATGAGGGAAGAGGTAGGATGATCTTAGGTCAGGTGTTTCAGGACATTGAAGCCATGACCTCTCCTGACAATATAGACCACCAGTTATAGAGTCTTTGACCCAGCCACAGTTCTATAAAGAGTCCCGGAACCTTGGGTTCACCATAGACTGCCTGGCTGTTGTCCACTGCAGGATGCCTGTGCAGTACATCCTTGGGGACTGAGACTTTCATTGGCTCAATCAGAAGATGACACCCCCGGTGTTTATTCCGCCACCATAGACAGAGGTAAGTGGGCCACTGGCACAGGACAGCCAGGGAATGAGGATGGAGTCGGGACCGGAGTTACTTCGAGACTTCCTGTAGAGGGCACTAGGACCATGTGACTGCCATTCTCAGAGGCAGAGGTGGGTCTCTTTGCTGGCTCAACCTTTAGTCTACATGGCAGATCTGGGATTCAGAGAGGGCTGGCTGAAGGTGGGGCAGGCTTGGATAGAGGCTGGGGGAAAAACAAGAGGCACTGGGCTCTGAGCAGGGTTGTTTCTTTGAGGATATTCACAACCTAGGAACATTCCTGGGATGGACCAGCACTTTTCTTCCAGAGAGAGAGGGACCTAGAGGCCCTCCAGTTGGAGTCCCTGGCGGAGAAATCCTTTCATATTCACATCCTGTGGTTGGATAACTGCAACTCACCTTGCTGCCCAGTGTCAAGGCAGGACAGTGAGAGATCCTGAGTCTTTGATAAGTTCAGGGGATCCTCAGTATGAGATTGTACTTCAACATCCTAACTTGGTTCATGGTCAGTCCCATCTAAGACTGCCATGATGTAGGACATAGAATCTAGAGAATCAGAGCCGGATGGGGTCTGTTCTGGGAGTCCTGAGTATTATGAGTGAACTTTGAGCTCCCGTGTACCAACCTGCTTCCCTTTCTTGGGTGGGTCTTTGCTAGAAAATCTTGAAACTAAGGACTGGATTTTATCCCTTGTCTTTGATGATCAAAGCTAGCACTCTATCATTTGAGCCAAAGCTTCACTTCCAACTTTTTTGGGTGTTTAACTGTAGAAAAAAAGTTCTAATGGAATTTGTGCCATGGGAGGAATCCAACTGTAGTCCTCAGATATCAGTCTCCTGAGGGGATAGGATGAAAAGGATGGAAAATTATCTTTGGCCAGGTGCCAGTAGCTCATGGCTGTCATCCTAGGTACTCAGAAGCTGAGATCTGAGGATCACAGTTCAAAGCTGTCATGGGCAGGAAAGACCCTGAGACTCTTATCTCCAACGGACCACTGGAAAACTGGAAGTGGTGCTGTGGCTCAAGTAGTAGAGTGCTTGCCTTGAGCTGAAGAACTCAAGGACAGCACCCAGGCCCAGAATTCAAGCCCCACAACTGAAAAAAGAAAGAAAGCAAAACATCTTTGCCTGCAAAGGATGGTGGAGGTGTGTGTGTGGGAGAGGCTTTGTTTGGGAGACCATCTGCTGGCTTCAATGTACAGACATTTTTAAGAACTCCCCGTTTGCCCCAGTTTGAAGCCAGAGCTTCAAGAGGACTTGGACTGTGGCAGGCAGGGAGTGGGCAAATGGGTGTAGGGGTGGGATTATTGTGTCTGTATTCTCTCCATTGAAGGATGGATTTGGATGCTGGGTGACAAAGTCTGAAGTGAAGGGTTGCAAGAAGTTTGTGGCCTGACGAGGTGAAGCTGGAAGCCGCTGGTTCACAACTGTCATCATAGCTACTTAGAAGGCTGAAATGTGAAGACCATAGTTCCAAGCCAGCTTGGGCAGAAAAGTCTGTGCGACTTGATGTCCAATGGACCACCAGAGAACAGGATTTGGTGCTGTGGCTCAAGTGGGATATTGCTCACCTTCAGCTGAAGGGCTGAGGGACAGCACCCTGGTCCAGAGGTCAAACCCCATGACCAACTACAAAAAAAGAGGGGGCTAAGTTTTCCGCATAGCAGTATGTCCATTAAGAACTGCCATATTGGACTATGATACATTCCAGATATGTGAGAGGCTTACTGGTTTTTCTATAGTGGGTCTGATGTCGGTAGTGCCACCTTCTTGAGGGTAGGATGTGATCCTAATTGAGACAGTTCATGGGTCTGTACTCAGGGACTGCTGAAGCCTTGGGCTGTCCGTGTGTGTGTGTGTGTGTGTGTGTGTGTGTGCGCGCGCGCGTGTGTGTGTGTGTGTGTTTCTGTGTCTGTGTCTATGTCTGTGTGTGTGTGTTTGGAGTTAGAAGACCTGGGCCTTGAACTCAGGGTCTAGGTGCTGTTCCTGAGCTTCTGTGGTCAAAGCTATTGCTCTGACACTTGAGCCACAGCTCCACCTCTGGATTTTTGGTGGTTCACTGTAGATAAGAGCCTCACAGTCTTTCCAGAATGGTCTGGCTTTGAACTGTGATCTTCAAACCTCAGCCTCCTGATTAGCAAGGAAGACAAACATGAACCACCCCTGCAGGTTGTGTGTGTGTATGTGTGTGTGTGTGTGTGTGTGTGTGTGTGTGTGTGTATGTGTGTGTGTGTGTATGTGAGTGTGGAAGTGGGCTGTAACAAGGAGCAGTGGACCCTTTGGTAACTTCTGCGTGCTTTCTTTGTGGGATACATGGACTTTGTGGCTGAGGTCTGGGGACCTGAAAGGGTGAGATGCTTGATGGGCACTCAGCACTGTTAAATTATAAGACCAGGGGATCTGTATGTCCTGGAGCTGTCTACTTCCTTGGGCCTAGTTGGTGGCAGAAGGAGCTTAGGAGGACCTGGGGGTGGAGCCCACAGGGGTGGCTCCCCAGGGGGACAAAGAGCATGGCCAGCACTTAGTAAGGATGAGAGCCCTGTTAATATGGAGCACACTTTCATGGTTCAGACTTTGGGTCTTATCATGATGTCTGATGGGCAAGGCCAACCCTATTTTAAATGTTGAGCTGTGATCTTCAGATCTTAGCCTCCTGAGTAGCTAGAATTATTGGCATGAGCCTCTGGCACAAGGGCCTCTGATTCTTTTTGGTATATTAGGGTTTGAATTCAAGGCTTTAGACTTGCCAGTCAGATCTTCTAACATGCGAGCCAAGACTTTCTGTCTTGGGCATTTCTGAGATAGAGTCTCAATATATGCTCAGGCTGGTCTGCATCGGGATTCCTCACTGTTACCTTTCTGGCCAGACCCTGGTTATAAGAAAATGAATTCACTCTATGTCTATATCACTTTGCTGGGGTGTCGTTTCGAGGAGTGGGGGCAGTGTGAAGAGGAAAGACCCCAGAACTGCCACCTCCTGGGGGACATTTGTTCTTGTGACAGAGCCAAGTCATTGCTGTGTATGATGAGGAAGCCGCCATCAGACTGACCTGGAACAATGCTCAAAGGTATGTAGGCTGTTGAAGTATCAAACCCACCCATGTCTGCTTCCCACTCACAACAAGGGGGTGCAGTGCAGGTGGTCCAGCACTTGCCCTAGGGGATTATAAATGGATGGTGGTGGTCAGGTGTCTGTGGTTCCCGTACATCATCCTGGCTATTGGAGAGGCTGAGGTCTGATGGACGTGACTCAAAGCCAGCCGGGACAGGAGCGTCTGTTTCTTATCTCCCATAAACCAACAACCACCCCACCACACACACAAATCCAGATGTGGTGCTGTGGCTCAAGTGGTAGAGCCTCATCCTTGAGTAAAAGAAGCTCAGGGATGACACTCAGGCCCTGAATCCAAGCCCTAGGACTCACAAAAAATAATGAAATAAATGAAGAATGGGCATCTGTTATCTTACTACCAAAAAGGATGGATTCAGTGTTCTCTCTGGTACTTGTATCCAACGATAATGGGCTTCTCTTGATCTTCCTCTAAACTTCTCCTTCTCTCCATTATCTTTCCAGGCTTCAGTTGAAGGATAGAATTCAGATCATTCCACTCAATGTGACTTTATGTACCCTCCCCTGCCTGCCTTCCTTGGGGTGGGGATCCTGGTTGTACTCACCACAGGGAGGATAAGGCACCGGAGAGATAGAGTAGGTATCCCCGAAACTTACACACACCCACACCCACACACACACACACACACACACACACACACACATACTCACCCAGGCCGACTCAGACTAGCTTTTTCCAAAGACACTTCATCTCCTTGGATTAACTGACCTAGGAGAGGAACTTGATCCCCTGTAAATGACTATTTTAACTAGGGCTCGCTAGTTGACATGAGATAAAAAGAAGCTCAAAAGAAAGGCTCTGGTGCCTGTCACTGCCACGCCTACTCCGGCGGAGTCTGCTTAGCATGGAACACCTACTTTCAGACCTGAGAATGGGGCTTCACAGAAGCCTACCTCTGAGAATGGACTTCACCGAAGTCTACCTCAGAGAATGGGGCTTCAAAGATGCCTACCTCTGAGAATGGGACTTCACCGAAGTCTACATCAGAGAATGGGGCTTCAAAGAGGCCTACCTCTGAGAATGGGACTTCACCGAAGTCTACCTCAGAAAATGGGGCATCAAAGAGGCCTACCTCCTGGAAAGGCTGGTAAGCCCCTGGGAAAGATGTGTTTCTCTTCCTGTTTTTCTTTTCTTCGCTGTATAGGAGTGCCTATTAATCTTTTACTGTTCCTGCTGTTTGTTCTACTTACTCATGCTCAACGTTCCCTTATTCAGGGCTCTTTCTTGGAAGTGTTGACGACTCCAACATCCGATGAGTGTCCTAAGAATATGACTAACTCACCAGAGTTAAGTGCTACCCTAAAAGCCCCTCTTATGGAGGCTATTAGACAAGTCATAAGTAAATAAAAAAGTATTGGGGGTTTCATGACATCACTTCAGCAGAAGGAATTGTTTGTAAGAGATTTACAAGAAGCTGTCGGCACGGCTAAAACAAAAAGAGTGCATGGCTATTGGAGACTTCCCTTTAATCCTGAAACATATACAATAGACCCATATAGATATCCTGTAGATAAGAAAGATGTAGAGGGATATTTAGACCAAAAGCTAAATAAGATTCCTAAAAGGTTGGTAGATGGAAGGTGGCAATGACTTATCAGAAGAAAACGGTGGAATCCTCCATTATCTAGAGGACCCCAAAGACTTCCCCCAGATCCATGGCCTTTTACAGGTGTGTATGATAAGGATGGCAACCGTTGGCTAAACCACTTAGGAGAAGGGACTTCCTATTACTCTCTATTTACTGACAGACTTGCTAGATCTAGGTGCTTACTATCAGAAAAAAGAAACAAGAAAGATCTTATGAGACAGTTAAGGCCTCTATGAAAAAGAGTAAACAATTTTCTGAAAGGGTTACAGAGAAGACACTATGAGCTTAAATTTGATATATGGCCAGATTTAACTAAGTATACTGAATATCATGATTTTTGGCCACAAATTGGGGACCCTCTAAAGAATGGCAAAGAAGCACAATTGCTTAGAAAAGATTTAAAACACATAAAGTACAAAACTAAACAAAAATAATAATAAAGTACTAGAGTTCGTGCCTTTCTGTCCAGCACTTTGCCCATATGCTCTGGTTAATGGTTAATAGGTGATAAACATCAAAACCAATTGTATTTCTTAAAAATAGAGGTAAAGCCGAAAACAAGTGCCTATCGTCATAACTCGTCATCCAAAAAACAAGATCAGGCAACCAGCTGGTGACCACCCAAGAACGAAGCCTTGCAACAAGATTGTGTAACTTTTTGCCCTTTCTCATGGAGACTTTTGCTATAAAAGCTTGTTATCCTCTGCAATAAATCGAACTCAGCATTCACTCCTCTTGTGTGTGAGTTGTCTGTTTGCCATCTCCCCACCTGTTCCAGTTACCTCCACCAGGTGTCTTCTGTCGTCCCGACAGAGCCGGTCCTTGGCACTGGCTCAGGCTCACACCTGACATCCTGGCTACTTGGGAGGCAGACATCTCAGGATCAAAGATTGCAGCCAGCCATAAGCTGGAAAGCTGGTGAGACTCTTCTCTCCATGGAACCACCAAAAAGTCAGAAGTGGAGCTGTGGCTTACGTGGTAAAGCACCAGCCTTGAGCACAAAAACTCAGAGACGCAGCTCCCAGATCCTCAGTTCAAGCCCACCAAAGAAATGGACCCATGTTGTTGCCCCCAGACTGCCTGGACCTTGACTGCCCTCTCACGGAGTGTGATACAGCACCAGTCCCTGGGTAGTGTATCAGAGCCTTCAGAAATTGGGTGGTAAAAGCCAGACCTTCCCCTTCATCTGCTTTCAACCCACACCAGCAGGAAGGGAAGGCGTGACAAGGCCAACATCCTGCAGAGGAGAGAAGACCCCACTCTGCCAGGGTGATTGGAGCAGGCTTCTTAGAAGCAGCACTTGAAAAGGGGTCTTGCTTAACAAGGAGTTTCTGACAGGAAGCACACAGAACAAAGATGCTGTACATAAAGGACAACATAGAGGAGCATGTTCATTTTCAGCCAGAGCTGCTGCTGAGAAACTCAGTACAGATGTGCAAGACTGTCCTGAGACACGCCCGAGAGGTTACAGAAGAACAGCTATCCAAGGTTGGGATTGTGTCTTAGCAGTAGTGGGCTCGCCTAGCACACAGGAAACCCTGGGTTCTATTCCTAGGTCCCACATACACAGAAAAAGCTGGAAGTGGCATCGTGGCTCAGGTGGAAGAGCACTGGCCTCGACCAAAAGAAGCTTGTGTATAGCACCTAAACCCCGAGGTCAAGCCCCTAGACTGTCAACATAAAACAGCACTCCAAGGGTCCTTGGTGACAGGTGGATGGCTATGCTCTGTAGCTCTTAGTAGATCCATCCATTTTTATGTGTCTCCTTGTTTGACACAGGGGAGCTGGACACTCCTTCTGCCCTGGCATCCCCTGGACCCAGTTATCAGCAACCCTCCCAACATCTTCCACCAGGACATGGAACAGCTGGCCCCAGAAATCCTCAGATACCGGTTGGGTGGGGCAGGGGGATACAGGGCAGGCCCCAGAAGTCCTAGAGGGTCTGATCTGCCCCAGATGACCATGCCTTCCAGAGGAGGCAGATGGGAGGTTAGAGAGGAGTAGTGATATGGAAGGGGCACCTTAATGCCTATGGCCCTACCCAGATTCTGAGCCTCCCTTTGCTGTCCCTAAGGGATCTAGAGGAGTGACTAGGTGGGAGTGTCTAGAGGAGGACTAGTTGGAAATTTTAAAGTCTGAGACACCGTAAACCATGCGCTGATGGCTCATGCCTGTCATCCTGGCTACTCGGGAGTATCTTGTTTCCCCAGCACAGGCAGGAATGTCCCAGGAGAGTCTCATCTCCAATCTCCAACCAGAAGTGGCACCATGGCTCAAATGGTAGAGCACTGGCCTTGAGCAAAAATCATCATCAGGGACAGTACCCAAGCCCTGAGTTTAAGACCCGCAACCAAAAAAAAAAAAAAACCAAGAAAGAAAGACACCCCTTGCCCTTGCCTGCAAGAGATGGTGAAGGAGTAGGTTTGCTGTGGTTGGGAGACCAGGTGCTGGCCTCAGGGTACAGACATTTCTAAGAACTGCCCAGTTTTGCCCAAGGGTGAAGTTACAGCATGGTGGGCTTTGCCTTACCAAGAACTCCAGAGGTCGTGGCCTTTCTTAGGCAGGGAGTGGCAAATGGGAATAGGGGCGGGAGGGTAGTGTCAATTATATTCTCCCCATCCATGGCAGAATGGTTTTGTATGCTGGTGTCAAAGTCTGAAGGGACAGGCTGCATGTGGTTTGTGGCCTGACAAAGTGGGTTTCCCCTGGGTGTGAGAAGGTGACTGAAGCCCGGCATTGCCAGTGGCTCACAACTGTCATCCTAGTTACTCAGGAGGCTGAGATCTGAGGATCGAGTTTCAAAGCTAGCTTGGGCAGGATAATCTGTGAGACTTTATCTCCAGTGAACCACCAGAAAACCGGAAGTGGCGCTGTGGCTCCAGTGGTAGAAAGTGCACCTTCAACTGAAGAGCTGAGGGACTGCGCACAAGCCCGAAGTTCAAATCCCATGACCAACAAATAAAAATAAGGTAGCTGAGTATTCTACATAGCAGTGTGTACAGTAGGAAATGGCATGCTGTGTCATGAGCCATTCCAGACATGTGAGAGTTTCTGAGTTTTGTCTACAGTTGGTCTGAGGATGGTAGTGCCATCTTCTCAAGGGTTGGGATGTTAAGGTGCTCAGGGACTGCTGAGGCCTTGGGCTACCCATGGTGTGTGTGTGTGTGTGTGTGTGTGTGCGTGTGTGTGTGTGTGTGTGTGTGTGTATTTTTCCCTCATCTTTCTTTGTCCCCTTCATTGGTGCCTGTTTGCCTCTTTCTGACTTCAGTTGGTGCCCTTCCTGCACAGCACCTTGCCTTTAGCCCCCTACCAGGGTCTACAATGAGTCTTAAATTGCCAGAGACCTGCATATTCCAGCTTTTCTTTGGGGCCCAAGTCTGGTCATCCATGTCTTTGGCCACCTCCAGGGGATTCTGGGTTAGCAGGGCAGGCTGGCATAGGTTCTCCCCTGACAACAGGGTGAGGGGGGCGAGGGCTCAGTCATGTGATGTCCTGTACTTTTTCTCAGTTGGACTTCTGGCTGCATGTCCCTTCCTGTAGGCTGGTAGTGGAGTGGGGGAAGGGTGGTTGCCAGTGGCTCTGGCCAACTCAAGCATGATAGCTGACTGAAGACCGCCCAACCAAGGATCTTCTGGGGCTACATGGGAGGTGAGGCCATGGTGGCTTGGAAGTATCTGTCAGTGTCTAGGAAATGTCAATGTACCTTACCACAGGAAAGTATCTTCCAGCCCCAGCTGGGCCTCTCTAGGTCCTTCTAGACAATTCCAGATGCCCAGAATACAGAGGCACAGACTTTAGATTCCATGGCCAGGGAACTGGGGGATGAGAGACTGGTACGGCCAATACCTCAATGTTCTGGGGCATTAGCCTTGATCTGGCTATGCCCCCCTTGTGTATGTTCACTTGTTAATCCAGTGCTGGCCACACACCAACCTCTTGTGGCAGTGTTGTGGAAGTGGCAGGAGTGGAAGTGAGATCTAGGATAACCAAAATCTGGATGTATGGCCTGTGGGGATGGGGATGGCAAAGGGTGTCTATTAAGAAAAAATATCTCAGAGCTGGAACTCAGGGCCTAGGCACTGTCCCTGAGCTAACACTCTACCACTTGAGCCACAGCTCACCTTTCAACCTTTTTACTAGTTTAGTGGAGAGAAGAGTCTAGTGGACTTTCCTGCCTGGGCTGGCTTCAAGCTGCCATCTTAAGAGCTCAGCTTCTGAGTAGCTGGGGTTGATGGTATGAGCCATTGGCAACTGCTAAAGATGTTACCGTATGTATGTGTGTGTACGTGCACATGTAAATGTGTGTGTGTGTGTGTGTGTGTGTGTGTGTGTGTGTGTGTGTGTGTGTGTACCAGGGCTTGAACTCAGAGCCTCGGTGGTATCCATTAGCTTGTTTGCACAAGGTTGGTGCTGTACCACTTGAACTAGGGTAGCTCTGCTTTCCAGTGTTTTTGGTGATTCATTGGAGAGAAGAGTCTGCCCAGGCTAGCTTTGAATCTTGATTGATCCTCAGGTGTCACTCTTGAGTAGCTAGGATTACAGACATGAGCCACTGGCATCTAGCTACAAGGATGTCTTCTCATACTCTCTTCTGTTATAACACATTGTCTACTTGCCCTGGCCTAGATCCTCTGACCTCCACATCAGCTCCCAGCAGCCCCTGACTGTGTGGAGAACATAAAGCTCAAACTTGATCCTATTTCTTTGTCCTCAGGGGAGGGAATGTTTCCTCTGAAGCCTGGGTTAGGAGGGGTAGCTGCAGCTGGGTACTCGGCTGGGAGAGAGGTACTCTGTTTTAGCCAAGAAGGAAAGTGTGGCCAGATGATAATAGCTGATGCTGTCCTATTCCTAGCTCCTCAGGAGGCTGAGATTTGAGGATTACCATTCAGAGCCAGTCCAGCTAGAAAAGTGTGTGAGACTCTCTTCTGCAAATAACCACCCAAAAGCTGGAAGAAAAGCTGTGGCTCAACTGGTAGAGTGGTAACCTTGAACGAGAAAACTGAGGGACAGATCCCAGGCCCTGAGTTCAAGCCCTAGCACAAACATGCATGGGTATGCGTGCACACACGCACATGCTCACACACAGACACACAGACACACAGACACACAGACACACACACACACACACACACACACACAAAGGAAGGTGTTAATGATGAGCTGAGCTAGAACTGGGGGCACTTCTGAGGCATAGTCATAGTAAACTCTCAAAGTAGATCAAGTGGTTTCTCCATAAGTCCTTATTGGGCCAAGTGGGTCTGGGCCATGGCAGGAAGTTCCATGGAATCTTCCCCTGCATCCATGCACGGGGCCACAGGACCAAGGGAAGGACACTATGGATGCTCCTTTGTAGTCAGTCCAAGATTGAAGACCTTCATCTGTCCCCAAGCAGTGGAGAGGAAAGCAGGGCTCCGAGCCCTGGGACTCCTGGGATAGCGACTGCTACAAGCATCAGCCAGCCAGCTGTGGATTCCTGAGACTACAAATCTTTCATGAGCCCAACTCAACACCTGCCCAAGGTGTGCCTGACAGAGTTGCAAACTTGTGATACCCGCATGAGTAGGCATTACCTGCTGTGCCATCTTGCAGCACCTGGCCCTCCTGGCCCAGAACCGTGGTCTGAGACATCGGTTTACTGCTCAGATGCACACTGTACCCATGAATGATGCCATTCTGATGACCAGGCTGATGACCTCCATGCCCCAAGGCGGGACCCTTCTCTGATACTGTGGCCCGTTCCATACACAAAGGCTGCCAAAGAGACTGCTCTGAAGACACCTAGACGTTGGGAGACCCGACTTTCAGGGGCCCATTGGAAAGTACTCTGCCTAGAGTCACAGAGTGAGCTACAAGCAGGTGTTGGTCATGGGGCTCAAACTCTGGGCCTGGGCACTGTAGCTCAGCTCTTCAGCTTACCACTTGAGCCACAGCGTGTCCTCCAGTTTTCTGATGGTTCCTTGGAGATCAGAGTCTCCTGGACTTTCTTCCAGGGCTGGATTTGAACCACGATCCTCTGATCTCAGCTTCTTGAGGATCTAGGAGGACATGTAAGAGCCACACGCACTTAGCTGATCTGGCCTTTCACCACAGTGGGCTAGGAGCTTCTTAAAGCTTTTCTTTATTTTTTTTCTGTGCCAGTACTGGGGTTTGAACTCAGTTTGAGCCCTGGTCTCTTAACTTTTTCTCAAGCTGGCACTTTACTACTTGAGCCACATTTCCATTTCTGTCTTTTGGTAGTTCATTGGCAAGAAAAGAGTCTCACCAATTTTCTTCTCCTGAGCTATATTTGACCCACTATATCTGATCTCAGTCTCCTGGATAGCTAGGATTTACAGAGGTTGAGCCACTGATGGCTAGAAACTGTTCTTAAGAAAGAGTTCTTCCCTGCATTTGCCCTGACTCCTCCATGCAAAGGAGGCCTCTGAGGGTCAGGAGCTGTGAAAAATAGGCTTCTAGCCACTGAAAATGGCTGGGGTCCATGGTGAAAAGCCAAGCTAATCCCCCCTGGGCCCCATTCTGGGTCCCCACCCTCTGCCCTACCTGTGATTCAAGTACAAACCTTGACCCAGCCTTGAATGTCCTGCCAGACTTGTCTGAAGCCACAGAATCTTCATTCCACCCACACCACCGGCTCTACACCATACCTCAGGACCTTTGCCCATGCTGTACCTTCTGCCTGAGGCTCTCTGTCTTGTTCCACATCTTATAACCCCTGTGGAATTTTGGCACAGGTTGTATCACCTCCTGGAGCAACTCTTTCCTTCACTTTTCCCTCTTTTTTAAAAAAATATGGAATTGCTAGAGATGGAACTTGTGAAGGCTGACTGGTGTGTGTGTTTTGCCAGACTGGGGGGTTTGAATTCATCACCTTGACAGTATCCCTGAGCTTTTGTGTTCAAGGCTAACACACCAGTACTTGAACCATAGCTCTACTTCTGGCTTTTTGGGTGTTTAATTGGAGAAAAGTGTCTCATTATAGTCTTTCCTGCTTGTAATTTTGATCCTCAGATCTCAGCCTCTTGAGTAGCTAAGATTACAGGGGTGAGCCACCAGTACCTGACCTCTACCTCTTACTTCTAACCTCGGCCCTCCTCTGAGTCCCAGAAGAATATGTCTCAACCGGGTCCCTTTTTTTTTTTTGACAGTCTTGGGGCTTAAACTCAAGGTCTGAGCATGTTCCTGAGCTTCTTTTCTGAAGGCTAGCACTCTATCACTTAAGTCACAGTGCCACTTTTGGCTTTTTCTTTTTCTGTGGTACAGAGGAATCGAACCCATGACTTCATGCAATCTAGGTAAGCACTCTACAACTAAGCCACATTCACAGCCCAAGGCTCACTTCTAACAGGAGCTACGAGGGTGGAATTTATTGGCTAACCCCTTTCGGCACAGAAATCACTGGCTATGTCCTATCTTTCGCAGGATTTGGGACCAGCCTGAGACTTGGCAGTCAGGAATAATGAATGAGTGATAGGCACCAGGCCCCACATCCTACAGAGGGATCTAGGATATGGAGCCAGAACCTTGGACAACTCCTAAAGCCTAGGAAGTGTGGTCTCCCTGGAGGCAGTGGCTGGCTTCTAGGTGTCCTGATGGGACACCTAACCCACAACATAATGCACCTGTTGCACACACCAGCCCAGGCAAAGCCTTTGGGGCTTCAGTACTTAAATGGCAGAGAAGGATGCTTTGTTCAAGCTGCCGGCTCAGACTTAGTATTGTCTCAGTGCTTGTCCAAGCTTGCCCAGGTTTGGGGGCTGGGCATGGGCAACCTGCTGAATGCCCATCATCCATACACCATCCATCTATTCACAGAGACATAGAATTACTGCCTCCTTTTTTTTTTTTTTTTTTTGGCAGGTCCAGGATTGAACTATGAGCCTAGGCGCTGTCCCTGAGCTCCTTTTGCTCAAGGGTGGTGCTCTGCCCTTTAGCCACAGCCCCACCCATTTGTGCATTTTTTTCTCTGTGGTCTTTTAGAAATAAGAGTGTCAGGAAATTTCCTGCCCCAGCTGAATTCAAACTGGCATTCTCTACATCTCAGCCTCCTGAGGAGCTGGGATTATAGGCAGAAGCTGCTGACACCTGGCTTTCTTTTCTTCTTGTTCTTTTTTTAATCGTGACAATCTGAAGTCTTCACAGTGCCATTCCAATGGTTTGCATTCGAAGGAAACTACCCAGGCCTGGAGTTCGAATGCTAGGACTGCCCCCCACAAATGGAGGTAGAATCTGACAAACTCATTCCTACTCATGTGAATGCTAATGGAATGCATAAAAGTAATAATTTGCAGTTAATTCTTGATTCTATTTTAGAGTGCCACACACAAATTACTGGATTTATATCTTCCATTCTAGCACCTAATGGAAGGGTTTTGACTAATTTTTAATTACAGATTTTGTAAGTATTCAACCATAATACTTCATTAAATGGAGGCATAATGTAATCACTAATAATTGGTTTTATATATAATATCTTAACATTCCCTCCCTGAATATATATGCATATATATATGCACACATACTCACATATATATACATCTATCTAACTATCTATCTATCTATCTATCTATCTATCTATCTATCTATCTATCTATCTATCTTTCTATCTTTCTATCTTTCTATCTATCTATATATTGGGCACTACTGTGGCTTGATCACAGGTCCTCAGGACTTCCTGGCAGCTCAGTTTGCCACACCCTGGTCTGCTAAGACTGTGACCCCATTTATGGATTGGGCATTGTGAGTTGAAATCCCAGCATGGCCAAAAATTTATTCGTGGAGTAAGAAGCTAATTTTGACACATTTTTTTCTTCTCTGTGACAGTCCTTGGTCTCAGTATGATGTATAATCCATATTCAAATATATCCTAGGTGATATGAGGAAATGAAACATTATATGTGTAATAATACTAAATTAATAAGTGTAATAAACGTCATAAGCTGTAAACCCATGCAATATAAATAGATCTCATATATAAATATTAGTTTTTCCAGTGCTGGGGCTTCAATTCAGGCTCTAGGAATTGGTCTGAATTTCTTGTTTTCAAGGACGGTGATCTTCCCCTTCACCTACAGTGTCACAGATTTACCCAGACCCTGAGTTCAAATCAAAAGCCTGCCAGAAAAATGGCGCAAATTCCAAGCCAGGGCCTTATTATTATTTTTTTTTGGCCAAAGCATGGGGCTTGAACTCAGATCTTGGCATCTCTGCCACAACCAACCCTGGGATATTAGGACCAGAGTTCAAATTTGAGGCTAGTAAAAAAAAAACAAAAGAGAAGGATAAAATTGAGATGGGAAGGGGAAACAAAGAGGAGGCAACAATGCTTTATAAGAAGGGTACTGGTTATCTTGCCCATGTAATTGTAACTCCTCTGTATGGTATTCTCACAATAAAAAAAAAAAACTGAGAAGTTCAAGAAGGTGGTTTTACTTTTTCTTCCACCTTTGCGTTGTGGCCATCCATCCAGGGTCTAAATGACAAGGCCCAAAAAGTGTACATGACCTTGCATTGCTGATATTTGGTGGGCTATTAGGGAAGCCATAGCCAAAAGAGGCAACTTAGGCCTGGAGGTTGAATCCTGGTACTGCCACTAATGAATGGTGGGAGGTTCTAAGGCGCATTCTGATATACATCCATACAAATGAAATGTTATAAAAGTAACAAATAAATTACTAGTGTATGATTATATTATAAAACTATATACAAAATTTATACTACATTAATTTTCAATTAATACTTTATTATTTATTCAATCATGATATTTAAAAAAGGAAGGAATAATTTAATTGCCAATAATCGGTAGCAATATTGTATATGCTATTTCATAATGTACAGACATCTCTTTCTTGTTTTAAGCATATACCTCTCTATCTATCTATCTATCTGTCTATCTATCTATCTACCTACTTACCTATCTATACAACAATCTACACATTTATCTGTTTGTACACTTGTCACTCCTGGGGATCAGTGGTAGTGTGCTTTCCTAGGACATACAAAGCCCTGGGTTTGATTCCTCACTACCACATGGACAGAAAAATCCGAAAGTTGTGCTGTCTTGCTTAAGTAGTCGAGTACTAGCTTTGAGGATGAAAGCATAGGGCTGTGTCTAGACCCTTATTTAAGACCCTAGTAGTGGCACCAAAAAAAAAAAAGATAGAATGTTCTGACTGCAATGATATAAGGATAGGCAGCAAATACCTCATCACAGAGCAAGCTGGGAGTCTGGTGTTGACAGGTGACATCTAACCCGACTTACCCAGAGGTAAACGACTGCAACCCAGCTCCACCGAAACAGATGCTGCTGGATCACTCACCCCTGTCATGCAAGATACTCGGGGGCTGAGATCTGACAGTGGTGGGTTTAGAACTCAGTCCTGGCATGAAGTCTGCGAAACTCTGACCTGTGGCTCAAAGTGGCAGAGCTCTAGGCTTGAGCTAAATATCTTAGGAGTACCCCCAACCTTTGAGTGCATTCCATGTGGCTGACTCCCCCCCAAAAAAACCACCCCTCTAAATCATTAGATGTGAACTTTGTGAGGTTTGTGATGTGTTTCTAAAAGAATGGTGATACTGATTAAAGCACCCTAATTCTAATGACAGCATGTGGGATACAGCTATGTGATGAGTTCTTCATGAGTTGTTGTATGCCTAGACCTTCACGGGGTTCATTCTTTCATCTGGTCCTTGTAAAAGCTCCACAAGTAAGATGATTGTGCAGATGGGAAAGTTGAGGCTCAGATATGTCCCCATGTCAGGGCCAAAATGATGTATGTACTGAAATGTAGTGAGTTGTTTCCTGCAGACAATTATTTTGGTTTACTTTTCTCCATCATGTACCTTGAACTCAGAGCCGAGGCACTGACTTTCATCTTGGGCTCATGGCTAGCACTCTACCACGTGGAGCCAACGACTCTTTTCAGTATAGTGTCAGAGCTTAGGTGTCTTTAGCTGAGGTCTGTCATCCTGCCTACTCAGGAAGCTGAAATCTGATGATCTGCGTTCCAAACTATCCCAGACACAAAAGGTCCCATGAGACTATTATCTCCTGTTCACCACTTAGAAACTTGAAGTGGAAGCTGCGTACCAGTGACTCGTGCCTGTCATCCTAGCTACTCAGGAGGCTGAGAGCTGAGGATCACAGTCCAAAGCCAGCCTGAGCAAGAAATTCCTTGAGATGGTTATCTCCAATGAACCAACAGAAATCTGAAGGGGCTCTTTAGCACAAGTGGTAGAGCTCTAGACTTGAGCTGAAGAGACAGCACCCAGGCCCAGACTTCAACTCCTCCAACTTATAAGAAAAAAGAAACCTGAAGTGGAGTGCTAGGAATGTGTCTTAGGGGTAGAGTGCTTTGCATGCATGAAACCTGGGCTTGAATCCTCAGTGCCACCTCACTAGAAAAAAAAATCTAAAGTGCTCTGTGGCTCAAGTGGTAGAGTGCTGTCCTTGTACAAGAGAAACTCAGGTCAGTGGTCAGTTCCTGAGTCCTTCAGGACTGGTGTATGCACACACACACACACACACACACACCAGAAGTGAAGCTGTGACACTAAATGGGAAAGCACTGAGCTTCTGCTCTGAACTCATGGTCAGCACCTTCGCCCTGTGTTCAACCCCAAAATCTAGCCACCGAGGGCCCAACTAGGAGAGGTCAAAGGTTTCAAATCTTGATGTGCTTCACCAGCCCTAGATGACAGGAAGCATTGTGATTTTGCACAAGTGCTTAGATTTAGGAAGCTTCCGGAAACCTAGGGAGGCAACACTGCCAATAATGAGTCATTTCATTAGATTCAGGGCCCTAGCTGTCTGTCAGAAGTACTCTTCAATTAATTGTAGCAGTGTGTCTCAACATTGGAACATAGTGTAGCAAAGACAGGATGAGTGCAGGGAACTTGGCCTGCCACAGGAGGTGGCACAAATGAAGACTTCCTGTCCAAATAGAGCACTGGGGAGAGAGATAGCTTGGGGAAAAGGAGGGCTTTTTCACCTGGCCTTTAGAGCCCACCCACACTCATCCTCACTAATTGCCCCAGATGTAATGTTTGTTACACAGCTGTACAGGAGAAAGGCTTTTTGTTTGCCTGTTCCAACAATGAAGCAGACTTCCTCCAGCAGCCTGGGGTGTGGAGAAACCCTCAAGTTACACTGGGAACAGTGAGGAGAGCTCTGGAACATGCACTGTCTTGAAAGCTGTGCTATGAAATCATTCTATTCAAAGCAAATTTCCTAGCTGAGTTCCTTTCTTCATAGGGACTCTGGATGTTCACCGATAGAAATACTTGCATATATACACAGATACGTGGAGTTACTGGCTCTTTTTTTTGCGGCAGGTCCTGAGTCTTGAGCTGTGATCCTCGACATTGTCCCTGAGCTCCTTTTGCTCAAGGAAGCATTTTATTGTGCCTTAAAACATGATACATCATTAAATGGATGCATAATTCAATATCTATTAATTATTAGTAATATATTACATGTAATTTAATATGTAAACATCTTGCATTCTATAAATATTTTTATATATTTAAATATACAATCAAATAAACCTATAAATCTCTCTCTCCCCCAGCCCTCTCTCTCTCTCTCTCTGTCTATATATATATATATATATATATATATATATTTGCAGCAATTTACACTTCTATCTATTTATATATTGGCGACTCCTTGGGCTAGAAGTCAGGTCATTAGAACTGCCTGGCAGTAAATTTTTTTGAAGCTGCTGTGCTTAATGGCCACTTGATGAATTGGGCATTCCAGGCCCTGAGTTCAAATCCCAGCAGTGCCAAAGTTAATAGGTGGAGTAAGAAGCCAATTTTGAACTGTTTTCCTTTCTGTGAAAATCTTGTGTCCTAGGTACAATATGTAATACCTATGCAAATACATGCATATATATGATATACATTATAAATGTATATAAAGGTTATTTTTGCCAGTCCTGGGCCTGGAATTCATGCCTTGGGAAATGTTCCTGAATTTCTTTTCTTCAAGGCGGTGAGCTCCTATGTCACCCAGATCACAATATAGTTACCCAGCCCCTGAGTTCAAATCCCAGGTATGGCAGAAAAAATGGCCTAAATTCCAAGTCAATGCCTTAACATTTTTTGTGTGTGGGGGGGGACAGGTATGGGTCTTGAAATTAGGTTGTCCTAACTCTGCCTCAGTCTTGATTACCCTAAGCTGGGGTGCAGCTTTTACACCCACAGATGACCCAGGGATCCTAGGAACCAAGTTCAACTTCCTTCACTGGCAAAAAATCATCAAACCAACAAAAATGGAGGATGAATAAACCAGGAAGTTTTACACAACAGTATTACCTTTGTTTCCTTTGCACTGTAACCATCCTGGGTGACTGTGACTAGGCTTGAAAATTTTATGTGACCTTGCATAGCCGAGGCTGTCAATGAAGCCTGAGCCCAATCCATGCACAGAAGCCCTTAGCTCGATCCTGGGACTGCCACCTACACATGGCTGAAGATCCTAGGAAACTAGTTCCTATCTATAGGAACACTAATAGAATGTTGACATGTACTAATTGAATCACTATTTAGCAAGTCATTCTAGTATAAGATTGTACACAATAAATATAGATTATTGATTAATTTAATTAATATTTTATTAAGTCTTCTACCATGATTAATTAATGGAGGCATAATTTTATACCAAATAATTAGTAGTAATAGAATATATATATATAAATACAATATAGATATCACACTTTATATATAGTTATACACTAGAATCTACATAAATGTCTGTCTCTGTATACATTTATTGATAGATGCATATACATATATAAATACACACACACACTTCAGTCTACACATCTGTCTGTTTATATATTGGCCACTCCTAGGACGTGAACTTGGGTCTTCAAATTTGCTCGACAACTTCACTTGCATCAGACTGGTATGCTAACATTGACCCGTTCATGAAGTGGGCCCTCTAGGCCCTGAGTTCAAATCACAGAATTGCCAAAAACTTAATCCTGGTGGAAGAAGCCAATTGTCCCACATGTTTTCCTTACCGGTCAAAGTCCTGGGTCTCAAGTATGATGTACAATATATATGCAAATCTATGTCCTATGTGATAGGATGTAAAAAATGTTATACATGTAATCATACTCACTAAAATACATAACAAATAATTAAAAACAAAATAAAACAATTAATACACTAACTGTAATATGCAGTAAACATTTGTTTTTGGGTCTGGTTGTGGGGCCTGAACTCTGGGCCTGGGCGCTGTCTCTCAGCTCTTCAGCTCAAGGCTAGCAATCTACCACTTGAGCCACAGTGCCACTTCCGGCTTTTTTCTTTTTGCTTATGTGGTGCTGAGGAATCGAACCCAGGGCCTCAGGCATTCAAGGAAAGCGCTCTACCACTGAGCCACCTTCCCAGCCCCTGCAGTAAACAATTGAGAGTAAATGTAAGTCATGTATTTAAAATGTATACGAATATTTTTTTTTGAATGCTAGGGTTGAATTCAGGCCCTGGGAACAGGCCTGACTTTCTTGTCTTCCAACACAGTGAGCTTGCCCTTCCCCCATAGTGCTGTAGATTTACCCAGATCCTGAGTTCAAATCCCAGGCCTGCCAGAAAAAAATGGCATGAATTCCAAGCCAAGGAGCCTCATAATTTTTAAAATATTTGTAGTGTACATATGTATGTGTGTATGTGTGTATGTATGTATGTATGTATGTATGTATTTTTATTTTGCCACAGGGCTTGAACCCATGTCGTGGTAACTCTGCGTCAGCTTTGATCACTCTAGCCTGGGGTGCAGCCACTGGATCCACAGCCAATCCTGGGTTCCTAGGCCCCAAAGGCTGACAGGAAAAAAGTAAATAAATCAACACAGAATAAAACCGTTCAACTTGCAGATGGCTGACAGTTTTACATTTGTTTTCTTTGCAAGGTGACCTTCCTGGATCTGAATGACACAGCTGAAAAATGCTCTTAACGTGGCTTACTGAAAGCTGGTGGGCTACCAGGGAAGCCATAGGCCAACATGGCAACATAGGCCCTGAGTTCAAAGCCCAGTTCTGACCCCTACCAATGGCAGGACATTCTAAGAGTCTCGTTCATATTCATAGGAATTCCAATGGAAGGTTTTGAATGTACAGGTTGAATTAGTTCTACCTGAATGATACTACTATAAAATTAGAGTGATTTTAGGAGGCCGATTGATTTTAATTAATATTTTTGACACATTAAAAGAATACAATTAATTACATGGACACAATAATTTCAGGACAGTGGTTGATTTAATTAATAATTCATTAAGGATGAAAACAATAATATTAATTACATGGAGTCATAATGAATATCCACGAATTGGTAGGAATGTAGCATATATAACTGAATCATGTATAAACATCTCTGGCACTATAAAGATCTATATTTATTTGTGTACTACCATCTGCATGTCAATCTGTTCTTATTTTGTCAACCCCTGGGGTTCGATCTCAGATGCTGGGATCTGCTTGTCAGCTCCATATGCCCCAGGCTGACATGCTGACACTCACCCACTTATGAGTTGGACCTTGTAGGCTGTAAGTTCAGATGCCAGCACTCACAAAAATTGAATCGCGGATTAAGAAGCCCAAAATGACACATGTTTCCTTTTCTGTGAAAGGTCTGGGTGTCAGGTGTGAAGTTTCATACACAGGCAAATCTATGCCCTATGTAATAAATATTCCATGTGTATTAACAGTCAATAAAATAAATGATAGATAAATGAATAATTCAAAAAATAAAATGAATACACTAAATACAATATGGAGTCAACATATGGGGCTTGATCTCAGGGCCTGGGAACTGCCTGGCAGATGAATTGGCTAGCGGCTGCTGTGCTGACTGTCACCCATTCATGAATTAAACCTTGTAGGCCCTGAATTTAGATCCCAGCACTGCCAAAAATGTAATCATGGAGTGAGAAGCTGAGCATGACACATGTTTTCTTTTTCTTTGAAAGTGCTCTGTGTCAGGTAGGATGTATAATTCGTATGCAAATCTATATGCTATGTAAGAGGATGTCATAAATGTAATAAATGTCATAGGTGGAAAAATGATCACTACAGTAAATGATAAACAAATTGAATTAGTAGTGAATCATTGTAGGATAAAATTAGATATAAGAACTATTGGACTGCATTAAGATGAATATTTTATTAAGCACTAACAGAATAAAAATTGCATGGAGACATAATTAAATACATAATAATTGGTAGTAACACATGATGCATACATAATTTAATTATATGTAGACATCTGTCTTGTTCTATAAAATATGTAATTATATGTATGATTTATATACATATGTGATAAATAATAACAGGATATTGAGTAATTATTTATTAATGCTTTATTAATGGTTCAACTGGGACACATCATTAAACAGAGACATAATTTAATACCTAATAATTGGTAGTAATATTATCTATAATTTAATAATATACAGGCATCTCTTTTTGTGTATATAATATTTATATACAGCAATCTCTATCTATTTATATCTTGTTCACTCCTGGGGCTCAGTGGTTGAGTTCTCACCTAGTAAGCACGAATCCCTGGTTTTGATTCCTTAGTGCCACATAAACAGAAAACCTGGAAGTTCTGCTGCCTTTCCTCAATTGAGTGCCAGCCTTGAGCACAAATGCTTAGGGACACTGTTGAAGCCCTTACTCAAGCCCCAGGACTGCTGCCAAAAAGGCAGAATGTTCTAACTGCAACTGTAGAAGGACAGGCCTTCAAATACCTCATCACAAAGCAAGCTAGGAGTCTGGTGCTGAAAGCTTCCACCTAACCTGACGTAGCCAGATGTAAACCCCTGCAACCCAGCTGCAAGGAACCAGACGCTGCTGGCTTACCCCTATCATCCTGGCTCTTGGGGGCTTTAAAACCCAGTCCTAGCAGGAAGTCTGCGGGACACTTTAAAATGTGGCTTGAAGTGGTACAGCTTTAGCCTTGAGCAAATGTTATTAGAACGGTATCCCCATGTTTTGAGTTCCAGCACCCTGGGTAACTCCCCCCCAAAAAATCCCATTAAACCATTAGATGTGAACTTGTTTGGTTTGTGAAATATTCCTCAAAGAATGGTGATACTGATGAAAGCACCCCAATCCTGATGATAGCTTATCCAATAGAGCTATGTGCTGAGTCCTTCATAGGGTGCTCTCAGCTGAGTCCTGCAGAGTAACATGTGCTGTGTCCTTCATTGGGGCACTCTTTCACCTGGTACTCAAAGACCTCCACAACTCAGATGATTATGCAGACAAGAATATTGAGGCTCAGATATGTCCCCATGGCAGAGACAAAATTATGTATTACTGAAGACTAGTGAGTTGTCTCCTGTGGACAATTGTTTTGTTTTGATTTTTCTCAGTCATGAACCTTGAACTCGGGGCCTAGGTGCTGACCCTTATCTCTTGGGCTCATGGCTAACACTCCACCATGTGGAGCCACTAACCACCTTGCAGCAGAATGCCACGGCCTAGGAGTTGATAGCTGAAGTCTGTTGCCTTGCCTTATAAGAAGTTGAGATCTGTGGATATGGGTTCCCAACTATCCCAGACACAAAAGGTCTTATGAGACTATTATCTTCAATTCACCACTAAGACAACTGAAGTGGAACCTGGGTGCTTGTGACTCATGCCTGTTATCCTAGCTACTTGGAAGGATGAGATCTGAGGATCATGGTTCAAAACTAACCTGGGCAGGAAAGTCCTTGTGACATATAGCTCCAATGAACCACCAGAAAACCTGAAGTAGCTCTGTGGCTCAAGTGGTAGAGCACAAACTTGAGCTGAAGAGCTCAGGGACAGCACCAGACCCAGACTTTAACTCCTACAACCTACAACAACAACAATAAAAAAAAAACAGAAACAAACAAACAAACCTGACTTAGTGGTCTGGGAATGTGCCTTAGAGGTAGAGTACTTTGCATATATGAAACCCTGGGCTTGATTTCTCAGGACCACATCACTAGAAAAAAGCCTGAAGTGGCTCTGTGGCTCAAGTGGGAGAGGGCTATCCTTGTATAAGAGAAACTAGGTACAGTGCTCAGGTCCTGAGTTCAACCTCCAGGACTGGTGTATGCACACATGCGCACGTGTGTGTATGAGCGTGTGCACGCGCGCGCGCGCGCACACACACACACACACACACACAGACCAGAAGTGAAGCTGTACCTGCATGTGTGTGTGCTAGAGAAAAACAGAAACATGAATATGCTTCTAGTGTGTTCTAGATACTTAAAGGTGTAGACAAAAAAAAATTCATAATAATTAGGTCATTTTATAGGCAAAAGGAGCAATGCAGAGAGTATGAGGATAGCTCCAGCTTTCGGTCCTCTCATCCTGAAACAGTAAATTCACTGCAGCTCAATGCTAAGTGACAAAGCTGGCATGTCCTGTGGACATTTGCTCCCAAATCCTGGGACACTCATTTCTCACTTTTGGCTTCAAACCTGTGACCAGAGGAGAAGATGAGGAGAGAAAATCCTTCTCAGAGAAAGCAGCTGTAAGAACATTGGGGTAGTTTACTTATAAATTCAAACCATTGGAATGACCCTGTTAAGAAGTCAGATTGTCCAGATTAAAAAATGAAGAAGAAAAGAAAGGCAGGTGCCAAGGGCTGCTGACTGTAATCCTAGCTCCTGAGGAGGCTGAGATGTAGAGAACCTTAGTTTGAATCCAGCCAGCATAGGAAAGTCCCTGACATTGTTATTTCTGAGAGATCACAGAAAAACCCAGAAGTAAGGCTTGGATTCAAGGTTAATGCAATACCCTTGAGTAAAAGGAGCTCAGAGAGTATGCCTAGGCTCACAGTTCAACCCCAGGACCTGCATCAATGATGGACCTATGATGCCTCTCCCAGGATTCTGGAAGCTTGGGAAATCCAAGCACATGTCTGGTATCACGATGCTTCCTGTCATATGAGTCTGGTGAAGCTCATCAGGTTTTGAAATGTTTCACTTTTCTTAGTTGGGCCCTGGGTGGCTAGGTTTTGGGGTTGAACACAGGGACTAGGTGCTGACCATAGGCTCAGAGCAGAAGCCCGTGTGTGTGTGTGTGTGCGCACACACACACACACACACACACACACACACACACACAGACTAGAAGTGAAGCTGTGACACAAAATGGTAAAGCTCTGGGCTTCTGCTCTGAGCTCATGGTCTCAAGATTGAGACTAAGGATTTCTGTGGAGCACCTCCTTGGCGAATCCTTGAGGAAAGCCGTTTGAAGCCTCCTCAGGAGATTGCTGTTCAAAGCCAGCCCAAGTAGGAATGTCTTTGAGACTCTTATCTCCAAAAACCAACAGAAAACCAAAAGTGAAGCAGTGGCCCAGAGGGTAGAGCTCCAGCTTTGAGAGAGAAAGCCGAGCAGGAAAAACAGGCCAGACCAGGCAAGAAAGTTTGGAAGGTGCTTATGTCCAATTAATGACCAGATGGCTTGAAGTGGAGCTGTGAGGGTGGTAGAGCCTTGCACTTGAGCAAAACAGCTGAGGAACGCATCGGGCTTTGAGATTAAGCCCTGGGATGGCCACAAAATAAAGAAGAGAATACCAAGTTATGTATCAGTGCCCTACCTACTTATGTGTGTATATTACCACCCTCAGTGCAAACAGACCATATTCAATGCTTCTGCTTTATTTACTGATTTATTTTTCAGATATACTCGTTGCACATACTGCATCATTCTTTTCATTTCAAGCCCATGGCTTTTCTCTTCCAGGGTAGCAGGCCTGTGTCTTTATATGATGCACACTTAAGCTCTCAAGAACCTTTATTTACATTTTATTATGAGGCCAAGGCAGGGACAGTGACAAATCAGGCAGGGGAAGAAAAGTGTTCATAGAAATAGCCAGTATTCAGAATTAAACTTGGAGACGTAAAATGGTAGCATACTTATGTAAAAACTACAATGAAGAAAAAGATGAGGGTGCTGGGTATTTGGATTAGTGAGAGAGTGCTTCCCTAGCATACAAGAGCCCTGGGTTCGATTCCTCAGTAGCACACAGAAAAAAGCCAGAATTGGTGCTGTGGCTCAAGTAGCAGAGAGCTAGAAACAGTGCCCAGGCCTTGAGTTCATCCCAAGAACTGGTAAGAGATCGCTAGCTACGTAGGTAAGTAGGAAGGAAGGTAGGTAGATAGGTGGATAGATAGATCTTGGACGTCAGGAGGAAAGAAGGGAATACTTCCCAGTGTGAGGCCTTCTGCAGGGAGCCAGGCCACCACATTGCCTTCACACAACCACAGAGCAGGAAGACTGTCTCTGTCCCACTTCTCAGGCAGCGGAAGGCCCAAGAGCCAAGAGGGCAGAGCCAGGTTCTAACTCAGGTGCTTAGAGACAGAAGAGAAAGGGCCCTGCCTCCCCTTGGACTGGGAATTTGCATTAATGATGTGCAGAATGAAGGAAGGAGAATGGATTGGCAGATGTAGAAGAATGGTCTTTAAATCTGACAGATGGAGAGTCAAAATCCCATTCCTTAAGGCAGAGAGCAGGGTTTTTCTTCTCTGTTCCTCCCCTCTCCCCCTCTAAACTGGCTCTCTATTGTTAACCTAAAGATAGCCTGAGGCTCCCTTCACCTGAGAGAGGAAGGTTAATTAGTCATTGTTTGAAGAGACTGAGAAAGGCCTGACCCTGGTGTAACTCTAACAAATGTTTCAGGGTTCCCCCCTTTGCTGGCTGTGCCTGGAATGCATGAAGTGCTTTTGCAGCTGACTTCCCTGTTGATTATGTACATTCTGCCTCCTAATCCTGCAAGCCTAGGTCTCTTCACCTAGCATGTCTTTTGAAACTGTTTTTGGTCCTTCAAATACAATGTTACACAGGAGTTCTTCCTGCTAACAGGGCTAGGGCTTGGATCCTGAAAACTTCATTTGAACCCAGGATGGGTCAAAAATGTTTCTTTTCTGCTTCTATAGCTCAAGAATTCTAAGAACATTTAGAGTGCAAGTAACTTCTCATCACCAAGAGAAACACAGGAAGCTCTTGAACATCTGACCTTTCCAAAGTGGAAGTTAGATTGTCCTAGACTTTCCTGCCTTAGCTGGCTTCACCCTGTGATCCTCAGATCTCAGCCTCCTGAGCTAGATGATGGGTGTGAGCCACCACTGTTCTGCTGGGTTCAGAAGTGTAATGATATCAACAATACAAGTCAACTGCTCATCACAAAGGGCTTGGGGAGCATATTATGTCTTTCAACATTTGACCTTTCAGAACCCCGTAGGACACAAGGTTATAATGCTAGAGTCTGAGAGCCTGGGCATATGGATCTGCTACACTTGAACCTTGAGCTCTGATTTCAATTCTGCTATGTATCAGCGTTCATTTTCCAGAGAATGTTCTCCTAATTAGCAAATAGAAAAAGTACTTTGATTAACCCTTACTTTTTTCCAGTTGTGTGAATTGAATCACGTCTAGGGAGTTTTCCTGAGCAAGGCGAACACTGTACCACTTGATCCACAGCGCCACGTGGGTTTTTTGGTGGTTCATTGGAGATAACAGTCTAACAGGCTTTCCTTGTCTAGGCTGACTTTGAACGGTGGTCTTCAGATCTCAGCCTCCAGAGAAGCTAGAGTTCCAAGTGTGAGCCACTGGCATCTGGCCTATTGTTTTTGACAGTCTTGGGGCTACTTTTCCTCAAGGCTAGTGCTCTACCACTTGAGCCCCTCCACAGCTTCTGGCTTTTTCTGAGTATGTGGCACTGAGGATTCAAACCCTGGCATTCATGCAAGCTGAGTGAGCTCTATACCACTAAGCCACATTTCTTGCCCCACCCTTACAATTTTATCCCTCAACTTGCCTATCCTCAAGAAAAGGCTTCTGACTATAAATCATCTAAAGAGATCACTATAGTAAGGTATCCAAAGGTAAAACACAGCTCATACTTGAGTGAGACTCTAAACATGTGAAGACTATGACAAATGCCTCCATTTAATTATGTATCATGTTTCAACACTTAATAAAAGATTAATGAAAAATGAGTTAATGTCCTAAATTATTGTGTATAATTTTATAATGTATGTTCAAAATGTAATAAATATTATGTGTATAATAATAAAACAATAAATTAATGAATCAAATAAAAATAAAATACAAAATCAATAGTAATCATAATATGTAATAAACATACATATGTAAGTATATATCATATATTACACATGTATAGAAATAGTTTTTCCATTGCAGGGCCTTCATTCAGGCCCTGGGAACTCTAGCCTGAATTTCTTTTCCTCAAGGACAGTGAGATTTGCCTTCACCTATGGTGCAAAAGAGTTACCTGGACAGTGAAATCAAATCCCAGCAATAGCAGAAATACTGGCACCAGTTCCAAGACTGAGACTTAATTTTTTAAATGGAAGCAGTTATGTTTATTCAGTTTCATATTGAGCATTAAACAAAAATGCAGTGGCGAATTTTGTACAGCTATTCAGACATCCTTCCTTTACCCCTAAAGTGCTTCTCTGAGAACTATATTGTTTCATTTTTTGTACATTTTTATTGTAAAAATGTTGTACAGAGGGGTTACAGTTACATGAGCAAGGTAATGAGTACATTTCCTACTGAGCATTGTTGCTTCCTCCTTTGTTTTCCCCCTACCATACCTTCTCTACCATCTCCACAACTACTCCCACTGCCCAGGTCAGTGACTTATTTTTTTTTTATTTTTGGCTTGGCACAGGGTTTGAATTCAAGTAGTGACAACACTGCACCTTCCCACACATTGCTACAGATTTACCAAGACCCTGAGTTCAAATCCTAGGCTAGGAAAGAAAACTGGCAGAAATTCCAAACAAGTGAGCTTTATTTTTTTTAATTTAATTAATTAATTTTTTTTTTTTTATTTTTTGGCCAACAATGGGGCTTGAACTCATGTCGTGGAAGTCTGCCTTAGCTTCGATCACCCTAGGCTGGGGTGCAGCATCTGGACCCATATTCGATTGGGGGATCCTAGGCCCAGAGGGACTGCAGGAAGAAAAAAAAAGCTGGAAAGCACAAAAAGTGGTGAGCTGCAGAGGGCTGGAGGGTTTTAGGATTTTTTTCTTTGCAAGGTGACTATCCTGGGTCTTAATTACCTGGTTGCAAAGTGGAGCTGACCTGCCATTGCTGAAAGCTGGCGGGCTATCAGGGAAACCATAGGCCAACCTGTCAACATAGGCTCTTGGTTCAAACCCGGTCCTGACACATAACAATGGTAGAAGAATGCAAGGGACTTGTTCCTATGCATATGAATGCCAATTGAAAGAGTAGTTCATGCACAAGTTGAGTCTAAAATTGGATGCAATAATCCTAGGTTGCTGATTGATCTTAATAGTTTATTAAGCATGAAAAGAATAATATTCCTTTAATGGTGGAATAATAAATACCTAAGTGTTGGTAGGAACGTAGTAGGTGTCATTCAGTCATAGATGGCTCTGGCACTGTTTACCAATGTTTATTTATTTGTATACCACCGTCTGCCTATCTATTTATCGCTGTTTTGGCCAAACCTGGGGCACAAACTAGCGCCTAGTAACTAACTGACAGCTTCATTGGCTAGAGGATGCCATGCTCACACTCACCCATTCATGAATTCGGCCTGCTAGGCCCTGCGTTCAGATACTGGCAATACCAGGCATGATGGAGAACACATCTACAAATCTAGATGCTATGTGATAAGATGTAAACAATATAATCAATGGTATAGGTGTCATCAGAGTCAATAAAATATATGGTAAATAAATGAATAAAACAAGAAATAAAATAAATAACCACACCAAACATGATATGGACTGAACATCTGTATGGAAATAGGAATCCTTTCTTTAAAAGGTATATAAGGAGTATGTTTTCCAGGACTGAGGCTTGAATTCAGCCCCCCTAGGAGGAGGGAATGGCAGGAGAGCCTGGGATTCTCGTTTCTGGACCTAGAAAGAGCCATGGAATGCAATTGTTATCATCCTTGAATGAGTAGTTTGTGCATGATGGGAATAGAAAATGATAGGCAAGACTCATGGGGTATCAATTATTTGTAATGAAGAGTTGATGAAGCATGACAATAATCATCACAGTCATGAAATGGAGGCATCAGGAAAGATCCAAAAATCGGAAGTGACACGGTAGATTAGATTCCATCACAGGTCGCCTTCTCTCCTACTCTATACAAATACGTACTTATTTGCATACTAAATTCAGCTTATGAATGGATGACTATTGTGCTCTCCTTCTCCCTCCCCGGGGACTCAAACTCAGGTCCTGGGAATGGCCTAGCTCCTTGGTGGTTCACAGGCTGCTGTGCTCATATGGACTCATTCGCCAATTGGGCTTGCTAGGCCCCGAGTTCAGATCCCAGCCTGCCAAAATATTCATACTGATGTCAGAAGCCAAACGTTGCACCTGTTTTCCTTTCCTGTTTAAGTCCTGGGTCTCAGCTAGGATGGAGAATGCATGGGCCACCCTGTGGCCATGGGAATAGGGTGTCATCCACGTCAGCCGAGTTATACCTGTCATCATATACTCAAGAAAATACACAATATATCCATGAATAGCATACAAAATAGCGAATAACTACACTAAAGCCACGATGCAGTCCAAACACATATGTGAATATACATCCCATGTTTCAATGATAAATTGAGGACTGTTGTGGCCTCCTTAGGGCTCGATCTCAGCTCCTGGGAACAGACCAGCTCCTTAGTGGTTCACAGGCTGGTGTGCTCACGTGGACTCATTGGGCAGTTGGGCCTCCTAGGCCCCGAGTGTGAATCCCAGCACTGCCAAAAATTCACCCTGATGTGAGAGAAGCCAGTCATTGCACCTGTTTTCCTGTGCTTTGCAAGTTCTGGGTCTCAAGTAGAATGGAGTATGTATAAGCAACTCTATACTCATGGGACTAGGTTGTCATCCAGGTCACCACAGTTATATCTGTCATCTTATACTCAAGAAAATACACAATATATCAATGAATAAGAGACAAAATAAAGAGAATGACTACACCAAATGCAAGATGCTGCCCATCCATGTATGGAAATATAGATCCTTGGTTTAATTATGAATTTATGACTATATTGTCCCCCACCAGGGCTTGATCTCAGGTCTAGGGAATGACCTAGTGCCTTAGTGGCTCACAGGCTGGTGTGCTCACGATGACCCTTTCACCAATTTGGTCTGCTATTCCTTGACTTCAAATCTTAGCACAGCCAAAAGTTTCATCCTGATGTGAGAATCCAATCGATCTACCTGTTTTCCTTTCCTGTGAAAGTCCTGGGTCTCAGAGAGGATGGAGAATGCTATATAGGCAACTCTATAGCCATAGAAATAGGTTGTCCAGGTCAGCACAGTTATATCTGTCACCATACTCAATAATATACACAATATATCCATGAATAAATAAAAAAATTAAAAAAATCTACACTGAATGCAAGATGCATACGACACCTGTAGGTAAAGAGAGATCCTATGTTTAAAAAAGATGGGTTTATTATTTTGTCCAGTGCTGGGGCTTCAAATTAGGCTCTGGACTGGAACTGACATTCTAGTCTTTAAGAATGGTGAACTTCCCCTTCCCCCACTGTGCAACAGAGCTACCCAGACTTGAGTTAAAATCCCAGCACTAATAAAAGATTCCTCCTTATGTCAGAAGGCAATCGTTGCACATGTTTTCCTCTCCTGTGAAGTCCTGGGTCTCAACAAGGATGGAGAATGCATAGGCAACCCTATAACCATAGGAACAGGTTGTTATCCATGTCAGCACAGTTATACCTGTCACCATACTCAATAAAATACACAATACCTCCATGAATTAGTCACAAAATAAGAAGTACACTGAATGCAAAATGCTGTCCACACATGTATGTAAATATAGATCCTATGTTTAAATAATGAATTTATGACTATCGTGGGGCACCCTGAGGATCAATGTCAGATCCTGGGAATGACCTAGCTCCTTAGTTGCTCACAGGCTGGTTTGTTCACCTTGACCTATTCACCAATTGGTCCTGCTGGGCCCTGAGACAGATCCCAGCATTACCAAGTGGATCATGAAGTAAGAAACTGAGTGTGAAAATTATTTTTCTTTTCTCTGAGAGTCCTGGGTGTTAGGCATGATGGAGAACATGTCTACAAATCTAGATGCTATGTGATAGTATATCATCAATGTAATAAATGGAGTGGGTGTCATCGTAGTTAATAAAATCAATGGTAAATAAATGAATAAAAAAATACAAGGAAAAACCACACCAAACATGTATGGACTGAACATCTATAGGTAAGTATAAATCCTATCTTTACAATGTATATAAATAGTATGTTTTCCAGGGCTGGGGCTTGAATTCGTGCCTAATGAACAGGCCTGACTTTCTTATCTTCAAGTATGGTAAGATTCCACTTCATCCACAGTGCTGCAGGTGTACCCAGACCCTGAGTTCAAATCGAAAACCATGCAGAATAAACAGTGCAAATTGCAAGCCAGAGAGCTAATTTATTTTTTATTTTATTTTATTTTATGCTCAGCACAGCACTTGAACTCAGGTCGTGGCAACTCTGCCTCATCTTTGTTCACTCAAGGCTGGGATGGAGCCACTGGACCCATAGCTGCTCCTGGGATCCTAAACCCCCAGGCCTTGCAGGGAAAAAATGCACAGAAAAATGCTGTGAGACAGCTTTTTATGTTTTCTTCCTTTGCACGGTGACCTCCTGGGTCTAAATGACACTGTTGCAAAGGGTACTTCACCTTGCATTGCTGAAGGCTGGCAGAATACCGGGAAAACCATAGGCCCATGTGGCAATGTAGGCCCTGATTTTGAATCCCTGTCCTGACACAACCAATGGCAGGAGATACTAAGAGATTTATTCTCATCCATAGGAATAACAATGGAATGTTATCAATGTCACGGTTGAATGAGTTGATTGTGAATGATGCTTTTATAAAATTAGACAGCATAATTTCAGGAGGCTGATTGATTTTATTTAATATTATGAAGCATTAAAAGAATACTATTACAGGAACACAATAATTTCAAGACATAGATTTCATTAATAGTTTAAAGATGAAAACAATAACAATAATTCATGGAGGTATAATAAATATCCAAGAATTGGTACAAATGTAGTCTATATAAGTGAATAATGGACAGACATCTCTGGAATGGTATAAAGATATATATTTATTAGTATACTGCCACCTGCGTGTCAATCTGTTCTTATTTTGTCAACCCCTAGGGCTCGATCTTAGGTCGTAGGAACTGCCTGTCAGCTCAATTTGCCCCAGGATGGCATGTGGACACTCACCCATTCATGAATTTGGCCTTGTAGGCCATGAGTTCAGATGCCAGCACTCCCAAACAATGAATCGTGGAGTAAGAATCTGATGGTGACATGTTTTTCTTTACTGTGAATCTTCTGAGTGTCAGGTATGAAGTGGAATACATATGCAGGCCTATGTCCTATGTAATCAATGTAATCAATGTTCTATGTGTCATAATAGTCAATAAAATAAACGGTCAATACATGATTAAAACAAAAATTAAAATGAATAACTCCACTGAATGCAATATGGAGTCAACATATGTATATAAATATAAATCATATATGGAAATTATACATGAGTAGGATGTTTTCTAGTGGTGGGGATCAATTTCAGGCCTAAGGAACAGACTTGATTTTCTTGACTTCAAGGAGGAAATCTTCCCCTTCCCACACAGTGCAAGAGAGTTACCCAGACCATGAGTTCCAATCCCAGTTTTGGCAGAAAAAAATGGCTCCTTTATAGTATATAAGGTCCATTTCTTAGGTATTTCATTATGCCTCCATTTTATGAATGTGATTGTTTAAATGCTTAATAAGGTATTAATTAAAATCAATCAGTGTCTTATAATATAATTGTGTATCATTGTATCCTAGAATTATTCAAGAACTGTTCAATCATGACTTACATCACATTCCATTGGTAATCATATGGATAGGAACAAGTTTCTTAGGATCTCCTACCATTTAGAGGTGGCAGGACCAGGATTTGAATAGTGGGCTCCAGCTCCCATCACTTCAACCTGAGGATAGGGAACTCACTAGTCTGTCCACGAACATAAACAAGACCAGTGATTAGGCAGGCCCAGTGGCTCTCAGCAATCCTCCTTGTTACTTACAAGGCTGTGATGGGAGGATCAAAGTTATCCTAAGTAGGAAAGTCCTTGAGACCCCTGTCCAACTTCAGTGCCAACAAAGCCAGAAGAAGAGCCATGTAGCTCTTGTGGTAGAGGGCTAGCCTTGAGCAAAAGCAGCTCATGGACTGTGCCCAGATCCTGAGTTCAAGGTTTGGGACTGGCAACAAATAGACACACACAAGAATCTGTGCAGCCATCTGGCTAAAGCAGGTTACCCTCTTGTCCCCAACTGAATTGGACATAGTTCCCTGGGAAAGTGGCAGGGGGAGTTGCTGTCATCTTGACTCTGCCCATGCTGCCTGCATCACATGATTCTGGCCACACCACCATTCTTTCATGTTTCTTTCTGACCAATGGAATACAAGAATGGTGGCCACGCCCACATTCCATGCTGCCTTGTACCCCCTGGGATTCCCTAGGTTGGTTGTCACCACTACCAGCAGTTGAAGAAGGTAGAGATGGCTGAGTAGTGAGCAAGAGTCTTGAAGCTACTTTGGAGTAGGAAATTGATGTGCCCTCCTGCTTCCCAGCCCCCTCCCCTGCTTCCTCCAAGGCACTGCATTTCAAACCTCAGGTGGTGGCAAGCTGCTGGCAGGCTTGCAGCCCTGACCTGGTCCCGGCCCCTAGTCCTCTGCTCTGGACCTGAGTGCCTGCAATGCCCCCTCCATTGCTGCTCACCCCACCAGGAGCATCCACCAACAACTTCTCCCAGCAGCACAGGTGAGTGGCCGCCCAGTGGGCCTGCACCCTGCGACACTCGTACCTGGTGACACCCCCCCCAGGTCACGGATTTGCACCTCCCTCACACCCCACAGTCCAGCCAGGGTTCTGCCACTAATGCACCCCAAGGGTAGGGGGTAGGTGTCAACCCGGGGATCCCACTCCCATCCCTAGTGACCAATGTCCCAGGAAAAGGGCAGATGCAGTGATGGGTGAAAAGGGAGCACGACATCATCCCTGGCCTGAAGCAGTGGGAGATACAGAGCCATGCATCTGCACCCTTTCTCTCCCTAGTGGGAACTTGGTGGCTTTAGTCAAAGGTGGGGAACAGCACCTCCACACCTGCCTTCTCGGGTCTTTTCCTTTTTTCTGGGCATGGGGGTTGTTGGATGCAGAAGATAACCCCCCCTTGCTGTGTGAGCTCTTGTCTTCTGTGCTTGGTCATCCTTTCACCTGAAGAGGGTCCCAGAAAAGCCCAGGAGGGAGGTGAAGGGCGCTGGGGGTCAAAGCAGAAGGTGAATATCTGGGAGGAATAACCCAACCCCCCCCACATACACCCGGCCTGTTTCCCTACCCCTCAGCTGTCAACAGTTCTCACAGGTTCATCACCTTTCCCAGCTCTGCCAGCATGTTCTGATGCTTGGTCCATTTGGTCTCCTCGTCCTCCCCAAGAATCCACCAATTAGCCCAGAAGCATGTAGGCCAGAAGGAAGGAGTATGTCGATGTATGTAGCCTCAGGACTCCATCCATTTCACCAACAGTGCCCCACCCCTGGTCAGACACCCCTCTGAGGTCACCATGACCCTCTGCTAGTTCCTTTCCCAGGCTCTGAGGAGACATCTGAGACTCCTTCACCCAGCATCCTGGCCTAGGGTTTTGGTGAATGTAAAGTCAAGGCTGGTTGTTCCCAAGGGGAAGGATCTGACCCTGGAGAAACGGAGAGGCAGGGTGGTGTTGCATCATTTGAGTGGTGCTCCCCTTGGATGGGAGCCCCTGGTTGTCTCAAGGGAACCTCCATGCTCCAGCTTGTACATTGTCCCAGATGAGGAATGAACAGAGGCACTGCTCTGAGTCGTGTGTGTGTGTGTGTGTGTGTGTGTGTGTGTGTGTGTGTTTGTGTGTGTGCATTAGAGAAACAGAGACAGAGAAGGAGGGAGAGAGAGAGAGAGAGAGGGAAAGAGAGAGAGATCATCTTTCTACTTGTACATTCTGACAGTGCTCAGGTGAGTGATCAATTGGCAAATTTCAGGTGCTGCATGGATAAGTCTTTTGTCACCAGTCTGGATTTGTGTGTGTGTAGAAGTGGGTTACAACAAAGATGGTCGAACCTTTTGGTAACTTTTCCTGCTATCTTCGCGAGGGGAGGGGGGGGAATGGGCTTCAGGGCTGAGGTCCAGGGGCCTGGAAGGGTAAGGTGTTTGAAGGGGACTGATCACCTTTAAATTACAAGACCAAGGGATTTGTGTGCCCTGGAGCTCTCTACTCCCTTGGGCCTGGTTGGTGGCAGTGGGAGCTTGGTAGGACCTGGGGGTGCATCTCACAGGGGGTGGTTTCCCAGGGGGACAGAGTGTGTGGCCAGCACTTAGTAAGGATGTGCACCCTGTGAGTATGGAGTGCACCAGTGTAAGTCAGACTCCGGGTCTTCTCATCATGATGTCTGACGGTTGAGGCCAACCCTATTTTAAATCTTGACCTGTGATCTTCAGATCTCAGACTCCTGAGTAGCTGGGATTACAGACATGATCCTCTGGCACCGGGCCTCTGATTCTTTTTGGTATATTAGGGTTTGAACTCAAGGCCTTAGGCTTGCCAGTCAGGTATTCCACCATGTGAGCCAAGCCTTTCTGTCTTGGGCATTTCCAAAATAGAGACTAAATATATGGTCATGCTGGGCTGGATCATGGTCCTCTTATCTGTGACAGGCATGCTCCACCAGGCCTGGTCCTCTGTAGTTGGGATAGTAGACGTGTAGCACCACGTTCAGTCATCGGTTTAGATGGATTATCTCAAACCCTTAGTGCACAGCAGTCAATTCTTGACCACAGGGTAAGCCCTGGGTTAGGCTTCAACTATAGGACCTCAGTCTCCTCTTGGGACAGTTGTGAGGAAACAAGGGATTTATACAGAGGGATCTCTGGCACAGGGCACAGAGGGAGCGGCCATTAGATACGGTTCTTGGCAATTCTGTGAGCAAATGAAAGGAAGATACCTGGAAAAAGCTCACGTGGGGCTTGTTATTAATCGTGGAACAGGTGAGGGATTATGAAACAAAACATGTCTCTCTTTCATCCTTACCTTATCCCCATGAGGAAGGGGATCTTTCACTGTGTTCAGTTTTGCAGCGGGGGATACTGAGGCAAGGAGAAGCCAGGTGACATACTCATGACCTCCAGTTCACAGGAAGCTCTGCCTGACTTCTCTGCCATACTCCCTAGTACAATGGGTGCTATTCAGTTCACTTCTTGTGGTGAGAAGTCCAATTCTTATCAATTGTGGGGCTTGAACTCTGGTCCTGGGCACTGTCCCCGAGCTCCTCAGATCAAGGCTAGCACTCTACTACTTAAGTCACAGTGCCACTTACAGTTTTTTGGTGCTTCTTTGGAGATAAGAGTCTCACAGACGTTCCTGCCCGGGCTGGCTGTGAACCATGATCCTCATATCTCAGCCCCCTGTGTAGTTAGGATTAGAGGTCTGAGCCATGGGCACCCGGCTTAAGTTTAATTCTGACTTTTTTTCTCTCTCTCACAGGAACTGGTTGAATGTGTGCTGGAGGAGGTGGCCCAGCGTCCCCATGTGGTTGGAACCCAAGGTGGCCCTCTCATGCTGGAGGTAGACTGTGGGTTATGAGCTGTCTTGCTCAGCCTGTTGAACCAGCTCCATGAGGTAAGCCCCTCTGTGCCCTGGCTAGACTATAACAGTTATTCATTGTCCATCCAGCCTTACTGGACTTAGTATTTTTTGTATGTTATTTTCTAGCACCTGGCCAAAATTATGATACATAGTTATGGAATGAAAATATAATGCCATCTTAAGAAAGTCATTTAGGGCTCTGGGAATGTGACTTCATGGTGTGGTGATTGCCTAGCTTGCCTGAACGCCTGGGTTCAATTCCTCACAGAAAAACACTGAAAGAGGTGCTGTGCCCCAAGTGGTAGAGTGGTAGCCTTGAGGAAAAAAAAAAGCAAGCTCAGGAATAATTCCCTAGTCCTGAGTTTAAGCCCCCTGGACTGTCAGAAACAAAACAAAACAAAATAAAACAGTAAATGCAAAATAAAGAACACATACTTGGAATATATAATTGCTCCTTCCATACTGATACCTGACAATAGTCCCTAATTCATGCATTTTGCCTATATTAGGATACTGTGTTGAAAAAAAAATGTTTTGTTCATTAGATCACTGCAGTTAATGCCAGGAATGTACTTAGATGTCAAGGGAAGATGAATTCTGGAAATTAAAAGATTCCAGGCTTTTGAGTGGTCACTGCTAATCACAGAGAAGGCTAGTCTAAGTGAGATTTGGAAATCTTTTTGGTCAGTCATGGCACTAAAAAGGCAGAGACTAATTAACAATTGTGATAGAAGAGAAGGAATAACTCCAGATGGAAGGAATAAATGATAGTAACTAACATATACCAGAAACTGTTCTAGGGAAATATTTTTGGTTATTGAAGAACTAGTTATCAACTAGGCTTATACCTCATTGCCTTTAACATTGTAAATCTCTTAGGCTAGTTTTTAATCTCTGTGTGATAAATGTATCTCCTTCTATGCTGTTCTTTCATACCTGATCTCCTTTACTTTCTAAAAATCTCAGTCTTTCTATATTACTCTATGAATATTGCCTAATACTAAATAACACCTACACAGATGGCAGAGGATGCTAATGTAAGAGTCCCATAGCTCATGAGTCATTAATATAACAACATGGAAAAATAAGGACATATTTATTCCTACCCCAATTTTTCTGAAAAGCTGCAATGTCATCATTTGGTTCAAATTTCCATTCTTTGTCTTCATAGTGTTATTAAGTACACATAAATGCAAATATGAGCCAGGTGCTGGTAGCTCAAGCCTGTAATCCTAGCTACTCAGAAGGATGAGACCAGAGGATTGTGGTTCAAAGCAAGCCTTGTCAGGAAAGTCCATGAGACCCTTATCTTCAATTAATCACAGAAAACCCAGAATTGGTGCTGTAGCTAAAGTGGTAGAGTGCTCAACTTGAGATGAAGAGGTGAGGGACAGCGCCCACAAAAAAAAGTGCAAATATGACTTTCAGTTTCCCCAAAAGGAATGACAAGGTCAATAGTAATCTTTCCAAGCATAAAAAATAATTACAAAATGATTCAGTGCACCCTCTTTCACTGAGTTATTTAAGTTATGGCTTCTTTGCTGGGCATATTCTCTTCTTTTAAAAATTGTCAAATATTAGCTTTATAATAAACTTCATCTAATATTTTTTTCCAAAAGAGAAGTCCATACTGTCGATATCACTTGGCTTTCTTACTGTCCTATTTCAAAGCTAATCCAGGCAGGAAAGTCTGTCAAACTATTATCTCTAAATAAACACTAAAAAAGCCGGAAGTTGAGTTTTGGCTCAAGCAGTAGAGTACTAGCTTTGAAGATAGGTGGGCAAGAAAGACAACTGTTAAGGGACAGGGTCCAGCCCCTGGGTTCAAGTCCCAGAACCAGGACAAACTAAACAAACAAGCAAACAAAAACAACCCCCAGATATTTCTTTGGGACTGTCCTTAAAGGAGTACTGCTCTGAGAAGAGGCTGCTAGTGCTGAACATATTCACAAGATCCTGCTTTTTTGGAATCCTTATTGCTATGGAGAACTCAGGACCAGACTAAAGGAATTGATAACTGACTCCTGCCAAAAGAGAATCTTCTCAGGGGTGAAATATCCATACATAAGACACTTTTAAACCTCCATGTCTTTGTTTCTTTGCAGTAGAACAACTTTAAAGCAATGTTATTAGGGGCTGGGAATGTGGTTCAGTGGTACAGGGCTTGCCTTGCATGAATGAGGCCCTGATTTCTCAGTACCACATAAACAGAAAAAGTCAGAAATGGCGCTGTGGTTCAAGTGGTAGAGCACTATCCTTGAGATGAAGATCCGAGGGAGAGCACCCAGGCCCAGACTTTAGGCCCCACAATTGACAAAATCAAATGCAAACTAACTAAAAAAACAACGTTAATTCCTTTTATTCTATGCTGGCCTTCACATGGCACATTATTATCTTTTGTAATACTCTCAACTAGAAGTTAACAGACAAGTTTATATGAATAAAAAACACACTGGAAAAAGTAAGGGACAGAGTTTCCTTCAAGCCTTGGGATTCTTTCTTGTACAGTAAAAAGGAAAGCACAAGTCAATTTGAACTTTATCATTTCTCTGTGTTCAATTCCTCTCCTGGGATCAGTTTCCACAAAGTCCAGTAACAATCATTGGTGCTTCTTGAGGTCAAATGAATGTTTTCTGTCTTCATTGAAATAACACAAGGACACTTTTGGACATGAGGTAATAGGTGTTTCAGAGACAACTTAGTAAAAGAGAAAATATAAAATTTATATTGCTTATAAATACGTTATCCATGAGTATATTTAGTTCAAACTTCATAATTGCTCTGCAAATTAAGCCAAATTTTAAATGGGAAGAAGGTCCTCAGATCATTCTTTTTGTGAGTGTATTTTCTGTGCGTTATTTCCCTAGTGCACATGAATTAACAGTAAGAGAAACATTTGCAACAATAGGAGAAAGAGAAGTTCTGTGTTTAAATATAAGGGTTCAATACAATATAGAAGACTACAAATAAGACAACATCGAAACAATAAAGCCAAGTCCAATACGTAGATTTATGGGAGTGTTCCTAGGTGGAATATGAAGTATGAGGCCTTTCCCTTTCTCAATCACGTTTGCTAAACGCACAAATTTTTAAAAGTAGAATGGAAGAATAATTCTGGTTCCAATGAAAGTCAGATATAAGGGCATGGACTTAACTGGAAAAACAAGTCCATCTTGAGAGAGCAGGGATTATACTGGCAATGAACTAGTGGCTAAGATCACATTTCTTTTTCTTTCCTTTACTTGCATTTTGTTGTTGTTGGTCTTGGCACTTGAACTTTGGGCCTGGGCACTGTCCCTCTGCTATTCAGCTCAAGGCTACTGCTCTACCACTTGAGCCACAGTGCCACTTCCAGTTTTCTTGTAGTTAATTGGAGAAAAAAGTCTCTGGGACTTTCCTAGCTGGGCTGGCTTTGAACCCCAATCCCCAGATCTCTCCACCACGCAGCTTAAGATCACATTTCTAACAGTGTACACTCAGCATATGCAATGTGTATGTTCATCTATCTTTATATGAATTTTTGAGTTAAAAATGTGGGCTACAGCTTAGACTTTTCACTCAAAAAATGTTTGTAGTTTAAAAGTTGATAATTCTGGAGATATAAAACCTAAGAATGTAAAGCAGTCTGGGAAGTTCAGTTTGCATGCAGCCTGGGCAGAACAGTCTTTGCCAAACTACCAGCCAAAACCTGAATTGGAAGAATGTCTCAGGTGATGGAATACCAGGCATGAGCAAGATTGATGAATAAGAGCTTGAGGCTTTTGCATACATACATACAAACATACACATACACACAGAGGCACTTATATGTGCACACAAAAATACACAAATGAAACAACTCTTAGAATATGTAGAAAAGTTTAAAAATCGCAATAGAAAATATGTCTTTAGTAAGAATTAAGAGATGAATTTTAGTATTAGAAAGTCCTCATGAACTTTCTTCAAAAAAGTTTGAGACTATTACATAGGTAGGGACGAGAGATAGTAAGAGAGTCAATTAATCATTATTAAAGGGATTGAATGAATCAGAGATCCCAGCAGGTGCATCTGAAAATGATCATATCCTGTGTCAAATGTTAGAAGATCTTCTAAAATAGTACATAAACACTCTGAGCAGTCTGTCTAGTGGATAATATCATTGGAGAAGTTCAGAAAGGCTAGTCTATGTCTAGATTAAATAAACCAACAAACATGGCAGGGCAATGTGATACAAACCTGGAATTCTAGCACTCAGACTAAGGCAGGAGATTAGATAGTGGAATTAAATAGTGATACATTTCCTGGACCAGGTAGTATAATTTTGTCTAATAAAACAAACCAAACAACAAGAAAGGAATACACAATTAGAAGTTTGGGCTAATTTTGTTATTATGTTTTGAGAAGTCAAGTTTCCTATTGAAATGCAACTCGTATATAATCTTCAGTTTTGTTTTAAATGCTCTCTTCATTACAGAACATTCTTAGATTCAAAATGGCTCATGATTCCCACCCAAAATTTGAAAAAGTAAGTAAGCATCATTCTGTTGGATTCCAAAGAAATGAGGAAGGATTACAAAATCTTAAGCCTAGAGAAATTTCAAAGTTCATCTAAAGCAGGACTTTGTAGATCTTGCTAAATTAGAATTTAGAGTTAACATAAATATTTTAGTTTTGCTTGTAATTTCATATTTTATAGGATACTACAAAATTCTTTTTGAGTAGAGGGTTTAATTGACAAATTCACAAATGATTCTGGCATTCTATTTGCCTAGAATATGCTTTCAAGAGAGTTATAATTAGACCTTAGTTAATAGAAAATTCCAACCATTCATGTATAAAATGATAATGTAAATAATCTAGACAGAGTTGCCAACAAATCGATATTAATTTATAAATATAGAAAAATTGCAATTTCTGAGGGTTTTGTATAACATTGTATGAAGAGAATAATTGTGTGACTTCTTCTTTCTTCTACCTATATGTAACAGAGGAAGCAATTTCCTTAATTACGTGCCTCTGTATACAATGAGAAAAATGCTACATTTGGGGTTATTGGTTTGTCCTAGGGCTTGAAATCTGGGCCTGGAAACTGTTTCTGAGCCTGTTTATGCTCAAGGCTCATGCGCTACCACTTCAATCTGAGTGCCACTTGTGTCTGACTTTTTCTGAGTTTATTGGATATTTGAACCATAATCTTCTGACCTTAGCATCCTAAATATCTGTGATAGTTTAAAAAAGTATAAATATAAATAACATTTGCAAGTGTTCTGATCTCAAGAATCTCACTGGGGGAAAAATGATGCAACCCAGTTAATTGTAGTATTCTTTCCAGAACAAGGAGAGAATCACATTATCAGAGGTGTAGTATTTTTTTTCACAATAGAGATAAGCTATTCATGATGTGAATTAAGGGAATATTAAGGTGTACTTTACAAATTGGAAATTATTGGACTAGGATGACTTTATGGCATAAATCTTTGGATTGATGGTTCATAGAAATTATAGCTTACTCTGATAAAATTTGCTTACTCTTGAAGAATTAATTACAGATGCTTCATAATTTTATCCTCTACCAGAATGTGGCTATTTTTCTGTTGACTTCTCAATCTGTAACACTCCATTGGAAACTGCATCTATTGCAAAATTACTTAACATGCAAACAGGTACTGTTTTGAATCACTCAGGTATGGAATGTTCAGAATTTGAAAATGAGTAGTTATTAGTCATAGGAATTTTGAGGAACACATATATTCTGTCCTCTTAACAACTCATTTACTTTTAAAAGTTATGGGTTTCCATAGAATTAAACTATATTCGGTTTTAGTATGAGAAAGTACTAAATTTTTCCTTTTTTCAAAATATTGTCAAGTTTATTGTGAAAATAGTGTCTAGTTGGATAACATTCAAGTTGATGACTCTCTGATAAAAAAGTAGTAATCAATTCAAATTAGATGCCAAATAGTATTGATTTTTAAAAAGTTACTACATAAAATATTTACTATAACAATACAGTGAAATTATTTTTTATGTAGCTTATTTTTTAATTTAATTTTATTGTCAAATTGGTGAACAATGGGTTACAGTTATTGTAAGGTAGTGAAAACATAACTTTTCAAACTTTTTAACCCCTCTTTCATTTTTCTTATAGTTTTCTTTCACCTCAATACTCCTCACAAGTTTTAATGTACATTTCCAACATATTGTCTTGTGAGTATTGTTATTGCATTGGCTTGCCCTTTGTCCTTTGTCTTGCCATTTTGTTATTCCTCTTCCCTTCCCTAATTAAGGTAAGTGTATACACAACACACAGGGCACAAAATCAAATACAGCCGATGCCAAGCCATAGGTGGAAAACCCAAAGAAAATAGAAATCATATAGTACATTATAAACAACTGCAAAAAAATCTCTGTTTCCATACCTTGGAGTTCATTTTTCTCAGCATCAGCTTATATGTTCATATATACACATAAAGCCACTGGAAAATAATAGTTGCATGGACACTATATCATATAAACAACATGTTACTGTTTTTGATGGAAAAGGTTGAATTAGGATTGGGGAAAACGTGATTCTGATAAAGGAATTTCAAAAGAGTTTAAAAATTATGACAGGTATATTTTAATTGTTCAAATTTTTAACAAATTAGCCTATTAAGAAAATTGCCTGGGAAAATAGGCTTTTATGCCAAGAAAGCTATGGAGACCTAGTTGAGAGGGAGCAATGTGGGTAAAGATAGCTCATTTTCACACTAAACAAACTTTAGAAACCTTACTGTAAATCCTGTAGGCTCCCTTGAGAATTGTCCTTACCCAGGAAATATACGCTCACTGTGTGAAATTCAAAGTTCTTAAGAAAACTAAGATATCAAATTTTGTGAATTGACCTTTAATTACCAAAATTATTCTTTGAAAAAGATAATTTGGGTCAAAATATTTAGGGAGAAAGGGCCCTTCAAAATGAAAGAAGGTATTGGGTTCACACTTTTCTATTTGTAACACTTTCCACAATGTCTTTGCACGTGAAGCACTGAAACACAGAAAAAAATCTGATTGGTTACGCCAATAATTACACATTTCTAAGTAGCTCACAAAAAATAATACCCTTATTAACATGAGGTAGTGAAGACTTCTCTTATTACATAAGCCAAAAAGTTTGGGATTAGAAAAGAATTGAGGAAATTGAAAGGGTAAGAAAACAATGTTCTTAGAAGCCCTATATAAGCATACTGACTTCAGCAGTGGAGGGAGGCCAAAAATTTTGATATAGATTGTCTTAATATTTTTGCTACCTAAAGTGATTTTACAGAGCCTATTTGGCTCACTACAATGTAGAACAGTTTGAATGAGGACAGGAAAATAAATTCTACGTCCAAATGAGGCAACTTAAAAGAGTTTGAAAAAGAGAAACCATGAAGATGTAGCGGGGTGGGGTGGGGAGGAGATCTTATAGTCTTTCAGCTTCACTGGACTTGAAGTCAAGAAGCTGTGCTTATTTGGAAATCAGGGAAGAGCTAGGAGGAGGACATAGAATTAGGACATAGAAGCATTGTCCTTTGTAATAGACACTGTTACCCAAGGTATGGATGATTTAACTCTATTCTGTTCCATACATCTTGCTGAGCAAATGCAAGACCAAGAAAAAATAATCTATTGAAATAATTTTGCAAAGAATAACTTCACTGATCCTGATATGGTATCTAAGGAGAGTCTTAAGAGAGAACATAAAAGTGGAGTATACTTCGGTTTCCTCTAAGCATCTTGTTAGTAAAATATATCTTTGAGGTTAGAAGTGATTGAACCAAAAAGTAGTGGAGTACTTATTTTTGTGGAACTTTAGACACAAGAAGACTTTCAAGGTAAAAGAAAAAAAGTATAGCTAAATATTTGTGATCACAGCTTCTTGGATCGGTTTTTTGGAGACAAAGTTTTACATTAGAGTTTGTCCTCATTAACATAAATGTTGGATTTTCGTGGCAACCAAATGCAAGGGTGAAGCTTAATGGACTCCCTTGGACAAGTAAACAGCATGGTAGAAAAAAAATGGCAAATAATATTTAGGAAATTAGTTTGGCTAATTACTTGCCAGAACAAAGAATGAAAGATATAATTCAAAATCACTTGACTTAAAAGTATGAAGAAAGAGTAGTGAAGAGAGATGAGAGAAAACATAGAGGACTCTTCTGTCTCCAGTGGAGTAATGGATTCTTGATCTTGTTTTTTCCATTCTATCTTCACAAGCCATCAAGTGTGGCTGAGGACTGGAGTATCCATTTCAGACAAAGAGAACTCACAGAAGAAAATATTTGCAGCAGATGTAGGTGATTCACAACCTTAGACAATCTACTTAAATCTGTTCAAAATTCTCTGCTACCCCAAACTGCCCTCTTTGAACAGCTTTGTTTGCTATTCCCCAGACTACCCTTCATGAACTATTTAAAATTTTGAGAGGTCATATACTCCTCTCTACAGATTGCTGTTTGGTTGTGATTTTTGTGTGTTTTTGTTTTTTGTTGTGTTTTTTAATTAAATTTCAAAAGGTTGTGCAAGTGTATTACAATAAATATGTCCATCTAATTGTCCAATGCTCCTGGATCAGAGTGACTCCTTCTATCATTCTCAACCAACCCTTCTCCAAGATGTATTTCAGATTTATCACTTCCTTTATCACATGTGTACATTGAGTATTCTAACTGTACTTGCCCCTTGTTCCATTTTTCATTCATTCTGTCTTTACTATTATTCCTCTCTGGTTTCAACTTCCTGATAGTCATTCTGTTAAACTGTTAATATTCTGAAAGTTTTATATACTATCCATGGAGTTTCAATCCTGCGTACACTTGAACTGATGTCAGCTTATATTTCCATAATTCATTCATCTGCAATAACAATTTGCAAGACTGGGGACGTGAAGCACCTAGACATGATTTTATTCTCATCCATTTGGAAGATTAATCTTTAGTCAACAAGAAAGTTTAAAAATGGCTTAGAATATATTCCTAACTACCAAATTTTATAAATGGCTTTGAAAAAGGTTTGTGATTATTTTATTTTACATGGGATAATATTTTCTACTACCTATAAGTTTTGGAAAAAGAAGAAGACTACGATTTACTACTATACAGGAATATGGTAGAAATAGAAGACAGATTTTATGTTTGTCACATCTCTGATGAGTACCCATATTCATGACTTTAAGTCATATTTCTTCTTACTATGATAGACTGATAGGTAAAACATAAAACAACATATGATAAAGCAACTATTTGTGACTTTTTAAAATGTACCTTAGGGGCTGGGAAGGTGGCTCAGTGGTAGAGTGCTTTCCTTGCATGCATGAGGCCCTGGGTTCGATTCCTCAGTACCACATAAGCAGAAAAAGCCAGAAGTGGCGCTGTGGCTCAAGTGGTAGAGTGCTAGCCTTGAGCTGAAGAGCTGAGGGACAGCGCCCAGGCCCAGAGTTCAGGCCCCATGACTGGCAAAAAAAAAAAAAAAATGTACCTTAGTAAGTGATTAAACTTACTTTATTAGCTAGTGTTTGGGTTTGAATTATGGGAGGTTTTTCTATTTGACACATTTCTGTAAGGCACCTACTGAACAACACAAATGGTGAGTGGTACTATTTCTACAATTTAATGAATGGTTGAACCTGTTTGGCATTAGTGCTGGGTAAATAAAAAAACTCTATTGTAACTTGCACCCTAAACTTGAAAAATTTGTAATGTCAATATTGTCTACTTGTCAAATGTTATTTTGGTGAATGTGATTTTTAAAAGATTATTTGAAAAGGAATCTGTTTTCAGGAGATTAAGTGTAGGTTATCATTGGTTTGAGAATGATAACATTTTTATTCTACAGAAACAAATTTTACTGAAGTACCAGTATTTTGAAGCATTAACGATCTTCTCAATTAATGTTTTTGTGAATTATATTTGACGTGTAAGTCAAGTTTTCCTAGCCTTGGTAGACCAATTATGGATCTATCGTTCTAGGAACTATTTTTTTTGCCTACTTATGCTGGACTGAAATCTTTGAGTAATCATTAGAAGAGGGGTATTAAAAATAATTTTGTGACATTTGTGATCTTGGTCACTCATATGGGCTGGTCATTTGTAAACTGAAAGTTTGAATTACTGTACTTTCTCTCAGATTTTGTGATCTCATCTTTCATTTTAAGTTGCATTGCATTACACAATTGCTTACCACTAATTCTGGTGTCATAAGGAATTGAGATGGATTTTCAATTACTTTCTGTTGGCATGTTTCATGAGCCTAGGTGAGAAATCTTCCCCTTGTTATCAGATGAAGAGAATAACTAAGACCTGGGATCCTAGGACCCGTGGGTCCTGCAGAAGAATAATACCTTTTAGATATCGTATCAGCAAAATTTGGGTACAATCAGTAGAAATGCTTCAGAAATATAGAGAAAAACATTTTGCAACCAGTGAGTTAAAACAATAAACAGAGCATCAGAGTAAAATCCCTTATAGATTAGAGGAAAACAATTGTTTTTTTTTTTACAATGTGAATTCAGAAGACCAAGAATACTTAGAACATATCACAAGTTTATACCAAAGACATTGCATTGATACTTTTTATATTCTAATTTACATTCTAAACCTTATTATTTATATTCCAATCTATTTATTGTAATAAATATCTATTTATTTGTCAAATTATCAATTAATTCTAGTAAGTTCCACTGTGTGAAATAAAATATCAGCACATATAAATATAAAATATATAACTATAAAATATAATAAAAAAGGCACATGTTTTGCAATGTTCTGTTGTGGTTACGGTATCAAAGGCAACTGTCTTTTAAAATATTATTCCATTATTTCTACCTCATTGTTTGGTAGAGTTGGACCTATAGCTTTACCATTTGGAGATTTACAGCCTAGAGACAAGAGGAAACACTGTGATTAAAACATTACCAATTTAAGGCCTAATATCGAGGAGAAACATCTAGACTTCTCTTGTAACTATGAAAATATTTGATGAAAGAAAGGCAGTAGTGTAAATTCCTGCCTGGATGGATGGTAGACTGGCCAGGACATTTGGTAATCATGCATGTGAAATTTTTTTCACCTTCTTGGCTTTAGCTACTATTGAAATGTTAGGTATAAAAAACAATTATATTTTGATAAAATACCTTCTAGCCTAAAAGATTCTGCCTTAACTGTTTATCTCTCTATGATCCCTTTTAACTAATATTAGTTTTGTTCCAATAAGAAAATCTATGCTGTCAGGGTAAGATATTCTGATTGGTCTGTTGGTACAGGGAAGAAGAGTAAAGGGTCAGGTAGACATTTGTACCAGTAAGACATCATTTAGGAAATTTTAAGCTGCAGAAGTTTAGAAGTAGCTCGTAAGCAAGGCTTACTTTGAATCCATTAACTCCACAAAGCTAACTCAGTTTATAAATAAGTACTTGAAAAACAATCACCTTTGGACCTAGCTATAAAGGCTTCAAAGTATGATCAAATTTAAAATGAAAAAGACTTAAAATAGTCATTGACAAAAAAATTGCAAATGTGAGCAATCGACCAAACAATATAAGCTTTTCCCAATATACACAGAATTTTAGAGAAGTAAGATCAATAACATTTTTGGGAACAATAAGGTTTCCTAGTTACAAACAGTCAACCAAGGATATATGCCTGTATAAAGATTGCATCAATAACTACTTAAATTTACAGGATACTACATGCTTCAGCAGGACGTTTACCCAAATTACTACAATATAGAGATTATCATGGCCTTTGCACAAGGATGATATGAAAATTTGTGAATTATTCCATATTTTTCATTCTTGAGATGCAAGAAATGAAAAACAGTTATTAAAAAATTGATTACAAAAATACAAGTCGTTATGTCGAAAAATGAACTTTACAACTTTGTGCGGGTGGAGGGGTTGCCGGGAGGATTGAGTGGGGGAGCAGGGGAAGGATGGGAATGGATGGGAAGGGTAAATACAGGAGGAGGCTACAATGCTTGATGAGAAATGTACTCATTATCTTGCCCATGTAATTGTAAACCCTCTGTCCAGTATTTTCACAATAAAAAATTAAAAAAGGCAAATGTAACAATATATGTAATTCATTGAACTGAAAGTTAGTTTGACATCAGTGCGTTAAATCCTCACCTTAGAATGGCCTTTACATAGCATAATCTTTACAAAACATTTGAAATTGGATAACATTGTCATTTTATCCCAAAGAAATAAAATACTATAAGGACCTAGGAAAAAAAAGGAATCTTAAACTTTTTCTATATAGAATGCTATCTGAAATAACACATTTATTAACGAACCTATATATTATAAAACAATGTATAATTCAAAGTATTATATCTAGGAGAGAATTAAATAGATTATGGACATTATACAAACAAAATACAGAGTATTTTAAAATATACTTTTTTCATACAAGCACCAGAAATATTTTTAGTTTCTGTACTACTCATTTCAACAGATAAGTTAAAGTGATTTCTGATTTAAAAATCACAAATCCTGCAGAAATCATTATAGATGTATACAAACAACTCTTGAATACATTTTGACATCAAAGTCAGGCAATTCATTGAAGAATACTATGGAATCCATGAATTTTTAAAGTAAGATATTGCTGTTGCTTTGTATTGTGAAAATATTTTGTACAGACACAAAGATGGATTGGCATTTTTGAAATTTAAGAATCTTAACCAAACCATTATGAGTTAGGAGAACAATTTTTACAGCCTTCCACAATTTAAAAGAGGTAGTGATACATATTTATCCTTTTGGCAATATTAAATGCAGTTTCTTCCAAGTTGTTCTTCAGACCTGGTTTGATATAATCCTTCAATAGAAGGCGATCCAGCATATCTTTGCTATTTCTATTCCAAGCAGTAAGATGCAAGGGAGTCAAGAGGACTTTAGTTTGGGCATTGGTATCTGCCTCAATGTGAACTAAGAAAGCAGCCACTCTGGTATTATTCAACATATAAGCACTGTGCAGGGGTGTCTAGCCATTCATAGTAATTGCATGAATATCTGCCTTGAGCCACCAACTCATGGACAATGTCTAAGTGCCCACTGGAGGCTTCCCGATGAAGAGAGGTATCTGCACTGTAGTAAGCCGATTATTTTCAGCAGCCCAAACAAAAATTTGTTTTAATACTTCTCCATTTTTTTTTGCAAATGATACCATTCCTCACTTTTTCATCTTGTTCCTTGTCTTCATCAGAATTGCCTAACCAGAGACAGTGAGTACCAGTGGGAATGGGGTGCACATGTATTCCCTAATAGTTCACGTTGGTTGAACTGGTCAGAAAAATCCAGTGAATTTTCTACATCTGTTATTTCACCATGATTTTCTTTCTCTTTTTCCAATTTTACTATTGGAAATTATTCTAACTGGAGAGTAGGGAATTGATGAAGAGCAGAGGAAAGGTTTTCCTCTATATTCAAAGGTACAGACTGAAAATGGTACCAGTGGTGTCTTCATGTGCAGCTTATTATAGGAATGAGAAAATATGAAATAATGCCTCCTATGTAAATGATTTGGGAAATGTCAGAGCAGAAAGTGAAATGATGCAACCAAAAATATAAAAGCAAAATAAATTAGGATAATTATGGAGCAGTCACATTATCTATGAGAACCATGAAAGGGAGAGAGGAAGAGAGAGACAGATGTGCAATGACCATGCCTCTGATCAATTTATAGAGCAAACAATTTTATTTTTTAAAAGAGATGGAAATGGAATTTATGTATTTACTTGAATTTAGTAAATACATTTTTATTAGCCTACATAAAGAGACATAGCTTTGACCAAATTACAGACAAAAATCTAAATCCTTGATAATTTAGTAACAGATCTGACTGAAATCAATTGAATCACACTTTTCCTGTAAAGAATAGGTTCAGGCTAGGAAAGCAGCTAGAGAAGACAGGCCTATTGTATCTGTGACAAAACTTTGTGGAAAATGGTATCAAGGATTAATTACTGGTGATCCTCTTGCACTGGAAGTGTGAATCTGAACTATTGCTTGCTGATTCTGAACTATTGCTTTAATAATTATAAGTTCCAAGAAGAAAAGGTGAGATTTAATTGATAGCAAAGGATTAGTAATTCACTTTGACTTCTCATTAAGCACCTTCAATCATCAAAATCACATGAAGACAATAGACAGGCCTACTTTTTTAGATGAAAACAAGTATCTTTAAAAACAAGGTAATTAAGTATTCCTACAAAGGACTTCTATTTTACTACCGAATTATATAGTTTTTTCTAATGTTGGGTAACAAATAATGGATCTATTAGAAAGCTCTTACAGCTCATATGTTCAATAGTGAGTTCTCTTATATTATACCATGGTATTTTTGTTTATGGTTTTAAGAAGAAATTTACTAGCTTAAATTTCTGACAAGACAATATCATCACTGTACAACTTGCTTCTATACTCTAAGTTTTAAATTACTATCTAATATGTGTATTAGATAGCTATAGAGGAAAAACTAGAAGCCACACTCGTGGCTCATGTGTTTATCCTAGCTAATCAGAAAGATGAAATCTGAGGATTGTGGTTTGAAACCAAACCAAACACAAAAAAGTCCATTAAATTCTGATTTGAAAGTAACCAGCAAAAGCTAGAAATGGAGCTGTGGGACAAGCAGTAAAATTCTAGGCTTGAGAAAACTACAACAAAAAATCAACAAATTCTGGGACAGAGCCAGGCCATGAGTTCAAGCCTAGTATTAGCACCAAACAAATTAATTAATTAATTAATTAAAATAAATTAAGTGGTCACATGTGGTAAGGCAAGTAAAATGTAACACCCATGGTGACTGGATTGTGTATTATTTTGTAATAAGGCAAATTAACGTTTGTCCTAATCACTAAAACTTTATTTGTACTTTTTTGTACTAAACCCTGAATTTAGCATGCAAGTTTATGTGTGTACATGTGCACACATGTGTGTATGTGTATATGTGTGCGTGTGCTGTTGCAATGTTGCTTGCCAATGTGGACAAGGTGAGGCTCAAAAGAGCTAACTGTGTTGCAATGTTTTTATTTATCAGTGTTCTGTCATGTCATTTCTGTGGAGCCATCCTTCTGTACATTTTATTTGTCAAATAATAACATCATCATAATCAAAGCATATACAAAATTAAGTTAGATAAAAGAGACCACTTTCAGCTCTTATTATATGTTAGGTAAGAAGATACAGATATAATTAGGTAGTAAGTTATTGCTGTAAGATGACTGTCAGTACAAAATATGTATTTGACCTCTTAAATTGGTTATACTTTTAAGATATACTCATGGAGTGAGTTTCACTGACTTGACCAAACAGGTATCACACTCTGGTTATTCACAAGATGAATAAACTCTTTCCAGATTTCTGTTGAAAATAACTTTCTTTGTAACATCATATCTAGTCTCACTAAGATAATCAACCCTGTATTTATTAGGTTTGAATATCCCATCATATTGACTGAAAACCAGTATTGTGGATATGCTTGCTAGATATACCTTTCAAAACAAACAAACAAAAAGCATGTGTCACCTCCAGATTGTGGATGCATTTGAAGTTGTTTTGTACATGCAATGGGATCTTCACTAATGGCTCTTTCGTGGAAGTAACTATCACAACTTTAACAAATAAGGCTTTTCGAATATCTTTTCCAATATAAATAACAACCCCGAGAGCGTCTTGCAATTTCTGAAAAGCCTTTGAATATTTTTAGTATTATTTCAGTTCATTAACTATAGAGCTATAGACATTTCTGAAATAAATATTAAGATATGAAGATGTAAGTGGGTATATAGGCTTTTTATGCAATAGAATATTATGAAATATTATGAAATAGAATAAAAGGATATAAGTGAATTTGGTAAGCTAATTATTAGTATAACTTTGTTTTCTAGTAACAGTTTTTTTTTCTTATTTTTGGGTCCGGTCGTGGGGCCTTGAACTCTGGGCCTGGGCACTGTCCCTCCGCTCTTCAGCTCAAGGCTAGTGCTCTACCGCTTGAGCCACAGCGCCACTTCCGGCTTTTTCCTTTTTGCTTATATGGTGCTGAGGAATCGAACCCAGGGCCTCATGCATGCAAGGCAAGCACTCTACCACTGAGCCACCTTCCCAGCCCCAGTAACAGTTTTTTGAATGTAGATGATGCAGTTAAATTATTTCCTTTGTGGCTCTGTACTTCAGTTAGTTTTATAATCTTGATAATTATAAGAGTGAATTTGTAGAAAAATAAAGGTATTTGAAAATGAAGGATTAATCTTGTGTTTTCTGTCCTACTCCCAAGAAAATGAGTTATTTTCAATTGTTAATATTTTATCATTGAATCTTCAATATCACAAGAAATTTTGAAAAACATGCAATAGTATTGATGTCTTTTTAAACCAATTGTATTCACAAGTTGGAGAGTCTTTAATTCATGCTTAGGTCTTGGTGTCCATGATTTTTAACCTCTCGTTCCTAACATTAACGATAGGTAAGACTGCATTTTTGGGTATATGAAATGTAAATATTCATCTGGGGTCAAAGGTGATTTTTATATCAGTCTTGCTTTAATAACATTTTAAAGTAAAACATTTCTCTCAAAATGTTGGGTATAAAAAGCAATCAAAATACCTCTAATGGTAAACAACTTATGTGAGCTACAATGTGGAAATGATTGGTCTATAAGACCTGAAATCTGTTTCCATCAGGAATTGGGGAGATTATTCTTTCAGTATGACTGCGATGCAGTGTTGTTATGGGATAGAATATAATTTCTACAATTTTGAGCTAGAAATCAAGAATGTTATAGTTTAGCAGTTCCTTTCACCAGGGAGGTATAAATTGATTATGAACTTGCATATTGCAGTTACCTATTTCCTTTTTTTTTTTTTTGGTTGGTCTTGGCACTTGAACTCTGGGCTTGAGTACTGTCCCTGCACTCTTCTGCTCAAGTCAAGCACTGTACCGCTTGAGCTACAGTGCCACTTCTGGTTTATTAGCAGTTTATTATAGATAAGAATCTCTCGGACTTTCCTGACTGGGCTGTCTTTGAACCGCGTTCCTCAGATCTCAGCCTCCTGAGTAGCTACGATTACAGGTCTAGCCACCGACATCCCGCTTAGTTTCCTATTTTCTAACAAAGATAAAGTGACATATTATTAAAGTGTGGACAATAATTCTGGGAAATTTTCCTAGAATTAGTGGACTAAGTACTGGTATTTTAGTCACAAAATAGAATGAAGTTATTTGATATGGTGGGAATGGGCCGCAGGCTAAGATTTACCATTTGTGAAATGTTGTACTAGTAATTCCAACTCTGAAGACTTCAATATCATCATCTGAGAATTAGAAATAGAAGTAGTTCTACTTTATGGGATTATTGTGAAGATTAAATTAGATACCATAGGTAACGTACTTGGAAAAACAATCAGCATTTGATCCTTTCTACCTGTTATTTTATCATGTGATGAATTCTAACATTTTTACTGTGATTTTTATATTGTTTCTCTTTAGGATATGCAATGTGATGTATTGACATTCATTTTGTTGGTCACTTTTCTGTCATTTTGAGGAAAATAACTGCAAAGAAAATTTCTGAGAAGGAAACTATTATTTTGACTCATGATTTAAGAGAACACAGTTTAAGGTTCAGATGTCTCCACTGTTTTTTTTTTGGGGGGGGGTCCGGTCGTGGGGCCTGAACACTGGGCCTGGGTGATGACCCTCAGCTGTTCAGCTCAAGGCTAGCTCTCTACCACTTGAAACACAGCGCCACTTCTGGCTTTTTATTTTTGCTTATGTGGTGCTGAGGAATCGAACCCAGGGCCTCATGCCTGCAAGGCAAGTTCTCTACCACTGAGCCACCTTCCCAGCCCCGTCTCCATTGTTTTTAATTATATTTTTATTAAATAGTTGTATGAAGGAATTTCCATTCAGCAAATCAGTTTATAAGTACAATGGATCTTTACGTAACTTTCCAATACCCTTCCAAACCTCACCTCACTTTCATTGCTTCTAGTTTCTGCATTGAATATTATACCTTCCCTCTCTTCATCCATAACTCTCTTTATTCCTTCCCTTTGACTTCCGCTCATATCTTCCAAATGATAGTTTCTTGGTATTCACTTTGTTGGAACAAAAGTTCAATTTTATAAGAAATTACACTTTTAAATACTCGTCTGCAAAGAGCATGCTTTGGTTAATACTGTTGTGTAAACTTGCATAAAGTCCTATGTTCCAAATATGCGACAGAACATGGGTCCTTCGTGTGTCTGGCTCTGACTTAGTTTACTTAACATATTTTTAAATCTATCTATTTCTTTGCAAATTACGTAACAGTCTGCATAATGGATGGGTGCAATCCAATTGTGTATATGTGCCCCACTTTCTCCAACCATCCCTCCACCATAAGACATCTGGGCTGTTTTCATAACTTGGCTAAGGTAAATAGTGCAGCAGTCAACATGGTTGTGGAAGTGATTTTCTGTATCTTTTGGAAGAATTCATCACTATCTTTCTGGGAGCAATCCTCTAGACAATTTTCCAGAATAAGCACATCCCTCCTTTCATCTCCATCACAACGTTTTGCAAGGCCTCAAAAACACATTACCCCCTACAGGTCTCAATAAGCTAAAACCACACTGAGCCCATATTCTTTCAATACATTTTTTTTTCATGATTATACACATAATTTACTGAGAACCTTCTACGTACTTTTCTAATGTGGGAATGAGGGACATGACAATAGAGTAAAAGTAAGAAAATTTCAATTTAATTAGCTATTATAATATTTAAAAACATTTTCAGCTCTAACTCATAGCCTCACTTACTATTATTTTATCTTTATTTGAGTACTTCATCAATCCCCTAAATTATAACAGGTGTGTTAAATACAAAAGCAAAAATTGTGGTTTGATTTTGATACTCATGTGTGAGGATGCACAATATGGGCAAATAGATAGATTGGAATTAATACCCATTATCCATTATGTTAAATTAAGATGGTTTTCCCAAACTGATTCTCGCAATTCATATTCCATTAAACAACAAGAAACTTGTGACAATTCCCTTTGTTTTGCTCCTTAATAACTTTTGTTTCCATTTTATTTTACAACGAAGGTTGATATTTCATAAATCTACTGTAGATACAAAGATACGATAAAATATTTCTGTCTGTATGCATTGATATATACATACACACATCTATTACACAGGTTGTAATGATAATTTGTAACTTCTGTAACTACATGATTTACTAAACTATTTAAAAAATAGACAGCTTATGTCTGGAATCCTGGTTACTCAGGAGGATGAGATCTGACGATCATGGTTTGAAGCCATTTTGGCCAGAAAGTCCATGAGCCTCTTATCTCCAAGCAACAAACAGAAAATCAGAATTGGAACTGTGGCTCAAAGTAATAGAGTGGTAGCCTTGAGAGATAAAGCTCAGGGCATCACACAGGCTCTTAGTTCAAGAACTACAATCTAGCCAAAAATCTAATTTACACCTGTGTAAGTAGAATATTTCCATCACCCAAGGGCATATCCATACTCATTTGCAAGATAACTCTGTTATGTCTGGAGTTCCACACAACATTATAGCTTAAGTAGAAGGGATCACAACATGGGTTCACTCTATCTCTCTCATGGGTTTTTTTCTCCACTGAAATACTCAAATCTTACAATCATTCCAATTATTTAAAGTTATAGCTTTTTTCTTCATTACCCATAATAGAGTTTGCTTTGAGTGTCTTGTGTCTCCTAAATGGGTGTTCTTAACACTTTGTCATGCCCCAGCCCTAAATTACCCTGATTATTTTTCAGATAGAATCTGGCTTCCTCCTTGTGTATGATCTTGGGCTCATTCCACTTTATGTTATTCTTCCTGGAATTTAGAATAACAGGTGCATGGCATGGCTTTGTGTACAGATCTTTCTGTCCAGTCTGGGCTTTAACCACTGTCCTCACGACAGTAGACTCCCATGTAGTCAGGATTCTCAAAAGCTTATCATAGCTGATTTTTAAAAAAAATCATTGCATTTCCTGCAGGTTTTTAAGTACTGAATTAATTTGTGTTTTCTTCAGATGTTTTGTTTCATTTGAATGTATGTGTTGAGTTGTTCCAAACTTTCCTTTTGTTTCTTTCACTCACGTTCTTACCTAAGTGCTGAGAAACCAATTCTTCTTTCCCAAAATAGTCAAGGTGAACATTATTTATTCCAAAGCAATTTCAGTAATATTTAAATACCTTCATACATATGAATGTTATACGAATGCTAAGTGCTGAGAATGGTCTTTTTATTTTCACAGCAGTCTTTGGCATACACAGACAGATCATGAAATATAAGAAGATAATAAAACTACACATGCTTGCCAGGAGGAGAAAATCCTATTATTAATTGTTTGACAAAGGCTTCTCTTCTCGTGAAAGAAATACGCTGTTTGATGCAGAATTTCACAAAATCATATAGCTAGGAAGAACCTAAACAATGATCTAATACTACAGAGTTGAGGGAGATGAATTGCCCTCCTGAATAATTTACTTTTGGGTCATATAAAAGCAGGCTTGCAAAAAGAGAATAGACGTTAGAGAAACATGATCAGTTGTATGTAAATAGCTGCTTAGCTGATTTTGTTAATTTGTGAACCAATACATGGCAATAGGGTACAACAAGGTAAAAAAAAAATTAAAGAAGGTAGCATTGAAATACTCAATGGTGTGTTTGTGTGTTCACGCACACGTGTGTATGCACACGCATATTTGCAGGAGCTCATGCATGTATTCATCATTCCTGAAGCTTGATAGTGCCTGGGCACTATCCCTAAGCTTCTGTGCCCAAGGATAGTGGTCTACCACTTGAGCTCCACTTCTGATTTTTTGGAAATAATCACATGTATTTTCATGATTGGACTGGCTTTGAACAGTGGTCTTCAGATCTCAGCCTCCTGAGTAGCTAGCTAAGCTGATTCAGCCTCTGAGTAGCTAGTTAAAGTTCTGACTGTCCTTTATGCTTCACTGCTCTTTTATTCTTTTCCTGAGGTAATCACAAGCCTAACTCATATATATGTCGAGTTTTTTAAAAATATTGCTACTGCTTGGCACCAGGGGCTCCCATCTTTACTCTTAACTACTTAGGAGGCTTGAGAACAGAACCCAAGCCAAAAGTTTAGTGGACTTCCTTCTCACTCTATAGCTGGGTGCACTGGATCATTTCCACGATCCTGCACTATCTGGAGGCAAAGATTGGAAGGACTGCAGAATCCAGGCCAGCCAAGGTAGGCAGCTAGACAAGTTGGTGTGCAACTCTGATGCCATTGATGATGGGAAGGCTAAAAGGACAGATCAGGTGCATGTTCTTGTGGAAAGGGAACCCCTATCCTATAATTAACCGCTGATATGACGCCAGCCTAGCAAGAACAATACTCCAAGTTGAAATCCCCACAGTTACCCACAACCAAAATAGGTAAATACATTAACATCCCACAACTTAGTACAATCTGTTCTTTGTTTTAATATCATCTTTATCTGATTATCATATGATGTGACAGAATAGTTTCTTCATTATCTTAAGATATATTTTAAAAGACCTAGAGAATTCTTTCTCACTTATTAAGTGCAAACGAATGGCAATTCATCTCATTTGTTACATATTTGACTACCACTATAAATTCATCTTATGATTTTTATTAATAGTAATATATTCTGCTTTATTACTTTACTTGTAACATTTATAAACTTTTTGCTTCTCTGCTGAAGTTTAAGTATTTAAATAGTATCATCAAAGTATATTCCTTGGGTTCCTAGGACAGTTTTTTACAAAGTTTTTAACCAATGGCTTCTAAGAATTCTTAATTAGTATATTATTTAGTTTATTTTTAATTTCAATTTAATTTTATTGTAAAGGTAATGTACAAAGTGGTTACAGTAACATAAGTAAGGTAATGAGTACATTTTTTAATGGAAGGAAAATTCTTATCCCCTCCATCGATTTTCTTGTACACTCAAAAAAAGGAATACTGATACTTTAGCTGGTGCTATTGATCAATGGGTACTTTTGCTTTCTTTGTTCATGCATTTTTTATTATAAAATTGATATACAGAGGGTTTACAGTTTCTTCAGTCAACTAAAGAATGCAATTCATTTCATTTTCTAAATTTCAAATTTTGAACTTAATTATTTTCTTTTGTTTCTTTAGAGTAATTCTTTTTTCAGAGTCGAAGGATTAGTTAATTCAATTTTGCATGAGTTTTACAATGTAAATTATTTAGACACATATATTTTGCTTTTAAAATATTTAACATGAATATTTAAAAATTATTTTCTTAATTTTTATATGGTTGTTGAATTTAAATAATTTTAATTTCTTATAGTTTTAAACATATTTGTCCTTACTGTGTTTCCAAGAAGTACATACTTTATTAAGAAGGCTTCATTACCTGGTCACTTTTTGGAAATATTTGTACTTGAATTAAAAAAATGTTTGAACAGGGAATGGTGATTTGTAGCTTCCATTTTCTAGCTATGGTGGGAAATATAAGCAGGGTTTGTGTTTCGGGAGAGGCTTTGAAATGATGAGACCTTTATTATAAAAGTATCCAGAGTGAAATGATTAGAAATATAGCCATCTCTAGCGAGACATAGAGCATCTGGTTATCATATTCTAAATCTTGAGTTAAAATACCAGTAACATCAATCTTTTGTCAAAATAAAAGTATACATGTTTCAAAACGTTTATTATTTAAAACTTGTTTGCAAAGGTTCTCGTGTCTTCTATTTCTTAATTTTCAATCCAAGTATATTGTGAGTATTTTATTTCTAGTAAACTTTTAAATAGTATGAGCAATAATATGATTTCATATTAACATATTTTTACTATTTGTGATAATTACCTCTGTTTAATATGATAATATCAATATTCCAAATGTGTGTATGTTGTGTGTGTGTGTGTGTGTGTGTGTGTGTGTGTGTGTGTGTGTGTGTGTGTTAATGTGGATTTTTTTGTGTGTGTGCTTTGGGTGTACTTTGTAATGTTTGGGCGATCACACCATTGCTTCACACATGCTATGCCAATGTTTTACCATTGGGCTATAGTGTTTTAAATTATGACTTTTAAATTTTCATTTCCTATTACTTCAAAATTATATATGATAAAATATGATCCATCTTCTATCCACGTTAGCAATTTTTATTGTTATTTTATTGTTATTTACAATATTTCTACTGCCTTTCCACTTCCAAACTCTTGTGTTTGTTATTGCTAAAGGTTTATTTTGCTTCTTTTCTCTCTTCATTCTTTTTCGCTTTAGAATTTACCTACCCTTTCTTTTATTTCTTTGGAAATTAATTATCATCTTCCTATTACAATTTCTTTACATTGTAACAGGTTTATACAATGCTTTATTTTCTATTTTTCCCATGTTCTCTGATTCTCAGTCAAAACTATTAGGTGGATTAAAACGAAACTCGATTCAGGACACCTTATATTCCTCTTTCTCTTCTCTGAAGTCTTTCTGTTTTTTGAAACACAGTACCAATGACATACAGCTCCTATGTGGTCCATCATTCTATCCCCTCTCACTCTCTTCTGCTGTGCATCGTTATCTAAATCTTAACTCATTCCTAAATTAATTTTAGAAAACAAATATAGTCTTAGAGCAAACTAGCCTTGGAATAGATTTCTTAATTTTTTTGAAAGTACAAAAGAATTGATAATCCTTTGCATTGGAAATCATTTTAAAATGTTTATCACTTATTATAATTCATATACCAAACAAGAATAATTTTATATAATCATTACAAATATCATTTTATTACTACTATAGACTATAATTAAAGTCCAATCCCAATCTATTACCCAAATCTCATTATTCTTAATTCCTAATCCTCACCTAAATATCTTAAACAATCTAAATAGTCTTGTCTTTAACATAGACATAAATATTCTATACTTTTACTTAACATTTTCCAGGGGCATGTATTCATGTTTCTAAGAAATGTTCACAGCAGTTAAAATTTGCTTTTGTGAAATTAATGTGATACATTTTGTTGTTGTTGTTTGCAAGACTTTGGCATTGTCCCCAATGTCTTTATGCTCAAGGACAGCACTCCACAACTGGAAGCACAGAGCTAATTCCTGTTTTTAGTGATTAAATGGAGATAAGACTCTAACAAGTACTTTTCTGTCTGGGCTAGTTTCGAACACAATTCTACGATCTCAGCACCCAGAATAGCTCGAATTATAAGCGTGTCACTGGCACTTGGTTTGATGTATTTTTTAAATTTTAATTATGTTTTAAGATGTATCTTTCACTATAATGTACATCATTCTACACAGAAATTTAAATATATGTACATATTTCTGATGACAAATAATCTCTAAAAATCTATATCTTTCTGCACATAACATATATATAGATATATATGTATATGTATTTCTGAAGACAGACTCCCTCTAAAATTTTTATGCTACTATTTTGACCTTTTACATTTCAAAGATATACAGTCTTTTTCTAAATGTTCCTGAGAATAAAATAACTAATACTTTATTTGAAAGTAGAGTTTATTACTTTAAAGGAAATTTTAGATATACACATGATATTGTAGTAACATTTAGAGTATATCACTTGAAAAAAGTTCTGTTCAAACCCTTAAATATTTGTGTGTAGTGACGGAGAGAGAAGTTAATTCATACTGGTTAGGAATTTGTAATGCTTCAAAAATCTATTCCATAATTTGTTAAAAGCATATAGTCAAGCTACCTGATATAGTTTAGTTTTTTTTAGTTTCTTTATTTGTTCAAAATTTTAATATGGATGCATGCACAGTGGTAACATTAAAATTATTAATCAAAAGACAAATAATAGCAACGTCATAGACACATACCAGACTTTCAATAATTAGCACTTATGATGCTAATAATAATTTTGGTGAGGATGATGACCACAGTGTAGCCTGATGATGACTTATTTTTATTTCTGCATGAAAACAAATTGTGATTTTAAACCAACAAACTGAATTTGACTCTTTTCTTATTTGTAAGGTAAGATGGAAAATGTAAGGACTCTTCACTTTTCTTTTTTCTTGCTCTAGAATTCAACAAATTCATTCTTCAATATTTCTGGTAGATTATATCCATTTACAGATGAGAAATGTAATGCCAACAGTCAATGTAGTGAGTAATTAATGATACTAGAATTTGTGTCTGAGATATTCACTCTGTGTGCTTACATGGAGCAGTAATTTGGTGACGGAGAGGAACAATATGAAAAGTCTATGGGGAAAAAGCATACTATGTAAGCAGTTGTTTTAGGACAAAGTGACCAATGATGAGTATTTGAAACAGGCCAGTTTCAGTTGCATAAAAAGGAGTACATAGAAATTATATTAGTGACAGAAACAGAAAATCTTGATCATTCATCTTATCTAACAGACGGAAGTAGAAGGATAAGAAGAAATCTAAAGTGCTTCCACGTCTCTGGATGGCAACCATGTTAGTAATATTCTTGGTGATAAGGACTACAGGTGGAAATGATGGATTTAGAGGAAAAAACTCTCTGATAGTTCTAGAATTTATGTTAAACAGATGCATAGATAAGTCTTTTTAGACATCATTAAAATATCCACGACCAAAAACAGATTTAGAGAGGTAAACAAGGGAACAAATTGTCAGGAAGATACTGAAGGAAATATGCTATTTGGATTTGAAAACTAAAAGGACATAGACAAGTTCAATAAGAACAGTGTTTTTGTGAAAGCCATATTAATAAAATTTTGAGATATGAATGTGAAGCCATAAAATTCTGGATCCATGAATTCAACAGATTCTGTTGATTTAAAATATTGAGTACAAATTCTTTTATCCTGACCTTAGAAGAATTATACAGATATAACTGTCATGATCTTTACTTAGAGGAATTTTGTGAATATTTTTGAAGAGTTTGTTTAGCCAGGTGATTATAGATTGATCTACAGCACAGATAAGACTAATTTGTCTACAGTTTCAATGAGTGACCCATGTATCCATTCAGTTTGGGATTTTATTGAAATATCTTTAGATATGTTTAGATATTATATCAGCCTATTCATTATAAATGTAAGACAAGTAACACTGATGTTACTGATGTTACTGAACAGTCCTCGAATTGATTCTTCTTTAGAATAGAAAATGCCTGATTAACACATCATAACTGACATATACTCTATTTAAATCTAGTTCTTGTTAGGGATATCTCCATGCTGAAATAACCCTGTCAATCAACATGCCACAAATTCTTATATGTAGGAAGTACTCTTATAAACTTTAAATGTTTATTGAATGGGAGAGTTCAGACATTACCCTCACCACTAGGATTAAATGCCTAAAAAGATAAGACATTTTTCTTTAATGCCTTTCTTTCATTTTCTCATCCATATTTGCAATAGGGAAGGATTCTGATGTAACAATAATAAAATGGTGACTTGTATTAACACAGTATCTAAGATCTAATGTTAATTCGGATACTTATTAATAAGCTCCAGGTTTTGTGGATATTTATATTTCTCCTGGGTAAACTAATGAGCTCCAAGAAAATGTCCCTAAGGAGCCTTTTAATTCTAATATCACTGTTTGTCTCAAAATGCTTTAAATTCTACGCCCTCTAATGTGAGCATAGGGTTATAATGTGGAACTATTCTCCTCAGAGAGTGAGTACTACCCTATTGCTTAACATGTACAAAGTACCTTCATACATAGACTGGGCATGTGCAAACAAGAAGTGGTAGTTGAACAATGTTCTTAGCAGTTTTTACAGATGAAATGGAAATAGAGCAACCATGAACTCAAAAGGAATGTGCAAAAACAGACAAAGGCACAAAGTAGAATGTGACAAGGAAATGTTGAAGTATAATTTCAAATAATCTGCTCATGTGTGAGGGTGTGTTCAAAGCACAACTTCAGAAAATGTAGTTGGATATCTTGGGAGAAAAAACTACTTTAAACTATTCTGGGATAATTGTACAATTAGAAGCCCCTTAGTCTACCTCTAATCAGCCACAACATCATCAACTTAGGTACTATTTTCCAAGTGCAAAGTGAGAAAAAGAGGGCTCATCACAGTTAGTGTTCAGGTTGAAGTAATGGCAATCACATACCTTTTCTTATGTCTTCATTTATTTAGGAGCATTAAAGTAGGAAAAAGCCAAGTAAACATTTTGCATGTACCTAAATTAAGTACGACATATTATATTGGTCTCTTTTTAACTTGGAAGTAATAGATTATGTCTTTTATACTCTAATTTGGGACAATGATCTGCTGTCAGTTATTTTCTTCTCTTCCCCTTCTTTTGCCCTTCCACTTACATAATTATTTTTTAAAGAGACTTACCTGAGCTTGCATTTCTAAATTCTTCAAAATTTTCTCAACTACTTCATACTTCTGGCAACCTCTTATGTCTTTCTCAAGGGAATATTTTATCACTACCATTTTTATTCTATATGATATTGGATATCTTCCTGTCTAATTCAGTGCAAGATATAGATAGACTCATTCAGATATCTCAACACCTGCCACCATAAAATCCTGACTTAGAAATCATGACTTTAGAATGTCTGGGGAATTGGCATCTGTCATTTTTGAATGACCCTAAGTGATACTTACATGCAATCATGTTTTAAACCAATATGCCACTCAGTTGATGAACGAATTGACAAAATGTGATACACACACATACACACACACACACACACACACACACGCACGCACGCACGCACGCACGCACGCACGCACGCACGCACGCACACACACACACGGTGGAATTCTATCCTTCTAAGTCATAAGGAAATAGAAAGACTTGGAAACATCCTACTAAGTAAAATAAGCAAGACATAAAGAGATTCCATGGTTTCTCTCATTTGTAATAAGTAGGAAATGTCTAGGATAGTCCTAGCAGATGAGCCGAATGTCTCAATAGTTATGTATATATGACCATATAAGATAATGCTGAGCAAAATAAACTCCTAGATATGGAAACAGAGGTTTTTCTTCGTGGTTGTTGTTTTTGATGTACAATGTGATTTCTTTTTCTTTGTGTTTACCCCTATGGTTTATCCCCTACTATATTTGATTTTGGGATCCTGTGTATTGTATATACATATATCTTAATTTGGCAAGAGAAGAGGAACAACAAAATGGCGAGACAAAGGGCAAAAGACAAACCAGTGCAATAGCAATACTCACAAGACTTGTTGGAAATTTACATTACAACTTGTAAGGGGTATTGGGGTGAAGGAAAATATGAGAAAAATGAGGGAGGAGGTAAAAAGTTCGACATGCTATATATTTACTATCTTACAATTACTGCAACCACTTCTATATATCACCTTGACAATAAAATTAAATAAAAAAATAAGCTACATAAAATATAATTTCACTATATTGGTATAGTAAATATTATTCTATGTGGATTACCTTTTTAAAAAATGAACGCTATTTGTCTTATAATTTGTATTAATTACCCCTTTCTTTATCAGATGGTCATCAACTTGAATGTTATCAAACTATACAAATTTTTCAGAATATACTTGCCATTATTTTGGAAAAAACACATTATTTTAGTATTGTCATACTAAAACAGAAAACAGTTCAATTCTATGGAAACTCCTAACTTTTAAAACTGACTAATTGTTAAGAGGACAGAATATATGTATTTTTCAACATTCCTGTAACTACTAACTACTCATTTTCAAATTCTGAATATGCCGAACCAGAGACATTCAAAACAGTACCTGTTTGCATTTTATTCTGCAATTGATACAGTTTCCAGTGTGGGGGGTACATATTTAAAAGTCAACGGAAAAAATAGCCACATTCTGGTAGAAGATAAAACTATGAAGTATCTATAATAAATTCCTCAAGTGTAAACATATGTTCATCAGAGTAAGCTATTATTTCTATGGCCATCAATCCTAAGTTTTTATGCTGCAAATTCATCCTAGCCCAACAGTTTCCAACTTGTAAGGTGGACCTTAAAATTCCCTAAATTCACATCAGGACTAGCTTATCATTATTGTGAAAAAATACTACACTTCTTCTAATGTGATGCTCTTCCTATTGGGGAAAGAACACTACACTAAACTTTGCTGCATCATTTTCCCCCCAGTGGTATTCTTGAGATCAAAACACTTGCAAATATTATTTATAGCTATATTTTTATCTATCACAGATATTCAGGAGATCTGAATACCTGAATATGAAGATCTGAAGCTTATGGTTCAAAGCCCACACAGGCAGGAAGGTTCCTTAGATTCTTATCTCCAATAAACTGCTCACGAAAAGCCAGACACAAGTGGCACTGTTGTTCAAGTGGAAGAGCAGTAGCCTTGAGCAAAAACAGGCTCAGGAATAGTACCCAGGCCCAGAATTTAAGCCCGAGGATAAAGCAAACAACAAAACCAAAATAAAAACAAACCCCAAACCTAGCATTTTTCTCATCGTATACAGAGGTATGTAATTAAGAAAATTTCTTCCTGTGTTATATATAGGTAGAAGAAAAAGGATGTCACACAATTACTCTATTCATACCATGGTGCTCCAAAGTCTCAAAAAATTCCTCTTTTTCTAAATTTATAAATTAATGTCATAAATTTGTTGGCAACTTTGTCTAGATTATTCTCATTATCATGTTACACAGGAACTGTTGCAATTATCTATTAACTAAGTTCTAATTGTAGCTCACTTGAAAGAATATTTTAGGCAAATAGAATGCCAGAATCATTTGTGAATTTGTGAATTAAATCTTCTATCATATAGAATATGAAATTCAATATGAAATAGAATATGAAATTACAAAAAAATTACAAACAAAAATATTTATTTTAAATCTAAATTCTAATTTAGACAGGTCTACAAAGTCCCACATTAGATGAACTTCGCTATTTCCCCAGGCTTAAGCTTTTGTAATCCTTCATCATTTCTTTGGAATCCAACAGAATGATGCTTACTTTTTCAATTTTTTTTTTTAAATTTTATTTTATTTTATTTGAGAATATACTGTACAGAGGGGTTACAATTACATGGGCAGGATAATGCATACATTTCTTACCAAGCATTGCAGCCTCCTCCTTTGTTTACCCTTCACCTCCCTTCCCAGCCTCCCCCCTCCCCCCCACCCAATCATACCCCCCTCCCCCCTCCCACACCGACATTGTAAAGCTGGTTTTGACATGACATTTTGTACTTCTCATTGTTGCAACAGGTCCACCTGAATCCTTAAACGACTTGTTTGTCCCCGTCTCCTCCACATGTTATACTGACATCAAATATAGTGAAAGCGGGGGTTACACTATGGGGGAGGGACATACAAAGCAACACAGAAATAATCGTATAAATGCGTTAGAAACACATGCATGAAAGAAACAAAAACATTAAAATACATATTTGAGGGTTCGTTTTCCTAACATCACATTCTCTGACTTTTTCCGCTTGACTCATACCTATACTAGATATTGCAAATAAGGGAAACCATGGGACCTATGTTTCTTTGGGCCTGGCTTACTTCACTTAATATAATTTTTTCCAAGCCTTTCCATTTCCTAACAAATGGGGAAATGTCATTCTTTCTGATGGAGGCATAGAATTCTATTGTGTATATATACCACATTTTCTTGATCCATTCATCTACTGAGGGGCATCTGGGTTGGTTCCATATCTTAGCTATGGTAAATAATGCTGCAATAAACATACTTGTGCTGGTAGCTTTAGTGTGGTCTTTTTTGTAAACATTAGGGTAAATGCCCAAAAGTGGGATTGCTGGGTCATAGGGGAGTTGTTTGTGAAGTCTTTTGAGGAACCTCCATACTGCTTTCCAAAGTGGTTGAACAAGTTTACATTCCCACCAACAATGAATCTTGAGCTCTTTAGCATCTAGGAATGTTCTGTAATGATGACAGCATTTAAAACACAACTGAGGATTACATATGAGTTGCATTTCAATAGGAAACTTGACTTCTTAAAACATAATGACAAAATTAGCCAAAACTTGCAACTTTGTATTCCTTTCTTGTTTTTTTTTATTCCTTTCTGGTTTTGTTTTATTGAGACAAAATTATATTACCTAGTCCAGGGAAGGTACCACTATGTAATTCCACTCTCTAATCTCCTGTCTTAGTCTGAGTGCTAGAATTCCAGGCTTGCATCTCATTGTCCTACCATACTTTGTTGGTTTATTTAATCTTGATATAGACTAGCATTTCTGAACTTCTCCGATAATATTTTTCAAAAGACTGATGGCTCAGAATGTTTATGTACTATTTTCGAAGATCTTCTAACATTTGACACAGGATATGAACGTTTTCAGATGCACCTGCAGGGGTCTCTGATTCATTCCTCCATGGATCCAACCCCTTCAATAACGATTACTTGACTTTCTTACTATCTCTGGTCCCTAACTATGTAATATTCTCAAGCGTTTTGGGGGGAAATTTCACTTGAGGACTTTCTAAAATTAAAAAATTATCACTTGATTCTAGTCTTAGGACATTTTTTTAATTATTTTCTAACATTTCTACACATTCTGAGAGTTGTTTCATATGTGTGTTTGCACATATAAGTGCCTCTGTGTGTATGTGCATGTTTGTAGGTATATATATATATATATATATATATATATATATATATATATATATATATATGATAACCTCAAGCTCTTATTCAGCAATCTTGCTTATAACTAGTATTCCATCACATGAGCCATTCTTCCAGTGCAGCTTTTGGCTGGTAATTATAAATAGTGTCTCAAAGACTGTTCTCCCAGGCTGGATGCAAGCTGAACTTCCCAGACTCCTTGACATTCTTAGGTTCTATTTTTCCAGGAGTATCAACTTTTAAACTATAAACATTTTCGTGAGTGCAAAAACTGTAGTCCAGATTTTTAACTCGAGTTCATATAAAGATAGAGAAACATACACATTACATATACTGAGTGTACACTGTTAGAAATGTGATGTTAAGAAGGATGCTGGTGGCTCATGCGTATAATGCTTGCCACTCACGAGGCTGAGATCTGAGGATTGCAGTTCAAATCCAGCATGCGTAGGAAAGTTTCTGAGGCCCTTATCTCCAATTAACCAGCAGAAAACTGGAAATAGCACTGTGTCTCAAGAGGTAGAGCGCTAGCTTTGGACTGAAGAGTGGAGGCCCAGACTTCAAGCCCCACAACCATCCAAAAAAAAGAAAGAAAGAAAAAGAAAGAAAAAATGGAAAAAGAAATGTGATCTTAGCCACCAGTTCATTGCTAGTATAATTCCTGCTTTCTCAACATGGTCTTTTTTTTCCAATTAAGTCCATGCTCTTATATCTGACTTACTTGGAACCAGAATTATTCTTCCATTCTACTTTTTACAAATTTGCATGATTAGCTACCATGATTTAGAGTTAGTAGATGAAAGAGAGTGGCCTTATCCTTCATGTTTCATTAATAGTAATGCTTTCTCTATATCACTCCCGTAGATCTAAATACTGGCTTTGGCTTTATTGTTTCAAAGTTGTGTTTTGCAGAGTCTTCTATAGTGTATTGGACCATTATATTTAAACACAGAACTTCTCTTTCTCCTATTATTCTCATTGTATCTCCTACTGTTAACTTACATACACTAGGGAACTAATGAACAACACACACACTTACTAAAAAATGTTTCTGAGAATCTTCTTCCCACTTAAAATTGGTCTTAATTTACAGAGCATAGGAAATTTCAACTTAATGTACTCCAGGATAATTTCTTTCATGTTTTTTATTTTGAAAATGATGTACAGAGGGGTTAGAGTTACATAAGTAAGTTAATAAGTGCATTATCTAATGAGCATTGTTACATCTTCTTTGTTTTTCCCCGTCATCTTTTTTCTCTCCACCATCCAAACTCCTCCCTCCCATCCCCAAGTTTTAAAGTTCGTTTTCAACATAGTGTCTTGTTCATCTCGTTGTTACAATGGGTCATACTGTTTCCTTGTTTCAGCATTTTATTTCCCTTCCCCTCCCCACATTAGAAAAATGTATATGTAAGGTGCAGGTTAACGACATCAAATACAGTGAAAACAGGGGTTACACCATGGAGGAAGAAAATAGAAGAGAAACAAAAAATCACATAGTACATTTAGTACATTAAAAACAATAACAAAAAAGAAAAAAACAAGTTGTGTTCCTATCTTGAGGTTCATTTTACTTAACATCATCTTATATGGCCATATGTACATGGATAATGTTTTATAAACCATGACAATTCCATATTTTCTCGTTACTAAGTTGTCTCTGAAACACGTGTTACCTCATGTCCAAAGATGTACTTGTGCTATTTCAATGAAGCCAGAAAACATTCATTTTACCGGGAGTAGCACCATAGATTGTTCCTGGAAGTAAGTGGAAGGAACTGTTATGGGAAGTGGATACTGATTCCAAGAGAGGAATTGAACATAGGGAAATGACCAAGTTCAAGTTAATTTGTGCTGTCCTTTTTACTGTACAAGAAAATAATCAAAGGCTTGAAGGAAACTCTGTCCCTGACTTGTTCCAGTGTGTTCTTTACTCATATAAAACTTTTCTGTAAACTTCTAATTGAGAGTATTACAAAAGGAAACAATCTGCCATTTGAAGGCCAGCATAGAAAAAGAAAATAACTTTGTTTTAAAGTATTCTACTTCAAAGAAACAAAGACATGAGGTTTTAAAATGTCTTATGCATGGATATTTAACTCCTGAGATGATTCTCTTGTTGCAAAAGTCAGTTATCCATTCCTTTAATCTGGTCCTGAGTTCACCATAGCAATGAGGATTCCAAAAAGCAGGTTCCAGTGAATATGATAAGCAAAAGGAGCCTCTTCTCAAACCAGTGCTGTAAGGATGGTCCCAAAGAAATATGTGGGTTTTTTGTTTGCTTCTTCTTGTTTAGTTTTTTTTTTTTTATTTTCTTTTTTTTTAATTTAATTTTATTTGTGAACATACTGTACAGAGGGGTTACAATTACATGGGCAGGATAATGCATACATTTCTTACCAAGCATTGCAGCATCCTCCTTTGGTTGACCCTTCACATCCCTTCCCAGCCTCCCCCCTCTCCCCCAATCCCAATCCTTCTCCTTCCCCCCCCCCCCCGCACCGACGTTGTAAAGCTCGTTTTGGACATGTCAACTTGTACTTCTCATTGTTGCAACAGGTCCACCTGTATCCTTAAACAACTGGTTTTTCCCCATCTCCTCCACAAGTTATACTGACATCAAATATAGTGAAAGCAGGGGTTATACTGTGGGGGAGGGCCATACAAAGCAACAAAGAGATAATCTTATAAATGCGTTAGAAACACATGCATGAAAGAAAAAAACATTAAAATACATATCTAAGGGTTCATTTTCCTGACATCACATTATCTGACCTTTTCCGCTTGACTCATACATATACTAGATATTGCAAATAAGGGAAACCATGGGACCTATGTTTCTTTGGGCCTGGCTTACTTCACTTAATATAATTTTTTCCAAGTTTTTCCATTTCCTAACAAATGGGGCAATGTCATTCATTCTGATGGAGGCATAGAATTCCATTGTGTATATATACCACATTTTCTTGATCCATTCATCTACTGAGGGGCATCTGGGTTGGTTCCATATCTTAGCTATGGTAAATAATAGAGACCCGGAAACACAACAAATCAAAGAAAGGTTGGACAAATGGGATTGCATAAAGTTGCAGAGCTTCTGCAGGGCAAATGACATAGCTAGCAAGATCAATAGAAAGCCCACGGATTGGGAGAAGATCTTTACTAGCCATACAACGGACAAGGGTCTCATATCTAAAATATACTTGGAACTCAAAAAATTAACCCCCCCAAAAACAAATCCTCAAAGAAACAACTGCCCAATAAATAAGTGGGCGAAAGACTTAAAGAGAAACTTCTCTGAAGAAGAAAGAAGGATGGCCAATAGACACATGAAGAAATGTTCAACATCCCTAGCCATAAAAGAAATGCAAATCAAAACAACATTGAGATATCACTTCACCCCAGTTAGAACGGCAAAAATCAAGAACTCTAACATTTGTTTAGTTTTTTCTGGATGTGGGGCTGGAACTCAGAGGCTGGACCCTGTCCCTGAACAGTTGTCTTTCTTGTCTACCTGCCCTCAAATCTAGTACACTATTGCTTGAGCTAAAACCCCACATCTGGATTTTTTGGTGTTTAATTAGAGATAACAATGTGACAGACTCCCCTGCCTGAGTTGACTTTGAACTGAGAAAACCAAGTGACATCAACTGTATGAACTTCTCTTTTGAAACAAGAAATATTAGAAGAAGTTTATTTATAAAGCTAATATTTGGTAATTTTTAAAATAAGAGAATATATCCATCAAAGAAGCCATAACTTAAATAACTCAACTAAAGTAGGTGCACTGAATCATTTCAGAATTATTTTTTATGCATAGGAAGTTTAATATTGACTTCGTAGTTCCTTTTGGGGAAACTGAAAGTCATATTTGCACTTGTTTTGTTTGTCGTGGGGCTTGAACTCTGCGCCTGGGCACTGTCCCTCAGCTCTTCATCTCAAGTTGAGCACTCTACCACTGTAGCTACAGAACCACTTCTGGGTTTCTGGTTGTTAATTGAAGATAAAAGTCTCATGGACTTTCCTGACCAGTCTGGCTTTGAACCACAATCCTCTGGTCTCAACCTCCAGAGTAGCTAGGATTACTGGCATGAGCCACCAGCACCTGGCTCATGTTTGAATTTACTGCATTTAATGACACTATGTATACAAAGAATGGAAATTTGAATCAAATGATGACATTGCAGCTTTTCAGAAAAATTGAGGTAGGAATAACTATGTCCTCATTTTTCCATGTTGTTATACTAATGACTCATGAACTATGGGACTCTTATATTAGCATCCTCTGTCATCTGTGTAGGTGTTATTTAATATTAGGAAATATTCATAGAGAAATAGAGAAAGACTGAGATTTTTAGAAAGCAAAGGATATCAGGAATGAAAGAACAACATAAAAGGAGATACAACTTATCACACAGAGATTAAGAACTAGCCTAAGTGCTTTAGAATGCTAAAGGCAATGTGGAATGAACCTAGTTAATAACTAGTTCTTCAATAACCCAAAATAGTTCCCTAGAACAGTTTCTGGTATAATTTAGTTATTGTTATCATTTATTTCTTCGAGCTGGGGTTATTCCTTCACTTCTGTTAAAACTATTAATTAGCCTCTGCCTTTTTGGTGCCATAACTGACCAAAAAAGGTTTTCAAATCTCACTTAGACTACTCTTCTCATTGTGATTAGAAGTGACCACTCAAAAGCATGGAATCTTTGAATTTCCAGGATTAATCTTCACCTGATATCTAAGCACATTCCTGGCACTAATTGCTGTGATCTGTTAACAAAAGGGTTTTTTTTAAAACACAGTATCCTAATATAGGTTAAAAAAAAAAAAACATGAATTAAGGACTACTGTTAGGTAATAGTTGGAAGGAGCAATTATATATTCCAAGTATGGATTCTCTATTTGGCATTTACTAGCTAAGTGACATTTTTGCCAGTCCTGGGGCTTGAACTCAGGGCCAGGAAATGTTCCCGAGCTTTTGGGTTTGTTTTTTTTTTGCTCAAGGCTAGCACTCTACCACTTGAGGCACAGCACCACTTCCAGTGTTTCTTTTTCTGTTCATGTGGTACTGAGGAATTGAGCCTAGGGTTTCATGCATGCTAAGCAATCACTGTACCATGAAGCCAAATTCTCAGAACCCTAAATGACTTTCTTAAGATGGCATTACTTTTTCTTTCCATTACTTTGTATTATAATTTGGGCCAGGTGGTAGAAAAGGAAGTGGAAAACAATACTAAGTCCAGTAAGGTTTACATTCCTATCACATCACTAAGGAAGTACAGTGTTGACCTGCAGGACTCATAAGGCTGTTGCATGTGACATTATTATTGAAAACACTATTAACAGCTCAGACATCCAAAATATTCTGCTTCCACTTTCAAGGTCAAGAGCCATATCTAAGCCTTTTTGTTGATTGGGTGTGTTTCCTAGGAAGGAAGAAGAAGGATGTGGAATATGATGGTTGAAAAATATGTATATTTGTTCCCTGTCCAAATTTTTTGCAATTTAAAAAAATGCTACTGATGAACTCCCACCTACATCTAATTGGCTATGCTGTCTGCACTGGCCCTAAGCCATGTTGGCTTAGGTTGAAGACACCTTATGTGTATATTCCCTGTATAGGATATCTTTCTCTCACCATTACTTATAGATAGGTATTCTAGTCAAGGCCCGTGTGTGTGTGTGTGTGTGTGTGTGTGTGTGTGTGTGTGTGTGTGTGTGTGTGTGTGTGTGTGTGTGTGTGTACACCAGAGCCCAGACTCTGGTCCCACAGGCCTGTATAATCCGGCATGTCTTTCTCCCACTTGGCAGGCACTCTTCTGCTCGAGACCTGCGGCTCCAAATCCAGCTCCCTCCCGAGTCCCTGGTCTCTGCAAGGGGGTCTGAACTTGGATCTTCACATATTGACCCTGATTCTATGCAAAGCCTCGGAGCCACCTTCTACCTTGGAGCCTACAGAGACCAATGGAAAATGGAAGTCTGGGTGACTTCTTAGAAGGTATCTGACTCAACCTCCTTCCTCCTTCTTCCTCCCCCGATCTGTGTACTGGAAGTGTCCCTCTGGATGAGACCCCCATCCCTGGGCTGTATGGGGCCAGAGCTGCCGATTAACTGAGCAGGTGGAGCCACATCTCCTTAATTTCGACCACATGCAGCCCCTCTTCACCCCAGCATTCTCCTGTCAAATCCTCCACACCCTTTCCAATTTTACATATTTTTCATGGCCTAATGTCTTTATTTTTGCTTCTTAAATCTTGCTGCTCTTAGAAACCCCTCCCACCCACCCTCCCAGCAGAAATAGCTTTTAGAAGCCCTGCCCACCACATGTGCCAAAGTTCCCCCCCACACACAAACAGATCAGATCTGCACCCGAATGCCCCCGGAAACCCAAGTTGCTGAATAGGTCCTGCACCACCCCAAAGGGGGCCATCTTCCCTCCTCATCCCTCCTACCTTGTTCTATCCCTGGCCGCTCATGACCACCAAGGTCTCTCCAGGCTTCTTCATTTCCTGCGTGCGAGTCTTTCCATCTGTTGGGAATAGATTTTAGGAGAACCCCCCCCACATACACAGAGTGCCAGATGCCGCATCTGAACCGACCACCCACTCTCCCCCTCCCCCCTGCCAGCCCTTCACTGCTCCACCCACTGCTGAGCCAGAGGGTGCTCCCTGTACACCGTGCATCCTCCATTGCTCCTTCCTGGACTTGATTCTGCACTGTGCTTTCCCTCTCCACCTTCCTCGTGCAGGAAGGACCTCTCCATGTCTGGATAAGGTTTGTGGGACATGCCCCTGCCCCCTGCCCCACCTAGGGAGCCAAAGGCGCAATATCACCCCTCCCCCCACTCCAGGGAGACAACTCATTGGGAGAGATGGGCTCCCTGGTGGGGCAGGGGTAGGCCCAAGCACCTGGCACATGTTTCCCCCTCTTCCTTCCTGGACTGTTTCTGCTGTGGGCTCTGCAGGTGCACACGGCCTCCCCCAACCCCTTTCCTCTGGAGATACCTTTTCTCACCCCACCTGGAGAAGTCACCAGCTGATTCCCCACCCCCTCACCCCACTCCTATCCCCATCTCCTTCTTGGATCACTGTTGGCTGTCCAGCCCTATGCAACCAAGTCTGATCTGTGTGGGAAATCCAGAAGCTGGCCTGCATTCCTGTGGGAGGCTCTCTCTTCCACTGCTCCCGGATGTGTCTTGAGTTCCCTCCCCCATGCTCACCCATTTCCCTGGGAAATGACCTCTCAATGCCACAGCCACACACAGAGCCAAGGCTCTCTGTTGGCTCCTGGGCCATGTCAGCCACAGTGGGTCTGAATTAGAGAGGCCTCAGGAGCCAGAGGGGACCCACAGGTTGAGGGCAGCCTTTCCTATCTCCTACATTCCCTCATCCCAGGATATTAGTCTGGGAGGAGGTGCTGGTGCCCCATGGCCCCACTGGATGGTCATATGTGTTGTAGCAAAGCCCAAGGGAGGCCTAGCACCCCCCTTCCGCAGGCAGATGGCAGCAGCCCCGAATTCTCCCTTCCTACTTTCTCCCTTCCCTGAAGGCCAACTTCAAGATTTCCCAGATGGAGGCCCACCCCTTCTCCCCTACTGGTCTCTGAGGGCTCCGCCTACTAAGTCCACCCACACTGCTGGGTTGGCCTGCTCCCCATTTGCTGCCCCTCCCTGGCAGCCCGGGTTGGTTCTCATTGAGGAAGCCCAGAAATCCTGCCTTCCTCTTCCCCGCTTGGCCAGCCCTTTCCCACTGACTGCTCCTGCCTCTCCTGCCCCGCCAGTCCCTCTCCTGCTTCTCCTAACCATAGGGGCCTAGGGGCCCAGCAGGTACAACACTGAGAACCCATCCCCATCTGCTCCATCCTTGCTCCTCCATTTCCCCCATCAGCCCTACCTCCTCCATTCCTGGCCTGCCCCTGTCCTAAGTTTCATGCCCCTTCCACTTATCCCACCCCTCCTGGGCAGCCTGGCCCTCTCAAAATGGCAAAGGCTCCATTGGCCATTAAGAGTCAGTTCCCAGTCTTGGAGCTTGCTCCAACCTCATCCCTTCCAGGCCAGGGCCATTCTCTGCTTTCCAGGAAATGACTTCTGGAGCTGTCCTGCTCCCATGGGCTGATGCGGGGTGGAGGAAGAGTTGCTGGGGCCTCAGACTGAGAGTCTTGCCTGGGGTACCAGGGCTGCAAAAGGCCTACTGGGAACAAAGCACTGGTTTGTGGATCTTGCCTGGGATCCGAGCAGCAGCAGGAAAAATGGAGCGGGACCAGGCTCAGGAAACAGATGCCAGCAAGCCTGAAAGGGCAGGGCCTTGTCTCGAGTCTCTCCTTGTGATGCAGGTGGGAGCAGAAGGAAGTGGGTGGGCCCAGTCAGGCCCCTGCATCTGTTCTGCCCTGAATCCAGGGGATGGAGGGAAACCTAAAGGGCGAGTCCTGCTCAAGGTGCAGATATTGATGGGCAAACTGATGGGATGGGGCCCTAGTTCGGGTGCCGCCCAAAGCACTCCTGCTAGAGAGCCCCATGGCAGAAACCGCCCCAAGCACCCCACTGGCAGGCGAGCTATGGGGCAGAGCCCTGGGGCTGGTCTTGCCAAAGAATGTGGATGCCAACTATATTTTAGATATGAGACCCTTGTCCGCTGTATGGCTAGTGAAGATTTTCTCCCAATCTGTGGGCTTTCTATTGATCTTGCTAGCTATGTCCTTTGCCATGCAACTTCATGCAATCCCATTTGTCCAATCTTTCTTTTATTTGTTGTGTTTCTGGGTCTCTATTAAGAAAATTTTGGCCTGAGCCAAGGAGGCCTAGGTTTTCTCCTATTCCATCCTGTAATGTTTTCAGAGTGTCTGCTTTGACTCCGAGGTCTTTGATCCATTTGGAGTTGATTCTGGTGCAGGGTGATATATAAGGATCTAGTTTTAGTTTTCTACAAGTAGTTAACCTATTTTTCCAGCACCATTTACTGAAGAGGCTGTCTTTCTTCCATTCTATTATTTTCGCTCCCTTATCGAAGATTAGTTGGCTATAGGTCTATAGGTTTATTTCTGGGTTTTCAATTCTATTCCATTGGTCCTGAGGTCTGTTCTTATGCCAGTACCAAGCTGTTTTGATTACTATGGCTTTATAGTAGAGTTTGAAATTTGGTATTGATATTCCACCAGCAGTGTTCTTTACACACACACACACACACACACACACACACACACACACACACACACACACACACACACACACACACAAAGAGGAAGGTAGTAATGATGAGCTGAGCTAGAACTGGGGGCAATCCTGAGGCATAGACATAGTAAACTCTCAAGGCGGATCAAGTACTTTCTCCCTAAGTCCTTCTTGGGCTGAGGGTTCTGGACCATGGCAGTTAGTACCATGGAACCTGCCCCTTCATCCGTGCATGGGGCCACAGGACCTAGGGAAGGACACTATGGATGCTCCTTTGTAGTTGGCCCACGATTGCAGACCTTCATATACCCCCACGCACTGGTGAGGAAAGCAGAGCTCTGAGCCCTGGGACTCCAGAGATAGTGACTGCTACAAGCAGCAGCCCGCCGGCTTTAGATTCTTGAGCCTACAATTCTATCATGAGCCCAACTCAACATCTGCTCAAGGTGTGCCTGATGATTAACACTGTTGTGATACTTGTATGAGTGGGTGTTACCTGCTGTGCCATTTTGCAGTCCTTGCCCCTCCTGGCCCAGAACTATGATCTGAGGCGTCGATTGCCTGGTCAGATGTACACTGCACCCATGACAGATGCCATTCTGATGACCCGACCAATGACCTCCGTACCCCAGGGCTGGATCCTACTCTGATACTGTGGCCTGCTCTATAGGAAAAGGCCTCAAAAGAGGCTGCACTCAAGACTTGTAGAACACCAAGACATTGGGAGATCCTCAGGGGCCCACTGAAACGTACTCTGCCTAGAGTCACAGAGTGAAGTCCAAGAAGGCCAGGTGTTGGTCATGGGGCTTGAAATCTGGGCCTGGATGCTGTCCCCCAGCTCTTCAGCTTGCCACTTGAGTCACAGGGCCAATTCCAGTATTCAGGAGGTTCCTTTTAGATCAGAGTCTCCCGGAATTCCTGCCTGGGGTTGGTTTTGAACCGTAATCCTCATATCTCAGCTTCCTGAGGAGCTAGGAGGAGAGGTGTGAGTCACTGGCACCTGGCTGATCTGACCTTTCAGTAGCTCCTGAAAGCTTTTCTTTATTTTTTTAGGTGCCAATGCTGGGGCTTGAACTCAGGGTCTGGCCTCTAGTCTCTTAACTTTTTCCCTCAAGGCTGGCACTCTGCCACTTGAGCCACAGCTCCATTTCTGGCTTTTGTAGTTAATCTGCAAGAACAGTCTCACTAACTTTTCTCACCTGAGCTGGCTTGACTCATGATCTCTGATCTCAGTCTTCTGAGTAGCTAGGATTTACAGGGGTTGAGCCACTTCTGGCATTGTGCTAGAAGCTTTTCTTAAGCAAGCATTCTTCCCTGTGTTTGCCTTGAATCCTCCATGCAAAGGAGGCCTGAGGGTCAGGAGGTGTGAAAAATAGGCTTCCAGCCACAGGAAATGGCTGGAGTCCATGGTGAAAAGCCAAGCTAATCTTCCCCCTGGGCCCTATTCTGGGAACCCACCATTTGCCCTACCTGTGTCTCAACAAACCTTGACCCAGCCTTGAATGTTCTGCCAGAATGTCTGAAGCCACAGAACCTTCATTCCACCTACACCACTTGCTCCATACGACACATAAGGACCTTTGCCCATGATGGACCTTCTGCCTGAGGCTCTCTGTCCGGTTTCATGCCTTAGAACTCCTGTGGAATTTTGGCACTGGTTATATCACCTCCTGGAGCAAAACTTTCCTTCCCTTCTCATTTTTTTTATTATTGAGTTGCTATAGAAGGAACTTTGTGCAGAATGACTGGCAAATGCTCTATCTTGGTGTGTTGTGTGTGCATGTGCGTGTGTGCACACACACGAGCATGCGTGTGTGTGTGTGTGTGTGTGTGTGTGTGTGTGTGTGTGTGCTGTGTGCCAGTCCTGATGTTTGAATTTATGGTCTGGACGTTGTCCTAACCCTGAGCTTTTGTGCTCAAGGCTAGCACTCTACTACTAGAACCACTGCTCTACTTCTCGCTTTTTGGGTGTTTAATTGAAGAAAAATGTCTCATATAGACTTTTTGTTAGTAATTGTGATCCTCAGATCTCAGCCTCCTGAGTAACTAAGATTACAGGGGTGAGCCAGCAGCACCTGCCTTCTACTCTACCTCTTACCTATAACCTTGGCCCTCCTCTGTGTCCCAGAAGAATATGTCTCACCAGACTCACTTTTTTTTTTCTTTTTGCCAGTCTTGGGGCTTCAATTCAGGGTCTGGGTATGTTCCTGAGCTTCTTTTGCTCAAGGCTAGCACTCTCTCACTTAAGCCACAGTGCCACTTTTGGCTTTTTCTGTTTCTGTGGTACTGAAGAATGAAACTCAGGGCTTCGTTTGTGCTATGTAAGCACTCTACCACTAAGCCACATTCGCAGCCCACTTCTAATGGGAATTATGAGAGTGGGATTTATTGAATTACCAATTTTGGCATAGAAATAGCTGATTATTTCATGTCTATGCCAAGATTTGGGACTAGCTTTTGACTTGGCAATGAGGAATGATAGATGAGTGATAGCCACTAGGCCCCAGAGGTCTAGGCTTACATCCTACACAGGGATAGAGACTATGCAGAGAGAACCTTGGACTACTCCTCCAACCTAGGGACTGTGGACTCTCTGGAAGCAGTGGCTGGCTGCAAAGTGTCCCAATGGGATGCCTCAGACAGAACATTATGCACCCGTTGCACACACTAGCCCAGGCAAAGCTTTCAGGTCTCCAGTTATTAAATGGCAGAGGGTGCTTTGTTCAAGCTGCTGGCTCACACTTAGTACTCTATGAGGGCTTGTCCCAGTTTGACCAGGTTGGGGTGGCTGGGGATGGGCAACCTGCTCAATGCCCATCATCCATACAGAGATCCATGTAGTTATTGCCTCCTTTTTGGGGGAGGGCGGGTATTCTATTGTACTATGATCCTAGGCCCTGCTCTTGAGCTCCTTTTGCTCAAGGGTAGCGCTCTGCCATTGAGTCACAGCCCCATTCATGTTTATTTTTCTGGTGATCTCTTAGAAAGAAGAGTGTCCTAGACTTTCCCATCCCATCTGAATTTAAATAGACATTTTCTACATCACAGCCTCCTGAGGAGCTAGGGTTATAAGCAGGAACCAATGGCACCTTACTTTATTTTCTTCTTGTTGTTATTTTTTTCAATTGTAACAGTCTGAAATTTTCACCGTGTCATTCCAATGGTTTGCATTCGAAGTAAACTACCGAGGTCTGGAGTTCAAATGCTAGGACTACCACCCACAAATGGAGGGAGATCCTGAAAAACTAATTTCTGTTCATGTGAATGCTAACGGACTGTTATAAAAGTGATAAGTGTGCCGTTGATTCATGATTCTATTTTAGAATGCCACTCAAAAAATATTGGATTTATGTCTTCCATTCTAGCACCATGGTATGATTAAGGGTATTGAATGATTTTTAATTAATACTTTTATAAGTATTCAACAGTAATATTTCATTAAATGGAGGCATAATTTAATAACTAATAATTGGTAATAATATATATAATTTAATTACCTCACAGTCCCTCTCTTTGTATATATATATATATATATATATATATATATATATGTATATCAATCTACACATGTCTCTATCTATATCTATCTATCTATCTATTTATCTGTCTATGTATCTAAATATCAAGCACTCCTGTGGCTTGATCACAGGTCCTCAGAACTTCCTGGCAGCTCAGTTTGCCAGAGGTTGGTCTGCTAAGACTGTGACCCCATTTATGGATTGGGCATTCTAGGCTGTGAGCTGAAATCCCAGCATGGCCAAAAATTATTCATGGAATAAGAAGCCAATATTAGCACATTGTTTTCCTTTTCTGTGAAAGTCCATGGTCTCAGTATGATGTTTAATCCATATCTACATATATCCTGTGTGATATGATGTAATAAAAGAAATGTTATATGTGTAATAATGCTAAATAAATAAGGGTAATAAATGTCATATTTCTGCAAAATTTTGGTCAATCAACTTCAACAATTCATCCAAAAAATCATATACCACGATCAAACAAGATTCATTTCAGAGATACACAGCTGGTTCAATATATGCAAATAAATTAATATAATTCATCAAATCAACAGGAGCAATGATAAGAACCACATGGTTATCTCAATAGATGCACAAAAAGCAATTGTCAAGATCTAATACCCCTTTATGATGAAGGTGTTGGAAAAATTAGGAATCCATGGAACATTCCTCAATACAATAAAGACAATATATGACAAACCTACAGCCAGCATTATTGTTAATGGTGAAAAACTAATGCCATTTCCTCTTAACTCAGGAACGAGACAAAGAGGTCCACTCTCTCCACTTCTTTTGAATCTAGTATTAGAATACCTAGCTACAGGAATAAGACAAGATGTAAACATAAATAGGATCCAAATAGGGAAAGAAGAAGTAAAACTCTCCCTCTTTGCACATGACATGATCTTGTATTTAAAGAATCCCACAGACTCCACTCCCAAATTACTCAAGCTGATTCAAAACTTTGGCAAAGTAACAAGATATAAAATTAACCCTCAAAAATCATTGACTTTTCTGTATGTCAACAATGAGAAAAGTGTGGCTGAAATTAGGAAATCAACTCCATTCATAATAGCCCCACAAAAAAGTAAAATATCTAGGAATTAACCAAAAAAGTGAAGGAGCTCTATGATGAAAACTTTAAAAAGTTGAAAAAGGAAATCAAAACAGAATTTAGAAAGTGGCAAAAACTCCCATGCTCCTGGATTGGAAAGATCAACATCATGAAAATGGCAATACTTCCCAAGGCTGTCTATCAATGAGATACCTATCAATATTCCAACCTCAGTCTTCAAGGAAATAGAAGACACACTCCAAAAATTTATATGGAACAACAAACGATCCCAAATAGCAAAAATGATCCTCAACAGAAAGAACACTGCTGGAGGAATAAAAGTACCAAATTTCAAACTCTACTACAAAACCACAGTAATCAAAACAGCTTGATACTGGCACAAGAACAGACCTCAGGACCAATGCAATAGAATTGAAAACGCAGAAATGAACTTACAGACCAATAGCCATCTAATCTTTGATGAGGGAGCTAAAAAAATAGAATGGAAAAAAGACAGCTTCTGCAGTAAATGGTGGTGGCAAAACTGGTTAACTACTCTTAGAAAAATAAGCTAGATCCTTATATATCACCGTGCACCAGAATCAACTCCAAAAAGATCAAAAACCTCAGAGTCAAAGCAGACACTCTGAAAACATTATAGGGTGTAATAGGAGAAACCCTAGGTCTCCTTGGCACAGGCCGAAATTTTCTTAATAAAGAGCCGGAAAAGCAACAAATCAAAGAAAGGTTGGACAAATGGGATGGTATGAAATTGCAGAGCTTCTGCATGGCAAAGGACATAGCTAGTAAGATCAATCAAAGCCCACGGATTGGGAGAAAATCTTCACTAGTCATACAATGGACAAGCATCTCATATCTAAAGTATACCTAGAACTCAAAAAATTAAATCCTCCAAAAACAAATCTTCAAAGAAACATCTGCCCAATAAATAAGTGGGCTAAAGACTTTAAGAGAAACTTCTCTGAAGAGGAAAGAAGGATGGCCAATAGACACCTGAAGAAATGTTCAACCTCCTAGCCATTAAAGAAATGCAAATCAAAACAACATTAGATACCACCTCACCCCAGTTAGAAAAGGCTATAATCAAGAACTATAATAACAACAGGTGCTGGAGCGGATGTGGACAGAAAGGAACCTTACTGCATTGTTGGTGGGAGTGTATACTTCTTCAACGACTTTGGAAAGGAGTATGCAGGTTCCTCGAAAGATTCCACATAGAGCTCCCCTATGACCCAGCAATTTCACTTTTGGGCATTTAACCAAATGTTCACAAACAAGACCACACTAAAGCTACCAGCACAACTATGTTTATTGCAGCATTATTTACCATAGCTAAGATATGGTACCAGCTCAGATGCCCCTCAGTAGATGAATGGATCAAGAAAATGTGGTATATATACACAATGGAATTCTATGCTTCCATCAGAAAGAATGACATTGCCCCATTTGTTAGGAAATGGAAAGACTTGAAAAAATTATATTAAGTGAAGTAATCCATGCCCAAAGAAACATAGGTCCCATGGTTTCCCTCATTTGCAATATCTAGTATATGTCTGAGTCAAGCAGAAAAGGTCAAATAAATTGATTTCTGGGAAATGAACCCTAAGATATGTATTCAAATGTGTTTTTTTCTTTCATGTGATTGTTTCTAACACATTTATAAGATTATTTCTTTGTTGCTTTCTATGTACCTCCCCACCTTATAACCCCTGCTTTCACTGTATTTGATGTCGGTATAATTTGTGGAGGGGAAGGGAAAAAACAAATCGTTTAAAAAGGGATACAGGTGGACCCATTGCAACAATGAAATGTACAAGTCGTTATGTCAAAATATGATCTTTACAACTGTGGGGGGGGGGTGCTTGGAACGATGATTGTGTGTGGGGGTGAGGGGCGGGGAGAGAATGGGAAAAGATAGGAAGGGGAAACAAAAAGGAAGAGGCTACGATGCTTGATAAGAAATTTACTCATTATCTTGCCCATGTAATTGTAACCCCTCTGTATAGTATTTTCACAATGTAAAATAAAAGAAAAAAAAGTACCAATTAAATTAATAGTTAGTGTATGATTATATAAAACTACATTGACTAATTTTCAATTAATACTTTATTATTTATTCAATCATGTTACTTAAAAAAGGAAGGAATAATTTAAATGCCAATAATTTGTAATAATATTTTATATGCAATTTCCTAGTATACATATATCTCTCTCTTGCTATATATATATATATATATATATATATATATATGCATCTATTTATCTATCTATCAATCTACATATTTATGTGTATATACACTTGTCAGTCATCGGGCTCATTTGTAGATTGCTTGCCTACTACGTACAAAGCCCTGAGTTCGATTCCTCACTCCCTTGTGCACAGAAAAATCTAGAAGTTGTGCTGTCGCTTAAGCAGTGGAGCACTCGCTTTCAGCATAAAAGCTTCGGGACTGTGTCTAGACCCTTTCTCAAGACCCAGGACTGGCACCAAAAAAAAAATAAAATAGAATGTTCTGACTGCAACAATATAAGGATAGTACTGCAAATATACCTCATCACAGAACAAGCATGGAGTCTGATGCTTGCAGCTGCCATCTTACCTGACTTAGCCAGAGGTAAACCACTGCAACCCAGCTCCACGGAACCAGAAGTTGCTGGTTCACTCACCACTGTCATCCAAGATACTCGGGGGCTGATCTGTGAAACTCTGAGCTGTGGTTCACAGTAGTAGAGCTCTAGCCTTGAGCAAAAGACCTTAGAACAGTACCCCCAAATTTTCAGTGCATTCCCCATGGCTCTTTGCAACAGAGAAGTATGATCTAGGTGTCTGTAGCTGAGGTCTGTTACCCTGCCTACTCAAGAAACTGAGATGTGAGGATCTGGGTTCTAAACTATCCCAGACACAAAAGTTCCCATGAGACTATTATCTCCTATTCACCACTTAGAAACTTGAAATGGAAGCTGGGCACCAGTGACTAACGCCTGTCATCCTAACTACTCAGGAGCCTGAGAGCTGAGGATCATGGTCCAAAGCCAGCCTGGGCAGGAAATTCCTTGAGATGGACAATTCTCTCTAGTGACCCACCAAAAACCTGAAGGGGTGCTGTAGCTCAAGTGGTAGAGCGCTTGGTTTTAGCTGAAAAGCTCTAGGATAGACAGCACCCAGGCATAGACTTCAACTCTTCCAACTTACAAGAAAAGAAAAGAAACAAACAAACCAAAAGAGGAGTGGTTACAGTGCTTTGCATGTATTAATCCCTGGAATTGAATCCTCAGTACCACATCACTAGAGAAAAGCCTGAAGTGGCTCTGTGGCTCAAGTGGTAGAGTGCTACCCTTGTACAGGAGAAACTCAGGAACCATGCTCAGGTCCTGAGGTCAAGTTCCAGGACAAGTGTATGCACACACACACACACACACACACACACACACACACACACACACACACACAGATACCAGAAGTGAAGCTGTGACACCAAATGGTGGTAAAGCACTGAGCTTCTGTTCTGAGCTCATGGTCAGCACACAGGTCCTGTGTTCAACCCAAAAAGCTAGCCATCCAGGGCTCAACTAGGATAGGTCAAAGGTTTCAAAATCTGATGCACTTCACCAGCACTAGATGATAGGAAACTTTGGGATTTTGCACAAGTGCTTAGATTTAGCAAGCCTCTGGAATCCTAAGGAGGCATCATTGCCAATTAGGAATCTTTTCATTAGGTTCAGCTCCTTATTGTCTGCCAGAAGGACCCATGAATTAATTGGAGCAGGTTATTTCAATACTGGAACATAATCTAACAAAGACAGGATAAGTGCAGGGAACTTGGCCTGCCACAGGAGGTGGCACAAATGAAAGAAAGCTTCCTGGGGAGAGAGATAGCTTAGAGTACAAAGAAGCCTTTTTCTCTTGGCCTTCAAATTTTGCCTACACTCATCCTCACTAATTGGCTCAGATGGAGTTGTTTGTTACACAGCTGTACAGGAGGGGGGCCTTTTTGTCTGTCTGTCCAGACCATGAGGCAGACTTCCTCCAGCAGCCTGGAGTGCACAGAAACCCTCAAGCTACACTGGGAACAGTGAGGGGAGCCCCAGAACATGCACTGTTTTGAAAGCACTCTCTGTGCTATGAAATCATTCTATTCAAAGCAAATTTCCTAGCTGAGTGCCTTTCAACATAGCTACTCTGGATCTATACCAATAGAAATACATGCATACATACATGGGGAGACATGGATTTACTACTTTTTCTTTTTTGGCAGGTCCGGGGCTTGTACTATGAGCCTAGTCACTCTCCCAGAGCTCCTTTTGTTCAAGGGTGGTGCTCTGCCCTTGAGTTTCAGTCCCACTCATGGGTGTTTATATTCCTGTGATCCCTTAGAAATAAGAGTGTCCTGAACTTTCCTGTCCCGACTGAATTCAAGCTGCCATTCTCTACCTCTCAGCCTCCTGAAGAGCTAGGATTGCAAGCATGAGCCTCTGAGACCTGTCTTTCTTTTATTCGTGTTGTTCTTTGTTTTATCATGACAATCTGAAATCTTCACAGTGTCATACTAATGGTTTGAATTTCGAAGTGAACTACCCAGGCCTGGAGTTCAAATGCCAGGACTGATACCTACAAATGGAGGGAGATCTTCAGAAAATCATTCCTATTCATGGGAATGCTTAATGGACTGTCATAAAAGTAACAATTAAATTCACAGTTGTTCATGATTCTCCTAAAGAATGCCACACAAAAAGTATGGGATTATGTCTTTCATTCTAGCACCATGGTATGATTCTCCTAATTAAAGAATACTGACTACTTTTACATTAATGCTTTAATAAGTATTAAACCATGATACTTCATTAAATGGAGGCTTAATTTAATAACTAATAATTCACAATATATATTATTCAATATCCTCATATTGTCTCTCTCTCATATATATATATATAGAGAGAGAGAGAGCAAACTACACATCTATCTATCTATCTATCTATCTATCTATCTATCTATCTATCTATCTATCTATCTAAATCTAGGCCACTACTATGGCTTGATCACACGTCCTCAGAACTGGCTGGCAGCTCAATTTGCCAAAGGCTTTGTCTGCAACTGACACTTTCATGAATTGGGCATTGTGGGTTGTGAGTTCATATCCCAGCATGGCCAAAAGTTTATAGGTGGAGTAATAAACGAATTTTGACATATTTTTTTTTCCTTCTCTGTAAAAGTCCTGGGTCTCAGTATGATGTAAAATCCATGTGCAAATATATCCATGTGATAAGATATAATAAATGAAATAAATATTAATTATGTAATAATAATAAAATAAAGAATAAATAGATAAGGATAATAAATGTCATATGGGGTAAACCCATGTATGTAAAAAGATTTCATACATGAATATTATTTTTTCCAGTCTGTGGCTTGAATTTTGTCCTGTAAATTGGTCTGAATTTCTTGTTTTCAATGACGGTGAGCTTCCTGTCCCCCAGAGTGCCACAGAGATACCCAGACCCTGAGTTCAAATCCCAGGCCTGCAAAAAAATAGTGCAAATTCCAAACCAGTGCCTTATTTTTTTTGGCCAGGCCCGGGGCTTGAACTCAGCTAGTAGCAACTCTGCCTCAGTTTTGATCATCCTAGGCTGGGGTGCAACCTCTGGACCCACAGCCCATCTTGAGATCCCAGGAACCAAGTTTAAATCTCGGGACTGGCAAAAAAAAAAAAAAGTGAAGGGCTGGGAAGGTGGCTCAATAGTAGAGTGCTTGCCTTGCATGCATAAGGCCTTGGGTTGGATTCCTCACCACCATATAAGCAGAAAAAAGCCGGAAGTGGTGCTATGGCTCAAGTGGTAGAACGATAGCCTTGAGCTGAAGATTTGAGGTACAGCACCCAGACCCAGACTTCTGGCCCCACAACAGACCAAAAACAAAAAAAAGGACGGGGAAAAAAGGAGAAGTATAAAACTGGGAAGTTCCGGAAGGCGGTTTTACATTGTTTTTTTCCTTTGCATTGTGACCATCCTGGGTCTAAATGACAGGACCCGAAAAGTGTACATGACCTTGCACTGTTGAAGTTTGGTGGGCTATCAGGGAAGCCACAGCCTAAACCAGCAACCTAGGTCCGGGGTTCGGATTCCGGGACTGCTACCTACAAATGGCAGGAGATCCTAAGAAACACATTCCAATAGACATCCATATGAATGGAATGTTGTAAAAGTAACAATTACATTAGTATTTAGTGTATGATTATATTAAAATTATACACAATAATCATAGTACATTGCCTAATTTTCAATAAATATTTCATTATGTATTTAACCATGATACTTAAATAAAGGAAGAAATAATTTATCGATAATTGATAGTAATATAGTATATATAATTTAATAATATGCAGACATCTCCCTCTTGTTTTATGTATATATATGTATATATAAAACAATCTACATATCTAAGTCTACACTTGTCACTCCTGGGGTTCAGTGGTAGAGTGCTCGCCTAGTATGTATGAAGCTCTGGGTTCGTTTCCACACTATCACATGCACAGAAAAGCCAGAAGTGATGCTGTCACTCCAGCACCAAAAAATCAAGTTAGAACGTTCTGACTGTAACTATAGAAGGCTAGGACTTCAAATACCTCATAACAGAGCAAGCCGAGGGTCTGAAGCTCATGGCTGCCATCTAACCTGACAGCCAAAGGTCAATCGCTGCAAGCCAACTCTATTTAGCCAGACGTTGCTGGCTCACCCCTAGCTGCTTGGGGGATGAGATCTGACACTGGTGAGTTGAAAACTCAGCCCTGGCAGGAAGTCTGTGAGACTCTGAGCTGTGGCTCAAAGTGGTAGAGCTCTAGCCTTGAGGAAAAGGTCTTAGGACAGTATCCCCAACCTATGAGTGACATCCCCAAAGCTGACAACCCTCCCCACCATTAACCACCCATCTATATTGTTAGATGTGAACTTGTGTGGTTTGTGACGTGTTTCTGAAAGAATGGTGATACTGATGAAAGCACCCGAATTCTAATGACAGCTTGTGGGATACAGCTATGTGATGAGCCCTTCCTGGGATGCTGGGTGCTGAGTCCTTCATGGGTTGCTGTATGCCGAGTCCTTCACAGGGTGCTATGCTATGAGCCCTTCACGGGGTGTATTCTTTCATCTGGTCCTTGTTAGAGCTCCACAAGTAAGATGATTGTGCTGATGAGAAAGTTGAAGCTCAGATATGTCCCCAAGGCAGGGCCAAATTTATGTATGTACTGAACTCTACTGACTTGTCTCCTGCAGACAATTGTTTTGGTTTAGTTTTCTCCATCATGAACATTCAACTTAGAGCCTAGGCACTGACTTTCCTCTTGGACTCATGGCTGGTGCTCTACCTGTGAGCTAAGGACACCTTTGAGGCAAAGTGTGTCTTTAGCTGAAGTCTGTCATCCTGCCTTCTCAGGAAGCTGAGGTTCTGGGTTCCAAACAACCCCAGACACAAAAGGTCCCACGAGAATATTATCTCCTATTCACCACTTAGAAACTTGAAGTGGAAGCTGGGCATTGGTGACTCATGCCTGTCATCCTAGCTACTCAGGATCCTGAGAGCTGAGAATCACAGTCCAAAGCCAGCCTGGGCAGAGATTCCTTGAGATGCTTATCTCCAGTGAACCACCAGAAAGCCTGAAGGGGCACTGTAGCTCAAGTGGTAGAGTGTTAGACTTGAGCACCCAGTCCCAGACTTCAACTCCTCCAACTACAAGGAAAGAAAGAAAGAAATCTGAAGTGGAGTGCTGGGAATGTGTCTTAGTGGTAGAGTGCTTTGCATGTATGAAACCCTGGGTTTGAATCCTCAGTACTACATCCCTAGAAAAAAAAAGCCTGAAGTGGTTCTGCGGCTCAAGTGGTAATGCACTATCCTTATACAGGAGAAACTCAGGTACAGAGCTGAGGTACTGAGTTCAAGCTCCAGGACTGGTGTTTGCACACACACACACACACACACACACACACACACACACACACACACACAAAGATACCGTAAGTGAAGCTGTGACACTAAATGGTTAAGAAAAGAGCTTCTGCTCTGAGCTATGGTCAGCACTCTGGCCCTGTGTTCAACCCCAAAATATAAACACCCAGAGCCCAACTAAGAGAAGGCAAAGGTTTCAAAACCTGATTAGTTTCACCAGCACTAGATGACAGGAAGCATTGTGATTTTGCATAAGTGCTTAGATTTAGCAAGCATCCGGAAAACTAGGGAGGCACCTATGCCAATTAGGAATCTTTTCATTAGGTTCAGCTCACTTGTTTTCTGCCAGAAGGACCCTTGAATTAATTGTAGCAGTTTGTTTCAACACTGGAACATAGTCTAACAAAGACAGGATGAGTGCAGGGAACTTGGACTGCCCCGAGAGGCAGCACAAATTAAGGATTCCTGTCAAAACAAAGCACTAGGGAGAGAGATAGCTTGGGGTACAAATAGGCCTTTTCCTCCTGGTCTTCAGAGTCTGCCCTCATCCTCATTCATTGCTCATCCTCAGTAATTGCTCCGGATGAATTGTTTGTTACACAGCTGTTCAAGAGTGAGGCCTTTTGTCTGCCTGTTCCAACAATGAGTCAGACTTCCTCCAGCAGCCTGGGGTGCACAGAAGCCCTCAGGCTACACTGGGAACAGTGAGGGGAGCCCCAGAACATGTCTTGAAAGCACTCTCTGTGCTGTGAAATCATTCCATTCAAACCTTTCTTCACAGCAACTCTAGATGGTCACTGATAGAAATACATGCATACATACACAGACACATAGAGTTACTGGCTTTATTTTTGTGGCAGGTCCTGAGGCTTGAACTGTGACCCCAGGCACTGTCCCTGAGTTCCTTTTTCTCAAGGAAGCACCGTATTGTGTCTTAACCCATGATTACCCTAGGCTGGTTTGCAGCATTTACAGATGATCCAGTCATCCTAGGACCCCAGTTAAACTCCCAGCACTGGCAAAAATACATCAAACCAACAAATATGGATGAGGAAAAAACCAGCAAGTATTACACAACCGTTTTACCTTTGTTTCCTTTGCACTGTGACAACCATGGGTCTCAATGACTCAGCTTGAAAATTGTATGTGACCTTGCATGGCCAAAGGCTCACAGATTGTTGGTAAAACCTAAGCCCCACCCAGATACCTATGCCGTGAGTTCTATCCTCGGACTGCCACCTACACACAGCCGAAGATCATAGGAAACTCATTTCTATCTATAGGAACATTAATAGAATATTTGACATGTACAAATTGAATTACTATTTATCTAGTCTTTCTAGTATAATATTGTACGCATAAATATATATCATAGATCAATTCAATTAATAACTTCTACCGTGATTAATTAATGGAGGCACAATTTTAGACCAAATAATTGGTAGTAATAGAATATATAATTGGTAGTAATAGGATATATAAAAATAAGATGTAGACATCACTTTATATAGAGTTATACACTAGATTCTACATAAATGTCTGACTCTCTCTGTATACATTTATTTATAGATGCATATTCATATGTAAATACACACACACTGCAATCTACATATCTATCTTTTTATATATTGGCCACTCCTAGGGCTTCATCTCAGGTCCTGAAATTTGCCTGAAAACTTCATTTGCATCAGACCAGTGTGCTAACATTGACCCATTCATGAAGTTGACCTGCTAGGTTCTGAGTTCAAATCACAGAACTGCCAAAAACTTAATCCTAGTGGAAGAAGCCAATTGTCCCACTTGTTTTCCTTATGGGTGTCAAAATTCCTGGGTCTCAGGAATGATGTATAATACATAGGCAAATTTATGTCCTATGTAATAGGATGTAAAAAATGTTATATGTGTAATCATACTCACTAAAATACATAAGAAATACATAAAAATAAAATAAAATGAATAACTACACTAACTGCAATATAAGTAAACATGTGTATGCAAATATAAATCATGTATTTAAAATGTATATGAATATTATTTTTTTGAGTGCTAAGACTTGAATTCAGGCCCTGGGAACAGGCCTGACTTTCTTGTCTTCCAGCATGGTGAGCTTCCCCTTCCCCGACAATGCTGCAGATTTTCCCAGAGTCTGAATTCAAATCCCAGGCCTGGCAGAAAAAATGGCATGAATTCCAAGCCAAGGAGCCTCATAATTTTATAAATATTTTTAATGAATTTATTTATTTATTTTTATTTTGTCAAGCACAGAGCTTGAACTCAGGTTGGGGCAACTCTGCCTCAGCTTTGATCGCTCTAGGCTGGGGTGCAACCACTGGACCCACAGCTGAACCTGGGTTCCTGGGCCCCAAAGATTTACAGGAAAAAGATAAATAAAATGACACAGATAAAAATCTGGCAACTTGCAAATGGCTGTTTTACATTTGTTTTTTTTTGCAAGGTGACCATCTTAAGTCTGAATGACATTGATGAAAAGTTCTGTAGCCTGACATTGCTGAAGGATGGTGGGCTACCAGGCAAGCCATAGGTCAACACGGCAACATAGGCCCTGTGGTCGAGGCCCGGTCCTGACCTCTACCAACGGTGGGAGATCCTAAGAGTCTCATTCCTATTCATAGGAATACTGATGGAAGATTATGAATGTCAAGATTAAATTAGTTGTTCCTGAATGATACTACTATAAAAGTAGTGATTTTAGGAGGCTGATTGATTTTAATGAATATTTTGAAACATTAAAAGAATACTATTAATTACATGGATGCAATAGTTTTGTGACAGTGGTTGATTAAATTAATAATTCATTAAGAATGAACACAATAATACTAATTACATGGGGGCATAATAAATACCCAAGAATTGTTAAAAATGTAGTCTATATAACTGAAGAATATATAAACATCTCTGGTACTCTATAAAGATCTATATTTATTTGTGTACTACCATCCGCATGTCAAGCTGTCTTATTTTGTCAACCCCTGGGGCTGGATCTCAGGTGCTGGTAACTGCTTGTCAGCTCCATATGGCCCAGGTTGCCAGCACTCACAAAAATTGAATCGTGGAGTAAGAAGCACTGGTGACACATGTTTTCCTTTTCTGTGAGCATCTGGGTGTCAGGTATGAAGTTTCATACATAGGCAAATCTATATCCCATGTAATAAATGTAATAAATATTCCATGTGTAATACCAGTCAATAAAATAAATGCTAAATAAATGAGTAAAACAACAAATAAAATGCATAACTTCACTAAGCACAATATGGGGTTAACATATGGGGCTCAGTCTCATCGGCTGGGAACTGCCTAGCAGCTGAATTGGCTAGAGGCTGCTGTGCTGACAGTCACTCATTCATGAGCTGAGCCTTCTAGGCCCTGAGTTTAGATCCCAGCCCTGCCAAAAATGCAATCTTGGAGTAAGAAGTGAAGAGTGACACATATTTTCCTTTTCTATGAAATTGCTCTGTGTCAGGTAGGATGTATAATTCGTATGCAAATCTATATACTATGTAATAGGATGTCATAAAGGTAAAAATGTCATAGGTGGAAAAATGGTCACTACAATAAATGAAAAACAGATTGAATTAGTAGCGAATCATTCTGGGATAATATTAGACAAAATAATTATAGGATGTGGATTAAGTTTAATTAATATATTATTAAGCATTAACAGAATGAAAAGTAAATGGAGACATAGTTAAATACCTAATAATTGGTAGTAACACATGATGCATAAATTAATTATAAATAGAGGTCTCATTCTATAAAATATGTAATTATATGTATGGATGTATGTACATATATGATAAACAATAACAGTAAATTGAGTAATAATTAATGTTTTATTAATTGTTCAACTGGGATATATAATTAAATGGAGACATCATTTAATACCTAACATTGGTAGTACTATTAACTATAATTTAATAATATGCATAAATCTCTCTCTATTTTTTTTGGGTCCAGTCGTGAGCCTGAAGTCTGGGCCTGGGCTCTGTCCCTCAGCTCTTCAGCTCAAGGCTAGCACTCTACCACTTGAGCCACAGCACCACTTCCGGCTTTTTTTTCTGCTTATATGGTGCTGAGGAATTGAACTCAGGTCCTCATGCTTGCAAGGGAAGCGCTCTATCACTGAGCCACCTTCCCAGCCCACATCTTTCTTTTTGTATATATAATATTTATATACAGCAATCTCTATTTATACCTCATGCACTCCTGGGACTCGGTGGTTGAGTGCTCGCCTAGTAAGCAGGAAGCCCTGGCTTCCATTCCTCAGTACCATATAAAAAGAAAAACCAGAAGTTCTGCTTTCTTTCAATCAATTGTGTACTAGCCTGGAGCACAAACGCTTGGGGAGAGTGGCTAAGCCCTTACTAAAGGCCCAGGACTGCCGCCAAAAAAGGTAGACTGTTCTAACTGCAACTATAGAAGGTCAAGACTTCAAATACTTCATCACAGAGCAAGCTAGGAGTCTGGTGCTGACAGCTGCCACCTAACCTGACTTATCCAGATGTAAATCACTGCAACCCAGCTCCAACGAACCAGATGCTGCTGGCTTACCTCAGTCATTCTAGCAGCTCACGGGCTTTAAAACCCAGCCCTAGAAGGAAGTCTGTGAGACTCTTCCAAGTGGTAGAGCTGTAGCCTTGAGCAAATGTTATTAGAACAGTATCCCTACATTTCAGTTCAAGCCCCATGGGTAACCTCCCCTGAAAAAAAACACTCCACTAAACCATTAGATGTGAACTTGTGTGGTTTGTGAAATGTTCCTCAAAGAATGGTGATACTGAAGAAAACACGTTGATTCTAATGACAGCTTGTGGAATAGAGCTGTGTGCTGAGTCCTTCACAGGTTGCAGTGTGCTGAGTCCTGAATTGGGTTCTGGGTGCTGTGTCTTTCACATGATGCTGTGTATTGAGTCCTTCAAACAGTGTCATGTGCTATGTCCTTCACAGGGTGCATTCTTTCATCTGGTCCTTGTAAGAGCTCCACAACTGAGATACTTACACAGATAAGAATATTGAGGCTCAGATATATCTCCATGGAAGGAACAAAATTAAATATAACTGAAGACTAGTGAGTTGTCTCCTGCAGACCATTGTTTTGTTTGTTTGTTTTTTCAGTCATGAACCTTGATCTCAGGACCTAGATTTTGACCCTTACCTCTTGGGCTCAAGGCTAGCACTCCACCAGGTGGAGCCAAGGATCCCCTTGCAGCAGACTACCATGGCCTAGGGGTTGATAGATGAGGTTTGTCATCCTGCCTTCTCAGCAAGCTGAGATCTGAGGATCTGAGTTCTAAATTATCCCAGACACAAAAAGTCCCATGAGACTATTATCTCCAATTCACCACTAAGAAACATTAAGTGGAAGCTTGATGCTTGCAGCTCATGACTATCATCCTAGGTTCTCAGGAGGATGAGAACTAAGGATCATTGTTCAAAGCTAGCCTGGGCAGGAATGTCTTTGAGACACTTAGCTGCAATGGACCACCAGAAAACCTGAAGTGGTGCTGCGGCTCAAGTGATAGAGCACAAGACTTGAGCTGAAAAGCTCAGGGACAGCACCCAGTCCCAGACTTCAACTCCTACAACCAACAACATCAAAAAAAAAAAACAACCCAAAACCAGAAACAATCTAACAAACCTGAAGTACAGGGCTGGGAATGTGCCTTAGGGGTAGAGTGCTTTGCATATATGAAACCCTGGGCTTGATTACTCAGGACAACATCACTAGAAAAAGCATGAAGTGGTTCTGTGGCTCAAGTGAGAGAAGTCTATCCTTGTACAAGAGAAATTAGGTACAGTGCTGAGTTCAAGCTCCACGACTGTATGCGTGCACACACATGGACATACACACACAGACACACAGACGCACACAGACACACACACACACATAGACCAGAAGTGAAGCTGTGACACAAAATGGTAAAGCACTGGACTTCTCCACTGAACTTATGGTCAGCACCAAGGCCCTGTTTTCAACCCCCAAACCTAGCCATCCAAGGCCCAATTAAGAGAGGTCAAAGGTTTCAGAACCTGATGATCTTCACCAGCCCTAGATGACAGGAAGCTTTGTGATATCTAACATGTGCTTGGATTTCTCAAGTTTCCAGAAAACCAAGGAGAGGTATCATAGGCCCATTATCGCTGGCAATGAAACATTTCATTAAGTTCAGTGCCCTAGTTGTCTGCAAGAAGGACTTCTGAATTATATTGAGCACTGTATCTGAGCACTGGAATATAGTCTCACAAAGGCAGGATAAGTGCAGGGAACTTGGCCTGCCATGGGAGGTGGCACAAATGAAGGCTTCTTGTCAAAACAGAGCACTGGGAAGAGAGATAGCTTGGAGTACAAAGAGGCCTTTTTCTCCTGGCCTTCAGAGCACACACACACGCATCCTCACTAATTGGCCCAGATGTGGAGTTGTTGTTACAAAGCTGTACAGGACTGAGGCCTTTTGTCTGCCTGTCCAGACAATGAGAGAGACTTCAGTCCAGCCCACATCTGGGCTTTTCTGTGATCTCTTTTTTTTTATTTTAATTTTTATTTTTTGTGACCATACTGTACAGAGGGGTTACAATTACATGGGCAATATAATGAGTACATTTCTTATCAAGCATTGCAGCCTCCTCCTTTGTTTACCCTTCACATCCCTTCCCAGCTTCCCTCCTCCCAATTCTCCCCCACCCCATGCACCAAACTTGTAAAGTTCATTTTTGACATGACAACTTGTACTTCTCATTGTTGCAATGGGTCCACCTGTATCATTAAACGACTTAGAAATAACAGTGTCATGGACTTTCCAATACTGGCTGGATTCAGACTAAGATTCTCTACATCTCAGCCTCCTCAGAGCTGAGATTACAGTCAGCAGCCACTGTCACTTCCCTTTCTTTCCTTCTTCATTTTTTACTCTGGACAAGCTGACTTCTTAACAGGGTCATTCCATTGGTTTGAATTTATAAGTAAACTACCCAATATTCTTTATAGCTGCTTTCTCTGAGAATGATTTTCTCTCCTCATCTTCTCCTCTTGTCACAGGTTTGCAGCCAAAAGTGAGAAATGAGTGTTCCAGGATTTGGGAGCAAATGTCCACAGGACATGCCAGTTCGGTCACTTAGCATTGAGCTGCAGTAAATTTACTGTCTCAGGATGAGTGGATCGAAAGCTGGAATGATCCTCATGCAGTCTGCAGTGCTCCTTTTGCCTGTAAAATGAACTAATAATTATGAGTGTTTCCAACCTTAAGTATCTAGAACACACTAGAAGCATATTCTAGTTTCTGTTTTTCTCTAGTACCTCTCGAGATTTAGACTAAAGGTTTGTGTGGAGCGGTTCCTTGGCGAATCCCTGAGGAAAGTTGCTTGAATCCTCCTCAGGAGATAGCTGTCCAAAGTCAGCCTGAGCAGGAGGTCTGTGAGCCTCTTTTCTCCAATAAACCACCAGAAAACCAGAAGTGAAGCAGTGGCCCAGAGGGTAGAGCTCCAGCTTTGAGAGAGAAGCCAAGCAGGAGATACTGGCCAGAGCAGGCAGTAAGGCCTGGGAGGCGATTATGTCCAATTTTTATCGACCAGATGGCTGGAAGTGGAGCTGTGGTGGTGGTAGAGCTTCAGCCTTGAGTAACACAACTCAGAATTGCATAGGGTCCTGAGTTTAAGCCCTGGGATGACCACAAAAAAAATTCAAAGAGAGAAGGCCAAGTTATGTATCAGTGCCTTACCTACTTATGTGTGTATTACCTCCTTGATTACACACAGACCATATGCAATGCTTCTGCTTTTATTTACTGATTTATTTTTCAGAGATGCCTGTTTCACATACTGCATCATAATCTTCATTTCAGGCCCATCACTTTTCTCTTCCAGGGTTCCAGGCCTGTGTCCTGATATGATACACACTTAGGCTCTCAGCAGGGTTTATTTACATTTTATTATTATGAGGCCAACACAGGAACAATCACAAATCGAGCAGGGGAAGACAAGATCAGGTTTCTTAGAAGTAACCGGTATTCAGAAAAATTAACTTGGGGACAAAAAATGGCAGCCTACTTATGTAAAAATTACCATTAAGAAAAAGATGAGGGGGTTGGGAATGTGGATTAGAGAGAGAGTGATTGCCTAGCATGCAAAAAGCCCTGGGTTCAATTCCTCAGTAGCACATACACAGAAAAAGCCAGAATTGGTGCCGTGGCTCAAGTAGTAGAGTGCTAGAGACAGTGCCCAGGCCTTGAGTTCAACCAAGAACTGGCAAAGAGATAGATAGGTAGGTAGGTAGTTGGGTGGGTAGATAGATGGATAGATAGATAGATAGATAGATAGATAGATAGATAGATAGATAGATAGATAGATAGATAGATAGATAGATAGATAGATAGATAGATAGATAGATAGATAGATAGATAGATAGATAGATAGATAGATAGATAGATAGATAGATAGATAGATAGATAGATAGATAGATAGATACAAAGATGATAGATGAATCTGGTCGTGGATGTCAGGAGGGAAGAAGGGAACAATTAGCAGTCATGAGGCCTTCTGCAGTGTGCCAGGATACCAGCATCGCATTCACATAACCACAGAGCAGGAAGACTGTCTCTCTTCCACTTTTCAGGCAGCTGAGGGTCCCAGAGCCAAGAGGGAAGACCCAGGTTCTAACTAAAGTGCTTGGAGAGAGAAGAGAAATGGCCCTGCCTCTCCTTGGACTGGGGCTTAGCATTAATGATGTGCAGAATGAAGGAAGGAGAATGGACTCACCGAGGTAGAAGAAGGGCCTTCAAATCTGGCAGATGAAGAGTGAAAAACCCACTCCTTAAAACCAGAGATCAGGGTTTTCAACTCTGTTCCTCCCCTTCCCCCCCCTCACACTCACACACTAAACTGGCTCTCTATTGGTAACCTAAAGACAGCTTGAGGCTCCCTTCACCTGAGGGAGGAAGGTTAATCAGTCATTGTGTGAAGAGGCTGAGAAAAGCCTGACCCTGGTGTAACTCTAACAAATGTTTGAAGTTCTCCTCGCCCCACCCAACCCCGTTGCTGGTTGTGTCTGGAATGAATGGTTTTGCAGCTCACTTTCCTGTTGAGTGTGTACATTCTGCTTCCTAATCCTGCAGGCCTTGGTCTCTTCACCTAGCCTGGCTTTTGCAACTATTTTCTGTCCTTCAAATACAGTGTTACAATGGAGTTCTTCCTGCTAACAGGGCTAGGGCTTGGATCCTGAGAATTTCATTTGAACCCAGGATGGGTCAATAATGTTTCTTTCCTGCTTCTATAGCTTGAGAACTCTAAGAACAATTAGAGTGCAAGTAACTTCTCATCACCAAGGGAAACCCAGGAAGCTCTTGAATATCTGACCTTTCAGAAGTGGAAGTCAGAGTGTCATAGACTTTCCTACTCTGGCTGGCTTCACCCTGTGATCTTGAGACCTAAGCTAGGGAGATGGGCGTTAGCTACTAATTCTCTGCTAGGTTCAGAACTGTAATGACATTGTAAGTACAAGTCACAAAGGGCTTGGAAAGCATATTAACCCTTTCAACATTGGACCTTTCAGAACCCTGTAGGACACAAGGTTATAATGCTAGAATCTCAGAGGCTGGGCATATGGATCTACTAAACTTGAACCTTGAGCTCTGACTCCAATTCTCGTATACATTAGCGTTCATTTTCCAGAGAATGTTCTCTTAATTAGCAAATAGGAAAAGTACTTTAATTAACCCTCACTTTTTTCCAGTTGTGTGTCTTGAACTCAAGCCTGGGCACTGTCCCTGAGCCCTTCAGTTCAAAGCAAACAGTACCACTTGAGCCACAGTGTCTTTTGGTGATTCATTGAAGATGAGTCTAACAGGCTTTCCTTGCTTAGCCTTTCTTTGAATTGTGGTCTTCAGCGCTCAGTCTCCTGAGAAGCTAGTTTTCCAGGTGTGAGCCACCAGCATCTGACTTATTATTTTTGAAAGTCCTGGGGCTTGAACTTAGGGCCTGGGCACTCTCTCTGAGCTTCTTTTTATCAAGACTAGAGCTCTACCACTTGAGCCACTCCACAGCTTCTGGGTTTTTCTGAGTATGTAGCACCGAGGATTCAATCCATGGCATTCATGCATGCTGAGCGAGCTCCTTACCACTAAGTCACATTTCTTGCCCCACCCTTACAATTTTATCCCTCAACTTGCCTATCCTCAAGAAAAGGCCTCTGATCATAAATCATCTAAAGAAATCCCTATAGGAAGGTGTCCAAAGATAAAGAAGACAAAGCTCATCTGTGGGAGAGACTCTACAACATGTGAAGACTGTGACAAATGCTTCCATTTAATTATGTATCATGTTCCAACACTTAATAAAGTATAAATGAAAATGAGTCAATGTCCTAAATTATTGTGAATCATTTTATAATAAACATGTACTAAATATTATGTGTATAATAATACTAAATACAATAAACAATAAATAAAGGAATAAAATAAAAAATAAAATACAAAATCAATAATAAAAATAATAATATGTAATAAACATGCATATGTAAGTATATATCATATATTACACATGTATAGAAATATTTTTTTCCATTGCAGGGCGTTCATTTGGGCCCTCAGAACTCTAGCCTGAATTTGTTTTCCTCAAAGACAGTAAGATTCACCTTCACCCATGGTGCAAAAGAGTTACCTGGAAGGTGAGATCAAATCACAGCAATTACAGAAATACTGGCCCCAGTTCCAAGACAGTGGCTTAATTTTTTAAATGAAAGCAGTTTTGTTCATTCAGTTCTATACAGAACATTTAAAAAAAGCAGTGTAGAATTTTGTACAGCTTTTGACATCCTTACCTTATCCCCAAAGTGCTTCTCTGAGCACTACATTGTTTCTTTTTTATACATTTTTATTGCAAAAACGTTGTACAGAGGGATCACAGTTACATGAGCAAGGTAATGAGTTCATTTCCTATTGAGCATTGTTGCCTCCTCTTTTGTTTTCTCCCTACCATCCCTTCCCTCCCATCTCCACAACTACTCCCCCTGCTGAGCTCAGTCACTTTTTTTTTATTTTTGGCTTGGCACAGGGTTTGAACTCAAGTAGTGGCAACTCTGCACCTTCCCTCACATTGCTACAGATTTACCAAGACCCTGAGTTCAAATCCCAGGCTAAGGAAGGAAACTGGCAGAAATTCCAAACCAGAGAGCTTTATTTCTTTTTAATTTAGTTAAATAATTAATTTTTTTTATTCTTTCTTTTGCCAACCACATGTCTTGAACTCAGTTCATGGCAACTCTGACTCAGCTTCCATCACCCTAGGCTGTGGTGCAGTCTCTGGATCCATAGCCGATCCTGGATCCTAGGCCCTGAGGGTTTGCAGGAAGAATAAAAAGTAGGATACCACAAAAATTGGCAAGCTTCAGAGAGCTGGGGAACTATGTCTTTTTCTTTGCACAGTGGGTCTGAATGACAAGGCTGCAAAGTGGACATGACCTGCCATTGCTCATACATGCAAGGCAAGCACTCCACCACTGAGCCACTTTCTATTTTCTCATTCCTAGAAGAAGCTGCACATAAAAACAACACTGATCTTCATTTTCAGTCTGTACCTTTGAATACGGAGGAACATCTTTCCTCTGCTCTCCATCAATTACCTACTTTCCAGTTAGAATGACTTGGAATAATAAAAATGGAAAAAGAGAAAATAAATCATCATGAAAATAAACAGATGCAGAAAATTCACTGTATTTTTCTCACAAGTTCAACCATTATAAACTATTGGGGAAATACAGGGACACCTTATTCTCACTGGCACTGAAAGTCTCTAGTTAGGCAATTCTGATGAAGATAAGGAACAAAATGAAAAAGTGAGGAATCGTATCAATTGCAAGAAAAAAAATGGAGTAGGATCCAAGCAAATTTCTTCTTTGGGCTGCTGAAAATAATCGGCTTACTAGAGTGTGGTGACTACTTTCCATAAAGGCCACTCATGTGAATACTAGGGATGACAATGAATATACCCCTCTTCATCGGGAAGCCTACAGTGGACACTTAGATATTGTCCATGAGTTGGTGCCTCAAGCAGCAGATATTCATGCAATAATTGTTAATGGCTGGACACCCCTGCGCAGTGGTTACTCGTGAAATAATACCAGTGTGGCGTCTTTCTTACTTCATCATGATGCAGATACCAATGCCCAAACTAAATGCCTCTTGACTCCCTTGCATCTTGCTGCTGGGAATATAGATAGCAAAGATACACTGGATCTCCTTCTGTTGAACCATTATATCAAACCAGGTCTGAAGAACAACTTGGAAGAAACTGCCTTTGATATTACCAAAAGGATAAGTATGTATCACTACCTCTTTGAAGTTGTGGAAGGCGGTACAAATTGTTCTATTCAGTTGTAATGGTTTGGTTGTTTCTTTTCTCTTTTTTTTTCTTTTTCTTTTTTTTTTTTGTTGAGTTTTATTATTTTATTGTGAAAACACCATACAGAGGGGTTAAAATTACATGGGCAAGGTAATGAATACATTTCTTATCAAGCATTGTTGCCTCCTCCTTTATTTCCCCTTCCCATACCTTCTCATCTCCCCCCACTCCCCTCCCCCCTCATTACTCCTCCTCCCCGGCCAAAGTCGTAAAGTTCGTTTTTCTACATGACGTCTTGTACATCTCATTGTTGCAATGGGTCAACCTGTATCCCTATTTAAACAATTTGTTTTTTCCCTTCCCCTCCACAAATCATACCAACATCAAATACAATGAAAGCAGGGATTATACGGTGGGGGAGGGACATACAAAGCAACAAAGAAATCATCTTATATATATGTTAGAAACAATCACAAGAAAGAAAAAAATACATTTGAATCTTTATCTTGGGGTTCATTTCACCTAACATCAACTTATCTGACCATTTCTGCTTGTCTCAGACATATACTAGTTACAAATAAGGGAAACTATGGGATCTATGTTTCTTGGGGCCTGGCTTACTTCAATATAATTTTTTCCAAGTCTTTCCATTTCCTAACAAATGGGGCACTGACATTCTTTCTGAGGGAGGAATAAAATTCCATTCCATAGAATTCTATTTTCTTAATCCATTCATCTACTTAGGGGCATCAAACAAGACCATACAAAAGCTACCAAAACAACTATGTTTATTGCAGCATTATTTAGCATAGCTAAGATATCAGTTACGTTTCTTAAACATCAAAATGCCAGTCCACTCTTTGTGTCCATACAAAATATTTTCAGAATTCAAATAACAGCAATATCTTACTGTAAAAATTCCGTGGAATTTTTCCAAGTGAATTGCCTGACTTTGATGTCAAATGTATTTGAGTTGTTTATGTACATCTACAATGATTTCTGCAGAGTTTGTGATTTTTTAATCAGAAATAATTTGATCTTATCTGTTGAAATGAGTAGTACAGAAACTAAAGATATTTCTGCTTCTTGTCTGAAAAAAGTATATTTTAAAATATTCTATATTCTGTGTTTGCATAATATCCATAATCTATTTCATTCTTTCCTAGATATACTTTACATTCAACATTGTTTTATAATATATATATTCATTAATAAATGTGTCCTTTCAGATTGTATTTCATATAGAAAATTTAAGATTATTTTTTTTCTAGGTTCTTTTTTTTTTTTTTTTTGGTCCAGTCGTGGGCCTGAACGCTGTCCCTCAGCTCTTCAGATCAAGGCTAGCGCTCTACAACTTGAGCCACAGCACCACTTCCGTTTTTTTTTTCTTTTTGCTTATGTGGTGCTGAGGAATCGAACCCAGGGCCTCAAGCGTGCAAGGCAAGTGCTCTACCACTGAGCCACCTTCCCAGCCCCTTTTTCTAGGTTCTTATAGTAGTTTTTTTTTTGGATAAAATGACAATGTTAACTAATTTCAAAAGTTTTGTAAAGGTTATTCCATGTAAAGGCCTTTCTAAGGTGAAGATGTAATACACTGATGTCAAACTAATGTTTAATTCTAACACTTGCATATATTGTTACACTTGTAATTTTGTAATCAACTTTTAAATAACTGTTGTTCATTTCTGCAACTGAAGAATGAAAAATATGGAATACTTCACGAATTTTCATATTATCCTTGTGCAAGTGTGATGTTAATCTCTGTATTGTTGTAATTTGGGTATACGTGCTGCTGAAGCATGTAGTATCCTCTAAATTTAAGTAGTTAATGATGCAATCTTTATATAGGCTTATATCCTTGGGTGCCTATTTGTAGCAAGGAAACCTTATTGTTCCTAACAATACTATTGATCTTATTTCCCTAAAATAATGTGTACAGTGGGAAAAAAATTATATTGTTCGGTCGATTGCTCACATTTGCATTTTTTGTCAATGACAATTTTAAGTCTTTTTCATTTTAGATTTGATCATACTTTGAAGCACTTATAGCTAGGTCCTAAGGTGATGTCTTTTTCAAGTACTTATTTACGTAAATGAGTTAGCTTTGTGGAGCTAATAGATTCAAAGTAAGCCTTGCTTAAGAGCTGCTTCTAAACTTCTGCAGCTGAAATTTTACCAAATGAGGTCTTACTGGCACAAATGTCTACCCTTTATCCTTCTTCCACGTAGGAACATACCAACCAGAATATCCTACCCTGACAGCATAGTTTGTCTTACTAGAACAAAACTAATCTTAGTTACAAGGGATCATAGAGAGATGAACAGTTCAGACAGAACTGTTCAGACTAGAAAGTATTTTATCAAAATTTAAGTGTTTATTATACCTACCATTTCAAAAGTAGCTAACGCCAAGGTGAAAAAATTCTTCATATGCGTGATTTCCTGATGTCTGGCCTGTCTACCTTCCAACCAGGCAGGAACTTACACTACTTCCTTTCTATCACCAAATATTTCCATAGCTCCAGGAGAAGTCCATGTTTCTCCTCATTATTAGGCCTTAAATTGGTAGTGTTTTAATCACAGTGTTTCCTCTTGCCTCCAGGCTTTAAATCTACAAATGGTAAAGCTTTAGGTCTAACTCTACCTAACACTGAGGTACAGATAATGCAATAATACTTTAAAACAGAGTTGTCTTTGATACCCTAACCACAACAGAACAATGCAAAACATGTGCCCTTTTTATTATATTACATATAGTTATATATTTTATATTTATATGTGCTGATTTCATATTTCACACAGTGAAACTTAGTAGAATTAATTGATAATTTGACAAATAAATTGATAATTATTTATTCCAATAAAGAGAATTGGAATATAAATAATTAGGTTTAGAATACATACTAGAATATAAAAAGTATCAATGTAATGTCTTCACTATAAACTTGTGATACCTTCTAAGTGTTCTTGTTCTTCTGAATTCACATGGAAAAAAAAATGTTGTTTTCCTCTAATCTATAAGGGATTTTACTCTGCTGCTCTGTTTATTGTTTTAACTCACTGGTTCCAAAATGTTTTTCTCCATATTTCTGAAGCATTCCTATTGATTATACCCAAATTTTTCTGATATGATGCATAAAAGATATTATTCTTCTGCAAGATGTATGGGTCCTAGGATCCTATGTCCCAGTTACCTGCATCATCAGATAACAGGGTCAAGACTTCTCAACTAGGCCCAGGCAACATGCCAACAGAAAGTAATTGAAGAGTCATGTCAATTTCTCATTTCCTATAATATTTCAGGGCCCCAATTCCTTGAGAAACAGGAATTAGCAGTAAGCAATAGTGAAATGCAAGTCAACTTAAAATGAAGGATGAGATCACAAAATCTAAGAGAAAGTACTGCAATTCAAACTTTCAATTTACAGATGACCAGCCCATATGAGTTCACAAAATCACAAAGTGTCACAAGATTATTTTTAATACCCCTCCCCTAATGATTAATGAAAGATTTCAGTCCAGCATAAGTGGGCCAGCAAAATAGCTCCTGGAAGGATAGATCCACAATTGGTCTATTAAGGCCAGGAAAACTTGACTTAGAAGTCAAATGTAATTCAGAAAAAAACATTAATTGAGAAGATCCTTAGTGCTTAATAACACCGTGAGATGTACAAGTTGTCATGTCGAAAACAAACTTTACAACTTTGGTGCTGGGGGCGGGGGGGGGGGGGGGGGGAGGGGGAGAGGATCGGGTCGGGGAGCAGGGGGAGGATGCCAAGGGATGGGAAGGGGAAACAGAGGAGGAGGCAACAATGCTTGATAAGAAATGTACTCATTACCTTGCCCATGTAATTTTAACCCCTCTGAACAGTATTTTCACAATTAAAAAAAACACTGGTACTTCAGTAAAACTTGATTCTGTTGTATAAAAATGTTGTCATTCTCAAAATATTTAATCTCCTGAAAGTGTATTCTTTCTCTTTTTTTTTTTTTACATTTCTTTTTTTTGGGGGGGGATCTGGTTGTGGGGCCTGAACTCTGGGCCTGGGCGCTGTCCCTCAGCTCTTCAGCTCAAGGCTAGAGCTCTACCACTTGAGCCACAGCACCACTTCCGGCTTTTTTTCATTTTGCTTATGTGGTGCTGAGGAATTGAACCCAGGGCCTCAGGCATGCAAGGCAAGCGCTCTAACACTGAGCCATCTTCCCAGCCCCCACTGTATTCTTTTTCAAATAATCTTTGAAAAATCAAATTCGCAAACCAGGCGCTAGTGGCTCACGCATGTAATCCTAAATACTCACGAGGCTGAGATCTGAGGATCACGGTTCAAAGCCAGCCCGGGCAGGAAAGTCCGTTAGACTCTTATCTCCAATAAACCACTCGAATATCAGAAGTGGCACTGTGGCTCAAGTGGTAGAGTGTTCGCCTTGAGCTCAAGAGCGCAGGGACAGTGCCCAAGCCCAGAGTTCAAGCCCCATGACCTTCTAAAAAAAATTCACATTCACCAAAATAACATTTGACAAATAGATGATACTTAGTGGCAATAGAGTTACAATAGAGTTGATTTGTTTACCCAGCACTAATGCCAATCAGGTTCAACCATTCATTAAACTGTAGAAATAGTGCCACCCCCCATTTGTGTTGTTCATTAGATGCCTTCCAAAATTTGTTAAATATATCAGCCTCCCATATTTCAAACCCAAACGTTAGCTAATAAAGTAAATTTCATCATTTAATAAGGTACATTTTAAAAAGTCACAAATAGTTGCCTTATAATATGTTATTTTATGTTTTCCCTATCTGTCTAACATAGTAAGTCTTGAATATGGGTACTCATCAGAGATATGACAAACATAAAATCTGTCTTCTATTTCTATCATATTCCTCTATAATAGTACATTTTAATTTTCTTTTTTCAAAACTTAAATGTAGTAGAAAATATTATCCCATGTAAAATTAAATGATCACACACCATTGTACAAAGCCATTTATAAAAATTGGTAGTTTGGAATACATTCTAAACCATTTTTAAACTTTCTTGTTGACTAAAGATTAATCTTCCAAATGGATGAGAATTAAATCATGTCTAGGTGCTTCACGCCTCCAGTCTTGCAAATTATTATTGCAGATGAATGAATTATGGAAATATAAGCTGACATAAGTTCAAGTATATGCAGGATTGAAACTCCATGGAATGTATATAAACCTTTCAAACTTTTAACAGACAGTTTAACAGAATGACTATCAGGAAGTTGAAACCAGAATGGAATAATAGTAAATACATAGAATGAATGAAAAATAGAACAAGGGGCAAGTTCAGCTAGAATATCAATGTACACATGTGATAAAGAAAGTGGTTAATCTGAAATAAATCTTGGAGAAGGAGTTGGTTGACAATGATGGAAGGAGTGAATCTGACCCAGGAGCATTGGACAATTAGATGGACATATTTAATTGTAACACACTTGCACAACCTTTTGATATTCAGTGAAAAAACACACAAAATTACAACCAAACAGCAATCTCTAGAAAGTATGAATATGACCTCTCAAAATTTTAAGCAGTTAATGAAGGGCAGTCTTGGGAAAAGCAAACAAAACTATTAAAAGAGGGCATTTGAGGTAGGGGAGAAATTTGAACAGATTTAAATAGATTGTTTCAGGTTATAAATCAACTATATCTGCTTCAAATGTTATCTTCCTTCTGTGAGTTCTCTCTGACTGAACTGGATACTCCAGTCCTGAGCCACACTTGATATCTTGTGAAGATAGAATGGAAGAGAAAAATATCAAGAACCCATTACTCCGCTGGAGAGAAAACAATCCTCTAAGTTTTCTTTCATCTCTCTTCACTACTCTTTCTTCATACTTTTAAGTCAATTGATTTTGAGTTATATATTTCCTTCTTTGTTCTGGAAAAGTAATTGGTGAAAGTAATTCACTAAATATTATTTGCCATTTTTTATCATGCTGTTTACTTGTTCAAGGGAGACCATTAAACTTCACACCTGAATTTGGTTGCCATAAAAACCCAACATTGATGTTAATCAGGACAAACTCTAATGTAAAACTTTGTCTCCAAAAAAACCAGTCCAAGAAACTGTGATCACAAATATTTGGATATCCATTTTTCTTTTTTCTTTTACCTTGAAAGTCTTCTTGTGTCGGGCTGGGAAGGTGGCTCAGTGGTGGAGCGCTTGCCTTGCATGCCTGAGGCCCTGAGTTTGATTCCTCAGCACCACATAAGCAAAAAGAAAAAAGCCGAAAGTGGCGCTGTGGCTCAAGTGGTAGAGCACTAGCCTTGAGCTGAAGAGCTGAGGGACAGCGCCCAAGCCCAGAGTTCAGGTCCCACGACCAGACCCCCCCCCCAAAAAAAAAAAGAAAAAAAAGAAAGTCTTCTTGTGTCTAAAGTGCCAACAAACATAAGTACTCCACCACTTTTTGGTTCAATCACTTCTAACCTCAAAGATATATTTTGCTAACAAGATGCTTAGAGGAAACCGCAGAATACTCCACTTTTATCTTCTCTTAAGACTCTCCTTAGATACCATATCAGGAACAGTGAAGTTATTCTTTGCAAAATTATTTCAATAGATTATTTTTCCCTTAGTCTTGCATTTGCTCAACAAGATGTATGGAAGAGAATAAAGTTAAATCACCCATACCTTGGATAACAGTGTCTGTTACAAAGGACAATGCTTCTATGTTCTCCTTCTATGTCCTCCTCTTAGCTCTTGCCTGATTTCCAATTAATCACAGCTTCTTGACTTCAAGTCTAGAGAAGCTGAAGGACTATAAGGCCTCCCCCACTGCTACATCTTCATGGTTTCTCCTTTAAAACTCTTTGAAGTTGCCTCCTTTGGATGTGGGATTTATTTTCATGTTTTCATTCAATCAGTTCTGCATTGTAGTGAGCCAAATAAGCTCTGTAAAATCACTTTAGGTAGCAAAAATATTACAATCTATGTCAAAAATTTTGGCCTCCCTCCACTGCTGAAGCCAATTTGCTTAGCTAGGGCTTCTAAGAACACTGATTTCTGACCTTTTCCATGTGCTCAATTTTTTTCTGAACCCAAAACTTTTTGGCTTATGTAATAAGCTATCTCATGTTAATAAGGATATTATATTTGTGAGCCACTTAGAAATGTGAAATCACTGGTTTGAAGTATCCAATCAGATTTTTTTTCTGTGTTTCAGTGCTTCACATGCAAAGACATTGCGGAAAGTATTACAAACAGAAAAGTGTAAACCCAATACCTTTTTTCATTGTGGAGGACACTTTCTCCCTAAATATTTTGACCCAAATTATCTTTTTCAGAGAATTACTGTTTGGTAATTAAAGGTCAATTCACAAATTTTGATGTCTTTTTTTTAAAGAAATTTGAATTAAATTGCACTATAACCTTGTTTCACACAGTGAATATATTTCCTGGGTAAGTACAATTTTCAAGGGAAGCTACAGGATTTACAGCAAGGTTTCTGAGGTTTGTTTGTTTAGTGTGAAAATAAGCCATCTTCACTCACATTGCTCCCTCTCCACTAAGTCTCCATGGATTTCTTTGCATGAAAGCCTATTTTCTCAGGCAATTTTAAATGTTCTTAATAGGCTACGTTGTTAAAAAGTTTGAACAATTAAAATATACGTGTCATAATTTTAAAACTCTTTTGAAATTCCTTTATCAGAATCGCGAATTCATCAATCCTAATTCCACCTTTACCATCAAAAACTGTTAACATGTTGTTTTCACGATGTAGTGTCCATGCAACTATTATTTTCCAGTGGCTTCGTTATGCAAATATATGACCACATAAGCTGAAACTGAACAAAATGAACTCCAAGATATGGAATCAGAGATTTTTATTTGTGGTTGTTGTTTTTTATGTATTATGTGATTTCCATTTTCTTTGGTTTTCCCCCGTTGGTTTATCCCTTGCTGCATTTGATTTTGGTACTTTGTGTATTTTGTATACATTTACCTTAATTAGGGAAGGGAAAAGGAACATCAGAATGGTGACACAAATGACAAAGGGCAAAACAATGCATTAGCAATACTCACAAGACAATATGTTGGGAATATACATTACAACTTGTGAGGGGTACTGAGGTGAAGGAAAACTGTGAGAAAAGTGAAGGAGGGGGTAAAAAGTTTGAAAAGTTATGTATTCACTACTTAACAATTACTGTAACCCGACTGTACATCATTTTGACAATAAAATTAAATTTAAAAAATAAGCTGCATAAAATAAAATTTCACTGTATTGGTATAGTTAATATTATTTTTTATGTAGTAAAATTTTAAAAATCAATACTATTTTGCATCTAATTTGACTTAATTACCCTTTCTTTATCAAAAGGTCGTCAACTTGAGTGTTATCCAACTAGACAATATTTTCACAATATACTTGCATATTTTGGAAAAAATAAATTTAGCACTTTCACACACATAAAATCGAAAACAGTTTAATTCTATGGAAACCCATAACTTTTAAAATTAAATAAGTTGTTGGGACAGAATATATGTGTTCTTCAAAATTCCTATGACTAATAACTACTCATTTTCAAATTCTAAACATTCCATACCTGAGAGATTCAAAACAGTACTTGTTTTCATGTTATATAATTCTGCAATAGATGCAGTTTCCAATGGGGTGTTACAGATTGAGAAGTCAACAGAAAAATAGCCACATTCTGCTACAGGATAAAACTATGAAGCATCTGTAATAAGTCTTCAAGAGTAAGCAATCCCAAGCTTTATGCCATAAAGTCATCTTAGCCCAACAGTTTCCAACTTGAAAGGTGCACCTTAAAATTCCCTTAATTCACATCATGAATAGCATATCTCTACTGTGAAAAAATACTACACCTCTGGTATTGTGATGCCCTCCTAATTCTGCAAAGAACACCACAATAAACTCAGTTGCATCACTTTTCCCCCAGTGGTATTCTTGAGATCAGAACACTTGCAAATATTATTTATATTTATACTTTTTTAACGATCATAGATATTCAGGATACTAAGATCAGAAGATTATGGTTCAAAACCCATCCAGGCAGGAAGGTCCCTTAGAACCTTATCTCTAATAAACTTCTCAGAAAAAGCCAGACACAAGTGGCACTGAGGTTGAAATGGTAGGGCAGGAGCCTTGAGCTCAGAGACAGTGTCCAGGCCCAGAGTTCAACCCCTAGGTCAAACCAATAAAGCAAAAACAAAAATTGGGCTGAGAAGGTGGCTCAGTGGTAGAGAGCTTGCCTTGCATGCATGAGGGCCTGGGTTCGATTCCTCAGCACCACATTAGCAAAAAGAAAAATAGCCGGAAGTGGTGCTGTGGCTCAAGTGGTAGAGCACTACCCTTGAGCTGGAGAGCTGAGGGACAGTACCCAGGACCAGAGTTCAGCCCTCACGACCAGACCCCCCCACAAAAATAAAATAAAAATGAACCCAAACCTAGCATTTGTCTCATTGTATACAGAGGCACATAATTAAGGAAATTACTTCCTGTGTAACATATAGGTAGAAGAAAGAAGATGTCACACAATTATTCTCTTCATACCATGTTATACCAAACCCTCAAAAAATGCTTTTTCTAAATTTATAAATTAATATCATCCATTTGTTGGCAACTCTGTCTAGATTATTCACATTATCATTTTATACATGAAATGTTGGAATTATCTATTAACTAAGTTCTAATTATAACTCTCTTGAAAGAATTTCTAGGCAAATAGAATGCCAGAATCATTTGTGAATTTGTCAGTTAAAACCTCTACTTAAAAAGAATTTTGTAGTATCCTATAGAATATGGAATTACAAAAAAAACCAAACTATTTATTTTGAATCTAAATTCTAATTTTGCAAGGTCCACAAAGTCCTACATTAGACAAACTGTGCTATTTCTCCAGGCTTAAGTTTTGTAAACCTTCATCATTTCTTTGGCATCCAACAGAATGAAACTTACTTACTTTTTCAAATTTTGGATGGGAATCATGAGCTATTTTGCATCTAAGAAGGTTCTGTAATTAAGAGAGCATTTAAAACACAACTGAGGATTATATATCAGTTGCATTTCAATAGGAAACTTGACTTCTCAAAACATAATGACAAAATTAGCCCAAACTTCGAACTTTGTATTCCTTTCTTGTAATTTGGTTTGTTTTATTGAGACAAAATTATGCTACCTGGTCCAGGGAAGGTATCACTATGTAATTCCACTCTCTAATCTCCTGTCTTAGTCTGAGTGTTAGAATTCCAGGCTTGTATCACATTGCCCTGCCATAGTTTGTTGGTTTATTTAATCTAGAAACACACTAGCAATTCTGAACTTCTCTGATGATCTTATCCATTGACTGCTCAGACTGTTTATGTACAATTTTGAAAGATGTTCTAACATTTGACACAGGATAAGAACATTTTCAGATGCACATGCAGGGGTCTCTGATTCATTCCTTCATGGATCCGAACCCTTTAATAATGATTACTTGACTTTCTTATTATCTCTGGTCCCTACCTATCTAATAGTCTCAAACTTTTTTGAAGAAAGTTCACTTGAGGACTTTTTAATATTAAAATTTATCACTTGATTCTAGTTTTACTCAGGACATATTTTCTATTGCTTTCTAACTTTTCTACATATTCTGAGAGTTGTTTCATTTGTGTATTCATGTGTACATATATAAGTACCTCTGTGTGTATGTGTATGCTTGTATGTGTGTATGCAAAAGCCTCAAGCTCTTATTCAACAATTTGCTCATGAGTGGTATTCCATCACTTGAACTGCTCTTCCAATGCAGTTTTGGCTGGTTAATTATAGATAGTGTCTCAAAGACTGTTCTCCAGGCTGGATGCCAACTGAACTTCCCAGACTCCTTTACATTCTTAAGTTTTATTTTTCCAGGAGTATCAACTTTTTAAACTACAAACATTTTTGTGAGTGTGAAGTCTAACCTGTAGCCCAGATTTTTAACTCAAAATTCATATAAAGATAGATGAACATACACATTACATATGCTGAATGTACACTGTTAGAAATGTGATCTTAAGATGGGTGGTGGTGAGAACTGAGGATTGAAGTTCAAAGCCAGCCCAGGTAGGAAAGTCCCGGAGACTCTTTTCTCTAATTAACTACAAGAAAACTGGAAGTGGCACTATGGCTCAAGGGGTAGAGCACTAGCCTTGAGCTGAATAGCAGAGGGACAGCACCCAGGGTTCAAGTGCCACGACCAACAGCAAAAAAAAAAAAAAAATATATATATATATATATATATATTCCTATATATATAGGAAATCTTATATAAATATATATATTTATATATATATTATATTTACATATAAATATATATATAGGAAATAAGAAGAAATATGATCTTTGCCTCCATGTTCATTGCTAGTATAATCCCTGCTCTTTCAAGATGGACTTTTCTCCAGTTAAGTCCATTCTCTTATATCTGACTTGCATGGAACCAGAATCATTCTTCTATTCTACTTTTTACAAATTTGCACGATGGAAGTGTGATTTAGAAAGGGAGTGGCCTCATACTTCATGTTCCACTTAGGAGAAATGCTTTCTCTATATCACTTCTGTAAATCTACATACTGAACTTGGCTTCATTGTTTCAATGTTGTCTTATTTGTAGAGTCTTCTATATTGTATTGAACCCTTAAACACAGAACTTCTCTTTCTCCTATTATTGCTATTGTTTCTCTTACTGTTAACTCTTGTACATTTGGAAAATAATGCACAGCACATACACTCACAAAAAAATGATCTGAGAACCTTCTTCCCATTTAAAATTCACCTTAATTTACAGAGCACTTATGATGTTTGAACTCAATGTACTCATGGATAATGTATTTATAAGCAATTTAAATTTCATATTTTCTCTATACCAAGTTGTCTCTGAAAAATTGCTACATGATGTCCAAAGGTGTCCTTGTGCTATTTCAATGAAGCCAGCAATCATTCCTTATACCTAAGCAGCACCATAAATTGTTACGGGAATTGTAACTATTACTGAAGGTGGAACCTGATCCCAGGAGAGGAATTGAACATAGAGGTATGACAAAGTTCAAATTAATTTGTGCTTTCCTTTTTACTGTACAAGAAAAGGATCCAAGGATTGAGGGAAACTCTATCCCTGACTTTTCAAGTGTGTATTTTACTCATATAAAGCTTGTTTGTAAACTTCTGGTCGAGAGTATTACAAAAGGAAATAATGTGCCATTTGAGGGCCAGCGTAGAACAAAATGAAATAACATTGTTTTAAAAGTGTTCTACTGCAAAGAAAAAAAGACATGGAGATTTTAAAGTGCTCTATGGATGGATATTTCACTCCTGAGATGATTCTCTTGTTGCAGGATTTAGTTATCCATTCCTTTAGTCTGGTCCTGAGTTCTCCATAGCAATAAGGATTCCACAAAAGCAGGATCCAGTGAGTATAATCAGCAAAAGCAGTCTCTTCTCAGACCAGTTCTCCTTTAAGGAGGGTCCCAAAGAAATACCTGTTTGTTTGTTTGTTTGTTTGTTTTTGGTTTGGTTGTTAGTTCAGTTTGTGCTGGTTCTGGGGCTTGATCCCAGAGGCTGGACCATGTCCCTGAATAGATGTCTTTCCTGTCCACTTGCCCCCAAAGCTAGTACTTTACTGCTTGAGCCAAACCCCCACTTCTGGACTTTTTGGTGGTTAATTAGAGATGAGAGGTTGACAGACTCTCCTGCCTGGGTTTACTTTGAACTGAGATAGTAAGAAAGCCAAGTGATGGGCTGAAAAGGTCGCTCAGGAGTAGAGTGCTTGCCTTGAATGCATGAGGCCCTGGGTTCGATTCCTCAGCACCACAAGAGCAGAAAAAGCTGGATGTGGTGCTGTGTCTCAAGTGGTAGAGCACTAGCCTTGAGCTGAAGAGCTTAGGGACAGTGCCCAGGCCCAGAGTTCAGGCACCATGACTGGCAAAAAAAAAAAAAAAGCCAAGTGTCATCAACTGTATCAAGTCTTCTGTTTCCAACCAAGAAATACTAAATGAAGTTTATTATAAAGCTAATATTTGACAATTTTTAAAAGAAGAGAATATGTCCAGCCAAGAATCCATAACTTAAATAACTCAGCAAAAGTAAGTGCACTGCATTTTTTTTATTATTTTTTTCTGCTTTGGAAGATTACTATTGACCTTGTCCTTCCTTTTGGGGAAACTTAAAGTCATATTTGCACTTTTTGTTGGTCGTGGGGCTTGAACTCTTATCCTGGGTGCTGTCCCTCAGCTATTCAGCTCAAGCTCAGTGCTCTACCACTTTAGCTGTGTCACCACTTCTGGGGTTCTGGTTGTTAATTGAAGATAAGAGTCTCATGGACTTTGCAGAGCAGGCTGGCTTTGAACCACAATCCTGTGGTCTCAACCTCCTGATTAGCTAGGATTATAGGCTTAAGCCACCAGCACCCAGCTCATATTTCCATTTAGTGCACTTAATGACACTATGTAGACAAAGAATGGAAATTTGAATCAAATGATGACATGGCAGCTTTCAGAAAAATTGAGGTAGCAATAAATAAGTCCTCCTATTCCATTTTGTTACATTAATGACTCATGAGCTATGGGACCCTTACATTAGCAACCTCTTGCCATCTGTGTAGGAGTATTTAGTATCAGGGAAGACTGTGATTTTTAGAAAGCAAAAGAGATCAGGCATGGAAAAACAGCATAGGAGGAGATACATTTTTCACACAGAGATTAAGAACTAGCCTAAGAGATTTAGAATGCTAAAGGCAATGAAAAATAAGCCTGGTTGATAACTAGTTCTTCAATAACCAAAAATGGTTCCCTAGAATGGTTTCTGGTATGCATTAGTTACTATCATTTGTTCCTTCCATCTAAAGTTATTCTTTCTCTTGTCCCAACTGATAATTTCCCTCTGCCTTTTTGGTGCCATGACTGACCAAAAAGATTTCCAAATCTCACTTAGACTATCCTTCTCATTGTGATTAGCAGTGACCACTCAAAAGCCTGGAATCTTTGAATTTCCAGAATTAATCTTCACCTGACATCTAAGCACATTCCTAGCATTAATTGCTGTGACCTAATGAACAAAACTTTTTTTTCAACACAGTATCCTAATATAGGTAAAGTACATGAATTAAGGAATATTGTCAGGTATTAGTATGGAAGGAGCAATATATATTCCAAGTATGGATTATTTATTTTGCATTTACTAACTAAATTTTTTAATGTTTTTGGGGTTTTTTTTTTTTGCCAGTACTATAGTCCTGGGGCTTAAACTCAGGGCTAGGGAATTATTCCTGGGCTTTTTCTTTCTCTCATGGCTAGCACTCTACCACTTGAGGCACAGCACCACTTGCAGTGTTTCTTTTTCTGTTTATGTGGTACTGAAGAATTGAACTCAGGTTTTCATGCATGGCAGGCAATCACCATACCATGAAGCCACATTCCCAGAGCTCTAAATGACTTTCTTAAGATGGTATTATATTTTCATTCCATAATTATGTATCATAATTTTGGCCAGTTGCTAGAAAAGGACATAGAAAACAATACTAAGTCCAATAAGGCTGGATGGACAATAAGGCTGGACGGTCTAGCTAGGGCACAGAGGGGCTTACCTCATGGGGCTGGTTCAACAGGCTGAGTGAGACAGTTCCTGACCCACAGCCCACCTCCAGAATGAGAGGGCCACCTTGGGTTCCAGCCACATGGGGACACTGGACCACCTCTTCAGCACCCATTCAACCAGCTCCTGTGAGGGAAAGAGAGAGAGAGAAAGAAAGCCATAATTACAATTAAGCTGGGTGCTGGTGGCTCAGGACTATAATCCTAACTAAGAGGCTGAGATATGATGAACATGGTTCATAGCCAGCCCAGGCGGGAACATCCATGAGACTCTTATCTCCAAAGAACCACCAGAAAACTGGAAGTGGCACTGTGGCTCAAGTGGTAGAGTGCTAGTCTTGAGCTGAGGAGCTGGGCACCCAGGCCCAGAGTTCAAGCCCCACGACTGACAAGAAGTGGACTTCCCACCACAAGAAGTGTACTGCATACCACTCATTCTCCTAGGGACCATGGCAGAGAAGTCAGTCTGAGCTTTCTGTCAACTGGAGGTCATGAGTTGGTCACCTGTCTTCGCCGTGCCTCATTTTCCCCAGCTACAAAACTGAACACAGTGAAGGATCTCCTTCCTCATGGGAATAGGATAAGGATGAAAGAGAATCATGTTTTGTTTCATAATCTCGTACATGTCACACAACTAATAACAGGCCCCATCTGAGCCCTTTCCCAGTTATCTTCCTGTCGTATGCTCCCAGAATTGCCAAGAACCATATCTGACAGCCGGTCCCTCTGTGCCAGGCCCTGCTCCTGAGATCCCCCTGTATTGAGCCCTTGTTTCCTCACAACTGTCCCAGGAGGAGACTGAGGTACAATGGTGGAGGCCCAACCCAGAACTTTATGGCTGCTGTAAACTAAGTTTGGGACAATCATCTAAACCGATGACTGACCATGGTGCTATATGTCTACCATACCAACTAAGGAGGACCAGGCCTCATGGCGCACGCCTGTCACAGATAGGAGGACCATGATCCAGCCCAGCCTGAGCACATATTGAGTGAGTCTCTGTCTTGGAAACGCCCAAGACAGAAAGGCTTGGCTACCGTGGTAGAAGACCTGACTGGCAAGCCTAAGGCATTGAGTTCAAACCCTAATACACCAAAAAGAACGAGAGTCCTGGTGCCAGAGGCTCATGCGTATAATCCTAGCTACTCAGGAGGCTGAGATATGAAGATCACAGCAAAAGATTTAAAATAAGTTTGTCCTCACCGATCAGAAGTCAAGATGAGAAAACCCGGAGTCTGACATATACTGGTGCACTCCATACCAGTAGGGCTCACCTCCTTACTAAGTGCTGGCCATGCTCTCTGTCACCCTGGGAAGCCAACCCCTGTGGGCCCCATACCCAGGTCCTCCCAAGCTCCAGCTGCCACTAACCAGGCCCAAAGGAGTAGACAGCTCGAAGGCACAGAGGTCCCTTGGTCTTATAATTTAATGTTGCTGAGTCCGCTTCAAGTGTCTCACACTTCCAGGCCCCCAGACCTCAGCCACAGAGCCCATGCATCCCCCAAATGTATCAGGCACAAGTTATCAAAGGACCCAGCCTCCTTATTACAACCCACTTCTACACACACACACACACACACACACACACACACACACACACAAATCCAGACCAGTGACAGAAGACTCGTCCATGCAGCACCTGCAATTTTCCAAATGATCACTCACCTGAGCACAGTCAGGTTATACAAGGAGGAAGATGATATCTCTCTCTCTCCCTCTCTCTCTCATGCACAGACACAGACACACACACACACACACACACACACACACACACACACACACACACACACACACACGCACACAGAGTCTCAGAGCAGTGCCTCTCCAGGGTTTGTTGGTTCCTCATCTGGGACAATGTACAAGCTGGAGCACAGGGGTTCCCTTAGAGGAATCAGGGGCTCCCACCCAAGTGGAGCACCACTCTAATGATGCAGCACTACATACACACACACACACACACACGCACACACACACACACAAACACACACACACACACAGACTCAGAGCAGTGCCTCTCCAGAGTTTGTTGGATCCTCATCTGGGACAATGTACAAGCTAGAGCATGGGGGTTCCCTTGGAGGAATCAGGAGCTCCCAACCAAGGAGAGCACCACTCTAATGATGCAGCACCACCCTGCCTATCCCTTTCTCCAAGGCCAGACCCTTGACTCCCCACTCACCAAAACCCTAGGCCAGGACACTGGGTGAAGGAGTCCCGAGACAAGTGGCTCCTCAGAGCCAGGAGAGGAAACAAGCAGGGGGTCATGGTGACCCCAGAAGGGTGTCTGACCCGATGTGGGGGCAGTGTTGGGGAAAAGGATGGGGTCCTAAAGGCTACATACATGGACTTACTCCCTACTTCCAGCCTACATGCTTCTGGGCCTCATGGCAGATTCTTGGGAAGGACAAGGAGACCAGATGGACTGGGAGCACCAGCAGAAGCTGGCAGAGCTGGGAAATGTGATCACGCTGTGAGAACTGTTGACAGTTGGGGGGAGGGGACAGGCTAGGTGTATGTGTATGTGTGTTTGGAGGGGGTGCTCCTCCCAGATATTCACATTCTGCTCTGACCCCCAGCACTCTCACTTCCCTACTGGGCTCTTCTGGGACCTCTCTTCAGGTGAAAGGGTGACGGAGCACAGAGGACAAGGGCTCACACAGCAAGAGAGACCTATCTTCTGAATCCAACACCCCCAGCCCCAGAAAAAAGGAAAAGACCCAAGAAGGCAGGTGTGGAGGTGCTGCTCCCCACCTCTGACTAAAGCCACCAGGTTCCCACCAGGAAGAGGAAGGGTGCAGATGTGTGGCTATGTGGCTCCCACTGCTCCAGGCCAGGGGCTCTGTGGTGCCCCCTCCTCACCCATCCCTGCATCTCCCTGTTTCCTGGAACACTGGCAGCTAAGGATGGGGGTGGGATCCCCTGGTCAACACCCACTCCCACCCCTACCCCTGGGGCACATTTGTGGCAGAGACCTGGCCAGACTGCAGGGCATGGGGGAGCCGGAGGTCCAGTCAGGTGGGGGGGTCGCGTGGTGTGGGGTTCACAGGGTATGGGCTCTGGAGGAGGCCACTCACATGTTCTGCTGGGAGAAGCTGTTGGAGGCAGCACCCACTGGGTTCCAGCAGCGAAGGCAGTAGCATGGCAAATACTTAGGCCTGGAGCAGAGACAAGGGTCCTGGACCAGGTTGGGGCCACAAGCCTGCCTATGGCGTGCCATCACCTGAGGACTCCAAGAGGTGCCATGGGTCCAAGCAAGCAGTGCTAGGTTTGGAATGCAATGCCGCGTGGAATGCTGAAGGGGACCGGGGCGTGGGCAGGTGCGTGGCAGGGCTGAGCCAGGCCTTTCCTCCTACGGCTTGAGTCTCTTGATCACCACTCAGCCACCTCTACCTTCCTCAACTGTTGGTAGTGGTGTCAACCAACAGAGGAATCCCAGTGCTATCAGGCAGGATGGAATGCGGGTGTGACCACCATTCTTATATCCCATTGGTCAGAAAGAACCATGAAAGAATGGTGTAGCTGGAATCCTGTGATGCAAGCAGAATGGGCAGAGTGAAGACAGTGGCTCCCCCAGCCCCTTTCCCAGGGAACTCTGTCCAATTCAGTTGGGGACAAGAGGGTGACCAGCTTTAGATTGTTGTGTATGTTTGTTTGTTGCCAGTCCTGGACCTTAAACTCAGGATCTGGGCACACTCTGTAAGCTACTTTTGCTCAAGACTAGCCCTCTACCACTGGAGCCCACACAGCTCTACTTCTGATTTTGTTGGCATTGAAGTTGGACAGGGATCTCAAGGACTTTCCTGCCTAGGGTGACTTTGACCATGATCCTCCTATCACAGCCTTGTAAGTATCAAGGAGGACTGCTGAGAGCCACTGGTGCCTGCCTAATCATTGGTCTTGCTGATGATCTGGCACAGACCTGTGAGTTCCCTGTCCTTGGGTTGAAGTGGTGGGAGCTGGAGCCCACAGTTGGAATCCTGGTCCTGCCACCTCCAAATGGCAGAAGAACCTAAGAAACTCATTCTTATCCATAAGATTACCAATGGAATGTGATCAATGTCAAGATTGAATGAGTAGTTCTTGAATGATTCTAGGATAAAATTATACACAATTATATCCTAGGACACTGATCGATTTTAGTTAATACTTCATTAAGCATTTAAACAATCATATTCATTAAATGGAGGCAGAATGAAATACCTAAGAATTGGACCTCACATAGTATAAAGGTGCAATTTTTTTCTGCCAGGATTGGGATTTGTACTGATTGTCTGGGTAACTCTGTTGCACTGTGTGGGAAGGGGAAGCCTGCCTCCTTGAAGTCAGGAAATTCAAGTCTGTTCCTTAGGCCTGAATTGGATCCCCAGCACTAAAAAACATCTTATTCATGTACATTTTAAATATATGAGTTATATTCATATACATATGTTCACTCCATATTGCACTCAGTATCGTTATTCTTTCTTGTTTTTTCTTGTATTGACCGTTTATTTTATTGACTATTATGACCCATAGAACATTGATTACATTGATTACATAGGATTATAGGTCTGCATATGTATTCCACTTTATACCTGACACCCAGGACTTTCAAAGAAAAGGGAAAAGAAATGTGTCACCATCAGCTTCTTATTCCACGATTAATTGTTTGGGAGTGCTGGCATCTGAACTCATGGCCTACAAGGCCAAATTCATGAATGGGTGAGTGTCAACACGCCATCCTGGAGCAAATTGAGCTGACAGGCAGTTCCCAGGACCTGACATCGAGCCTCAGAACAGATTGACATACAGATGATAGTACACTAATAAATATATATGTTTCTCGAGTGCCACAGATGTCTATCCATTATTCAGTTATATAGACTACATTCCTACAAATTCTGGGGTAATTATTATGCCTCCATGTAATTAATGTTATTGTTTTCATCCTTAATAAACAATGAAATCAGTGTCCTGAAATTATTGAGTTCCTGTAAGTAACAGTATTCTTTTAATGCTTTGTAAATATTAAATAAAATCAATCAGCTTCCTGAAATCATCTTGTCTAATTTTATAGGAGAATCATTCACGATCAACTCATTCAACCGTGACATTGATATCATTCCTATGGATGGGAATGAGTCTCTTAGTATCTCCTGCCATTGGTAGGTGTCAGGTCGGGGATTTGAAATCAGGGCCTATGTTGCCACGTGGTCCTATGGCTTCCCCGATAGTCCACCAGCCTTCAGCAATGCAAGGTAAAATACCCTTTGCAACAGTGTCATTTAGACCCAGTAGGGTCACCTCACAAAGGAAGAAAACTTAAAAAGGCCATCTTGCCACATTTTTCCTATGATTTTTTTTCCCTTCAAGGCCTAGGGATCTAGGACCCCAGAATCATCTGTGGGTCCAGTGGCTGCACCTCAGCCTAAGGTGATCGAAGCTGAAGCAGAGTTGCCATGACCCGAGTTCAAGCCCCGCTCTGGGAAAAAATAAAATAAAATAAATTTAGCTCCCTGGCTTGCAATTCCCATCATTTATTCTGCCACGTTTTGGATTTGAACTCAGGGTCTGGGTAAATCTGCAGTGGATGAAGGGGAAGCTCACCGTACTTGAAGATAAGAACTTCAGGCCTGTTCACTCGGCCTGAATTCAAGCCCCAGCCTTTGAAAACATGTTATTTATATAAAGATAGGCTTTGTACTTACCTATAGATGTTCAGTTCATACAAGTTTGGTGTGGTTGTTCCTTGTATTTATTGTTGTATTCATTTATTTACCATTGATTTTACTGTCTATGATGACACCCATTCCATTTATTACATTAATGACATCCTATCACATAGCATCTAGATTTGTAGACGTGCTCTCCATCATGCCTGACACCCAGGACTCTCAGAGAAAAGGAAAACAAGTTTCACACTCAGCTTCTTACTCCATGATCCAATTGTTGGTAGTGCTGGAATCTGAACTCAGGGCCTAGCAGGGCTAATTGGCAAATAGGTCAATGTGAACACACCATCCTGTGAGCAACTAAGGAGGAAGGCCATTCCCAGGATATGACATTGATCCCCAGGGAGGGCCACAATATTTATAAATTCATTGTGTAAACATAGGATCTATATTTACATATATGTGTGGACAGCATCTCTGTTCGGTATACTTACTTTGTGTCTTATCCATGGAGGTATTGTCTATTTTACTGAGTATGGTAACAGATATAACAGTGTTTACATGGATGACAACCTATTACCATGTCTATAGGGTTTCTTATGCGTTCTCCATCCTTGTTGAGACCCAGGACATTTGCAAGACAGGAAAATAGGTGAATCGATTGTCTTCTCACATCAGGATTCATATTTTCGCTGTGTTGGGATTTGAACTCAGAGCCTAGCAGGCCCAATTGAGGAAAGGGTCAAGGTGAGGACACAGGTCTGTGAGCAATGCAGGAGATAGGCCATTCCTAGGACCTGACATCAAGTGCCAGGGAGGGCCAGATAGTCATAAATTCATAATCTAAACATAGGATCTATATTTACATACATGTGTGGGCAGCATCTTGCATTCAGTGCACTTCTTCTCCTTATTTTGTTCCTAATTCATGGAGGTATAGTGTATTTTATTGGTGACAGGTATAACTGTGCTGACATGGATGACAGCCTGTTCCCATGGTTATAGGTTTGCCTATGCATTCATTCTCCATCCTAGTTGAGACCCAGGACTTTCACAGAAGAGGAAAACATTTGCAACGACTGGCTTCTGACAGCAGGATGAAACTTTTGTCAGTGCTGGGATGTGAATTCAGGTCTGGGTAGCTCTGTTGAACTGTGGTGGAAGGGGAAGTTCACCATCCTTGAAGATTAGAATGTCAGGCCAGGTCCCGGGCCTGATTTGAAGCCCCAGCACTGGACAAAATAACAAGCCCATCTTTTTAAAACATAGGATTTATCTTTACCTACAGATGTGTTATGCAACTTGTATTCAGTGTAGTTATTCTTTTTATTTTGTGTCTTTTTCATGGATGTATTGTATGTTTTATTGAGTATAATGACAGATATAACTGTGCTGATATAGATGTCAACCTATTCCCATGGCTATAAAGTTGCCTATATAGTATTCTCCATCTGCGCTGAGACCCAGGACTTTCACAGGACAGGAAAACCGATGGATCAATTGGCTTCTCACATCAGAGTGAAGCTTTTGGCAGTGCTGGGATTTGAACTCAAGGCTTAGCAAGCCCAATTGGTGAATGGGACATGGTGAGCACACAAGCCTGTGAGCCACTAAGGAGCTTGGCCGTTCCCAGGACCTGAGATCGAGCCCCTCATGGTGAGGGCCAATATAGTTATAAATTCCCAATTTAAACAGAGGACCTCTATTTCCATACATAGGTGGGCAGTACCCACTCAGTACTTGCATTCTGAGTAGTCATTCTCATTATTTTGCCTTATTCATTGATGTGGTGTGTATTTTCTTGAGTATAGAATGACAAATATAACTGTGTTGACCTGGATGACAACCTATTCACATAAGTAGAGAGTTGCCTATGCATTCTCCATCCTAGCTGAGACCCAGAACATGCACAGCACAGAAAAAAAAAAAGGTGCAAAGACTGGCTTCTCACATCAGGGTGAATTTTTGGCAGTGCTGGGATTTGAACTTGGGGCCTAGGAGGCCCAACTGGCCAATGGGTCCACGTGTGTACTCCAGCCTGTGAGCCATGAAGGAGCTGGGCCATTCCCAGGAACTGAAATCGAGCCCCAGGGAGGCCACAATAGACATCAATGCATCATTGAAACATGGGATGTATATTCATATCTGTGTGTGGACTGCACAGTGTAGTTATTCTCTCTATTTTGTATGCTATTCATGGATGTAGTGTGTATTTTCTTGAGTATATGATGACAGGTATAACTGCGCTGACATGGATGACAACCAATTCCCATGGCCACAGGGTGATCCATTCGTTCTCCATCCTAGCTGAGACCCAGAACTTGCACAGGAAAGGAAAACAGGTGCAACGATTGGCTTCTGACATCAGGATGATTCTTTTGGCAGTGCTGGGGTCTGAACTCAGGGCCTAGCAGGCCCAAGAGGTGAATGGGTCCACATGAGCATACCAGCCTGTGAGCCACACTAAGGAGCTAGGCCATTCTCAGGACCTGAGATTGAGCCTCCAGGTGGGGGGTAGCAGGACAACAGTCATCCATTCATAAGCTGAAGGTAGTATGCAAATAAGTACATATTTGTATAGAGTAGGAGAGATGGCCACCTGTGATGGAATCAAATCTACTGTGTGACTACCGATTCTTGGATCTTTCCTGATGCCTCCATTTCAAAACTGATTATTATTGTCATGCTTCATCAAATCTTCATTGCAGATAAGCAATACCCCATGATTCTTGCCTATCATTTCCTACTTCCATCACGCATGAACTACTGATTCAAAGATGACATCAATGGCATTCCATGACTCTTCCTAGGTCCATAAACTAATATCTTGGGATCTCCCTCCATACCGTCTTAGTATGGTGGCTGAATTCAAGCCTCAAGCCTGGAAAACATACTCCTTATATATATTTTAAAGATAGCACTTATACTTCCATACAGATGTTCAGTCCATATCGTGTTTGGTGTGGTAGGGTTTATACTTCTATATAGATGTTCAGTCTATACCGTGTTTTTATTTTTATTTTTTTGTGAACATACTGTACAGAGGGGTTACAATTACACGGGCAAGATAATGAGTACATTTCTTATCAAACATTGCAGCCTCCTCCATTATTTACCCTTCACATCCCTCCCTAGCCTCCCCCCATCCCCCCACCCAATTCTCCCCCCTCCCCCGCCCCCAGAAACAAAGTTATAAAGTTCGTTTTCGACATGACAACTTGTACTTCTCATTGTTGCAACGGGTCCACCTGTATCCTTAAATGACTTGTTTTTCCCCATCTCCTCCACAAATTATACCGACATCAAATATAGTGAAAGCAGGGGTTATACTGTGTGTGTGGGGGGGGGGGATACAATGCAACAAAGAAATAAGCCAAGCCCAAAGAAACATAGGTCCCATGGTTTCCCTTATTTGCAATATCTAGTATATGTATGAGTCAAGCAGAAAAGTTCAGATAATGTGATGTTAGGAAAATGAACCCATACCTTGTTTTGTGTGATTATTCATTTTATTTCTTGTTTTATTCATTTATTTACCATTTATTTTATTGACGCTGATGACACCTATACCATTTATTATATTGTTTATATCCTATCACATAGCATCTAGATTTTTAGATGTGTTATCCATCATGCCTGAAACACAGGGCTCTCCCAGAAAAAGAAAACATGTGTCACACTTGGCTTCTTAATTCAAGATTAAATTTTCACAGTGCTAGGATATGAATTCAGGGCCTAGCAGGCCCAATTCATGAGTGGGTTAGTGTGAGCCTGGCAGCCTCTAGCCAATGAAGCTGTCATGTGGTTCCCAGATGCTGAGATTGAGCCCCAGGTTTGCCCAAAACAGTGATACATGGATAGGCAGACGGTGATATACAAATAAATATATATTGGTAAAAAGTGCCAGAGCCGACTATGTATTATTGAATAACATCTACTACTTTCCTACCAACTCTTAGGTATTTACTATACTTCCATTGAAGGAATATTATTCTTTTCATGCTTAATAACTATTAATTAAGGTCAATCAGCATCCTAGGATTCTTGCATCCAATTTTAGACTAAACCAATGCACGAACTACTCTTTCTATCAGTATCCTATGCATAGGAACGAGTCTGTTGGGATCTCCGCCACTGGTAGGTGTCAGGACAGGGATTTGAACCTGGGGCCTATGTTGACAGGTGGGCCTATGGCTTCCCTGATAGCCTGCCAGCCTTCAGCAATGGCAGGTCAGGTCCACTTTGCAGCTGTGTCATTCAGAACCAGTAGGGTCACCCGCAAAGAAAAAAATTATAACCCCCCCCCAACCCTCTGCAGCTCACTACTTTTGGTGCTGTTCCACTTTTTTTTTCTTCCTGCAAGCCCTCTTGGCTTGGAATCCCAGGATTGTCTATGGGTCCAGAGGCTGCAGCCCAGCCTAGGGATATCAAAGCTTACGAAGTGTTGCTATGATCTTAGTTCAAGACCCGTGGTTGGCAAAAAAAGAACAAATAAATAAATAATTAATTAATTAAATAATTTATTTATTTAACTAAATTAAAAAAATAAAGCTCCCTGATTTGGAATTTCTGCTAGTTTTATTTCCTATCCTGGGATTTGAACTCACGGTCTTGGTAAATCCATACCAATGTGAGGGAAGGTGCAGAGTCGCCTACTTTAGTTCAAACTACTTTAGTTCAAACCCCGTGCCAAGCCAAAATTTAAAAAATTAAGTCACTGATCTTGGCAGGGGGAGGTAGTTGTGGAGATGGGAGGGAAGGGTAGTAGGGAGAAAACAAAGGAAGAGACAACAACGCTCAATAGGAAATGTACTCATTACTTTGCTCATATAACTGTAACCCACTGTACATCATTTTTACAATAAACATCATACAGAAAATAAACAATGTAGTGCTCGAAGAAGCACTTTAGGGGTAAGGGAAATATGTCTGAATAGCTGTATAAAATTCTACACTGCTTTTTTTAAAATGTTCAGTATGGAACTGAATAAACATAACTGCTTTCATCAAAAAAATTGTCAGTCTTGGAAATGGGGCCAGTATTTCTGCCATTGCTGGGATTTGATCTCACATTCCAGGTAGCTCTTTTGCACCATGGGTAAAGGCAAAGTTTACTGTCCTTGAGGAAAACAAATTCAGGCTAGAGTTCCCAAGGCCTGCAGTAAGGCCCTGCAATGGAAAAATATTTATGATATATACTTACATATGTATGTTTATTACATATTATGATTATTATCATTGTTTTTTATTTATTTTATTTATTTATTCATTGTTTAATGTATTTAGTATTATTACATACATAATATTTATTACATTTTGTACATTTATTATAAAATTATACACAATAATGTAGGACATTGAGTCATTTTTCATTAATACTTTATTAAGTGTTGAAACATGATACATAATTAAATGGAGGCATTTGTCACAGTCATCACATGTTTAGAGTCTATCCCAAGTATGAGCTTTGTCTTATTCATCTTTTGACAGCTTCCTACAGGGATTTCTTTAGATGATTTATACTCAGAGACTTTTTCTTGAGGATAGGCAAGTTGAGGGATAAAATAGTAAGAGTGAAGCTGGGAATGTGGCTTATAGGTAGAGAGCTTTCTCAGCATACATGAATGCCAGGGTTTAAATCCTCAGTGCCACATACTCAGAAAAAGCCAGAAGCTGTGGAATGGCTCAAGTGGTAGAGTGCTAGCCTTGAGAAAAAGAAGCTCAGAGACAGTACACGGTACCTACGTTCAAGCCCCAGAACTGGCAAAAACAATAGGCCAGATGCCGGTGGCTCACACCTACAACCCTAGCTAATCAGGAGGCTGAGACCTCAAGGCCACAGTTCAAAGACAGCCTAGGCAAGGAAAGCCTGTTAGACTCTTACCTCCAATGAACCACCAAAAGACCCCACGTGGAGCTGTGACTCAAGTGCTAGAGTGTTCACCTTGAGCTGAAAGGCTTAGGGACAGTGCCCAGGCTTGAGTTCGAGACACATACCTGGAAAAAAAGTGAGGGTTAATCAAAGTACTTTTCCTATTTGTTAATTATGAGAACATTTTCTGGAAAATGAATGCTGGTGTACACCAGAATTGGAGTCAGAGCCCAATGTTCAAGTATAGCAGATCCATATTCTCAGGCTCTCTCATTATAACTTTGTATGCTACAGGGTTCTGAAAGGTCCAATGTTGAAAGGGTTAATATGCTCCCCAAACCCTTTATGATGAGCAGTTGACTTGTATTTTCAATGTCATTACAATTCTGAACTTAGCAGAGCAACAGAAGCTCATGCTTGTCACCCTTGCTTAGGAGTCTGAGGTCTGAGGATCACAGTGTAAAGACAGCCAGGGCAGGAATATCTATGAGGCTTTGACTTCCACTTCACCACAGACAAAGCCGAAAGGGACTCATGTGGCAGAGCGCTAGCCTTGAGTCAAAGGAGCCCAGGGACAGAGCCTAGATCCACAATTCAAGCCCAAAGACCTGCAAAACATTTAAAGCAAAGGACAGAAAAAGAGGGAAAAAGCCAGTAACTCCCTTTGGGTTTGATCAATCTATTTCTATCTTGGAAGCTCCTGAGGAGCTAGCAGGGCAAGCACCAAAGAAGGACATGGACTAGGAGAGCAGGCCAAGTTCAAGGTTCAAGTGTAGCAGATCCATCTGCCCAGCCACTCACATGAAGATTGTAATCATCTTGTGTCCTCCAGTGGGGTTCCAAAAGGTCACATGTTCAAGAATTCCTGGGTTTCCCTTGGTGATGAGAAGTTACTTGCACTCTAAATGTTCTTAGAATTCTCAAGCTATAGAAGCAGGAAAGAAACATCATTGACCCATCCTGGGTATAAGTGAAGTTCTCAGGATCCAAGACCTAGCCCTGTTAGCAGGAAAAACTCCAATGTAACTCTGTATTTGAAGGACAGGAAACACTATCAAAAAACCAGGCTAGGTGCAGAGACCTAGGCCTGCAGGATTAGGAGGCAGAATGTACATACTTAACAGGGAAGTGAGCTGCAAAACCACTTTATTCATTCCAGGCACAGCCAGCAATTGGGGGAAACCTGAAATATTTGTTAGAGTCACACCAGGGTCAGGCTTTTCTCAGCCTCTTCAAACAATAACTAATTATCCTTCCTCCCTCAGGTGAAGGGAGCCTCAGGCTATCTTTAGGTTATCAATAGAGAGCCAATTTAGTGGGGGAGAGGGGAGGAACAGAGAAGAAAAATCCTGCTTTTTGGTCTTAGGGAGTGGGTTCTTGACTCTCCATCTGTCAAATTTGAAGGCCCTTCTTCTACCTCTGCCAGTCCATTCTCCTTCCTTAATTCTCCACATCATTAATGTAAATCCGCAGTCCAAGGAGAGGCAGGGCCCTTTCTCTTCTGCCTCCAAGCACCTGAGTTAGAACCTGGCTCTGCCCTCTTTACTCTGGGGCCCTCCACTGCCTGAGAAGTGGGATAGAGACAGTCTTCCTGCTCTGTGGTTATGTGAAGGTGATTCTGGTGTCCTGGCACACTGCAGAAGGCCTCATGGTTTGGAAGTATTCCCTTCTTTCCTACTGACATCCAAGACCAGATTCACCTATCCTCTTTCTTTTCTTTCTTTCTTTCTTTCTTTCTTTCTTTCTTTCTTTCTTTCTTTCTTTCTTTCTTTCTTTCTTTCTTTCTTTCTTTCTTTCTTTCTTTCTTTCTTTCTTTCTTTCTTTCTTTCTTTCTCTCTTTCTTTCTCTCTTTCTTTCTCTCTTTCTTTCTCTCTTTCTTTCTCTCTTTCTTTCTATCTTTCTTTCTTTCTTTCTTTCTTTCATCTATGTATCTAAAAAAATCTATGTATCTATGTATCTATCTATGTATCTAAAAAAATCTATGTATGTATGTATGTATGTATGTATGTATGTATCTATCTATCTATCTATCTTCTATCTATCTATCTATCTATCTATCTATCTATCTATCTATCTATCTATCTATCTATCTATCTATCTATCTATCTATCTACCTGTCTGTCTGTCTGTCTGTCTGTCAGTCTGTCTATCTATCTATCTACCTACCTACCTACTATCTCTTTGGCAGTTCTTGGGCCAAACTCAAGGCCTGGGCACTGTCTCTAGAGAACTCTTCTACTTGAGTCACAGCACCAATTCTGGCTTTTTCTGTGTATGTGCTACTGAGGAATCAAACCCAGGAATTCTTGCATGCTAGGCAAAAGCTCTCTCACTAATCCACATTCCCAGCCACCTCATCTTTTTCTTAATGGTAGTTTTTACATAAGTATGCTACCATTTTTCATCCCCAAGTTAATTTTTCTGAATACCTTTTATAACTATAAACCCTGATCTTCTCTTCCCCTGCCTGATTTGTGACTGTTCCTGCATTGGCCTCATAATAAAATGTAAATAAAGGCTGCTGAGAGCTTAAGTGTGAAAGACCCCAGACTCCTGGGATACTTTCGTCAACGGGAGGGCGCCCCAGAAACTCAGACTCCAGGCCAGGAGATGCAATAAGCAAAAGGAGTTTATTTGACATTTGCACAAACGGTCTCTCTGCCCTGGCAAGGGAGGGAGCCCGGAGCAGCGGTTACAGGCATTCTTAAAGGCAAAATCCACAAGATTAGCATATAACACCAGGTGTCCCCGGGATTGGCCCATTTAAAAGTCACTATGTACTCCAGCAATCATTTTTACTATGCAGGGAAGTTTATAACACTCTTTGTAAAATAGTTGGCTCAGGGCAAGTCTAGGGGGAGCGGTCACCCTGGAGGGGAGTTTACATAGTTACAGGCTTGTAATTGATTAACATTTGGCCTAGTTTGCTGGACTTGCCAGGTGGTCCTTATCTTGGGCCCTTATCTTGGGTCCCATTTGGCCACTTGGGGAATTTACTTGTTTGTTCTTTATTTACGACTACAGAGCTTGTCCCAGGGCTGACATCTAGACTCCAAAACTTTTTATTTATTTCCAGGGAGGGGAAGGGTCAGTGCTAGCGCAAGCAAGTTTACAGAAGCAAAACCAGCAGTTACCAATTGTAAAATGTAACTCTAATTTTTAATCTTTCAAAGTGTGCATCATATAAGGATGCAGGCATGGAGCCCCGGAAGAGAAAAGCGATGGGCCTGAAATGAAGAGAATGCTGCAGTATGCACAATGAGCATATCTGAAAAATAAATCAGTAAGTAAAAGCAGAAGCATTGCATAGGGTCTGTTTGCACTCAGGGAAGTAATATACACACATAAGTTGGTAGGAGGACACTGATACATAACTTGGCCTTCTCTTTTTGAAATTTTTGTGGGCATCCCAGGGCTTAAACACAGGGCCCAATGCATTCCTGAGCTTTTTTGCTCAAGGCTGAGGCTCTACCACTGCCACAGCTACACTTCCAGCCTTCTGGTCGATAATTGGACATAAGCGCCTCCCGGGCTTTACTGCCTGCTCTGGACAGTATCTCCTGCTTGGCTTTCTCTCTCAAAGCTGGACCTCTACCCTCTGGGCCACTGCTCCACTTCTGGTTTTCTGGTGGTTTATTGGAGATAAGAGCCTCACATTCTTTCCTGCACAGGCTGGCTTTGAATGGCGATCTCCTGAGGAGGATTGAGTGGCTTTCCTTAGGGATTCACAGAGAAGCCGCTCCACACAAACCTTTAGTCTAAATCTCGAGAGGTTCTAGAGAAAAACAGAAACAGGAAGATGCTTCTAGTGTGTTCTAGATACTTAAGGGTGTAGACAAAAAACATTCATAATTATTAGGTCATTTTATAGACAAAAGGAGCAATGCAGACAGTATGAAAATCGCTCAAGTTTTCAGTCCTCTCGTCCTGAGACAGTAAATTCACTGCAGCTCAATGCTAAGTGACCGAACTGGCATGTCCTGTGGACATTTGCTCCAAAATCCTGGGACACTCATTTCTCATTTTTGGCTTCAAACCTGTAGCCAGAGGGGAAGATGAGGAGAGAAAATCCTTCTCAGAGAAGGCAGCCATAAAGAATATTGGGTAGTTTACTTAAAAATTCAAACCATTGGAATGACCCTGTTAAGAAGTCAGATGTCCAGAGTAAAAAATGAAGAAGAAAAGAAAGGCAGGTGCCAGTGACTGCTGACTATAATACCAGCTCCTCAGGAGGCTAAGATGTAGAGAACCTTAGTTTGAATCCAGCCAGCGTAGGAAATTTGACACTATTGTATCTATGAGATCAGAGAAAAACCCAGAAATGGGGCTGTGACTCAATTTTAATGAACAAAAGTCGTTCAGGGACAACGACTAGGGTTAATGTCCAACCCCAGGACCTGCCCCCCACCAAAAAAAAAAAAAAGACCGTGTAGTTCCATGTATTTGTATATGGATGGATGTATCCCTATAGGTGAATCTCCAGAGTAGCTATGATGAATGGCACTGAACTAGGAAATTTGTTTTCAATACAATGATTTCATAGCACAGACAGGGCTTTCAAGACATTGCATGTTCCGGGGCTCCCCTCACTGTTCCCAGTGTAGCCTGAGGGTTTGTTTCTCTGCATCCCAGGCCTGTTGGAAGAAGTCTCTCATTGTCTGGACAGGCAGACAAAAAGCCTCACTCCTGTACAGCTGTGTAACAAACAACTCCATCTGGGCCAATTAATGAGGATGAGTGTGGGTAGACGCTGAAGGTCAGGAGAAAAAGGCCTCTTTGTACCCCAAGCTACCTCTCTCACCAGTGCTCTGTTTTGACAGGAAGCCTTCATTTATGCCACCACCCTTGGCAGGCCAAGTTTCCTGCACTTATCTTGCCTTTGTGAGACTATAATCCGGTGTTCAGATACATTGTTCAATATAATTCAGGAGTCCTTCTGGCAGACAACTAGGGCACTGAACCTAATGAAATGTTTAATTGCAGGTGATGATGGGCCTATGATACCTCCCCTAAGTTTTGGAACCTTGGGAAATCCAAGCACATGTTGGATATCACAAAACTTCTTGTCATCTAGGGCTGGTGAAGCTCATCAGGTTTTCAAACATTTGACCTCTCCTAGTTGGGCTCTGGGTGGCTAGGTTTTGGGGTTGAACACAGGGTCTGGGTGCTGAACATGAGCTCAGTGCAGAAGCCCAGTGCTCTACCAATTGGTGTCACAGTTTCACTTCTGGTCTCTGTGTGTGTGTGTGTGTGTGTGTGTGTGTGTGTGTGTGTGTGTGTGTGTGTGTGTGTGTCCGTGTGCATGCGTGCATACACCAGTCCTGGAGATTGAACTTAGGACCTAAGCAGTGTACCTAGTTTCTCTTGTACAAGGATATCTCTCTCCCACTTGAGCCACTTCAGGCTTTTTTCTAGTGATGTGGTCCTGAGAAATCATGCCCAGGGTTTCATATATGCAAAGCACTCTACCCCTAAGGCCCATTCCCAGCCTTCTGCTTCAGGTTTGTTAGTTTGTTTCTGTCTTTTTCTTGTTGTTGTTGTTGTCTGTTGTAGCAGTTAAAGTCTGGACCTGGGTGCTTTCCCTGAGTTCTTCAGCTCAAGTCTTGTGCTCTACCACTTGAGCCACAACACCACTTCAAGTTTCCTGGAGTTAAGTGTCTCAAGGACTTTCCTGCCCAGACTAGCTTTGAACCATGATCCTCAGATCTCATCCTCCTGAGTAGCTAGGATGACAGGCATGAGCCACAAACACCAAACTCCACTTCAGGTTTCTTAGTGGTCAATGGAGATAATTGTCTCATGGGACCTTTTGTGTCTGAGATAGTTTGGAACCCAGATCCTCAGATCTCAGCTTCCTGAGATGGCAGGATGACAGACCTCAGCTATAGACCCCTAGGCAGTGGCACTCTGCTGCAAGGGGGTCCTTGGTTCCACGTGGTGGAGGGCTATCCATGAGCCCAGAGGTAAGGGTCAGTGCCTAGGCCCCAAGTTCAAGGTTCATGACTGAGAAAAAAGCAGAACAAAACAATTGTCTGCATGAGACAACTCACTAGCCTTCAGTAATACATAATTTTGTCCATGCCATGGGGACACATCTGAGCCACAATATTCTTTTTTTTAATCAAACTCCTTTTTTTCTTTATTGTGAAAATACCGTACAGAAGGGTTACAATTACATCGGCAAAGTATTAAACACAATTCTTAGTAAGCATTGTTGCCTCCTCCTTTGTTTCCCCTTCCTATCCCTTCCCCTTCAATCCCCCCGCAAGTTGTAAAGTTTGTTTTTAGACATAATGAATTGTACATCTCATTGTGGCACTGGGTCCACCTGTATCCCTATTTAAACGATTTGCTCTTTCCTTTCCTCTCCACAAATTATACCAACATCAAATACAGTGAAAACAGGGGTTATACTGTGGGCGAGAGACCTACAAAGCAACAAATAAATCATCGTATTAATATATTAGAAACAACCACATGAAAGAAAAAACATTTGAATCCTTATGATGTGGTTCATTTCGCCTAAGAGGAACATATCTGACATTTTCTGCTTGTCTCAGGCATATACTAGTTATTGCAAATAAGGAAAACCATGGGACCTATGTTTCTTTGGGCCTGTCTTTCTTCTCTTAATATAATTTTTTCCAAGTCTTTCCATTTCCTAACAAATGTGGCAATGTCATTTTTTCTTATGGAGGCATAGAATGTGATATATATATATATATATATATATCACATTTTTTGTCTGCAAAATCATCACAGTTGTGGAGCTCTTACAAGGACCAGATGAATGAATGCATCCTGTGAAGGACACAGCACGTGACACTCTTTGCATGACTCAACACACAGCACCCAATGCAGGACTCAGCACACTGCAACCTGTAAAGGACTCAGCACATAGCACCCTGTGCAAGTCTCAGCACAGAGCACCCTATGAAGGGCTCAGCACATACCTCTATTCCACAAATTGTCATTAGAATTAGGGTGGTTTCATCAGTATTACCCTTCTTTGAGGAACATTTCACAAACCACACAAGATCACATCTAATGGTTTAGAGGGGTGTTTTTTTGTGGGGGGGTTAACCATGGGGCTTGAACTCAAAGCATGTGGATACTGTTCTAATAACATTTGCTCAGGGCTAGAGCTCTGCCACTAGGAGCCACATTTTAAAAAGTCTAACAGACTTCCTGCCAGGGCTGGGTTTTAAAGCCCCCAAACAGCTAGGATGATGGGGTTAAGCCAGCCATCAGCGTCTGGTTCCGTGCAGCTGGGTTGCAGCGGTTTACATATGGCTAAGTCAGGTTAGGTGGCAGCTGTCAGCGCCAGACTCCTAGCTTGCTCTGTGATGACGTATTTGAAGTCCTGTCCTTATATCATTGCAGGTAGAACATTCTACCTTTTTTTGGAGGCAGTCCTGGGGCTTGAGTAAGGGCTTAGAAAATGTCCCTAAGTGTTGGTGCTCCAGGCTAGCATTCAATTGATTGAAAAACAGCAGAACTTCTGGATTTTCTGTTTATGTGGCACTGAGAAATCCAACCCAGGCCTTCTTGCTTACTAGGCGAGCACTCAACCACCGAGCCCCAGGAGTGAACGAGGCATAAACAGGTAGAGCTTCCTTTATATAAGTATTATATGCACAAAAAGATAGATGTCTGTATATTATTGAATTATAGATAATATTACTACCAATTATTAGGTTTCAAATTATGTCTCCATTTAATGATATGTCCCAGTTGAACAATTAATAAAGCATTAATAATTACTCAATATCCTGTTATTATTTATCATATATGTACATACATCCATACATATAATCACATATTTTATAAATGAGACAAATTAAATTATGCATCGTGTGTTACTACCCATTATTAGGTATTTAATTATGTTTCCATGTAATTTTTATTCTCTTAATGCTCAATAAAATATTAATTAAACTTAATCCAAGTCCTATAATTATTGAGTCTAATTTTATCCCAGAATGATTCACTAATAATTCAATCTGTTTTTCTTCCACCTATGTCATTTCTTACCTATATGACATCCTATTGCATAGCATATAGATTTGCATACAATTTATACATCCTACCTGTCACTGAGCACTTTCAAAGAAGAGGAAAACGTGTCACACTCGGCTTCTCACTCCATGATTACATTTTTGGCAGTGCTGGAATCTAAACTCAGGGCCTAGAAGGCTCAGTTCATGAATGGGTGACTGCCAGCACAGCAGCCTTTAGCCAATTCAGCTGCCAGGCAGTTCCCAGGCCCTGAGATCGAGCCCTGTATGTTGACTCCATATTGCACTTAGTGTAGTTATTCATTTTATTTTTTGTTTTATTCATTTATTTACCATTTATTTTATTGACTGTTATTTCACATGAAACATTTACTACATTTATTACATAAGATAAAGATTTGCCTATGTATGAAACTTCACACCTGACACCCAGGGCTTTCACAGAAAAGGAAAACATGTGTCATCATAGGCTTCTTATTCCACCATTCAATTTTTGTGAGGGCTGGCATCTGAACTCATAGCCTACATGGCCCAATTCATGAATGGGTGAGTGTCAGCACACCAGCCTGGGGCATATAGAGGTTACAAAAAGTTCCCAGCACCTGAGATCGAGCCCCAAGAGTTGACAAAATAAGAACAGATTGACATGCAGATGGTAATACACAAATAAATATAGATCTTTAAAGAGTGCCAGAGATGTCTATACATTCTTCAGTTATATAAACTACATTCCTAGCAATTCTTGGGTATTTATTATGCCTCCATGTAATTAATATTTTCATTTTCACCCTTAATGAAATATTAATTAAATCAACTACTGTCCTGAAACTATTGCGTCCATGTAATTAATAGTATCTTTTAATGTGTCAAAAAATATCCATTAAAATCCATCGGCCTCTTAAAATCACTGTTTAATTTTGTAGTAGTATCATTCAGGAACAACTAATTCAACCTTGACATTCATAACCTTCCATCGGTATTCCTATGTATAGGAACCAGACTCTTAGGATCTCCCTGCATTGGTAGGGGTCAGGACCGGGCTTGGAACATAGGGCCTATGTGGCCGTGTTGGCCTATGGCTTCCTTGGTAGCCTGCCAGCCTTCAGCAATGCCAGGTTAGAAACACTTTTCAGCCATGTCATTCAGACCCAGTATGGTCACCTTGCAAAGAAAACAAATGTAAAACCGGCAGCCATCTGCAAGTTGCCGATTTGTTTTTTTTGTTTTGTTTTGTTTTTTGTTCTTGTTTTTGTTTTTGTTTTTGTTTGTAAAAATACCGTACAGATGGGTTACAATTACATGGGCAAGATAATGAGTACATTTCTTATCAAACATTGTTGCCTACTCCTATGTTTCCCCTTCCCATCTCTTCCCATACCTTCCCTGACCCCCTACCAGATCCTCCCCCCCACCAATGTTGTAAAGTTCATTTTTCGACATAGTGACTGGTACATCACATTGTTGCAATAGGTCCACCTGCATCCCTATTTAAACGATTTGTTTTTTCCCTTCCCCTCCACAAATTATACCACCATCAAATACAGTGAAAGCACAGGTTATACCGTGGGGAAGGGACATACAAATCAACATAGAAATCATCTTATAAGTATGTTAGAAACAATTGAATGAAATAAAAAACCTTTTGAATAATTATCTTGGGGTTCATTTCCCTAACATTAACTTATCTGAGCTTTTCTGCTTGACTGAGATATATACTAGTTATTGCAAATAATGCTAACCTTATCTGTGTCGTTTTATTTATTTTTATTCCTGTCAGTCTTTGGGGCCCAGGAACCCAGGTTCGGCTCTGAGTCCAGTGGCTTCAACCCAGCCTGGAGTGATCAAAGCTGAGGCAGAGTTGCCATGATCTGAGTTCAAGCCCTGTGCTTGACAAAATAAAAATTAATAAATAAATACATTTAAAATATTTAAAAAATTATGAGGCCCAGTGTCTTGGAATTGATGCAATTTTTTCTGCTAGGCCTGGGATTTGAACTCAGGGTCTGGGAAATCTGCAGCATTGTGAGGGAAGGGGAAGCTCACCATGCCGAAAGACAAGAAAGTCAAGCCTGTTCCCAGGGCCTGATTTCAAGTCCTAGCACTTGAAAAAAATAATATCTGTATATATTTTAAATACATGATTTATATTTACAGGTTTACTGCATATTGTGGTTCATGTAGTTATTGATTTTATTTTGTGTTTTACTTATTTCTTATGTATTTTAGTGAGTATGATTACACATATAATATTTTTTACATCCTATTACATAGAACATAGATTTGCCCATGTATTATCCATCATTCCTGAGACCCAGTACTTTCACCGATAAGGAAAACAAGTGGGACAATTAGCTTCATCCACCAAGATTAAGTTTTTGGCAGTTCTGTGATTTGAACTCTGGGCCTACAAGACCCACTTCATAAATGGGTCAATGTTAACACACCAGTCTGATGCAAGTGAAGTTGTTGGGCTAATTTGAGGACCTGAGATCAAGCCCTAGGAGTGGCCAATATATAAACAGATAAATGTGTAGATTGCAGTGTGTGTGTGTGTATTTACATATGTATATGCATCTATAAATAAATGTATACCGAGACAGATAGACATTTGTGTAGATTCTATTGCATAACTCTACATATAAAGCTTTGTCTATATCTTATTTTTATATATTCTATTGCTACCAATTATTTGGTCTAAAATTATGTGTCTATTAATTAATCATGGTAGAAGACTTAATAAAGTATTAATTCAATCAATCAATGACCTATATTTATTGTGTACAATCTTATACTAGATTGACTAGCTAATTAGTAATTCAATTAGTACATGCCAAACATTCTATTAGTCTTCCTATAGATAGGAATAGATAGGAATGAGTTTCATAGCATCTTCAGCCATGTGTAGGTGGCAATCCCAGGATCAAACTCAGGGCCTAGGTGTCTGGGTTGGGCTCAGGCTTCACTGACAGCCCCCAGCCTTCGGCCATGCAAGGTCATGTACAATTTCAAGCTGAGTCATTGAGACCCAGGATGGTGACAGTGCAAAGGAAACAAAGGTAAAATGGTTGTGTAAAACTTCTTGTTTTTTTTCACCTCCATTTTTGTTGCTTTGATGGTTTTATGCCAGTGCTAGGAGTTGAACTCGGGTCTTAGGATCCCTGGATCATCTGTGGTGTATGTAAATGCTGCACCCCAGCCTAGGATAATCATGGTTTAAGACACAATAAAGTGCTTCCTTCAGCAAAAGGATCCCAGGGATAATGTCTAGGCTTACAGTTCAAGCCTCAGGAGTAGCCATACAAAAAAAAGAGCCATTAAGTCTGTGTGTCTGTATGTATGCATGTATTTCTATCGGTGAACATCCAGTGTCGCTATGAAGAAAGGCACCCAGCTAGGAAATTTGTTTTGAATAGAATGATTTCATAATAGAGAGTGCTTTCAAGACAGTGCGTGTTCCTGGGATCCCTTCACTGTTTCCAGTGTAGCCTGAGGGTTTCTGCACACCCCAGGCTGTTGGAAGAAGTCTGCCTCCATTGTTGGAACAGGCAGAAAAAAAGGCTTACTCCTGTACAGCTGTGTAACAAACAATTCATGCGGGGCAATTAGTGAGGATGAGTGTGGGCAGGCTCTGAAGGCCAGGAGAAAAAGACCTCTTTGTACCCCTAGCTCTCTCTCTCCCCCGTGCTCTGTTTTGACAGGAAGGCTTCATTTGTGCCGCCTCCCATGGCAGGCCAAGTTTCCTGTACTCATCCTGTCTTTGTTAGATCATGTTCCACTGTTGAAAATAACTACTACAATTAATTCAAGAGTCCTTCTGGCAGACAACTAGGGAGCTGAACCTAATAAGATTCCTAATTGGCAAAGGTGCCTCCCTAGGTTTCTGGGAGCTTCTTAAATCTAAGCACTTGTGCAAAGTCACAAGCTTCCTGTCATCTAGGGCTAAGCTCATCATGTATTGAAACCTTTGCCCTCTCCGAGTTGGGCCCTGGGTACGTAGGTTTCAGGTTAAACACAGGGCCAGGGTGCTGACCTTGAGCTTAGAGGAGAAGCTCTTTGCTTTACCATTTGGTGTCACTGCTTCATTTCTTGTATCTTTGTGTGTGTGTGTATGTGTGTGTGCACGCGCGCGTGTGCATACAACAGCCCTGGAGCTTTTATTCAGGACCTGAGCACTGTACCTTAGTTTCTCCTGTACAAGGACAGTACTCTACCACTTGAGCTACACAGCCAATTCAGGCTTTTTTTCTAGGGATGTGGTACTGAGGATTCAAACCCAGGGTTTCATACATGCAAAGCACTCTACCCCTAAGACACATTCCCAGCACTTCACTTCAGGTTTCTTGATTTCTTTTCTTATAAGATGGAGGAGTTAAAGCCTGGGCCTGGGTGCTGCCTCTGAGCTCTTCAGCTCAAGTCTAGCACTCTACCACTTGAGCTACACTGCCCCTTCAGGCTTTCTGGTGTTTCTTTGGAGATAACCATCTCAAAGAATCTCCTGCCCAGGCTGGCTTTGGACTGTGATCCTCAGGTCTCAGGCTCCTGAATAGCTAGGATGAGAGGTGCAAGTCACTGGTGCCCAGCTTCCACTTTAAGTTTCTAAGTGGTGAATAGGAGATAATAGTCTCATGGGACCTTCTGTTTCTGGGATAGTTTGGAACCCAAGTCCTCAGCTTCCTGAGCAGGCAGGATGATAGACCTCAGCTAAAAACACCTAACGGGTGACACTTTGCTGCAAGGGGGTCTTTGGCTCCGCGTGGTAGAGTGCTAGCCATGAGCCCAAGAGGAAAGTCAGCGCCTAGGCTTTGGGTTGAAGGTTCATGATGGAGAAAACTAAACCAAACCAATTGTCAGCAGGAGACAAGTCACTAGAGTTCAGTACATACATAAATTTGGCCCTGCCTTGGGGGCATATCTGAGCCTCAACTTTCTCATCTGCAAAATCATCTTACTTGTGGAGCTCTAACAAGGACCAGATGAAAGAATACACCCCATGAAGGACTCAGCGCATAGCACCCTGTGAAGGACTCAGCACCCAGCACCCCAGGAGGGACTCATCACATAGCTCTATCCCACAAGCAGTCATTAGAATTCAGGTGCTTTCATCAGTATCACCATTCTTTCAGAAAAACATCACAAACCACAAAAGTTCACATCTAATGGTTTAGATGGGTGGTTAATGGGGGGCAGGGTCCTCAGCCTTGGGGATTGCACTCATAGGTTGAGGGTACTCTCCTAAGACCTTTTCCTCAAGGCTAGAACTATACCACTTTGCACCTCAGCTCTGAGTCTCGCAGACTTCCTGCCAGGCCTGAGTATTCAAACCACCAGTTTCAGAACTCATCCCTGAGCAGCTAGGGGTGAGCCAGCAGTGTCTGGTTTGATGGAGTTGGTTTGCAGCTGTTGACCTCTGGCTAAGTCAGGTTAGATGGCAGCCCTCAGCTTCAGACTCCCGGCTTGCTCTGTCATGAGGTATTTGAAGTCCTGGCATTCTATAGTTGCAGTCATAACTTTCTAACTTGTTTTTGGTGCTTCAGTGACAGCACCATTTCTGGCTTTTTCTTTGCAGGTGATAGTGTGGAAATGAACCCAGATTTTCATACATACTAGGCAAACACTCTACCACTGAGTCCCAGTAGTGACAAGTGTAGAAATAGATACGGTTTGTTTTATATATATACATATATATATATATATATATATACATATAAAACAAGAGAGAGATGTCTGTACATTATTAAGTTATATATACTATTTTACTACCAATTGTCAATAATTAAATTATTTCTTCCTTTATTTAGGTATCATGTTTGAATTCATAATGAAGTATTAATTGAAAATTAGGCAATGTACTATGATTATTGTGTATAATTATATAATATAAACATACACTAAGTAGTAATGTAATTGTTACTTTTACAACATTCCATTCATATGGTTGTCTATTGGAATGCATTTTTTAGGATCTCCTGAATTCGTAGGTGGTGGGGATTTGAACCCCGGACCTAGTTTGCTGAGTTTGGCTATGGCTTCCCTGATAGCCCATCAAAATTCAGCAGTGCAAAGACACGTACACTTTCCGGGCCCTGTTATTTAGACCCAAGATGGTCACAATTCAAAGAAAAAAACTATGTAAAACCACCTTCTGGAACTTCCCATTTTTTTTTTTATCCTTCTCCTTCCTTCACCCTCTTTTTTTTGTCAGCTGTCAGGCAGAAGTCTGAGTCTGTGCACTGTCCCTCAACTCTTCAGCTCAAGGCTATCGTTCTACCACTTGAGCCATAGCAACACTTCCGGCATTTTTCTGCTTATGTGGTGCTAAAGAACCGAACTCAGGACCTTATGCATGCAAGGCAAGCACTCTAGTACTGAGCCACCTTCCCAACACTTCACCTTTTTTTGCCACTCCAAAGATTTGAACTCAGGTCCTAGGATCTCAGGATGGGCTGTGGGTCCAGAGGCTGCACCCCAGCCTGGAGTGATCAAGGCTGAGGCAGTGTTGCCACAAGCTGAGTTCAAGATCCGGGCCTGGCCAAAAAATTAAGGCCCTGGCTTGGAATTTGCTCCATTTTTCTGTCAAGCCTAGGGTTTGAACTCAGGGTCTGGGGAACTCTGTGGCACTGTGGGGGAGGGGAAGCTTACCATCTTTGAAGACAAGAATTTCAGACCAGTTTCAAGGGCCTGAATTCAAGCCCCATCACTGGAAAAATAATACTCATATATGAGATCTTTTTACATACAGGGGTTTACTCCATATGACATTTATTACCCTTCTTTATTCATTGTATATTTTATTTAGCATTATTACATATATAACTTTTTTCATTTATTATATCTTATCACATGGATATATTTGCATATGGATTATACATCATACTGAGACATAGGACTTTTACAGAGAAGGGAAAAATGTGTCAAAATTGGCTTCTTACTGCACATATAAACTTTTGGCAATACTGGGATTTGAACTCCTAGCCCACAATGCATAATTTATGAATGGGTCAGTTGTAGAACAAAAGCCTTTGGCAAACTGAGCTGCCGGCCAGTTCTGAGGACCTGCGATTAAACCATAGTAGTGGGATATATATATATATATATATATATATATATATATATATATATATAAATAGATTGTTAGATATAGGCATAGATATAGATATAGAAAGATAGATAGATAGATAGATAGATAGATAGATAGATAGATAGATAGATAGATAGATGTGTAGTTTGCTATATATATGAGAGAGACAATGTGAGGATATTAAATTATATATATTATGAATTATTAGTTATTAAATTAGGTCTCCATTAAATGCAATATCCTGGTTGAATACCTACTAAATTATTAATGTGAAAGAAGTCAGTATTCTTTAATTAGGAGAACCAAACCAGTGTGTTAGAATGAAAGACATAATCCAATAATTTTTGTGTGGCATTCTATAAGAGAATCATGAACTAACTGTCAATTTAATTGTAACTTTTATAAATTCCATTAAGCATTCCCATGGATAGGAATGATTTTCTCAAGATCTCCCTCCATTTGTATGTGGCGGTCCTGGCATTCTAACTCCAGGCCTGAGTATTTTACTCAGAAATGCAAACCATTAAAATGACACTGTGAAGATTTCAGATTGTCATGAGGAAAAATAGAACAGGAAGAAAAGAAAGCCAAGTGTCAGTGGATCCTGCCTGTAATCCTAGCTCTTCAGGAGTCTGAGGTAGAGAATGAAAATTTGAATTCAGTCAGGACAGGAAAGCCCAGGACAATCTTATTTCTAAGGGATCACAGGAAATAAAAAAAAACATGACTGGGGTTGTGGCTCAATTGCATAGCACTACCCTTGAGCAAAAGGAGCTCAGGGACAGTGCCTAGGCTCATAGTATAACCCCCAGACTTGCCAAAAAACAAAAAACAAAAAAACAAAAAACAGTAACTCCATGTCTACCCATGTATGTATGCATGTATTTCTATCGGTTAAGATCCAGAGTCCCTATGTTGAAAGGCACTCAGCTAGGAAATTTGCTTTGAATAAAATGGTTTCATAGCACAGAGAGCGCTTTCAAGACAGTGCATATTCTGCGGCTTCCCTCACTGTTCCCAGTGTAGCCTGAGGGTTTCCGCGCACCTCAGGCTGCTGGAGGAAGTCTGCCTCATTGTTGGAACAGGCAGAGAAAAGTCCTCACTCCTGTACAGCTCTGTAACAAACAACTCCATTTGGGCCAATTAGTGAGGATGGGTGAGGGCAGGCTCTGAAGCCCAGAAGAAAAAGGCGTGTTTGTATCCAAAGCTATCTCTTTCCCCAGTTTGGACAGGAAGCCTTCATTTGTGCCACCTCCTGTGGCAGGCCAAGTTCCTTGTACTTATCCTGTCTTTGTTAGACTATGTACTAGTGTTAGAACAAACTGCTACAATTAATTCAAGGGTGCTTCTGGCAGACAACTAGAGAGCTGAACCGAGTTAAAAGATTCCTAATTGGCAAAGTTGCCTCCTTAGGTTTCCAGAAGCTTGCTGAATTTAAGCACATGGGTAATATCACAATGCTTCCTGGCATCTAGGGCTAGTGAAGCTCATCAGGTTTTGAAACCTTTGACCTCTCCTAGTTGAGCCCTGGATGGATAGCTTTGGGGGTTGAACACAGGGCCTGGGTGCAGACCATGAGCTCAGAACCGAAGCTCACTGCTTTACCACAATTTTGTCACAGCTTCACTTCTGAAATCTGTGTGTGTGTGTGTGTGTGTGTGTGTGTGTGTGTGTGTGTGTGTGTGTGTGTGTGTGTGTATGTGTGTGTGTGCATACACTTGTCCTGGAACTTGAATTCAGGACCTGAGCACTGTACCTGAATTTCTCCTGTACAAGAATAGCATTCTACCACTTGAGCCACAGGCTTTTTTTTTAGTGATGTGGTACTGAGGAATCAAAACCAAGGGATTCATACATGCAAAGCAGTCTAACCCCTCCTCTTCAGGTTTCTTTCTTTCTCTTCTTGTATGTTGGAGGAGTTGAAGTCTAGGCCTGGGCACTGTCCTTGAGTTCTTCAGCTAAAGCCAAGTGTGCTACCACTTGAGCTACAACATTTCTTCAGGTTTTTGTTGGGTCACTGGAGAGTAGTGTCCATCTCAAGAATTTCCTGCCCAGGCTGGATCCTGATCCTCAGCTCTCAGGCTTCGGAGTAGCTAGCAGGACAGGCGTGAGTTAGTGGTGCCCAGCTTCCACTTCAAGTTTCTAAGTGGTGAATAGGAGATTATATGCTCATGGGATGCTTTAGGTCTGGGATAGTTTGGAACCCAGATCCTCAGATCTCAGCTTCTTGAGTAGGCAGGGTGACAGACCTCAGCTACAGATGCCTAGATCATAACACTCTGTTGCAAGAGGGTCCTTGGCTCCACGTGGTAGGGCATTAGCCATGAGCCAACAGGGAAGGGTCAGTGCCTAGGCCCTGAGTTCAAGGTTCATGACTGAGAAAAATAAACAATTGTCTGCAGGAGACAACTCACTAGATTTCAGTACATACATAATTTTGGTGAGCCTCAAGTTTCTCATCTGCACCATCATCTTACTTGTGGAGCTCTTACAAGGACCAGATGAAAGAATGAACCCCATGAAGGACTCAGCACACACCTCATGAAGGACTCATCACATAGCTGTATCCCACACGCAGTCATTAGAATTAGGGTGCTTTCATCGGTATCACCATTCTTTCAGAAACACGTCACAACCACACAAAATTCACATCTAATGATTTAGAGGGATGGGTTTTTTTGGGAGGGCTGGGAGTCAGCCACAGGGAATGCACTGGAAGGTTTGGGGTACTGTTCTAATATCTTTTGCTCAAGGCTAGAGTTCTACCACTGTGAGCCACAGCTCAGAGTTTTGCAGACATCCTGCAAGGGCTGGGTTTTAAACCCACCAGTGTCAGATCTCAGCCCCTGAGTATCTTGGATAACAGGGCTGAGTGAGCCAGCAGCATCTGGCTCCGTGGGGCTGGGTTGCAGTGGTTTATTTCTGGCTAAGTCAGGTTAGATGTCAGCTGCCAGCACCAGACTCCTGGTTTGCTCTGTGATGAGGTATTTGCAGTCCTATCCTTATATAGTTGCAGTTAGAACATTCTATTTTCTATTTTTTGGTGCCAGACCTGGTTCTTGAGTAAGGGTCTAGACACAGTCCCTAAGCTTTAATGCTCAAAGCTAGTGCTCGACTGCTTGATCAGCAGCATGACTTCCATATTTTTCTGTGCACGCGGTAGTGAGGAATTGAACCCAAGGCTTTGTATGTACTAGGGAAGCAACCTACCACTGAGCCCCAGGAGTGACAAGAATAAGAACAGATAAATGTGTAGACTGGTTGACAGATAAATGGATGTATATTTATACAACAAGAGAGAGATGTCTATACTATGTAACTGCATATAGAAAATTACTACCGATTATTGGCAATTAAATTCGTTCCTTTTTAAAGTATCATGATTGAATGCATAATAACATATTAATTGAAAATTAGTCAATGTAGTATGATTGTGTATAATTTTGTAATATAATCGTACACTAACTACTAATTTAATTGTTACTTTTATAACATTCCATTCCTATGGATGCATATGGGAATGGGTTTCTTAGAATCTCCCACCATTCATTAGTGGCAGTCCTGGGATTCGACCTCCAGACCTAATTTGCCGGTTTTGGCTATGGCTTCCTTAATAGCTGCCAAACATCAGCAATACAAGGTCATGTACACTTTCTGGGCCTTGGCATTTAGACCCAGGATGGTTACAATACAAAGGAAATAAAAAGGTAAAACTACTTTCTTGAACTTCTCAGTGTTATGCTCCTCCTTTCTATTTTTTATATTTTTTGCCTGTCCCAAGATTTGAACTCAGGTCCTAGGATCCCAGTGCTGGCAGTGGCAGAGATGCCAAGACCTGACTTCAAGCCACGTACTTGGCAATAATAATAATAATAATAATAATAATAATAATAATAATAATAATAATAATAAAACAAAAAGACCCTGGCTTGAATTTGCCCAATTTTTCTGGCAGGCATGGGATTTGAACTCAGGGTCTGGGTAACTCTGTGACACTGTGGGTGAAGGGGAATGGCTCAATGTCCTTGAAGACAAGAAATTCAGACCACTTCCTAGGGCCTGAATTGAAGCCTCAGCACTGGAAAAAAATAATGTTCATATATGAGATCTATTTACATACTTGGGTTTACTGCGTTGACATTTATTACCCTTATTTATTTAGTATTATTACACATATAACATTCTTTTTATTATATCATATCACATAGAATATATTTTATACATCATACTGAGACCAAGGACTTTCGCAGAGAAGGAAAGCAATGTGTCAAAATTGGCTTCTTACTACAAGAATAAATTTTTGGCCATCCTGGGATTTCAACTCATGGCCTACAATGCCCAATCCATAAGCGGGGTCACAGTCTTAGCAGAACATCCTCTGGAAACTGAGCTGCCAGGAAGTTCTGAGGACCTATAATCAAATCCACTATATGGGACTACATATATATATATATATATATATATATATATATATATATGTGTGTGTGTGTGTGTGTGTGTGTGTGTGTGTGTGTGTGTGTGGGACTAGTGTGGCTTGATCATAGGTATGATGACATATGTATATATATTTATATATATATATACAAATATACATATATATGCTGATAGATGTGTAGATTGAGATATATATGTATATATATTTATATATACATATTTATATACATATATACATGCATATACATATATATATAGAGAGAGAGGGACTGTGAGGATATTAAATTATATATATTATTACCAATTATTAGTTATTAAATTATGCTTCCATTTAATGAAGTATCCTTGGTTGAATACTTATGAAAGCATTAATTAAAAATTAGTCAATATCCTTAATCATACCATGATGCTAGAATGGAAGATATAAATACAATAATTATTCTGTGGCATTCTAAAATAGAATCATGAAGCAACTGCACATTTAATTGTTACTTTTATAACATTCCATAAGCATTCACATGAACAGGAATGAGTTTGTCAGGATCTCCCTCCATTTGTGGGTAGCAGACCTACATTCAAACTCCAAGCCTGAGTAATTTGAATGCAAACCATTGGAATGACTCCGTGAAGATTTCAGATTGTTATGATTCAAAAAAAAGAACAAGAATAAAAGAAAGCAAGGTGTCAGTGGCTCCTGCCTCTAATCCTAGCTCCTTTGAAGACTGAGATGTAGAGAATGCCAATTTGAATTCAGCCGGCGTGAAAAAGTCCATGATACCCTTCTTTCTAAGAGGTCACATGAAAAAGAAAAACCATGAATGGGTCTGTGGCTCAAGGGCAGAGTGCTACACTTGAGCAAAAGGAGCACAGGGACAGAGCCTAGTCTCATAGTACAACCACAGACCTGCCAAAAAAAAGAGGAGGCAATAACTCCTTGTATCTTTGTATGGATGATGAGCATTCAGCATGTTGCCCATGCCCAGACACCCAACCTGGGCAAGCTGGGACAAGCCCTCAGAGAGTACTAAGTCTGAGCCAGCGACTTGAACAAAGCATCCTTCTCTGCCATTTAAAGAATTGAAGCCTTATGTTCTGGCTGAGGTGTCCCATTGGGACACCTAGAAGCCAGACACTGCCTTTAGGGAGACCACATTTCTAGGCTATAGGGTTGTTGAAGGTTCTGGCTTCATATTCTCTATCCCTCTGTATGATGTGAGCCTAGACCTCCGGGGCCTGGTGGCTATCACTCATTTATCATTCCTCATTGCCAAGTCACAGGCTGGTCCCAAATATTGACAAAGATATGAAATAGTCAGCGATTTCTACAACGAAAAGGATAAGCTAATAAACCCCACCCTCATAACTCCCATTAGTAGTGAGCCTTGGGTTGTGTATGTGGTTTAGTGGTAGAGTGCTTACATAGCACGCATGCACAAAGCCTTGGGTTCTATTTCTCAGTACCACAGAAACAGAAAAAGCCAAAACTGGCACTGGGGCTTAAGTGGTAGAGTGCTGGCCTTGAGCAAAAGAAGCTCAGGAACATGCCCAGACCCTGAGTTCAAGCCCCAAGACTGGCAAAAAAAAAAAAAGTCAGCCTGGTGAGAGGAGGGCGTGGTTATAGGTAAGAGGTAGGGTAGAGGGCAGGTGCTGGTGGGTCACTCTTGTAATCTTAGATATTTAAGAGGCTGAGATCTGAGGATGACAATTGCAAGCAGGAAAGTCTATATGAGACACTTTTCTCCAATTAAACACCCAAAAAGCCAGAAGTAGACCTGTGGTTCAAGTAGTAGAGTGCTAGCCTTAAGCACAAAGGCTCAGGGATAGAATAGCACCCAGGCCATGAATTCAAACCCCAGGAATGGCACACATATGCACACACACACACATACAACCTCACACACACATCAAGATAGAGCATTTGCCAGTCAGCCTGCACAAGTACCATCTCTAGAAACTTAATACAAAAAAAAGAGGGAGATTGGAAGGAAAGACTTGCTCCACAAGGTGATATAACCAGTGCCAAAATTCCACAGGAGTTCTAAGATGTGAAAGAGGACAGAGAGCCTCAGGCAGAAGGTCCAGCATGGGCAACGGTCCTGAGGTGTGGTTTAGAGCTGATGGTGTGGGTGGAATGAAGGTTCTGTGGCTTCAGACAAGTCTGGCAGGACATTCAAGGCTGTGTCAAGGTTTGTACTTGAGTCACCAGTAGGGCAGAGGTTGGGGTCCCAGAATGGGGCCCAAGGGGAAGATTAGCTTGTCTTTTCACCATGGACGCCAGTCATTTCCTGTGGCTGGAAGCCTATTTTTCATAGCTCCTGACCCTCAGGCCTCCTTTGCATGGAGGAGTCAGGGCAAATGCAGGGAAGAACACTTGCTTAAGAAAAGCTTCTAGGGGCTGGGAAGGTGGCTCAGTGGTAGAGCACTTGCCTTGCATGCTTGAGGCTCTGGGTTCGATTCCTCAGCACCACATAAGCAAAAAAGAAAAAAAGCTGGAAGTGGCACTGTGGCTCAAGTGGTAGAGTGCTAGCCTTGAGCTGAAGAGCTGAGGGACAGCGCCCAGGCCCAGAGTTCAGGCCCCATGACTGGACCCCCCCGCCAAAAAAAGAAAAGCTTCTAGCCTAATGTCACTAGTGGCTCAACCCCTGTAAATCCTAGCTACTCAGGAAACTGAGATCAGAGGGAGAAAATTACTGAGACTCTTCTTGCCGATGAACTACCAAAAGCCAGAAATGGAGCTGTGGCTCAAGTGATAGAGTGCCAGAACTGAGGGAAAAAGTTAAGAGACCAAAGCCCAGATCCCTGAATTCAAGCCCCAGTACTGGCACCTAAAAAAGTAAAGAAAATTTTCAGGAGCTCCTAGTCCACTGTAGTGAAACACCAGATCAGCCCAGCACCCGTGGCTCACACCTGTCCTCCTAGATCCTCAGGAGGCTGAGACTTGAGGATCACGGTTCAAAGCCAGCCCAGGCCAGAAAGTCCAGGAGACTCTGATCTCCAAGGAACCTCCAGAAAACTGGAAGTGGTGCTGTGGCTGAAGTGTAAGCTGAAGAGCTGGGGGACAGCGTCCAGGCCCAGAGTTCAAGCCCCATGACCAACACCTGGCCTGCTTGGACCTCACTTTGTGGCAGAGTACTTTCCAGTGAGCCCCTGAGGGTCTCCCAATGTCTAGGTGTCCCACCAGTCTTCAGAGCAGCCTCTTTGGAGGTCTTTTCCTACAGAATAGGCCACAGTATCAGAGAAGGGTCAAGCCTTGGGGCACGGAGGTCATTGGTTGAGTCATCAGAATGGCATCTCTCATGGGTGCAGTATGGATCTGAGCAGTAAATCAATGTCTCATACCAGGGTTCTGGGCCAGGAGGGGCATGAGCTGCAAGATGGCACAGCAAGTAATGCCCACTCACGTAAGTATCACAAAAGTGCGAATCTGTCAGGCACACTTTGACAAGTGTTGAGTTGGGCTCATGAAAGACTTGTAGGCTCAGGAATCCACAGGTGGCTGGCTGCTGCTTGTAGCAGTCACTACCCCTGGTGTCCCAGGGCTTAGAGCCCTGCTTTCCTCACCAGTGCTCTGGGCAGATGAAGGTCTGCAATCGTGGGCCACCTACAAAGGAGCATCCATAGTGTCCTTCCCTTGGTCCTGTGGCCCCGTGCATGGATGGAGGGGCAGGTTCCATGGAACTTACTGACATGACTCAGACCCCTCAGCCCAAGAAGGACTTAGGGAGAAACAACTTGATCTTCCTTGAGAGTTTACCCTGATTATGCCTCAGGACTGCCCACAGTTCTACCTCAGCTCATCATTAACACCTGTGGTGTGTGTGTGTGTGTGTGTGTGTGTGTGTGTGTGTGTGTGTGTGTGTGTGTGTGTGTGTGTGTGTGTGTGTGCATGCATGTGTGCATGCACATATTGGTACAGGGGTTTGAATTCAAGGCCTGGGCTCTGTCCCTCTGAGTTTTTTCATTGAGGGCTAGCACTCTACCACTTGAGCCACAGCTTTTCTTCCAGCTTTCTGTGGTTATTTGCAGAAGAGAGTCTCACAGACTTTTCTAGCTGGGCTGCCACTGAATGGCAATCCTCAGATCTGAGCCTCTGAGGAGATAGGAATATGAGAGAATGAGCTATTAGTATCTAACTGGCCACACTTTCCTTCTTGGATAAAACAGAGTACTTCTCTGTCCCAGCCAAGCACCCATGTACAGCTACCCCTCCATCCTCAGCTTCAGACAAAACATACCCTCCCCTGAAGACAAACAAATGGGATCAGGTTTGAGCTTTATGTTCTCCACACAGTCAGGGGCTGCTATGAGCTGATGTAGAAGTCAGAGATCTAGGCCAGGGCAAATAGACAGCTGTTAGAACAGAAGAGCTATGAAAAGACATCCTTGCAGCTGGGTGCCAGTGGCTCATGCCTGTAATCCTAGCTACTCACGGCTGACACCTGAGGATCAATCAAGATTCAAAGCTAGCCTGGGTAGAATCTTATCTCCAATGAATCATCAAAAAGCTGGGAAGCGGAGCTACCCTAGTTCACATGGTACAGCACCAACCTTGTGCAAACAAACTAAAGGATAGCACCTAGGCTCTGAGTTCAAGCCCCGGTAAACAGGTAAACACACACACACACACACACACACACACACACACACGCACACACACACACACTAACATCTTTAGCAGGTGCCAATGTCTCATACCAGCAATCCAGTACTCAATAGGCTGAGCTCTTAAGATGGCAGCTTGAAGCCAGCCCAGGCAAGAAAGTCCGTGAGACTCTTCTCTCCACTAAACTACTAAAAAAGATGAAAGGTGAGCTGTGATTCAAGTGATAGAGTGTTAGCTCAGGGACAGTGCCTAGGCCCTGAGTTCCAGCTCTGAGATATTTTTTTTGGGGGGGGTTGTAGGGCCTGAACTCTAGGCCTGGGCACCGTCCCTCAGCTCTTCAGCTCAAGGCTAGCACTCTACCACTTGAGCCACAGCGCCACTTCCGGCTTTTTCCTTTTTGCTTATGTGGTGCTGAGGAATCGAACCCAGGGCCTCAGACATGCAAGGCAAGCGCTCTACCACTGAGCCACCTTCCCAGCCCTCTGAGATTTATTTTTTAGTAAACACCCTTTGCCATCCCCAACCCCACAGGCCATAAATGCAGATTTTGGTCATCCTAGATCTCACTTCCATTCCTGCCACTTCCACAGCACTGCCACAAGTAGCCAGTGTGTGGCTAGCACTGGGTTAAGAATTGAACTTACACAAGGGGGACACAACCTGCTCAAGGCTAATGCCCCAGAACATTGAGGTACTGGCCATACCAGTATCTCACCCCCTCTACCCTGACCCTGGAATTTAGTCTGTGCTACTGTATTATGGTTATCTGGAATTGTGTAGAAGGACCTAAGAGGCCCACACCAATGGATACTTCCAAGACAAGTTGGCCTCACCTTCCATGTAGCCCCAGATCCTCCTTGTTTGGACAGCCTTCAGTCAGCTATCAATCAGGCTGAAGTTGGCCAGAGCCATTGGCAACCACCTTTCCCCCACTCCACTGCCAGCCTGCTAGGATGGACATACATCCAGAGGCCCAGCTGAGGAAATGGAAAGGACATGGCATGACTGAGCCCCTCCCCTCCAGGGGCAGGGGAGAACCTATGCCAGCTGGCCCTGCTGACCCAGAATCCTCTGGAGGCGGCCAAAGTTATGGACAGACAGACTTGGGCCCCAACAAAAAGCTAGAATATACAGGTCTCTGGCAATTTAGGACTCATTATAGACCCAAATAGGGGAATAAAGGCAGGGTGCCATGGAGGAGGGGCTCCCTCTGAAGTCAGGAAGAGGCAGACAGGCGCCCAGGAAGGGGACAGAGAAAGATGAGGGAAAAATACACACACACACACACACACACACACACACACACACACACACACACACACACACACAGGGGTAGCCCAAGGCCTCAGCAGTCCCTGAGCACCTGAACATCCCAACCCCCGGGAAGATAGCACTAACGTTCTCAGACCAACTGTAGAAAAACTCAGAGCCTCTCATACGTCTGGAATGGCTAATAATACAGCATGGCATTTCCTACTGTACACACTGCTATGCAGGAAATTCAGCTACCTTATTTTTGGTTGTTGGTCATGGGGTTTGAACTTTGGGCCTTCACACAGTCCTTTAGCTCTTCAGCTGAAGGTGCGCGCTCTACCACTGGAGCCATAGGACCACTTCCGGTTATCTGGTGGTTCAAAGCCAGCCTAAGCTGGCTTTGATCCGCAATCCTCAGATCTCAGTCTCCTGAGTAGCTAGGATTACAATTGTGAGCCACTGGCAACACCTGGCTTCAGTTACCTTCTTATACCCAGGGGAAACCCAACTTGTCAGGATACAAATCACATGCAATCCTTCACTTCAGACTTTGACACCAGCATCCAAAACCATACTTCCATGGATGGAGAGAATAAAATTGACACTACCCTCCCACCCTTGCTCACATTCACCTCACTCCCTGACTAAGAGAGGCCACAACCTCTGGAGTTCTTGGTAAGGCAACGCCCACCCTGCTGTAATTTCACACTCGGGCAAACCTGGGGAGATCTTAGAAATTTCTGTACATTGAGGCCAGCACCTGGTCTCCCAACCATAGCACCTCCACTGCTTCACCATCTCTTGCAGGCAAGGGGTGTCTTTCTGGGGTTTTTGGTTGAGGGCCTTGAGCTCAGGGCTTGGGTACTGTCTCTGATGGGGTCTCAAGGACTTTCCTGCCTAGGGTGAATTTGACCATGATCCTATCACAGCCTTGTAAATATCAAGGAGGACTGCTGAGAGCCACTAGTTCCTGCTTAAACATTGATCTTGCTGTTCTTGGACAGACCAGTGAGTTCCCTATCCTCGGGTTTAAGTGGTGGGAGCTGGAGCCCACAGTTTGAATCCTGGTCCTGCCACTTCCAAATGGCAGAAGAGCCTTAGAAATTCATTCCTATCTATACGAATACCAATGGAATGTGATGTATGTTATGACTGAATGGGCAGTTCTTGAAGGATAAAATTATACACAATTTTATTATAGAACACTGATCATTTTATTCAATATTTTATGAAGCATTTAAACAATCACATTCATTAAATGGAGGCATAATGAAATACCTAAGAATTAGGCCTCACATAGTATGAAGGTGCCATTTTTTTCTGCCAGGACTGAGATTGGAACTCTTAGTCTGGGTAACTCTGTTGCACTGTGTGGAATGGGGAAGCTGGCCTCCTTGAAGTCAAGAAATTCATGTGTACACCTCAGGTCTAAAATCGATCCCCAGCACTAGAAAACATCCTATTCATGTACATTTTAAATATATGATTTATGTTTACATACATATGTTGACTCCATATTGCTTTCAGTGTAGTTATTCATTTTATGTTTTCTTTCATTCATGTAGTGACTGTTTATTTTATTGATTATTATGGCACATAGAACATTGATTACATTGATTACATAGGATATAGGTCTGCATATATATTACACTTATACCTGACACCCAGGACTTTCACAGGAAAGGAAAACATTTGTCACCATCAGCTTCTTACTCCACGATTCATTTTGTGGGAGTGCTGGCATCTGAACTCACGGCCTACAAGGCCCAATTCATGAATGGGTGAGTGTCAACACACCATCCTGGGGCAAATTGAATTGACAGGCAGTTCCTAGGACCTTAACTCGAGCCCCAGGTTTTGAAAAAATAAGAACAGAGTGACACATAGATGGTAGTATGCTAATAAATATATATCTTTATAGAATGTCAGTATGTCTATCCATTATTCAGTTATAAAGACTACATTCCTGCCAATTCTTAGGTATTTATTATGCCTCCATGTAATTAATGTTATTATTTTCATCCTTAATAAACTATTAAGTAAATCAGTGTCCTGAAATTATTGCATCCCTGTGAGAAATAGTATTCTTTTAATGCTTCATAAGATAATTAAATAAAATCAATCAGCTGACTGAAATCATGAAGTCTAATTTTATTCAAGTATCTTTCATGAGCAACTTTTTCAACTGTGACATTGATAACATTCCATCATTATTCCTGTGAATGGGAATGAGTCTTTTAAGATCTCCCACCATCCAGAAGTGGCATGACTGGGATTCGAACTGCAGGCTTATGTTGCTATAAGGGACTATGGCTTCTTCAAATGCCCACATTTGAAAAAGAAATATTTAGCTCCCTGGTTCGCAATTTGTGCCATTTTTTCTGCCAGGCCAAGGATTTGTATTCAAGGTCTGGGTAAATATGGAGCACTGTGAGGGATGGGAATCTGACCATGCTTGAAGACAAAAAAGTCAGGCCTGTTCCCTAGGCCCGAATTCAAGTCTCAAGCCTGGAAAACATACTCCTTATATCCATTTTAAAGACAGAATTTATATTTCCATACAGATATTCAGTCCATATTTTGTTTGATGTGGTTATTCATTTTATGTCTTGTTTTATTCATTTATTTACCAATTATTTTATTGACTCGGATGACACCTCTACCATTTATTACATTGTTTACATCCTATCACATAGCATATAGAATTGTAGATATGTTCTCCATCATATCTGACCCCCAGGACTCTCCCAGAAAAAGAAATCATGTTTCACACTCGGTTTCTTACTCCAAGATTAAATTTTTGGCAGTGCTAGGATATGAATTCAAGGCCTAGCAGGCCCAATTCATGAATGGATGAGTGTGAGCATGGCAGCCTCTAGCCAATGAAGCTGTTAGGTGGTTCCCAGGTGCTGAGATTGAGCCCCAGGTTTGGCCAAAACAGTGATACATGTATAGGCAGATGGTGCTATACAAATAAATTTATATTGGTAAAGAGCACCAAAGCTGTCTATCTATGATTGAATAACACCTAGTACGTTCCTACCAACTCTTAGGCATGTATTATACCACCATTGAAGTAATATTATTCTTTTCATGCTTAATAAACTATTAATTAGGATCAATCAGCTTGCTAGGATTATTGCATCCAATTTTAGACTAGACCGAAGCATGAACTACTCTTTCAATTGGTATTCCTATGCATAGGAACGAGTCTCTTGTGATCTTCTGCCATTGGTAAGTGTCAGGACTGGGATTTGAACCCAGGGCCTATGTTGACAGGTAGGCCTATGGCTTCCCTGATAGCCCGCCAGCCTTCAGCAATGGCAGGTCAGGTCCACTTTGCAACCGTGTCATTCAGACCCAGGATAGTCACTGTGCAAGGAAAAAAATGTAAAACCCCCAGCCCTCTGCAGCTCACCACTTTTTTTCTATGCTACTTTTTTTTTCTTCCTGCAGGCCCTGTGGGCCTAGGATCCCAAGATCGGCTATGGGTCCAGAAGTTACACTCCAGCCTAGGGCAATCGAAGCTGAGGCAGAGTTGCCACGACCTGAGTTCAAGCCCCCTGTTGGCAAAATAAAGAATAACTTAAAATTAATTATTTAACTAAATTAAAAAGGAAGAAAGCTCCCTGGCTTGGAATTTCTGCCAGTGTTATTTCCTAGCCTGGGATTTGAACTCAGGTCTCAGTAAATCTGTAGCAGTGTGCACGAAAGGGCAGAGTTGCCACTTCTTGAATTCAAACCCGGTGCAAAGCCAAAAATAAAAATTAAGTCACTGAGCTCGGCAGGGGGAGTAGATGTCCAGATGGGAGGGGGGGAATGGTAGGTGGAACACAAAGGAGGAGACTACAATCCTCAATCGGAAATATAATCATTATCTTGCTCATTTAACTATAACCTCTCTTTACAACATTTTTACAATAAAAAATGAAAAATGTCGTCCTCAGAGAAGCAGTTTGGGGGTAAGGGAAAGAGGTCTGAATAGATGTACAAAATTCCACACTGATTTTATTTTAATATTCAGTATGGAACTGAATAAACATAGCTGCTTCCATTAAAAAGAATTAATTCACTGTCTTGGAAATGGATCCAGTATTTCCTTCAGTGCTGGGATTTGATCTCACCATCCAGATAACTCTTTTGCACTGTGGGTGAAAGCAAAGCTCACTGTCCTTGAGGAAAAGAAATTCAGGTTATAGTTACCAGGGTCTGAATGAAGGCCCTGCAATGGAAAAATATTTCTATATATGTGTAATATATGATATATATTTTCTTATGTATGTTTATAACATATTATGATTTTTATTATTGATTTTGTATTTATTTTAGTTTTTACTTGATTTGTGATGTCCAGAGACTTGGAGCGCCCGAAAAGACCACCAGGGACCAAAGATCAATGCAAGCAGCAATGAGTCATTTATTGACAAGCTCAAGCACAGACCACTCTGTGCACTGATGTCTGAGTGCAGAGAGAGGCCCCCAGCAAAGGGTTACAGCACTTTTTATAGGTTCTTTGGTAGGGGTAATGCCTCAGTATGTATAGGCAACGAATCAATACACCACGTGGGAAATTTAAATCATAATTCTAGCAGATGATTGGCACGATACAAAGCAAGAAAAAGGCTGGGTCTGATAATTGATGGGCTAGCAGACTAAGCCAAATGGCCACTATCTCTGATCCCAGGCCTGGGTGGAAGTGGTTGCCAAATGGCCACTGTCTCTGATCCCGGCGCTGGGGAAGTGGTTGCCAGATAGCCACTATCTCTGATCCCAGGCCCGGGTGGGGGGTCTGGAATGTGTTAACTTCAGCTCCAGATCCTGGAGTGTCTGGGGCTCAAGGGCCTGTAGAATAGCAGCTGCATTCTTCAAGCAGGTCTAATACAAAATGGCAAATACAGGTCTATCTGGATATATATATATATCATGCTTCTCAGATTCATTTACTTATTATCTATTGTATTTAGTATTTTTGGAGGGGAGAGTCCAGTCGTGGGCCTGAACTCTGGGCCTGGGCACTGTCCCTCAGATCTTCAGCTCAAGGCTAGCGCTCTACCACTTGAGCCACAATTCCGCTTCTGGCTTTTTTTTTCTGCTTATATGGTGCTGAGGAATTGAACGCAGGACCTCATGCATGCAAGGCAAGCACTCTACCAGTGAGCTACCTTCCCAGCCCCTATTTAGTATTTTTATACACATAATATTTAATATATGTTGTATATCTATTATAAAATTATACACAATAATATAGGACTGAGTTCCGGGAAGATGGTGGAGGAGAAGCTGGGGGCTAAACAAGCTCTCCCATAGAAAGCAGTTTTAGTGCTCCAATGAACAGTCCTAAGCCAGAGAATCACACAAAGTGTGCCATCACAGTAAAGAGTGTTAGGCTAGAGAGGGAAAATCCAGGCAAGGAGACAGATCTGAGCACTTGCCAACAGCTGTGGCTGCAGCGGCGGCGGCAGTGGCAGTGGCAGCAGTGTTGGCAGCAGCCATAGATGCCATAACTGGAACACAGAGAGTCCAGGACAAAGGTGCCAGATGCGGCCAGTGAGTGGATTCTATTCAACACCAGCAAGAACTGACAAGGAGCACACATCATCATCCTGCAGTTCATAGACCAGAGATGACCCAGGAACCAAGACTCCTGCTTGAGTAGAAGCCTGACATCCTCTCAGGGAGCAGAGGAGGGAAGGCCACCCCTCCCCCCCCACTATGGGAGATCTCCATCTTTGATAATGACAAAGGGCTGGCTGAGCAGCTAGCTCCAACTCAGGCCTTGGAAGAAAACAAAAGAGTCATTAAGCAGGCCACAGGAACCTAACCTGACCTGCCAGGCTCAGCTAGACCCAGGGAAAAGTCACCGAGCCTGGGCCACCAGCCCCAGGAGTGTCTTTCTTCACTGGGTAAACAGAGACAGAGGCTTCCCCTCTCTACAGCAGCCTTGACAATCAATTGAAATTCATTAAACATAAACCCTGAGAATGGCTCCAGGCAGGCTCTGTGAGTGTCTCAGAAGCTAGACCCTCAGGGAAAAGCTAATGTTTGCTGAAAGGCCTCAACTCTACCCAGAACATAGCCTCATCACAGCATCTCCAAACTAGAGAAAACAGCCATCTCCCTCTTCTGTGATACTCAAATAAGCTCTCCCTCCCATTGAACTAGCCTGGGAGGAGGATCACAAAATCCTGGGTAAACCAGAACATTTTTCTGCTTGCTCAAACAAACTGACTTAAGACACCAACCAAGCCACAGGAAAATCAAACACCACAAGCAGACAAGAGACTCCAACTAGAGACTGGTTATGGACACAAGGGAGATACAGGATCTTCCCATTCCACCCAAAAAACTCAAAAAAACTCTTTTTTTTGTACCGTTTATAAAGAAATTTTTTCTAAAACTGTTTTTTATTTTTAACTTAAAAAATTTGTTTTCTATTAACATTTTCTTCCTCTTATAATTTTTATTTTAGGGGTATATGTGTGTGTGCTTTTTTTTCTTTTTTTTCTTTTTCTTTTAAAATTTTTTTTTGTTTAGCTTTATTGACCTTTTGATCCGTTTTTTTCTTTCCTTCTCATTCTTTTCACCTTTTCTTCTCTTTCATTCTTCTTTGCGTGACTTAATTGATGTTCTGCTCATCCTCAGATATACCCGTAGTCTATTATTAGACCTTATATCCCATTGTGCACACATTTAATGCAGAAATTTATTACTCAATTCAAAACCTCTTAGACTTAAATTCCTTAATAGCAATACTACCTCTTTATACTTATATAATATAAGCATTTTAATTTTTAAGTTTTTCACATCTCCTTTCTATCCCTACCCTTCTCTTATCCTATCCATGTTCTTCTCTGAATATTATGTTTTTAAATTTGCATAATTTTTGTTTTTAAGTGTTTCACTTTTTAACTTTTAAATTTTGTTTTTCTATTTTTTCTTGTCTCTTTTTTTCTCTTTCTTCTTTTTTTCTCTCTCTACTATCATTCTATCCAACCTATTTCCCACTTTGAGATTAGTACTTAGTTAAGTTAACCTTCCCTCTGCCTGCCCACATCCCTCTAATCCTATTTTTACCCACATCTTTCCCTAAACCTAATAATTTCTGGTTTGCCAAATTCTTCTTTGCAGTTCGTAACCCATTAATACATAGTTGTTGGATGTTGAATAGATATAGCTGTTGAACTAGATTTTTTTGTATCTGCAGATTTTGACTGTGCAACTACAGACTTTGGTTGATGCTTGACTTAAGATAGTGTTCTAGCACAAAACTGGTGTTACTTTCATCCCAAATGGGCAGGGCTGAGAACACTCAAAGAGAAGTAGAGGAATTGCATGAACGTGAGGAAGCTAATCAAAGAGTAATACAGGAAATGAGAGAGCAGGATGAGAATACACAAAGATCCCTAAAGGCATTCATGGAATCCATAAAGAGAAAGTTGAAAGAAGTCAGGGAGACCGTAATGGGAATGCTGAATGTAACCCAACAGAAGGAATGACAGTCCAAGGAAACCATAACCAATTAACTAAGTGATTTGAAAATAAGCACTGATAACCAAATTAAGGAAGTAAAGCAGTTCATACAAGATCTAAAACAAAGCTCCAACAAAGAATTTGAACTAATCAAAGCCAGCCAACTAGAAGGAAAAGAAATAAAAACAAAGTAGAAAGTCTTGATAGTAGGTTAGACCATGAAGAAGATCGAATCTCGGGGATTGAAGACAGCCTAGACATTATAGAGAAAGAACATACAACCATCTAAGACAAATCCAAGAAATAGGATAGATCTATTCAACATTTGGAAGACACCATGAGAAGGCTTAATCTGAGGATAATTAGTGTAGAGGAGCACCTAGAGCAAAAGTTAATGGTCTGGGAAATTTAACAGGATCCTAGCAGAGAATTTCCCAAACATGAAAAAAGATAGGCCTATTCAGATAGAAGAAGGTTTTAGAACTCCAAATAGACCAGACCAGAACAGGACAACCCAGCATCTCATTATAATCCTCACAGGATCAATTCAGACCAAGGAAAACATCCTTAAAGCTCTCAAGGAGAAAAGATCAATCACTTATAAAGGGAAACCAATTAGAATCACTTCAGATTTCTCAGCAGAGACGGTTAAAGCAAGAAGAGCCTGGAATGATGTATGCCATGCCGTAAACACAAACAACTATCAACCATGTATATTGTACCCAGCTAAACTCTCCTTCATAACCGAAGGTCAAATAAAAACTTTCCATAGCAAAGAAAAATTGAAATAATTTATCTCCACCAAACCAGCCCTACAAATGATTCTTAAAGATGTCTTACACATAGAAAACCAACAAGACCACAAAAAGGTGAAGAAACCCAGCCAAACTGAGAATCCAAGAACCATAGAAAGAAACCAGTTGCCACAACCCCCAAGAAGGTGGATAAAAAGCAGGAACTCCCAAACACTTCTCAGTTCTATCTCTCAACATTGACGGACTTAACTCTCCAATTAAGCGACATAGACTGTCTAGTTGGATTAAAAAGCAAGATCTTTCTATCTGCTGCCTTCAGGATTCACATTTTGACCAAAAAAATCAAATACATTTTCAATGTGAAAGGCTGGAACAAAATCTACCAAGCAAACGGCCCCCATAAACAGGTGGGAGTTGCAATCCTAATATCAGATAAAATAGACTTCGAATTAAAATTAGTGAGAAGAGATAAAGAAGGTCACTACATACTTATTAAGGGATCTCTCCTTCAGGAGGATATTACAATTCTAAATATCTATTCCCCAAATAACGAAGCATAAAAATTTATACAAGAAACACTACTTTCAATCAAATCCCACATAGATCCAAAGACATTAATTGTTGGGGACTTTAACACACCACTTTCTGCACTAGATAGATCAACTTGGCAAAAACTCAACAGAGAAACCGCAGATCTAACCACCTGCATACATCAAATAGATTTAATAGACATCTACCAAATATTTCACCCAGCAGCATCAGAATACACGTTTTTCTCAGCAGCACATGGAACATTTTCCAAAACAGACCACATTTTAGGCCACAAAGCAACCTTGTCCAAATTCAGAAACATTGAAGTTATTCCTTGCATTCTCTCTGACCACAAGGGAATAAAATTAGAACTCAAAACCAAAAGCCATCAAAGAAAGTCCTGTAACACATGGAGGCTGAACAACACACTACTGAATCACGAGTGGGTCATGGAAGAGATTAGAAAGGAAATGCAAAAGTTCATGATATTCAACAAAAATGAGCACACAAATTACCAGCTCCTCTGAGACACATCAAAGGCAGTACTCAAAGGCAAGTTTATAGCTTTAAGTTCCTACATCAACAAATTAGAGAGATCTGAAACCAACAATTTAATGAGATATCTGAGCCTCCTTGAAAAAGAGCAGCAAGAAAAACTGCAATCCAGTTGATGGAAAGAAATCATTGAATTTAAATCAGAATTAAATGAATTAGAATCCAAACAAACCATAGAAAGAATACAAAAAAACGAGTTGGTTCTTCGAAAAAATAAACAAAATTGACAGACCCTTAACAAATCTTACCAGAAAAAGGAGAGAACACACCCAAATAAATAAACTCAGACTGAGAATGGAAACATCACCACAGAACGACTAAGATTCAAAACATTATAAGGAAATACTTCTCAAAACTTTATGCTAATAAGTTTGAGAACTTGGCAGAAATGGACCTTTTCCTAGCAAATACTGACATTCCGAAACTAAACCAAGATGAGTTAAACCATTTTAACAAACCCATATCAAGCATTGAAATAGAAACAGAAATAAGACATCTCCCATCTAAGAAAAGCCCAGGACCAGATGGATTAACAGCAGAAGTCTACAAGGCATTAAAAGCAGAGCTCACACCAATACTCCTCCAACTCTTCAATGAAATTGAAAGAGAAAGTTCACTACCGAACTCATTCTATGAAGTTATCATAACTCTCATCCAAAACCAGGCAGGGACTCATCAAAGAAAGAGAAGTATAGACCCATTTCTTGGATGAAAATTCATGAAAAACTTCTCAACAAAATTCTGGCCAATCGACTTCAACAATTTATTGAAAAAAATCATAAACCAAGATCAAACAGGATTCATTTCAGAGATGCAAAGCTGGTTCAATATACGGAAATCAATTAGTATAATTCATCACATCAACAGGAGCACGGATAAGAACCACATGGTTATTTCAATAGAAGCAGAAAAAGCATTTGACAACATTCAACACCACTTTATGATGAAAGTTCTGGAAAAATTAAGAATTCATGGAACATTCCTCAACACAATAAAGGCTGTATATGACAAACCTACAGCCAGCATTATACTTAATGGTGAAAAAGCCATTTTCTCTTAGCTCAGGAATGAGACAACGATGTCCACTCTCTCCACTTTTCTTCAATCTAGTATTAGAATGGCTAGCTACAGCAATAAGACAAGATGCAAACATAAAGTGGATCCAAATAGGGAAAGAAGTAAAACTCTACTTCGTTGCAGATGACATGATCTTGTATTTAAAGAATCCCACAGACTCCACTCCTAAATTACTCAAGTTGATTCAAAAGTAACCCTCAAAAATCAATGGCTTTTCTGTATGCCAACAATGAGAAAAGTGTGGCTGAAATTAGGAAAGCAACTCCATTCATAATAGCCACTCAAAAAATAAAATACTTAGGAATTAACTTAACCAAAGAAGTGAAGGAACTCTATGATGAAAAATTTAAAAACCTCAAAAAGGAAATCAAAACAGAACTTAGAAAGTGGCAAAAACTCCCATGCTCCTGGATTGGGAAGATCAACATTGTGAAAATGGCAATACTTCCCAAGGCTATCTACAAATTCAATGCGATACCTATCAATATTCCAACCTCATTCTTCAAGGAAATAGAAGACGCAATCCAAAAATTCATATGGAATAATTAAAGTCCCCGAATGGCAAAAACAATTCTCAACAGAAAGAACAGTGCTGGAAGAATATCAATACCAAATTTCAAACTCTACTACAAAGCCATAGTAATCAAAACAGCTTGGTACTGGCACAAGAAGAGACCTCAAGACCAATGGAATAGAATTGAAAACCCAGAATGAATGCATAGACCTATAGCCATCTAATCTTTGATAAGGGAGCTAAAAAAATAGAATGGAAGAAAGACAGCCTCTTCAGTAAATGGTGCTGGCAAAACTGGTTAACTACTTGTAGAAAACTAAAGCTAGATCCTTATATATCACCCTGCACCAGAATCAACTCCGAATAAATCAAAGACCTCGGAGTCAAAGCAGACACTCTGAAAGTATTACAGGATAGAATAGGAGAAACCTTAGGTCTCCTTGGCACAGGGCGAAATTTTCTTAATAAAGACCCAGAAACACCACAAATCAAAGAAAGTTTGGACAAATGGGGTCGCATGAAATGGCAGAGCTTCTGCATGGCAAAGAACATAGCAAACAAGATTAATAGGAAGCCCACGGATTGGGAGAAGATCTTCACTAGCCATACAACAGACAAGGGTCTCATATCTAAAATGTACCTGGAACTCAAAAAATTAAATCCCCCAACAACAAATCTTGAAAAAAAAACAACTGCCCAATAAATAAGTGGGTTAAAGACTTAAAGAGAAACCTCTCTGAAGAGGAAAGAAGGATGGCCAATAGACACATGAAGAAATGCTCAACCTCCCTAGCCATTAAAGAAATGCACATCAAAATAACATTGAGATACCACCTTACCCCAGTTAGAATGGCAATAATCAAGAACTCTAATAACAACAGATGCTGGAGGGGATGTGGACAGAAGGGAACCTTACCGCATTGTTGGTGGGTTTGTGAACTTGTTCAACCTCTTTGGAAAGCAGTATTGAGTTTCATCAAAAGACACATAGAACTCACCTCTGACCCAGCAATCCCACTTTGGGGCATTTACCAAATTGTTCAAAACAAGACCACAATAAAGCTACCAGCACGACTATGTTTATTGCTGCATTATTTACCATAGCTATGATATTGAATCAGCCCAGATGCCCCTCAGTAGATGAATGGATCAATAAAATGTAGTACATATGCACAATTTAATTCTATGCCTCCATCAGAAAGAATGACAATGCCCCATTTGTTAGGAAATAGAAAGACTTGGAAAAAATTATATTAAGTGAAGTAAGCCAGGCCCAAAGAAGCATAGGTCCCATGGTTTCCCTTATTTGCAATAATTAGTATATATCTGAGTCAAGCAGAAAAGATCAGATAAGTTGATGTTAGGGAAATGAACCCTAAGATATGTGTTCAAATGTTTTTTTTTCTTTCATGCTATTGTTTCTAACACATTTATCAGATTATTTCTTTGTTGCTTTGTATGTCCCTCCCCATGGTATAAACCCTGCTTTCAGTCAGTGTAATTTGTGGAGGGGAAAGGAAAAAACAAATCGTTTAAATAAGGATACAGGTGGACCCACTGCAACAATGAGATGTACAAGTCGTTATGTTGAAAACAAACTTTACAACTTTGGTGGGGAGGGAGGACTTAGTAGGGGGGCAGGGGGGAGGATGGGAAAGGATAGGAAGGGGAAACAAAGGAGGAGGCTACAATGCTTGATAAGAAATGTACACATTATTTTGCCCATGCAATTTTAACCCCTCTGCACAGTATTTTCACAATAAAAATATTATACAGCGAAAATTTAATAATATAGGACATTGACTCATTTTTCATTAATACTTTTTTGTGTTGAAATATGATACATAATTAAATGGTAGCATTGTCATGGTCTTCACATGTTTAGAGTGTCTCCCAAGTATGAGCTTTGTCTTCTTTGTCTTTGGACACCTTCCTATAGAGATTTCTTTAAATGATTTATACTCAGAAACCTTTTCTTGAGGATAGGCAAGTTAAGGGATAAAATTGTAAGGGTGGGGCTAGAAATGTGGCTTACTGCTAGAGAACTTGCTCAGCATGCATGAATGCCAGGGTTTGAATCATCAGTGCCACATACAAAGAAAAAGCCAGAAGCTGTGGAGAGGCTCAAGTGGTAGAGTGCTAGTCTTGAGAAAAAGAAGCTCAGAGACAGTACCAAGGCCCTAAGATAAAGTCCCAGACCTGTCAAAAACTATTGGCCAGATGCCAGTGGCTCACAACTGGAACACTAGATTCTCAGCAGGCTGAGATCTGAATACCACAGTTCAAAGACAACCTAGGCAAGGAAAGCCTGTTAGCCTCTTACCTTCAATGAACCACCAAAAGACCCCATGTGGTGCTGTGGCTCAAGTGGTAGAGTGTTCACCTTGTGCTGAAGTGCTCAGGGACAGTGCACAGGCTTGAGTTCAAGACACACAACTGGAAAAATTGAGGGTTAATCAAAATACTTTTCCTATCTGATAATTAGGAGAACATTCTCTGGAAAATGAATCCTGATGTACACCAGAATTTGAGTCAGAGCTCAAGGTTCAAGTGTAGCTCATCCATATGAACAGACTTTCAGGCTCTAGCATTATAACCTCATGTCCTAAGGGTTCTGAAAGGTCCAATGTTAAAAGGCTTAATAAGCTCCACAAGACCTTTGTGATAAGCATTTGACTTGTATTGTCAATCTCATTACAGTTCTGAACCTAGCAGAGAACCAATAGCTCATGAGTGTCACCCTAGCTCAGGAGGCTGAGGTCTGAGGATAACAGAGTGAAGCCAACCAGGGAGGGAAAGTCTATGACACTCTTCCACTGCTGAAAGGTCAGACGTTCAAGAGCTTCCTGGGTTTTCCTTGGTGATAAGTTACTTGTACTCTAAATGTTCTTAGACTTCTTGAGCTATAGAAGCAGGAAAGAAACATTATTTACCCATCCTGGGTTCAAATGAAATTCTCAGGATCCAAGCCTTAGCCCTGTTAGCAGGAAGAACTCCAGTGTAACACTGTATTTGAAGGACAGGAAACAGTTTACCTCAGGATTAGGAGGCAGATTGTACACACTCAACAGGGAAGTGAGCTGCAAAACCACTTCATTCATTCCAGGCACACCAGCAATGATGGGAAACCTGAAACATTTGTTAGAGTTACACCAGGGTCAGGCTTTACTCAGTCTCTTCAAACAATGACTAATTATCCTTCCTCCCTCAGGTGAAGGGAGCCTTGGGCTATCTTTAGGTTAACAATAGAGAGCCAATTTATTGGGGGAGAGGGAGGAACAGAATACAAAATCCCTGCTCTCTGATCTTAGCGAGTGGGTTTTTGATTCTCTATCTGGCAGATTTGAAGGCCCTTCTTCTACTCTGCCAATCCATTCTCCTTCCTTCATTCTCCACGTACTTAATGCAAATACCCAGTCAAGGAGAGGCAGGGCCCTTTCTCTACTGACTCCAAGCACCTGAGTTAGAACCTGGCTCTGCCCTCTTGGCTTTGGTGTCTTCGGCTGCCTGAGAAGTGGGATAGAGACAGTCTTCCTGCTCTGTGTTTGTGTGAAGGTGATGCTGGAGTCCTGGCACACTTCAGAAGACCTCATGACTGGGAATTGTTCCCTTCTTTCCTCCTGAAGTCCAAGACTATATTCATCTATCATCTTTCTATCTGTCTATCTATCCATCTGTTTATCTATCTATCTATCTATCTATCTATCTATCTATCTATCTATCTATCTATCTATCTATCTATCTATCTATCTATCTATCTATCTATCTATCTATCTATCTATCTATCCATCCATCTCTCTACCTACATACCTACCAACCCAACTAGCTATCTGTTTGCCAGTTTTTGGGTTGAACTCAAGGCCTGGGCACTGTCTCTAGCACTCTGCTACATGAGTCACATCATGAATTCTGGTGTTTTTTGTGTGTGTGCTACTGAGGAATCAAACCCAGGGCTTCTTGCATGTTAGGCAAGCACTCTCTCACTAATCCACATTCCCAGCCCCCTCATCTTTTTCTTAGTGGAAGTTTTTACATAAGTATGCTACCATCTTACATCTCCAAGTTTAATTTTCTGAATACCGGTTATTTCTACGAAACCTAACCTTTTCCCCTACCTGATTTGTGACTGTACCGTCCTTGGCCTCATAATAAAATATAAATAAAGGCTGCTGAGAGTTTAAGTGCATCATATAAGGACACAAGCCTGGAACCCTAGAAGAGAAAAGTGATGGGCCTGAAATGAAGAGAATGATGTGGTATGTGCAACAAGCATATCTGAAAAATGAATCAGTAAATAAAAGCAGAAGCATTGTATATGATCTGTTTGCCCTCGGGGAGGTAATATGCACACATAAGTAGGTAAAGCACTAATACATAACATGACCTTCTCTTTTTGAATTTTTATGGCCATCCCAGGGCCTAAAGTCAGGGCCTCATGTATTCCTCAGATGTTTTGCTCAAGGCTGAGGCTATACCACCGCCACAGCTCCACTTCCAGCCATCTGGTCATTAATTGGATATAAGGACCACCCAAGCTTGCCTGGTCGGGCCTGTATTTCCTGCTAGGCTCTCTCACAGCTGGAGCTCTACTATCTGGGCCACTGCTCCACTTCTGGTTTTCTAGTGTGTTCTAGATATTTAAGGTTGGAGACACATAACAATCATAACTATTACATCATTTTATAGGCAAAAGGACCAATGAAGACAGTGTAAGGATCACTTCAGCTTTTGGTCCTCTTATCCGGAGACAGTAAATTCACTGCAGCTCAAAGCTAAGTGACAGAGCTGGCATGAACTGTGAATCTTAGCTCCCAAATCCTATGACACTCATTTTTCACTTTTGGCTTCTAACCTGTTAGCAGAGGGGAAGATGAGGATAGCGAATCCTTCTCAGAGAAAGAGGCAATAAAGAACATTGGGCAGTTTACTTATAAATTCAAACCATTGGAATGACCCTGTGAAGAAGTCAGATTGTCCAGATTAAAAAATGAAGAAGAAAAGAAAGGCAGGTGCCAGTCTCTGCTGACTATAATCCCAGCTCCTCAGACGATGAGATGTAGAGATTATCAGTTTGAATCCAGCCCAGTTAGGAGAGTCCTTGACATGTTTATTTCTAAGAAATCACAGAAAAACCCAGAAGTGGGACTGTGATTAAAGGGTAATGAGCTACCCTGGAGCAAAAGGAGCTCAGGGACAACCCCTAGGCTCATAGTTCAACCCCAGTACCTGCCCCACCAAAAGAGCCTGTACCTCCATGTCTTTGTGTATGTATGGATGCATTCCTATAGGTGAAACTCCAGAGTAGCATTTGTGAATGGCACCAAGCTAGGAAAGTTGTTTTCAATACAACGATTTCATAGCACAGAGATGGCTTTCATGACAATGTATGTTCTGGGGCTCCCCTCACTGGGCCCAGTGTAGTTTGAGGGTTTCTCTGCACCCCAGGCCTGCTGGAAGAAATCTCTCACATTGTCTGAACAGGTAGACTAAGAGCCTCACTCCTGTACAGCTATGTAACAAACAACTCCATCCGGGCCAATTAGTGAGGATGAGTGTGGGCAGGCTCTGAAGGTAAGGAGAAAAAGGCCTCTTTGTACCCCAGGCTCTCTCTCTCCCCAGTGCTCTGATTTGACAGGAAGCCTTCATCTGTGCCACCTCCTGTGGCAGGCCAAGTTCCCTGCACTTATTCTGCCTTTGTGAGGCTATGTTCTGGTGTTCATATACAGTGCTAAATGTAATTCAGGAGTCCTTCAAGAACACAACTAGGGCACTGAACCTAAGGAAATGTTTCATTGCAGATCATGATGAACCTATGATGCCTGTCCTAGGTTTCCGGAAGCTTGGGAAATCCAAGCACATGTCAGATATCATAATAATTCCTGTCATATGGGACTGGTGAAGCTCATCTGGTTTTGAAACCTTTGACATCTCCTAGTTAAGCAGTGGATGGCTAGGTTTGATTGTGAATACAGGGCCTGGATGCTGACCATGAGATCAGAGCAGAAGACTAGTGCTTTACCATTTTGTGTCACAGCTTCACTTCTGCTTTCTGTGTGTGTGTGTGTGTGTTTGTGTGTGTGTGTTTGTGTGTGTGTGTGAATACACTATTCCTGCAGCTTGAACTCAGGACTTGAGCACTGTACCTAGTTTCTCTTGTATAAGGATAGCCCTTTCCCACTTGAGCCACAGAGCCAGTTCAGGCTTTTTCCTGGTAATGTGGTACTGAGAAATCAAGCCCAGGGTGTCATATATGCAAAGCACTCTACCCCTAAGGCACATTCCCAGTGCTCTACTTCAGGTTTGTTAGTTTGTGTTTGTCTTTTTGTTGTTGTTGGTGGTGGTGGTTGTAGAAGTTGAAGTCTGGGCTTGAGTGCTGTCCCTGAGTTCTTCAGCTAAAGTATTGTGCCTTACCATTTGAGCCAGAGGCCACTTCAGGATTTCTGGTGGTTTATTGGAGCTAAATGTCTCAAGGACTTTCTTGCCCAGGCTAGCTTTGAACCATGATCTTCAGATCTCATCCTCCTGAGTAGCTAGTATAACAGGCATGAGCCACAAGCACCCAGCTTCCACTTCAGTTTTCTTAGTTGTGAATTGGAGATATAATCTCATGGGACCTTTTGTGTTTGGAATAGTTTGGAACCTTGGTCCTCAGATCTCAGCTTCCTGAGAAGGCAGGATGACAGACCTCAGCTATCCACCCCTAGGCCGTGGCACTCTGCTGCAAGGGGGTCCTTGGCTCCACGTGGTGGAGTGTTATCCATGAGCCCAAGAGGTAAGGGTCACTGCTGAGGCTGCACTTTCAAGGTTCATGTCTGAGAAAAAACAAAATGAAACAATTGTCTGCAGGAGACAACTCACCCACTCTTTAGTAATACAAAATTTTGTCCCTGCTATGGGGACATATCTGAGCCTCAATATTCTTGTCTGCTAATCATCTCAATTGTAGAGCTCTTACAAGGACCAGATGAAAGAATGCACCCTGTGAAGGACACAGCACATGGCACTCTTTGAAGGACTCAGCACACAGCACCATGTGATAGACTCAGCACACAGCACCCAACGCAGGACTCAGCACACTGCACCCTATGAAGGACTCAGCACATAGCTCAATTAAACAAGCTGTCATTAGAATTAGGGTGCTTTCATCAGTATCACCATTCTTTGAAGAACATTTCATAAACCATACAAGTTCAAATCTAATGGTTTAGTGGGGTAGTTTTTTGGAGGGATTACCAATGGGGCTTGTACTCAATGCATGGGGATACTGTTCTAATACCATTTGTTCAAAGCTAGAGATCTACCACTTTGAGCCACATTTCCAGGAGTCTCACAGACTTCCTGTCAGGGCTGGGTTTTAAAGCCCCCTCGCAGCCAGGATGACGGCGGTAAACCAGCAGCGTCTGTTTTCTTGGAGCTGGGTTGCAGCGGTTTACATCTGGCTAAGTCAGGTTAGGTGCCAACTGTCAGCGCCAGACTCCTAACTTGCTCTGTGGTGATGCATTTGAAGTCCTGGCCTTATATACTTGCAGTTAGAACATTCTACCTTTTTTTGGCAGCAGTCCTGGGCCTTGAGTAAGGGCTTAGACACTATCCCTAAGTATTTGTGCTCCAGGCTAGCACTCAATTGATTGAATGACAGCAGAACTTTTGGAGTTTCTGTTTATGTGGCACTGAGGAATTGAACCCAGGGCTTCCTGCTTACTAGGGAAGCACTCAACCACCGAGCTCCAGGAGTGAACAAGGTATAAGTATATACAGATTGCTGTATATAAATATTATGTACACAAAAAGAGAGATATCCCTATATTATTAACTTATAGATATTACTGCTAATTACTAGATATTAAATTATGTCTCCACTTAATGATGTGTCCCAGTTGAACAATTAATAAAGCATTAATTAAAATTACTCAATATCCTATTATTATCATATGTGTACATATATACATACATATATTTACATATTTTATAGAATGAGACAGGTGTCTATATATAATTAAATTACGCATCATGTGTCACTACCAAATAATAGGTATTTAATTATGACTGCATGCAATTTTTATTCTGTTAATGCTTAATAAAATATTAATAAAACTTAATACACATCTTATAATTATTGCATCTAATTTTATTTACAATGATACACTAATTCAGCCCTTCATCATTTATTGTAGTGACAATTATTCCACCTATGACATTTATTACATTTATGACATCCTATTACATAGCATATAGATTTGCACCCAAATTATACATCCTACCTGTCACCGAGCACTTTCAAAGAGAAAGAAAACGTGTTATGCTCAGCTTCTCACTTCAAGATTACATTTTTGGCAGTGTTGGGATCTAAACTCATGAATGAGTAATTTTCAGTGCAGCAGCCTCTAGCCAATTCAGCTCCTAGGAAGTTCCCAGGCCATGAGATCGAGCCCCATATGTTGACATATTGTTCTTAGTGTAGTTATTCATTTAATTTTTTGTTTTATTCATCTATTTACCATTTATTTTATTGACTTATTACACATGGAATATATTACATTTATTACATAGGATATATATTTGCCTATGTATGAAACTTCACACCTGACACTCAGGAATTTCACAAGAAAGGAAAATGTGTCACCATGGGCTTCTTACTCCACGATTCAATTTTTGTGAGTGCTGGCATCTGAACTCACAGTCTACAAGGCTCAATACATGAATGGGTGATTGTCAGCACGCCAGCCTGGTGCACATTGAGCTGAAAGTAGTTCCCAGCACTTGAGATCGAGCCCCAGGGATTGACAAAATAAGAACAGATTGACATGCAGATGGTAGTACACAAATAAATATAGATCTTTATAGAGTGCCAGAGATGTGTATACAATATTCAGTTATATATGTTACATTCCTACCAAATCTTAGGTATTATTATGCCTCCATGTAATATTATTTTCATCATTAATGAATTATTAATTAAATCAATCACTTTCCTGGAATTATTGTGTCCATGTAATTAATAGTATTCTTTTAATGTGTCAAAAATATTCATTAAAATCCATCAGCCTCCTAAAATCACTCTAATTTTATAGTAGTATCATTCAGGAACAACTAATTCAACCTTGACATTCACAACCTTCCAATGGTATTCCTATGAATAGGAATGAGACCCTTAGGATCTCCCTCCATTGGTAGGGGTCAAGACCCGGCTTCAAACCCAGGGCCTATGTTGCCATGTTGGCCTGTGGCTTAACTGGAAACCCGCCACCCTTCAGCAATGCCAGGTTACCAACACTTTTCAGTCATGTCATTCAAACCCAGGAAGGTCACATTGCAAAGAAACAAATGTAAAACCTGCAGCTCTCTGCAAGTTGCTGTTGTTTTTTTTTCCTGTGTCGTTTTTTTTTTGTTTTTTTTTTTCCCCTGTCAGCTTTTGGGGCCTAGGATCCAGGTTCTGCTGTGGGTCCAGTGGCTGCACCCTAGCCTAGAGTGATCGAAGCTGAGGCAGAGTTGCAACGACCTGAGTTCAAGCCCTGTCCTTGACAAAATAAATATATATATATATATACATATATATATATATATACATACATACATAAATACATTAAAAATATTTAAAAATTTTTGAGGCTCTTGGCTTGGAATTCATGCCATTTTTTTCTGTCAGAACTGGGATTTGAACTCAGGGTCTGGGTAAATCTGCAGCATAGTGGGGGAAGGGGAAGCTCACCATGCTGGAAGACAAGAAAGTCAGAACTGTTCCCAGAGCCTGAATTCAAGTCCTAGCACTCATATACATTTTAAATCCATGGTTTATATTTACATACATATGTTTAATGCAGATTGCAGTTAGTGTATTCATTTTATTTTGTTTTATTTATTTATTATGTATTTTAGTGAGTATGATTGCACATATAATAACATTTTTTACATCCTATTACATAGGATATAGATTTGCCTATGTATTAGACATCATTCCTGAGACCCAGGATTTTCACCAATAAGGAAAATAAGTGAGACAATTGGCTTCTTCCACCAGGATTAAGTTTTTGGCAGTTCTATGATTTGAACTCAGGGCCTAGAAGGCGCACTTCATGAATGGTCAATGTTAGCCCACCAGTCTGATGCAAGTGAAGTTGTTGGGCTAATTTGAGGATCTGAGATCAAGCCCTAGGAGTGGCCAATATATAAACACATAGATGTGTAGATTGAAATGTGTGTGTATTTACATATGCATATGCATCTATAAATGTATACAGAGACAGAGAGGTATTTATGTAGATTCTAGTGTATAGCTCTATATAAAGAGTGATGTCTATATCTTATTTTCATATGTTCTATTACTATCAATTATTCGGTCTAAAATTATGCCTCCATTAATTAATCACAGTAGAAGACTTAATAAAGTATTAAATTCATCAGTGGTCTGTATTTACTGCATACAACCTTATACTAGAATGACTAGCTAATTAGTAATTCAATTAGTACATTTCAAACATTCTATTAGTGTTCCTATACATAGGAATGAGTATCCTAGGATGTTCAGCAGTGTCTAGGTGCCAGTCCCAGGATCCAACTCAGGGCCCAGATGTGTGGGTTGGGCTCGGGCTTCACTGACAGCCCACCAGCCTTCAGCCATGCAAGGTCAAGTTCAATTTTCAATTTTCAAGCTGAGTCACTGAGACCCAGGATGGTCAAGTGCAAAGGAAACAAAGGTAAAACAGATATGTAAAACGTCCTGGTTTTTTCCTTCTACGTTTGTGTTGGTTTGATGTTTTTTTTTTTTTTCCAGTTCTGGGAGTTGAACTCAGGCTCTAGGATCCCTGGATCATCTGTGGATGTAAAAGCTGCCCCCTATCCTAGGGTAATAATGGTTTAAGACACAATAAAATGCTTCCTTGAGCAAAATCAGTTCAAGGAAAATGTCTAGGGTAACAGTTCAAGCCTCACGGTCTGCCATACAAAAATAGAGCCAGTAACTCCATGTGTCTGTGTATGTATGCATGTATTTCTATTGGTGAACATCCCGAGTCTCTATGAAGAAAGGCACCCAGCTAGGAAATTTGCTTTGAATAGAATGATTTCATAGCACAGAGAGTGCTTTCAAGACTGCATGTTCAGAAGCTCTCCTCACTGTTCCCAGTGTAGCCAAGGGTTTCTCCATACCCCAGGCTGCTGGAGGAAGTCGGCCTCATTGTTGGAACAGGCAGACAAAAATCCTCACTCCTGTACAGCTGTGAAACAAACAATTCATCTGGGGGCAAATAGTGAGGATGAATGTGGGTGGGCTCTGAAGTCCAGGAGAAAAAGGCCTCTTTGTAACCCAAGCTCTTTCTCTCCCAGTGCTCTGTTTTGATAGGAAGCCTTCATTTGTGCCACCTTCCATGGCAGGCCAAGTTCTGTGCACTTATCCTGTCTTTGTTAGACTATGTCCCAGTGTCGAAACAAATTGCTACAATTAATTCAAGAGTCCTTCTGGCAGACAACTAGGGAGCTGAACCTAATGAAATGATTCATTATTGGCAATGGTGCATCCCTAGGTTTCCAGAAGCTTGCTAAATCTAAGTACATGTGTAATATCACAATGTTTCTGGTCATCTAGGGCTGGTGAAGCTCATCAGGTTTTGAAACCTTTGACCTCTCCTAGTTGGGCCCTGGGTGGCTAGGTTTTGCGGTTGAACACAGGGCCAGGGTGCTGATCATGAGCTCAGAGCAGCACTTTGCTTTACCATTTGGTGTCACAGCTTCACTTCTGGTATCTCTCTCTCTGTCTCTGTCTCTGTCTCTGTCTCTGTCTCTGTCTCTCTCTCTCTCTCTCTCTCTGTGTGTGTGTGTGTGTGTGTGTGTGTGTGTGTGTGTGTGTGCATACACCAGTCCTGGAGATTGAACTCAGGACCTGAGCACTATACCTGAGTTTCTCCTGTACGAAGATAGCACTCTCCCACTTGAGCCACAGAGACACTTCAGGCTTTTTTTCTAGAGATGTGGTACTGAGGATTCAAACCCAGGGTTTCATATATGCAAAGCACTCTACCCCTAAGACACATTCTCAGCACTTCACTTCAGGTTTCTTGCTTTCTTTTCTTGTAAGTTGGAGGAGTTGAAGTCTGGGCCTTGGTGCTGTCTCTGAGCACTTCAGCTGAAGTCTAGCACTCTACCACTTGAGCTACAGCACCCTTTCAGGCTTTCTGGTGGTTCACTGGAGATAACCATCTCAAGAAACTTCCTGCCCAGGCTGGTTTGCACCCTGATCCTCAGCTCTCTGCCTCCTGAGCAGCTAGGATGACAGGCGTGAGTCTGTGGCACCTGGCTTCCATTTCAAATTGCTAAATGGTGAGTAGGGACCTTTTGTGTCCGGGATCGTTTGAACCCTGATTGTCAGAGCTCAGCTTCCTGAGTAGGCAGGATGATAGACCTCAGCTACAGATGCCTAGGATCTTTGACTCCACATGATAGGGCACTAGCCCTGAACCCAACGGGGAAAGGTCAGGCCCTGAGTTCAACATTTACGACCAAGAAAAATAAACCAAAACAATTGTCTGCAGGAGACAACTCATTAGAGTTCAGTACATACATAATTTTGGGCCTGACATGGGGCCTCAGCTTTTTCATGTGCACAATCATCTTACTTGTGGAGTTTTTACAAGGACCAGATGAAAGAATACACCCTGTGAAGGACTCAGCACACAACACCTCTTGAAGGACTTATCACATAGCTGTCTCTCACAAGGCTGTCATTAGAATTAGGGTGTTTTCATCAGTATCACCATTTTTTCAGAAACATGTCACAAACTGCACAAAGTTCACATCTAATGGTTTAAAGGAGTGGTGTTGTTTTAGGGGGGAGTTAGCCACGGGGATTGCACTCAAAATTTGGGGCTACAGTCCTAAAACCTTTAGCTCAAGGCTAGAGCTCTAACACTTTGAGCCACAGCTCAGAATTTCACAGACTTCCTGCCAGGGCTGGATTTTAAACCCACCAGTGTCAGATCTCATCCCTGGACTATCTTGGATGATAGGGGTGAGTGAGCGAGCAGCATCTGGCTCCATGGAGCTGGGTTGCAGCAGTTTACCTCTGGGTAAGTCAGGTTAGATAGCAGCTGTCAGCACCAGACTCCCAGCTTGCTCTGTGATGAGATATTTGCAGTCCTATCCTTATATCGTTGCAGTCAGAACATTCTTTTATTTTTTATTTTTGGTGCCAGTCTGGGGTCTTGAGTAAGGGTGTAGACACAGTCCCTAAGCTTTTATGCTCAAAGCTAGTGCTCACTGCTTGAGCGACAGCACAACTGCCGGATTTTTCTGTGCATGTGGTAGTGAGGAATTGAATCCAGGGCTTTGTATGTACTAGGGGAGCACTCTACCACTGAGCCCCAGGAGTGACAAGTGTATAAACAGATAAATGTGTAGATTGGTAGATAAATAGATAGATGTAAATGTATAAACTAAGAGAGATGTCTATATTATGAAATTGCATATACCATATTACTAGTAATTATTGGCAAATAAGTTAGTCCTTCCTTTTTTAATTATCATGATTGAATACATAATAAAGTATTAATTGAAAATTATTCAATGTAGTATAATTGTGTAAAATTTTATAATATGAAAATAATACACTACTAATTTAATTGTTACTTTTATAACATTCCATTTGTACAGATGTATCATCAGAATGGGCTTCTCAGAAACTCCCACCATTCATTAGTGGAAGTCCCGGGATTAGACCTCCAGGTCCAAGTTGCTGGTTTTGGCTATGGCTTCCCTAATAGCCCGCCAAACATCAGCAATGCAAAGTCATGTGCATTTTCTGGGCCTTGTCATTTAGACCCAGGACGGTCACAATACAAAGGAAAAAAAAAAAGTAATATTACCTTCTTGAACTTCTCAGATTTATCCTTCTCCTTGTTTTTTTTTGCTTTTTGTTTTTTGCCGCCCTGATATTTGAACTAGGGTCCTAGAATCCCAGGTTTGGTTGTGGCAGAGGTGCCAAGACCTAAGTTCAAGCCCCGTGCTTGGCCAAAAAATGAATAAATAATAATAATAAGGCCCTGACTTGAAATTTGCACCATTTTTCTAGCAGGCCTGGGATTTGAATTTGGGACCTGGTTAACTCTGTGACATTGTGGGTGAAGGGGAAGCTCACCGTCCTTGAAGACAAGAAATTTAGACCAGTTCCCAGGGCCTGAATTCAAGCCTCAGCACTAGAAAAAATAATATTCGTATATGAGATCTATTTACATACATGGGTTTACTGCGTATGATGTTTATTACCCTTATTTATGTAGTATTATTACACATATAGCAGTTCATTCATTACATCGTATCACCTAGATTATATTTGCATATGGATTATACATCGTACTGAGTCCCAGGACTTTCACAGAGAAGGAAAATAATGTGTCAAAATTGGCTTCTTACTTCACGAATAAATTTTTGGCCATGCTGGCATTTCAACTCACTGCCTACAATGCCCAATCCATAAATGGGGTCACAGTTTTAACACATCAGCCTACAGGAAACTGAGCTGCCAGGAAATTCTGAGGACCTTTGATCAAGCCACAGTAGTGTCCAATATATACATTGATAGATATGTATATGTGTATGTGTGTGTGTGTGTCTCTCTCTCTTTATATATATATATTATATATATAATATGTCATATAATATTATATATAACATATAATATATATAATATATCATATGATATATATATATTATATGATATAATATATTATAAAATATTATATGATATATTATATATCATATAATATAATATATCATATGATATATTATATTATATGTATTATATATATTATATTATATTATATTACATATTATATATATTATATACATTATATATATTATATACATTATATACATTATATATAATATAATATATTATATTAAATATTATATTATATATTATATAATATTATATATAATACATATTATATATAATATAATATAATATTATATATAACATATATAATATATCATATAATATATCATATATGTTATATATAATATATATAAAGAGAGAGAGGGAATGTGAGGATATTAAATTTTATATATATATATTATTACCAATTATTAGTTATTACATTATGCCACCATTTAATGATGTATCATGATTGAATACTTATAAAAGCATTCATTAAAAATTAGTTAATATCCGTCCATTAGGGGAATCATACAATAGTGCTAAAATGGAAGGTATAAATCCAATAATATTTGTGTGGCATTCTAAAATAGAATCATGAATCAAGTGCAAATTTAATTATTACTTTTATAGCATTCCATTATCATTCAAATCATTAAGAATGAGTTTGTCAGAATCTCCCTCCATTTGTGGGTGTCAGTCCTAGCATTTCAAGTCCAAGCCTGGGTAATTTACTTCGAATGCCAATCATTGGAATGACACCATGAAGATTTCAGATTGTCACAATTAAAAAAAGAACAAGAACAGAAGAAATCCAGGTGTCAATGGCTCCTGCCTGTAATCCTAGCTCCTCAGGAGGCTGAGAATGTAGTGAATGCCATTTTGAATTCAGCCAGGGCAGGAAAGTCGGTGACACTCTTATTTCTAACAGATCACCGGAAAAAAAAAATGAGTGGGATTGTGGCTCAAGTTTCAGAGTGCTACCCTTGAGCAAAAGGAGCTCAGGGACAGGGCCTAGGCTCATAGTACAAACAAGGAACTGCCCACCCACCCCCAAAAGGAGGCAATCACTCCATGTCTCTGTGTATGGATGGATGAGGTATGGATGATGGGCATTTGGCAGCTTGCCCATGCTCAGCCCATCCAACTTGGGCAAGCTGGGACAAGCCCTCAGAGTTCCTAGGCTGTAGGAGTGGTTGAAGGTTCTGGATTCCTATTATCTATCCCTATGTAGTACGTGAGCCTAGACCTCTAGGGCCTGGTGGCTCTCACTCATTCATCATTCCTCATTGCAGAGTCACAGACTGGTTCAAAATTTCGGCAAAGATATGAAATAGCAATTTCTATGCTGAAAGGGGTAAGCCAATAAATCCCACCCTCATAACTCCTGTTACAAGTCAGCCTTGGGCTGCAAATGTGGATTAGCAGTAGAGTGATTACCTAGCTTGCACGAAGTACTGGGTTCGATTCCTCAGTAATACAGAAACAGAAAAAGCCAAAAGTGGCACTGTAGCTAGCCTTGAGCAAAAGAAGTTAAGGAACATGCCCAGACCCTGAGTTCAAGCCTGATGACTGGCCAAAAAAAAAAAAAGTGAGCCTGGTGAGACATATTCTTCTGGGACTCAGGAGGTCCGAGGTGAAAGGTAAGAGGTAGAGGGCAGCTACTGGTGGCTCACCCCTGTAATCTCAGCTATTCAGGAGGCTGAGATCTGAGGATCACAATTACAAGCAGGAAAGTCTATATGAGACACTTTTGTCTAATTAAACACCTAAAAAACCAGAAGTAGAGCTGTGGTTCAAGTAGTAGACTGCTAACCTTGAGCAGAAAAGCTAACGGATAGCATCCAGGCCATGAATTCAAACCCCAGAACTCACACACACACACACACACCAAGATAGAGCATTTGCCAGTAAGCCTGCACAAGTTCCACCTCTAGAGAGAGAAAGGAAGGAAAGATTTGCTCCAAGAGGTGATATAACCAGTGCCAAAATTCCACAGGAGTTCTAAGGCTTGGAACAAGACAGAGAGCCTTAGACAGAAGGTACAGAATGGGCAAAGGTCCTGAGGTGTGGTGTAGAGCAGGTGGTGTGTGTGGAATGAAGGTTCTGTGGCTTCAGACAAGTCTGGCAGGACATTCAAGGATGGGTCAAGGTTTGTACTTGAGTCACAGGTATGAAAGAGGGTGGAGTCCCAGAATGGGGCCCAGAGAGAAGATTAGCTTTTCTTTTCACCATGGAACCCAGCCATCTCCTGTGGCTGGAAGCCTATTTTTCACAGCTCCTGACCCTTAGGCCTCCTTTGCATTGAGGAGTCAGGGCAAATGCAGGGACAAATACTTGCTTAAGTAAAGCTTCTGGGCTAGGAAGGTAGCTTAGTGGTAGAGTGCTTGCCTTGCATGCATGAGGCTCTGGGTTCGATTCCTCAGCACCACATATGCAAAAAGAATAAAACAGGAAGAGGTATTGTGACTCAAGTGTTAGAGCGCTAGTCTTGAGCTGAAGAGCTGAGGGACAGCGCCCAGGCACAGAGTTCAGGCCCATGACCGGACCCACCCCCACCCCCAAAATAAGAAAGAAAAGAAAAGCTTCTAACCCAATGCCATCAGTGGCTCAACGCCTTTAAATCCTAGCTTCTCAGGAGACTGGGATCAGAGACCGCGGACCAAAGCCAGCTCAGGGAAGGAAAGTTAGTGAAACTCTTCTTACCAGTGAACTACCAAAAGCAAGAAATGGCGCTGTGGCTCAAGTGGTAGAGTGCCAGCCTTGAGGGAAAAAGTTAAGTGACTGGAGCCCAGACCCTGAGTTCAAGGCCAGTAATTGCATTAAAAAAAGCTTTCAGGAGCTCCTTGTCCACTTTGGTGAATGGCTAGATGAGCTGGGCATCAGTGGCTCAAGCCTGTCCCCCTAGCTCCTCAGGAGGCTGAAATCTGAGGAGCATGGATCAAAGCCAGCCCGGGCAGGAGAGTCCGGGAGATTCTGATCTCCAAGGAACCACCAGAAAACTGGAAGTGATGCTCTAGCTCAAGCAATAAGCTGAAGAGCTGAGGGGACAGCGCCCAGGCCCAGAGTTCCATTCCCATGACCAACTCCCCTGGCCTGCTTGGAACTCACTTTTTGGCTCTAGCCAGAGTACTTTCCAGTGGGCCTCTGAGTTTCTCCCAATGTCTAGGTGTCCTACAAGTCTTGAGAGCAGCCCATTTGGAGGCCTTTGCTTACAGAGTGGGCCATATTATCAGAGAAGTGTCTAGCCTTGGGGAACGGAGGTCATCAGAATGGCAACTCTCATGGGTGCAGTGTGGATCTGAGAGGTAAATCAACTTCTTGGACCACGGTTTGGGGCAAGGGGGGCCAGAAGCTGCAAGATGGATGGCAGGTAATGCCTGCTCATGCAGTATCACAAGAGTGCAAATCTGTCAGGCACACCCCGAGCGGGTGTTGAGCTGGGCTCATGAAAGAATTGTGGCCTCACAAATCCACAGCCAGCTGGCTGCTGCTTGTAGCAGTTGCTATCCCAGGAGTCCCAGGGCTCAGAGCCCTGCTTTCCTTACCAGTGCTCAGGGGCAGATGAAGGTCTGCAATCGTTGGCCTACTATTAAGGAGCATCTGTAGTGTCCTTTCCCTTGGCCCTGTGGCCCCGTGCACGGATGGAGGGGCAGGTTCCATTGAACTTGCTGCCATGACGCAGACCCCTCAGCCCAAGAAGGAGTTAGGGAGAAACCACTTGAACTGGCTTAAGAGTTTACTACTACTATGCCTCAGGACTTCCCCCAGTTCTGGCTCAGCTCATCATTACCACCTTTCTGTGTGTGGGTGCATCTTGGTATTAGGGCTTGAACTTAGGGCCCAGGCTCTGTCCCTCAGGTTTTTTCATTGAAGGTTAGCACTCTACCACTTGAACCAGAGATTTTCTTTCAGATTTTGGGTGCTATTGGGAGAGGAGAGTCTCACACACTTTTCTAGCTGGGCTGCCTCTGAATGGCAATCCTCAGATCTCAGCCTTCTGAGTAGCTAGGAATATGAGAGCATGACCTATTAGCACCTGGCCACACTGTCCTTCTTGGCTAAAGACAGAGTGCCTCTCTCCCAGCCTAGCACCCATGTACAGTTACCCCTCCTACCCCACCCCTAATCCTCCAGGCTTCACAGGAATCATACCCTCCCCTGAGGACAACAAAATAGGATCAGGTTTGAGCTTTTTGTTCTCCACATAGTCAGGGGATGCAGGGAGCTGATGTGTACTGTAGTTCAAGTGGTAGAGCACCAACCTTGTGCAAACCAACTAAAGGATACCACCTAGGCTCCAAGTTCAAGTTGGTAAACTCACACAAACACATGCACACACGAAAATATGCACACACACACACACACACACACAACACACACACAAATATCCTTAGCAGGGCCCAATGGCTCATACCAGCAATCCTAGCTAGTTAAGAAGCTGAGCTCTTAGGATGGCATCTTGAAGCCATCCCAGGCAGTAAAAATCCGTGAGACTCTTCTCTCCACTAAACTACTAAAAAAGATGAAAGTTGGCCTGTAGTTCAAGTGGTAGAGTGTCAGCTTTTAGCAGAGGAAGCTCAGATACTGTGCCTAGGCCCTGAGTTCCAGCTCTAAGATTTTTTAAGACACCCTTTGCCCCCACTCCACCCCCAATCAGGTCATAAATCCAGATTTTGGTCACCTTGGATCTCACTTTCATTCCTGCTCCTTTCACAGCACCTCCACAGTGGCCGGTGTGTGGCCAGCACTGGATTAAGAAGTGAACTTACAACAAGGGGGGCATAGCCAGGTCAAGGCTAATGTCCCAGAACATTGAGGTATTGGCCATACTAGTCTCTAATCCCCCCAGTTTCCTGGACCTAGAATTTAAAGTGTGTGCATCTATATTCTGGGCATCCAGAATTGTCTAGAAGGACATGAGAGGCCAAGCTGGGTGGGAAAATAGACTTTGCTGCAACAAGGTACGTTGACATTTCCTAGACAGCGATAGATACTTCCAAGCCACCTTTACCTCAAATCCCATGTAACCCTGGATCCTCCTTGCTTGGGCAGCCTTCAGTCAGCTATCAAGCTCGAGTTGGCCAGAACCACCACAAACTCTCCTTCCCCCACGCCACTGCCAGCATGCAGGGAGGGACATGAGCCAGAGGCCCAGCTGAGGAAAAGGACAGGACATCACATGACTAAGGCCCCCCCCCACCAGAGGCAGGGGAGAACTTATGCCAGCCAGCCCTGCTGACCCAGAATCCCCTGGAGGCGCAAAAGATTTGGACAGGCCAGACTTGGGCCCCAAAGAAAAGCTGGAATCCAGGCCTCTGGCAATTTAGGACTCATTGTTGACCCTGATAGGGGGCTAAAGGGCAAGGTCTGTGTGGAGGAGGAGCACCATCAGAGGTCAGAAAGAGGCAGCACAGGAAGGGGGCAGAGGAAGATGAGGGAAATACACACATACACACACACACACACACACACACACACACACACACACACACACACACTCACACAGGTAGCCCAAGGCCTCAGCAGTCCCTGAGCACACTGAACATCCCACCCCCAAGAAGATGGCATTACTATCCTCACACAAACTGTAGACAAAACTCAGGGCCTCTCACAAGTCTGGAATGGCTCATAACATAGCTTGGCATTTCCTAAATGTACACACCACTATGCAGAAATCTCAGCTACCTTATTTTTGTTTGTCAGTCATGGGAGCAGACTCTCTGAGTTTTATTGCTCAAGGCTGGTGCTCTACCTCTTGATCCACAGCTCCACTTCTGGCTTTTTGGTGGTTCCATGGAGAGTAGAGTCTCACAGGCTTTTCAGATTATGGCTGGGTTCAAATAGTGATCCTCAGATCTCAGCCTCCTGAGTAACCACTATGACAGGGATGAGCCTGAGCCCCAGGTGACAGGCATCAAATTATTTTTTTTTTTGCTCCTGTTTATCTCCAGTCAACTAGGAAGCCCAAGTTAAAATAATCAGTTACTGGGGATCAAAATTCTCTCCTAGGTCAGTTAATCCAAAGAACTAAAGTGTCTTTGGAAAAGGTTAGTCTGAGTTGGCAGGGGTATTTGTGTGTGTGTGTGTGTGTGTGTGTACGTGTGTGTGTGTGTGTGTGTGTGTGTGTGTGTGTGTGTGTGTGTGAATATCAGGGATACCTATCCTTATATCTGTGGTGCCTCATCCTCCCAGCAGGGAGTGCATCAGGATCCTGACCCCAAGGAAGGTGGATGGGCGAAGGTACTTAAGGTCATATCCAGGGGGATGATCCGAATTCTGTCCTGCAACCAAAGCCTGGACAGATAATGGAGAGAAGGAGAGGTTTAGGGGAACATCAGGGGAAGCCCCTTACCTTTGGGTAGAAGTACCAGCCAGCTAGAAGACTGAATCCATCTTTCTTGGTAGTCAGATAAAAGGTGTACACTGTTCATTTTATTATGATTGTGTGAACCCTAGGGCTTGGATTCAGGGCCTGGGTGTTATCCCTGAGCTTCTTTTGTTCAAGGCTGAGGCTCTACCACTTGAGCTACACCACCACATCTGGATTTTTTGTGTGTGGGTTTGCGGGGGGGGCGAGGTGGTTTATGAGAGATAAGAATCTCATGGACTTTTCTGCCCGGGCTGGCTTTGAGTCACGACCATCAGCCCTCAGACTCCTGAATAGCCAGGATGATGGGTGGGAGTCACAAGCTCCTGACGGCCACCATCCATTTATAATCCCTTAGGCCCAGGGCTGTGCCACCCACACTGCCCCTCCTTGTTGGGAGTGGGAAGCAGACATGAGTGTGTTTGATACTTCAACAGCCTACCTATCTTTGAGCATTGTTCTGGGTCAGTCTGATGGCGGCTTCCTCCTTATCCACAGCAATGACTTGGCTCTGTCACAAGAACAAATGTCCCCCGGGAGGTGTCAGGTCTGGGGTCTTTCCTCTGCAGCCCGCCCCCCTAACAGAAATGAGGGTCTTTCTTGCCCAAGCTGGCTTTGAGTTGAACCGTGATCCTCAGATTTCCACTCCTGAGTACTTAGGATGATAGCCTGGCCAAAGATACTTTTCCAAGCCTGTCATCCTATCCCCTCAGGAGACTAAGATCTGAGGACTGCAGTTGGATGCACCCTTCTCAGCAATGTCCATGAGAACTCTTATCTCTAAACACCCAAAAAAGTTGGAAGTGGAGCTGTAGCTCAAATGGTAGAGTGCTAGCTTTGAGCATAACACAAGGGATGGGACCCAGGCCCTAGTTTTAAACTTTTTCTAGCATAGACCCACCCAAGAAAGGGAAGCAGCTGGGCACACGGGAGCTCAAAGCTCACACATAATACTCCAGACTCACAGAATAGACCCCCATTCTCTAGATTCTATGTCCTAGATTATGGCAGTCTTAGATGGGACTGACCATGCACCAAGTCAGGACGTTCAAGTACAATCTCATACTGAGGATCCCGTGACCTCATCAAGGACTCAAATCCCTCGACACTGGGCAGTCAGTTGAGGTCTAGTTATCCAGCCACAAGATATGGGATTGAAAGGATTTCTTGGCCAAGGGATGCAGACTGGAGGGCTGTAGGTCCCTCTCTCTCGGGAAGGAGAAAAGGCCTATCTATCCCAGGAATGTTCCTGGGTTATGAGTATCCTCAAGGAAACAACCCTGCTCAGAGCTCAGTACCTCTGGTTTTCCCACCAGCCTCTACCCAGCCCTGCCCCACCTTCAGTCAGCCCTCTCTGAATCCTAGATCTGCCATCTAGACTTAAGGTTGAGCCAGCAAAGGGTCCCACCTCTATCTCTGAGAATGGCAGTCATGGGGCCCTACAGTCCCCTAGAGGAAGTCTTGGGGCAACATGGGACTGATTTTCCCCCTCATTCTCTGGATGTCCTGTGTCAGTGGCAGGCTTATGTCTGTCTCTGGTCGAGGAATGAACACTGGGGGTGTCATCTTCAGATTGAGCCAACAAAAGTCCCAGTCCCCAAGGATGTACCACACAGGCATCCAGCAGTGGATGACAGCCAGCTGGTCAATGGTGAACCCAAAGTGCCAGGACTTTTAACAGCCATGTGGCTGGGTCAAAGTCTCAATCACTGATGGTCTAAGTTGTTAAGTGAGGTCATGGCTCCAATGGCCTGACACACCTGACCTGGGATTGTCCTCCCTCTTCATCTTCCTGCTTATCCCTTGCCACCCACCTCTTGACACTCCCTCAGCCTATACTTCCCTATCCCTTGGACAATTTCTTTTTATCTGACTAGAAAATAAACTCGGTGGGCCAGGGGAGACTGAAATTTGGTGACACACCCTGAGCCCTAGGGTCTACCCAAGGCTGTTTCCCTCTGCAGTTGGCAACCACACAGCTCTGGATGTCATGAAGTTGTTGAGGGGTCAGTGGCTTGGTCTTACATACTGGCTTTAGACTCTGAAACTGTCCCCACAGAGACTGTGAATGGTTGGCTCCCTTGATTCAGGGACTCCAAACCAAGGCTTGTATGTTCCGTTCTTCCTTCCTTTCCTCCTTTACTCCCTCCATCCTACCCTCCTCTTTCTCTTTCCTTTCTTTATGTCACTCCTGGGCCTTGAACTCAGAGCCTGGGTGCTGTCCTTGAGCCTTTTTACTCAAGACCAACTCAAGGCTTGAGCCACTCATCCAATTCTGGTGTTTACTTTTTGGTAGTTTGTTGGAGATAAGAGTTTTACAGGCTTTTTTTCCTGGGACTTAAGCCTCAGTCTTCCTATCTCAGCCTCCTAAGTAGCTAGGATGACAGGTGTGAAGCACCTGCATCCAGCTCAAACCAAGATTTCTTCATGTGCTGTGGAACCAGCACTGGAACCTTTCATTGTCTATGACCGCCTGGACCTGGCACTCACTGTAATGGTTTGTTGGATAAATAAATGAGCATCTCTCTATGACAATATTACAGAAAACTCCCATCCAACTCAGGTAAGCATCCTGGGGGTGGAGGGGTTGGTGGGGAAGGTGTCGAAGCCTGAAGTAGCTCTTCCACAGTTCTCCCTTGTCCCTCGTCCTGCCCTCCTGGTGCCACTGCACTTAACTCTTTTGGCTCTGAGGATGTGAGCCACGATGTACTCGCTGGATTCTGGGGCCTCTGTGATGCCTCTCTTCTCAAAAAAATTTGTCCAGAGGCTAATCCACAGTTTGGCACTCAATTCTGCCCTCAGGTGTGAATGAGGCAAGTGAGGTGAAAGCCTGGCTCAAGGGGCCTCCTCTCCTCCCCCTGGGCCCAGATAGGATCGTCCACCACATCCGGCCCCCAAGTTTCATGTTGCAGAGAAAGGATCCTTGAGGCATCCCGGTTTTCTGAATCTCCCAGATTCCAGTGCAGGTGCTGTGAATCATCTCTGTTCACATCTGGCAGGCTGGGGATGGCAAGGTCACTATCTCTGCTCCCCATGATGTCCTTGACTGTGGTGGTCACCCTAGAGAGAACCAGAGGAGAATCAGCAGCTGCTGGAGGAAAGTAGTCAAAGCAGGATGTTCATGACAGGAGACGATCTGGCTTGGGAACTCTGCCTGTGCCGCGTTGAACATTATTGTTTGGCAGCTGAAATGGTCCATCTAATTTGACCCAGAATCCCACTCATTAGTAGTAATTGCCAGCTTAAAGAAAAATTCCTGGAAAAACTGGCATTTCAGTTGTCCCAATCAAACTTAAAGGCTTCCAAAGTCAGTGGTTCCCTTTTCCTTCCAGACAGCCTACAGCAGGTTTCAGAAACTGGCATTCAGCCAGCACTAGCTAACTGCCATGGCCTGATACCGTGCAGGCTTCAGCAGGGGAACGCACTTGCCTACCACTGACCAGCTGGAAACAGCCCAGGCGGGACACAGATTGGAGTCTACAGGACTCCAGGGAGGACTGCCCACCAGTGCACTACCCTAGGAAGGAATCCATGCCACCAGTGGGGGCCTGGAGCCCCCTGCCCAGATGCCCAGGGACACCGCCAAAGCACTGGGTAAGGTTCCCCTCTCATCCTTGTTTGTGGTGAACCATCTGCCATATCACACCATTCGCCACCCATCAGACCCTCCTAGCTTCACATCTTCTGCTCTACTCCCCCCATCTCATTCTCTAATTATGTTTGGCAGACACATTCCCAACCCTTGAATTAACTCCAACTCCACACACCAGAGCAGGGTGTCTGGCTGTATGAGTGTGCTGTGGTCACACTTGCCTCACCAGCCTGAAGACAGAAGGACAGGTGTCCACACTGGTCTGTGATTCACACAGACCTCCAAGGGGAGACCCACACAGGCCCAGCAGCTACTGTGAGCTACAGGAAAGGAGAAGAGAGAGGTGGAAAGAGGTGGGAAGGAACATCTACTGAAACCTTCCCAAACGATTCATGTAACAGTGAAGGAGAAAACGAAAATTGTGGCTGGGATCATACTTGGCATTGATGACAAAAGAACAATACACATACACACAAATAAAATGCTTTTGCTCTTTTTAGACATGGTGACTTAAATATGTTTCCATTGTTCTCATCTCCCTGCTCTCCCAACACATACACACACACACACACACACACACACACACACACACACACATACACACACACAAAACACAAACACACACACAAATCCAGACCTGTGACAGAAGACTGGTCCATGCAGCACCTGCAATTTGCCAACTGATGGCTCACCTGAGCACAGTCATGCTGTACAAGATGAAAGATGATCTCTCTTCCTCCCTCCCTCCCTCCCTCCCTCCCTCCCTCCCTCTCTCTCTCTCTCTCTCTCTCTCTCTCTCTCTCTCTCTCTCTCTCTCTCTCATACACACACACACAGACTCAGAGCAGTGCCTCTCCTGAGTTTGTCAGTTCCTCATCTGGCACAATGTACAAGCTGGGGCATGGGGTTCCCTTGTCAGAACCAGGGGATCCCACCAAAGGGGAGCACCACTCTAATAACAAAGAACCACCCTGACTCTCCCTTTCTCCAGGGCCAGAATCTTCCTCTTGGGAACAACAAACCTTAACTCCACATAAATCAAAACCCTAGGCCAGGATGCTGGATAAAGGAGCCCTGAGACAGGTGGCTCCTCAGAGCCAGGACAGATAACAAGCAGGGGTTTATGGTTCCCCCAGAGGGGTGTCTGACCTGGGGTGGGGGCGGTGTTGGGGAAATGGATGGGGTCCTAAATGTTACATACATGGATGGACTTCCTACTTCCAGCCTACATGCTTCTGGGCAACTTGGCGCATTCTTGGGGAGGATGAGGAGACCAGATGGACCGGGAGCACAAGCAGATTCTGGCAGAGCTGGGAAATGTGATCACCCTGTGAGAACTGATGACAGCTGGGGTGGGGAGAATAGGCTGGGTGTGTGGGGGAAGGGGTGTGTTCCTCCCAGATATTCATTTTCTATCTGACCCCCAGTGCCCTCACGTCCCTAGTGCACTCTTCTGGGACCCTCCTCAGGTGAAAGGGTGACCAAGCATAGAGGACAAGGGCTCAAGCAGATGGGTGGCTGTGTGGCTCCATTACTCCAGACCAGGAGCTCTCTGGTGCCCCCTCCTAACCCAACCATGCATCTCCCCGTTTCCTTGGACACTGACCACTAGGGACATGAGAGGGAACCTCTGGTTGCCACCCACCCCCACCCCCCATCCCTGGGGTGCATTTGCGGCACTGTGGGATGCAGGGGAGGCACAGGTGGGACAGGAGAGGGGAGGCGGGAGGCATGGGTCCGGGTCCGCAGAATGGGGGAGGCTGTGAGGAGGGGTTGAGGGGTTCGCTGGGCAATGGGGTCCCAGGGTGTGGGCCCGCAGGGTGACGACTCATGTGTGCTGCTGGGAGAAGCTTAGGCAGTGGCTCCAGGTGTGGCAGGCCCCGAGTCCAAGGAGCAGGGACCTGGACTGGGTCACTGAGACAAGCCGGCCAGGGGTGCGTTATCTCAGCCGGGCAACTAAGAGAGGCTCCCCGGGTCTAGGCCAGCAGTGCCATTTTTGAAACGCTGCACCTTGGCGAGGGTCAGGGAGGGAGGGGCGGGGTCTGAGGGCGTATGGTAGGGTGAGCGCGACCTCTCGTGCCCCTCAGCTGCAGACAACTCAGCTCCTGCTTCATGCACAGCCAGACCTATTTCCGCCGATGCCGACATCACCCCTGCCACTGCTGCCGCCAAGGCTGCCTCTTCAGCTGCCTCTCTCTGAGCTCAGCTGCTCATTGGAGGTGATTTGCAGCTCATAGGTGGCTCTGAGTTCCTGCTGCTGGGCCAGGGACTGCTCTTGCCACTCCTGCAGCTCCCAAGCTGCTTGGCTTTCTCTCTCAGCCACCTCTTTCCATTCCTCTATCTTCTCCTCTGTGTGGTCCAGCTGTTCCCACAGATGTTTCTTCACCTGCTTCTCTGAATCCAAGATGCTGGCTAGCTTCTCCTTCTCACTGCTCACCATGTGGAGAGCGTCCCGCAACAGGGCCAGCTGTTCCTCCATCTGTCCGTTGCACATATGCGCATCGTGGGATCTTGCAGATCTCCTGCTGATCCTTGGCCTTCTCCTCCAGTCTCCACAGTTGCTTCTGCTGCTCCGTGTTCTGGAAACGGAGACTTTGGTTTTCCTGGACCTGGATGTGAATTTGTTTCTCCAGGTTTTTCAACTCCATCTGCGTGCAGTAGGTCTGGGCTTGCACCTGCCACTTGGACGGAGATGGTCCCGAAGGGGGCCATGTCTCTGCCAGCTTCCTTCTCAGTTTCCCCAGCTCCTTCTCTAGGTCAAATACCTGCCTTGCCCCTCGATTCTTCTCCTCTGTCAGATGGTTCACCCACTGGGTCAGCCGCCGGGCTTTCTCCTTCTGCATGGACCTCTCAATGCTCAGGTCTTCTGTGAAGGTGTCTCACAGCTCAGGTTATCCAGTAGTCCCTTTAGTACCTCACGCCGCGCCAGCGCTTGTTGGAACTTGCAGATTCTGCTCTTCATGTTGCTCCACTGTGTCCAGTGTGCTTCCAGCTTCTCCTGCAACTCAGTGTTCACTTGCTCCAAGTCATTGAAGCTTCTGATTTTTTCCTCCAGCTGAAGGGTCACATCGTTCAGCTGTTCGAAGAACATTTCAGTCTCATTCTGTGATCAATGACCACAGAAGCCACCATCTCCAGCTCTGCCATATGCTACTCTGCGGTCTGCAGGCAGCTGGTGAGAGCTTCATGCTCCCTTTCTCTGTCATCGGTCGCCTGCTGCACGCGGGCTGGTGAACATTGTAAATCACTTTCTGCCCAAACCAACCTCTGTATGGGTGCCTTGTGATCTCTAGCTCCCTTTTCATTGCTACATGCAATTGGGCTATCTTCTCCCTCTCTTACTCCCATTCATCCTGCAGGTCTGTCTTTTCCTGCTTCAGTGGTTGGATCTTGGCACAGAGCACCTCTTTTCTTCTTTTGCTGGGATCCAGGGTGGGCACCACATGTCAGTACACCTCTGCAGATCCTTGGTGTTATCGGGACCATTGACACTCTGGACCCTAGTGGCTGTGACTGTATCCAAAGGCAGGGGAGGCCTATGGTCAGCATCACATTTGGCTGGACTCTCCTTTGAATCACACTCCCCAGTGGCGTTTGTCTTGGGGATTCTTCACTTTTTCATGTTCTTAGTTTTCTTGAATGTTGCAGATGTGTTAGGAGGATTCTTCTGCCAGTGTTCTTGTGGTAATTTCTTGCCCGCAGCTCTCTCATGGAGTCCTGTTGTTTCAGACATCTGAGCGTTGGGACAGGAAAGATGGGCTGGCCACTTTCCCAAGGTCTGGGAAATACTCTATTCACCCACTCACTGTCAAGGACCTCAATTTCTTACTCTACTCCAATGTGGCCTCGAGTATCTTTCTCACCACTCAGCCACCTCTACCTTCCTCAACTGCTAGTAGTGGTGTCATCCAACTGAGGGAATCCAGGTGCTACGGGGTAGCATGGAATGTGGGCGTGGCCACCATTCCTGTTTCCCATTGGTCAGAAAGAACCATGAAAGAATGGGGGTGTGGACGGAATCCTGTGATGCAAGCAAAATGGGCAGAGTCAAGATGACAGCAGCCCCTTTCACATCAAACTCTGTCCAGTCCAGTTGGGGACAAGAGGGTGACCTGCTTTAGCTGGATGGCTGCACAGATTGTTGTGTATGTCTGTTTGTTGCCAGTCCCTGACCTTGTCAGGATCTGGGCACAGTCCTTGAGCTGCTTTTGCTCAAGGCTAGCCTTCAACTAGTGAAGCCACATGGCTCTCCTTCTGGCTTTGTTGGCACTGAAGTTGGACAGGGGTCTCAAGGACTTTCCTGCCTAGGGTGAATTTGACCATGATCCTCCTATCACAGCCTTGTAAGTATCAAGGAGGACTGCTGAGAGCCATTGGTGCCTGCCTAATCATTGGTCTTGCTGATGTTCTTGGACAGACCAGTGATTTCTTATCCTCAGGTTTAAGAGCTGGAGCCCACATCCTGGTCCTGCCACCTCTAAATGTCAGGTGATCCTAAAAAACTCAATCCTATCCATATGAATATCAATGCCATGTGATATATGTGATTGAATGGGCAGTTCTTGAATGATTCTAGGATAAAACTATACACAATTATATTATAGGACACTGATCAATTTTAATTAATACTTTATGAAGCATTTAAACAATCACATTCATTAAATGGAGGCAGAATGAAATACCTAAGAATTGGACATCACATAGTATACAGCTGCCATTTTTTCTGTCAGGACTGGAATCGGAACTCATGGTCTGGGTAACTCTTTTGCACTGTGTGGAAAGGGGAAGCTCCCCTCCTTGAAGTCATGAAATTCAAATCTGGTCCTTAGACCTGAAATCGATCCCCAGCACTAGAAAACATCTTATTCATGTACATTTTAAATATATGATTTCTATTTATATACATAGGTTGACTCCATATAGCATTCAGTGCATTCATTTTTATTTTTTGTTTTATTCATGTATTGGCCATTTATTTTATTGACAATTATAGCACATAGAACATTGATTCCATAGGATATAGGTCTGCATATGTGTTCAACTTCATACCTGACTCCCAGGACTTTCACAAAAAAGGAAAACGTTTGTCACCATCAGCTTCTTACTCCACGATTCATTTTTTGGGAGTGCTGGCATCTGAACTCACGGCCTACAAGGCCCAATTCATGAATGGGTGAGTGTCAACACACCATCCTGGGGCAAATTGAGCTGACAGGCAGTTCCTAGACAGTTCCTAGATCGAGCCCCAGGGTTTGACAAAATAAGAACAGAGTAACACCCAGATGGTAGTATGCTAATAAATATATATCTTTATAGAGTGCCAGACATGTCTACACATTATTCAGTTATGTAGACTATATTCCTACCAATTCTTGTGTATTTATTATGCCTCCATGTAATTAATGTTATTGTTTTCATCCTTAAAAAACTATTAAGTAAATCAGTGTCCTGAAATTATTGTGTCTCTCTAAGGAATAGTATTCTTTTAATGCTTCATATTAAATAAAATCAGTCTACTGAAATCATGCTGTCTAATTTTACACGAGTAGTAGTCACGGTCAGCTCATTCAACCGTGCCATTGATAACATTCCATCTTTATTACTATATAAACATACTGTTTATATACATTATAAAGATAGGATTTCTACTTACCTATAGATATTCAGTCCATATTGTGGTTATTGATTGTATTTTTGTTTTATTCATTTATTTACCGTTTATTGACTGTGATGACACACATTCCATTTATTATATTGATGACATCCCATCACATAGTATCTAAATTTGTAGACGTGTTCTCCATCATGTCTGACACCAAGGACTCTCAGAGAAAAGGAAAACAGGTGTCACACTCGGCTTCTTACTCCATGATCCAATTGTTTGCAGTGCTGGGATCTGAACTCAAGGCCTAGCAGACCCAATTCATGAATGGATGTGCCAACACAGCAACCTCTAGCCAAGGAAGCTGCCAGTCAATTCACAGACCCTGAGATTGAGCCGCAGAGGTGGACAAAATAGCCATACATGGATAGGCAGGAGGTATATATCAATAAATATGTGAATAAATATGGGAACAAGTCTCTTAGGATGTCCGCCATCTGGAAGTGTCATTACTGGGATTCAACACTAGGCCTACATTGCCATGCGAGACTATGGCTTCCCCAATAGCCCACCATCCTTCAGCAATGCAAGGTGAAGTACCCTTTGGAGCCCTGTCATTCAGACCCAAATGGTCACAGTGCAAAGGAATAAAATGTAAAAACGCAATCCTGCCACTTTTTTTGGGGGGGGTGGCGTCAGTCATAGGGCTTGAACTCTGGGCCTGGGCTCTGTGCCTGTGGTCTTCAGCTAAAGGCAAGCACTCTACTGCTTGAGTCACAGTGCCACTTCCAGTTTTCTAGGGGTTTCTTGGAGACAAGTGTATCATGGACTTTCCTGGCTTTGACCCAAGATACTCAGATCTCAGCCTCCTGAGTAGCTAGGATTACAGGTGTGAGCCATCCGTGCCCAGCTCTGCCACTTTTTTTCTGTGCATATTTTTTCCCAGCACAAGGCCTGGAGGTCTAGGATCCCAGGATCGGCTGTGGCGCCAGTGGCTGCACCACAGCCTAGGGTGATAGAAGCTGAGGCAGAGTGCCATGATCTGAGTTTAAGACCTTGCTTTACAAAACAAAACAAAACAAAAAACCCCTCCCCCCACACACACAAATTTAGTCCCTGGCTTGCAATTCTCGCCATCTTTTCTAATTTGGATTTGAGCTCAGGATCTGGGAAACTCTGCAGCACTGTGGATAAAGGGGAAGCTCACCATGTTTGAAGACAAGAAAGTCGGGCCTGGTCCCTAGGCCTGAATTCAAGCCCCAGCCCTGGAAAACATACTGTTTATATACATTATAAAGATAGGATTTGTACTTACATATAGATGTTCAGTCCATATTGTGGTTATTGATTGTATTTTTGTTTTATTCATTTATTTACCATTTATTGACTGTGATGACACACATTCCATTTATTATATTGATGACATCCCATCACATAGTATCTAAATTTGTAGACGTGTTCTCCATCATGTCTGACACCAAGGACTCTCAGAGAAAAGGAAAACAGGTGTCACACTCGGCTTCTTACTCCATGATCCAATTGTTTGCAGTGCTGGGATCTGAACTCAAGGCCTAGCAGACCCAATTCATGAATGGGTGTGTCAACACGGCAACCTCTAGCCAAGGAAGCTGCCAGTCAGTTCCCAGACCCTGAGATTGAGCCGCAGGGGTGGACAAAATAGCCGTACATGGATAGGCAGGTGGTATATATCAATAAATATATATTTGTATAGAATTCCAGTGTCATCTACCTAGGATTCAATGACATCAACTACATTCTTACCAACTCTTAGGTATTTATTATGACTCCATTGAAGGAATAGTATTGGTTTCATGCTTTATAAACCATTCATTAAAATCAATCAACATCCTAGGATCATTGCATATAATTTTAGACTAGAATGATGCCCGCAGAAACTTCTCATTTAATCATAAGTTTGCTCACATCCCATAGTTATTTCCATGCATAGGAACGACTCTCTTGGGAAGTTCCCCCATTGGTAGGTATCAGGACCAGGATTCAAAATCAGGGCTTATGATGACATACAGGCCTGTGGCTTCCCCAATAGTCTGCTAGCCGCGGCCAATGCAAAGTGAAGTACCCTTTGTAGCCATGTAATTTGGATCCAAGTTGGTCATCATGCAATGGAAGAAAATGTAAAAAATCCATCCTGTAGCTATTTTTCTGTGTGGGTTTTTTTTTACTCCTGCAAGGCTTCAGGGCCTAGGATCACAGGGTCGACTATGGGCCTGTAGCAGCTCACCAGCCTAAAGTGATCAAAGCTGAGGCAGGGTTGCCATGAAGTGAGTTCAAATCCTTTGATTAGCAAAAAAAAAAAAAAAAAAAAAAAAAAAACCTAAAAACTAATAAAGCACCCTAGTTCAGAATTTGCACCATTTTTCTGCCACAGCTCAGATTCCAACCCAGGTCTAGGTAACACTATAGCACTGTGGGGAAGGGGAAGCTTACCATCCTTGAAGACTACAAGGTCAGGCCTGCTCCCAGGGACTAAATTGAAGCCCCAGCACTGGCAAAAATCATATGCCTATCTATTTTAAACATAGGATCTCTAGTCACATACATTTGTTCAGTACAATTATTCTTTTTATTGTGTGTCTTAGTCATGGATGCATTTTTTTTATTGAGCATGATGACAGATATAACTGTGCTAGCATGGATGACAATCTATTCCCATGTCTATAGAGTTGCTTAAGCCTTCTCCATCCTAGCTGAGACCCAGAACTCTCACAGACAGGAAACAGGTGGACGGATTGGATTCTCACACCTGCATTCCTATTTTGGCAGTGTTGGGATTTGAACTCAGAGCCTAGCAGGCTCAATTGGAGAAAGGGTCAAGGTGAGGACACCATGATGTGAGCATCTAAGGAACTAGGCTGTTCCCAGGACCTGAGATTGAGCCCTGGGGGTAGGGCAGGTGGAGAGCACAATAGTCATCCATTCATAAGCTGAAGATAGTGTGCATATTTGTTTAGAGTCGGAGAGATGGCGACCTGTGATGGAATCCACTCTACCTTGTGAGTATTGATTCTTGGATCTTTCCCGATGCCTCCATTTCATGACTGTGATGATTATGATCACGCTTCATCAATTCTTCATTAAAAATAATCGATACCTCAGGAATCTTGCCTATCATTTCCCACTCACATCCTGCAAGAACTACTCATTCAAGGATGAGATTGATCACATTCCACAACTCTTCCTAGATCTGGAAACAAGTATCTCAGGATCTCACGCCAATCCCTCAATGTAGGGGAGATGACCGGGATTCGACCTCTGGGCCTTTTTGCCTGGATGGCCTGGGGCTTCCCCAACAGCTGCAGGCCTTCAGCCACTCCAGGTAACCTTCACTCTATAGGTCGCCGGGTTCAGATGCACCATGGTCACCGTACAAAGGAAAATGAACGTAAAAGCACCAGGTGGAACTTCCCACCACATTTTTTGCCCTCACAGCTTTCTTTTTTCCTGCAAGCCCTGGGGTCCTAGGATTCGAGGATGGGCTGTAGGTCCAGAGGCCACAGCATAGGATGGTCAGAGGTAAGGCATATATATATATATATATATATATATATATATATATATATATATATACATATGTATATATATATATATATATATATATGAATTGTGTGTATATATACACACACACATACACACACACACACGAATGAAGCATCCTAGTGCAGAATTCGCACCATTTTACTGCCAGAGCTGAGATTTGAACTCAGGTCTGGGTAACTCTGTTGCACTGTTGGGGAAGGGGAAGCTAACCATCTTTGGAGACTACAAGGTCAGAACTGGTCCCAGGGCCTGAATTGAAGCCCTAGCACTGCCAAAAATCATATGCCCAACTATTTTACACATCGGGTCTCTATTTACATACATGTGTGGAATGCATCATAGTTTTTTTAATTGTGTATCTTAGCCAGGGATGCATTTTGTATTTTATTGAGTATGATGACAGATATAACTGTGCTGACATGGATGACAACCTATTCCCATGTCCATGGAGTTGCCTATGTCTTCTCCATGCCAGCTGAAACTAAGGACTTTCACAGGACAGGAAAACAGGTGGACCTATAGGTTTTCATATCAGGATTCTGCTTTTGGCAGTGTTGGGATTTGAACTGAGAGCCTAGCAGGCCCAATTGGTGAAAGAGTCAAGGTGAGGACACCAGCATGTGAGCAATTGAGGAGCTAGGCCATTCCTAGGACCTGACAATGAGCCCCAGGGAGGGCCAGGATAGGCATAAATTCATACTTGAAACATAGGATCTGTATTGACATATATGTGTGGGAAGCATCTTGCATTCGGTGCATTTCTTCTCCTTAATTTGTGTCTAATTCATGATGGTATTGTGAATTTTACTGAGTATGGTGACAGATACAACTGTACTGATATGGATGACAACCTGTTCCCATGGTTATAGGATTGCCTATGCTTTCATTCTCCATCCTAGCTGAGACCCAGGGCTTCCACATTAGAGGAAATCAGGCACAATAACTGGCTTCTGACATCAGGATGAATCTTTTGTCAGGTCTGGGATTTGAACTCAGATCTGGGTAACCCCGTTGCACTGTGGGGGAAGGGGAAGCTCATTATCCCTGAAGACTAGAATATCAGTCCTGGTCCAGGGGCTGATTTGAAGCCCCAGCACTGGACAAAATAACAAGCCTACCTCTTTTAAACATAGGATCTCTATTTACATACAGGTGTGGTATGCATCTTGCTTTTAATTTTGAGTCTGATTCATGGATGTATTTTGTATTTTATTGAGTATGGTGGCAGGTATATCTGTGCTGCTATGGATGACAACCTATTCCCATGGCTATAGAGCTGCCTATATAGCATTCTCCATCCTCGATGAGGCCCAGGACCTTCACAGGACAGAAAATCATGTGGATCCATTGGTTTCTCACATCAGGATGAATCTCTTGGCTCTGCTGGGGTTTGAACTCAGAGCTTAGCAAGCAGAATTGGGGAATGGGTCAAGGTGAGCACACCAGCCTGTGAGCCACTAAGGTGCTAGGCCGTTCACAGGACCTGAGCTCATGCCCCGCAGGCATCAATATACTCATGAATTCATAATTTAAAGACAGGAGCTATATTTCCATACATGGGTGGGCGGCATCTTGCATTCAGTGTACTCATTCTCTTGATTTCGTGTCTTATTCATGGATGCAATATGTATTTTACTAAGTGTGATAACAGTTATAACTATCCTGACATGGCTAGCAACCAATTCCCACGAGTATAGAGTTGCCTATATGACATACTCCATTCTAGTTGAGACCCAGGACTTTCATAGCATAGGAAAACAGGTGCAACCATTGGCTTCTCATATCAGGAAGAATCTTTTGGGAGTGCTGGGATTTGAACTCAAGGCCTAGCAGGCTCAAGTGGTGGATGAGTCATGGTGAGCACACCAGCACATGAGCCACTAAGCATCTAGGTCTTTCCTGGGACCTGAGATCAAGCCCCGTTGGGCACTATAGTAGTCATAAATTCAGAATTTAAACAGAGGATCTCTAGTTCCATACATGGGTGGGCGGCATCTTGGGTTTGGTGTAGTCATTGTCTTTATCTGGTGTCTTACTCATTGATGTATTGTGTATTTTCTTGAGTATAGGATGACAGATATAACTGTGGTGAACTGGATAACAAGCTATTCTCATTAGTATAGAGTTGCCTATGCATTTTCCATCCTAGCTGCGACCCAGAACTTGCACAGCACAGAAGAACAGGTGCACCGAATGGTTTCTCACATCAGGGTGAATTTTTGGAAGTGCTGTGATTCGAACTCGGGGCCTAGGAGGCCCAACTGCTCAATGGGTACACATGAACAAACCAGCTTGTGAGCCACTAAGGAGCTGGGCTGTTCCCAGGAGCTGAGATCAAGCCCCAGGGAGGCCACAAGAGTCCTCAATGCATCATTGAATCATGGGATGTATATTAACATCCGTGTGTGGACTGCCTCATGAATTGAGCGTAGTTATCCTCTCTATGTTGCATGCCATTCATGGATGTATTATGTATGTTCTTGAGTATATATGACAGGTGTAACTGGGCTGACATGGATGACAACCTTTTCCCATGGCCACAGGGTGGCCTATGCATTCTCCATCCTAGCTGAAACCCAGGACTCACACAGGAAAGGAAAACAGGTGCAACGTCTGGCTTCTGACAGGATGAATATTTTGGCACTGCTGGGATCTGAACTTAGCACCTAGCAGGCCCAATAGGCAAATGGGTAAGCACACCAGCCTGTGAGCCACTAAGGAGCTAAGCCATTCCCAGGACCTGAGATCGAGTCCCAGGGGTAAGGCAGGGGAAGCACAATAGTCATCCATTCATAAGCTGAAGGTAGTAAGCAAATAAGTACCTATCTGTATAGAGTAGGAGAGATGGTGACCTATGATGGAATCCAATCTACCCTGTGACTACAGATTCTTGGATCTTCCCCAATGCCTCTATTTAATGACTGTGATGATTATGGTCACACTTCATCAATTCTTCACTAAAAATAATCGATACCCCATGAGTCTTGACTATCATTTCCTACTCGAATCTTCAGGAACTACTCATTCAAGGAAGAGATTGATCACATTTCACGGCTCTTCCTAGGTCAGGAATTGAGTATCTCAGGAACTCCTGCCATTCCCTCAATGTAGGATGGCTGACCAGGATTCGACATCGGGGCCTCCGTTGCCTGGTCGTCCTGTGGCTCCCCCGATAGCCAGCAGGCCTTCAGCCACACCAGGTCACCTTCAATCTGCAGTCCACCGGGTTCGGTCTCACCATGGTCAACATTCAAATGAAAATAAACCTAAAAGCGCCAGGTGGAACTTCCCGCCGCTTTTTTCTCCTCCAGCTTTTTATTTTTTCCTACAAACCCTGGGGTCCTAGGATCCGAGACTGGGCTGTGGGTCCAGAGGCTGCAACCTAGGATGATCAGACTTGAGGCAGAGTTGCCACAACTTGAGTTCAAGCCCCAAGTCTGGCAAAAAAATATTAAAAAATTGAAAAATGATGAATGAAGCACCCTAGCTAAGAATTTTACTGCCAGAGCTGGGATGTGAATTCAGGTCTGGGGAATTCTGTTGCACTGTGGAGGAAGGAGAAGCTCATTATCGTTGAAGACTACAAAGTCAGGCCTGGTCCCAGGGCCTGAATTGAAGCCCAAGCTCAGGCAAAAATCATATGCCCACCTATGTTACACATAGGATCTCTATTCACATACATGTGTGGAATGCATCATGTTTTCAGTGTAGTTATTCTTTTTATTGTGTGCCTTATTCAGGGATGCATTTTGTATTTTATTGCATATGATGACAGATATAACTGTGCTGACATGGATGGCAACCTATTCCCATATTTATAGAGTTTCCTACACCTTCTCCATCCTAGCTGAGACTCAGGACATTCTCCGGACAGGAAAACAGGTGGATCAATGGGCTTCTCACATCAGGATTCATGTTTTGGCAGTGTTCGGATTTGAACTGAGAGCCTAGCAGGCCCAATTGGCAAAAGAGTCAAGGTGAGGGCACCGGCCTGTGAGTAACTAAGGAGCTAAGTAATAAACAGGCATAAATTCATAATTGAAACATAGGATATGTATTGACATATATGTGTGGATAGCATCTTACGTTCGGTGCAATCCTTCTCCTTATTTTGTGTCTAATACATGGAGGTATTGTGTTTTTTACTGAGTATGGTGACAGGTATAACTCTGCTGACATGTATGATGACCTGTTCCCATGGTTATAGGGTTGCCTATGCTTTCATTCTCCATCCTAGCTGAGACCCAGGACTTCCATAGGAGAGGAAAACAGGGGTAAAGACTGGCTTCTGACATCAGGATGAATCTTTTGTCAGGCTTGGGATTTGAACTCAGATCTGGGTAACCCCGTTGCACTGTGAGGGAAGGGGAAGCTCATCATCCCTGAAGACTAGAATGTGAGGCCTGGTCCAGGGCCTGATTTGAAGCCCCAGCAGTGGACAAAATATGAAGCCTACCTCTTTTAAACATACGATCTTTATTTATATACAGGTGTGGTATGCATCTTGCTTTCAATGTAGTTATTTTTTAATTTTGAGTTTTATTCATGGATGTATTTTGTATTTTATTGAGTATGGTGGCATGTATATCTGTGCTGCCATGGATGACAACCTATTCCCATGGCTATGGAATTGCTTATATAGCATTCTCCATCCTTGATGAGGCCCAGGACTTTCACAGTACAGGAAAACAGCTGTAAGGATTAGTTTCTCACATCAGGATGAACCTTTTGGCATTGCTGGGAGTTGAACTCCAGGCCTAGCAGGCCTATCTTTCTAATGGGTCCATGTGAGCATACCATCTTTTGAGCTATTAAGTATCTAGGCCCTACCCAGGACCTGATATTGAGCTCCGGGGTGGGGTTTGTGCACCATATTCATCCATTCAAAAGCTGAAGCTAATATGCTAATAAATACCTACTTGTATAGAGAAGATGTGGCAAGCTTTGTTGGAATTCTATCTGCCATGTGACTACCAATTCTTGGATCTTTCCCAATGCCTCGATTTCCTGAATGTAATTATTATTGTCACATTTCGTGAAGTCTTAATGAAAAATAATTGTTGTGCCAGAGGTCTTGCCTATCATTCCCTATGTGAATCATGCATGAACTTCTCAACTCTTTCCTAGGCCTGAATTCAAGCACCAGCCCGAAAAATGTAACATTTATAGACATTTTAAATATATGATTTATATTTACATCTATATATTCAGTCTGTATCGTGTTTGTTGGAGTGATATATTATTATTGATTGATTGAATTAACCTTTATTTTATGGACTGTGAGTACACCTATATCATTTATTACATTTATTCCAATCTATTCCGTAACATGTAGCTTTGCACACATATTATGTACACCATACCTGACACCCAGCATTTACACAGAAATGGAAAACAGGTGTCTCACTTGGAATCTTACTCCGAGATGAAATTTTTGGCAATGCTGGTACCTGAACTGAGGGCCAAGAAGTCCCAATTCATGAATGGGTGAGTGTCAGCATGGCAGCCTCTAGCCCATTCAGCTGCCAAATGGATCCCAGGACCTAGGATGGAGCCACAGGTTTGGCCAAAATAGCAGTACCTTTCTATGCAGATGAGGGTATACAGATAAATATATATCTAGATATTTTGATACTGCCAGTGATGTCTATGTGGAATTAAATGACATATACTATGTTCATACAGATTCTCAGGTCTTTAGTGAGGACTCCATTTAATGAATAGTATTCTTTTAATGCATAATAAACTGTGAATTAAAATCAATCTGTGTTCTGTGATTATTGGGTCTAAATTTATACTAGACTGATTGATGAACTACTCATCCAACCATGACAATGATCACATTTCTCTGGTGTTCCTACTGACAGTCAATAGTTTCTTAGGCTCTCCAGCCCTTTGTAAGTAGCATGACTGGGATTCAAACTCAGGGCCTAGGTGTGCAGGTTGGCCTATGGCTTAGCTGACAGCCTGCCAGCCTTCAGCAATGCCAGATGACCTACAGGTTGCAGCAGTGTTATTTGGACCCAGGATGGTCACCATGCAAGGAAGGAAAACCAAGAAACTGCCATCTGTGGGTGGTTCCTGTTTTTTTTGGTGCCATTTTTATTTTGTTTTCCTGTCAGCCCCCGAGGCCTAGTATCCCAGGATGGGCTGTGTGTCCAGAGGCTGCACCATCCCAGCCTAGGGTGATGTTAGCTGAGGCAGAGTTGCCATGATATCAGTTCAAGCCTCATGCTGAGCAAAAAATAAAAATAAAAAAATAAATAAATAATTTAAAAATATTTAAAATAGCCTGGCACCGGCTATGGTTCACGCCTGTAACCTTAGCAATTCAGGACGCTGAGATCTGAACATCACAGTTCAAAGCCCTCGGGCAGGAAAGTCTGTGAGACACTTATCTCCAATAAACCACTAGAAAACCAGAAGTGGTGCTGTGGCTCAAGCATTATAGCGCTTGCCTTGAGATGAAGAGCACAAGGACAGCTCTCAAGGCCAGAGTTCAAGTCCCATGATATATATATATATATACATACATACATACATACATACATACATACATACATATATGCATACATACAATACTAATGAAGCTCCCTGGCTTGGAATTCGTGCCCTTTTTTTCTGCCAGGCCTGGGAATTGAACTCAGAGTCTGGGTAACTCTAATTCACTGGGGGTGGTGGGGATGGGGAAACTCACCCTCTTGGAAGACAAGCAATTCAGGCCTGTTCCCTAAGCCTGAATTCAATCCCCAGCCCTGTTAATGTAATATTCATCCACATTTGAAATAATGATTAATATCTACATACTTATGTTTATTGTAATTTTCTTTGAGTGTATTTACTTTATTTTTTGTATTATTCATTCATTATTTTATTGACTATTATTACACTTATAACATGTATTAAATTGATTACATCTCAATAGAACTGTAGAGATTTGCATATGTATTATATATCTTACTTCAGACCCAAGACATTCATTGAAATACTATAGTAGATCATCCCATGCTTACAAAAACAGAAAGAATACATCAACCAAATTAATTTATCCCTAGGCATCCCAATGGCTCACATTTGTAATCCCAACTACTCAGGAGGTGAGAACTAGAAGACGAAGTTTCAAAGCCAATCCAGGCAGAAAAGCCTGAGAGATGACATCTCCAATTAACTGGCAAAAAGCCAGTATACAGGTATGGCTGAAGTGGTAGAAAATCAGCTACAAACAACCAAGCCAAGAAAGAGCAAGCTGAGTTCAAGTGCGGGGAGAGGGGGGTAGGGAGATAAAGGGGAGAGAAATCCTCCAAAAACAGAGAACAAAAAACAGTACACAAATCCCACCTAATTTATGGTACCAACAAACTGAAAAAAAATCAAGCTTGTGCATTTGTATGATTTTACATGAGCACATATGTTCTTAGGTACACTTCAAAGCTATGTTTTTAATAATGTGTATATATAAATTAATAATGTATATATATATAAATAAACTAAGAAACTAGCCAATGAAAAAATACTTCTGAATTAGTCCCTTAACCATGGCACTAATGGAGACTCTTACCTCCAATAAATTATTTGTACAAAAGTATGTTTGAAGTTTCTTTCTTTAGAATCAATCTTAAAATGTTTGTTCACGCACCAGGCGTCAGTGGCTCACACCTAAAATCCTAGTTACTCAGGAGACTGAGATCTGAGGATGGCGGTTCAAGGCAAGCCTGGGTAGGAAAGTCCAGGAGACTCTTACTTCCAATAAACCTCTAGAAAACCAGAAGTGGCAATGTGGCTCACGCTGTAAAGTTCTCGCAAAGAGCTGAAGAGCGCAGGGATAATGCCAATCCCAGAGTTCAAGCCCCACCACCGACAAAAAAAAAAAAAAAAAAAAAAAAAAGGAAAGAAGTTTGTTCATACAAAATTGTAACATTCTAAGCTTTAGGAAACTTTTCTTCCAGGGTCTTATGTTCTTTAGGCAACTATTCCACTGCTGAGCTACATCTTAGTACCAATGTTTTTGTTTTTCATTTTATAATCCAGTTTCTTCCCAAAATGCTTACAAGTACTTACTGTCCTCACAGAAGTGAGTGTTTATTCAGAAACTCAACCTTTGGTGGTATGAGGACTCCCCTAGTCTATTTCGTGGTAGGCACTGAGGAAAACTCACAGGACACAATTGCAGACATTTTATAATTATAAAAATAACTCTAAATAGAAATAACATCAACTGCCGGGCATGGGTGGCTCATGCCTATAATCCTAGCTACTCAGGAGGCTGAGATTTGAGGAAGGCGACTCAAGGCCAGCCAGGGAGGAAAGTCTGAGACTCTTACCTCCAATAAACCTCTGGAAAACTGGAAGTGGGTGCTGTGGCTCAAGTGCTTGAGATCTTGCCTTGAGCTGAAGAGCACAGGGACAGCACCCAAGCCCAGAGTTCAAGCCCCACGACCGACAAAAAAAAGAAAAAGAAAAAAGAAGAAATAACATCAACTGTCCCAACCTTCTAGGGAGAAATGATATCCTCATTTTCATTCTCACTCTTTATGGCAGATGGTCAAAAACACCAATGTGCTATGCTGAAATGTAAAAGTTTAAACTTCTTTTTTGAAAAACTCTCATTTTATAAAATCAAAATGTTTCAAATAAAGGCAAAGTGAACTTTAAAAAAATATTAAAAATGCTAATGAATCCCCTTGGCTTGGAATGTGCGATTTTTTGTCTGCAAGGCCTTGGATTTGAACTTAGGGACTGGGTAACTATGTTGCACTGTGGGGGAAGAGGAAGCTCAGTATGCTTGAAGACCAGAAATTCAGGCCTGTTTCCTAGGCCTGAATTCATGCCCCAGTCATACACCTTATATATATTTTAAAAATAGGATTGAACTTCCATAGAGATGTTCAGTCTATATCATGTTTGGTGTGGTTATTCATTGTATTTGTTGTTTTGTTCATTTATTTACCCTTTATTTTACCGACTGTGAGGACACCTAAACATACTATCACATAGCAGCGAGATTTGTAGACTTGTTCTCCATCACGCCTGACACCCAGAACTCTCCCAGAAAAGGAAAACAGGTGTCACACTTGGCTCTTCTTACTCCAGGATGAAATTCTTGGCAGGCACTGAGATCAAGCCCCAGAGGTGGCCAAAATAGCCATAAATGGATAGGCAGGTGGTAGTATGCCAATAAATGCGTATTAGTAGAGAGTGACAAAGCCATGTATCTAGTATTCAATGATATTTACTATGTTCCTATGAAGTTTTAGGCATTTAGAGAGCCTAGATATTATAGAGGAAGAACATACAAACATCCAAGAAAAGTCCAAGAAATATGATAGATCTATTCAACATTTGGAAGACACCATCAGAAGGCCTAATCTGAGAATAATGGGTGTAGAGGAGCACCTAGAAACAGAAGTTAATGTTCAAGGAAATTTATTTAACAGGATCCTAGCAGAGAACTTCCCAAACATGCAAAAGGATAATCCTATTCAGATACAAGAAGCTTTTAGAACTCCAAATAGACCAGACCAGAACAGGACAACCCAGCATCACATTATAATTCTCACAGGAACAATTCAGACCAAGGAAAAGAACTTAAAGCTGTCAAAGAGAAAAGATCAATCACCTATAAAGGGAAACCAGTTAGAATCACCTCAGATTTCTCAGCAGTGACAATCAAAACAAGAAGAGCCTGGAATGATGTATGCCATGCCATTAAGACAAACAACAATCAATCAAGAAAACTGTACACAGCTAAACTCTCCTTCATAAATGAAGGTCAAATAAAAACCTTCCATAGCAAAGAAAAACTGAAAAACTATATCTCCACCAAACAAGCCCTACAAAAGATTCTTAAAGATGTCTTACACATAGAAAACCAACAAGACCTCAAAAAAGGCCAAGAAACCGTATCCAAACTGAAAATGCAAGAACCATAGAAAGAATCCCACTGCCACAGCCCCCAAGAAGGTGGATAAAATAGCAGGAACTCCCAAATACTTCTCAGTTCTATCTCAACATTAACGGACTTAACTCTCCAAATAAGAGACATAGACTGTCTAGTTGGATTAAAAAGCAAGAACCTTCTATCTGCTGCCTTCAGTAGTCACATCTTGCCCATAAAAACAAACACAATTTCAATGTGAAAGGCTGGAACAAAATCTACCAAGCAAACGGTCCCCATAAACAGGCACGAGTTGCAATCCTAATATCAGATAAAATAGAACCTCAAACTAGCTGCAATGCTTGATAAGAAATGTACGCATTTTCCTGCCCATGAAATTGTAACCCCTCTGTACAGTATGTTCACAAAAATAAAATAAAATATAAAAAAATAAATAAATAAAAATATAAAAAAAATAGACCTCAAACTAAAATTATTTACAAAGGATAAAGATGGTCGCTACATACTAATTAAGGGAGCTCTCTTTCAGGAGGATATTACAATTCTAAATATCTATTCACCAAACAACGGAGCACTCAAATTTATCCAAGAAACCCAACTTTCCCTCAAATCCCACATAGATCCAAAGACATTAATTGTTGGGGACTTTAACACACCACTATTCCCACTAGATAGATCAACTTGGCAAAAACTCAACAAAGAACCTGCATATCTGAACAACTGCATAGATCAACTAGTTTTAACAGACATCTATCGAAGATTTCACCCAGCAGCATCAGAATACACGTTTTTCTCAGCAGCATATGGAATATTTTCCAAAATAGACCACATTTTAGGCCACAAAGCAAACTTGTCCAAATTCAGATACATTGAAGTTATACCTTGCATTCTCTCAGACCACAAGGGATTAAAAGTAGGAGTCAATACCAAAAGCCACTAAAGAAAGTCGTGTAACACATGGAGGCTGAACAACACACTGCTGAATCATGAGTGCATCATGGAAGAGATTAGAAATGAAATTCAAATGTTCATGATATTCAACAAAAATGAGCACACAAATTACCAGCTCCTCTGGGACACAGCAAAGGCAGTAGTCAGAGGCAGGTTTATAGCTCTGAGTTCCTACATCAACAAATTGGAGAGATCTTAAACCACCAATTTAATGAGACATCTGAGCCTCCTTGAAAAAGAGCAGTAGGATAAACCCCTACCCAATGGACAGAAAGAAATAATTAAAATTTAATCCGAAATAAATGAATTAGAATCCAAAAAAAGCCATAGAAAGAATCAACAAAACATTGGTTCTTCGAAAAAATTAACAAAATTGACAGACCCTTAGCAAATCTTATCAGAAAAAGAAAAGAACACACCCAAATAAATAAACTCAGAGATGAGAATGGAAACATCACCAGAGAAACAACCAAGATTCAGAATACTATAAGGAAATACTTCTCAAAACTTTATGCTAATAAGATTGAGAACTTGGCAGAAATGGACCTTTTCCTAGCAAATACTGACATTCCAAAACTAAACCAACGTAAGTTAAATCACCTTAACAGGCCCATATCAAGCATTGAAATATAAACAATAATAAGAGATCTCCCATCTAAGAAAAGTCCAGGTCCAGATGGTTTCACTGCGGAATTCTACAAGGTCTTCAAAGCAGAGCTCACACTAATAACCCTCCAACTCTTCAATAAATTGAAAGAGAAAGTTCACTACCGAACTCATTCTGTGAAGTCATCATAACTCTCATCCCAAAACCAGGCAGGGTCTTATCAAAGAAAGAGAACCATAGACCTATTTCTTGGATGAACATTCATGAAAAACTTCTCAACAAAATTTTGGCCAATCGACTTCAACAATTCATCCAAAAAATCATACACCAAGATCAAACAGGATTCATTTCAGGGATGCAAAGCTGGTTCAATATACGCAAATCAATTAGTATAATTCATCACATCAACAGGAGCAGGGATAAGAACCACATGGTTATCTCAATAGATGCAGAAAAAACATTTGACAAGATCCAACACCCCTTTATGATGAAGGTTCTGGAAAAATTAGGAATCCATGGAACATTCCTCAATACAATAAAGACTGTATATGACAAACCAACAGCCAGCATTCTAATTAATGGTGAAAAACTGAAACTATTTCCTCTTAACTCAGGAACGAGACAAGGACGTCCACTCTCTCCACTTCTCTTCAATCTAGTATTAGAATGCCTAGCTACAAATAAGACTAAATGCAAACATAAAGGGGATCCAAATAGGGAAAGAAGAAGTAAAACTCTCCCTGTTTGCACATGACATGATCTTGTATTTAAAGAATCCCACAGACCCCACTCTCAAATTACTCAAGCTGATTCAAAATTTTGGCAAAGTAGCAGGGTATAAAATTAACCCTCAAAAATGGCTTTTCTGTATGCCAACAATGAGAAAAGTGGGGCTGAAATTAGGAAAGCAACTCCATTCGTATTAGCCCCACAAAAAATAAAATACCTAGAAATTAACTTAACCAAAGAAGTGAAGGACATCTATGATGAAAACTTTGAAAACCTGAAAAAGGAAATCAAAACAGAACTTAGGAAGTGGCAAAAACTTCCATGCTCCTGGATTTGAAAGATCAAGATCGTGAAAATGGCCATACTTCCGAGAGCTATCTCCAAATGCAATGCCTATCAATATTCCAACCTCATTCTTCAAGGAATTAGAAGAGGCAATCCAAAAATATATATGGTACAGTAAAAGACCCCGAATAGCAAAAACAATCCTCAACAGAAAGAACAGGACTGGAGGAATATCAATACCAAATTTCAAACTCTACTACAAAGCCATATTAATCAAAACAGCATTGTACTGGCACAAGAACAGACCTCAGGACCAATGGAACTGAATTGAAAACCCAGAAATGAACATACAGACCTATAGCCAACTAATCTTCGATAACAGAGCTCAAAAAATAGAATGGAAGAAAGACAGCCTCTTCAGTATATGGTGCTGGCAAAATTGGTTAACTATTTGTAGAAAATGAAAGCTAGATTCTTATATATCATTTTGCACCAGAATAAACTCCAAATGGATCAAAGACCTCGGAGTCAAAGTAGACAATCTGAAAACATTACTGGATGGAATAGGAGAAACCCTAGGTCTCCTTGGCACAGGGCGAAATTTTCTTAATAGAGACCCAGAAACACCACAAATCAAAGAAAGGTTGAACAAATGGGATTGCACAAAATTGCAGAGCTTCTGCATGGCCAAGCACATAGCTAGCACGATTCATAAACCCCACAGATTGGCAAAAGATCTTCACTAGCCATACAATGGATAAGGGCCTCATATCTAAAATATACCTGGAACTCAAAAAATTAAATCCCCCAATAACAAATCTCCAAAGAAACAACTGCACAATAAATACGTGGGCTAAAGACTTACAGAGAAACTTCTCTGAAGAGAAAAGGATTGCCAATAGACACATGAAGAAATGCTCAACCTCTCTAGCCATAAAAGAAATGCAAATCAAAACAACATAGAGATACAACCTCACCCCAGTTAGAATGGCAATAATCAAGAACTCTAATAACAACAGATGCTCGAGGGGATGTGGAGAGAAGTGAACATTACTACATTGTTGGTGGGAGTGTAAACTTGTTCAGCCACTTTGGAAAGCAATATGGAGGTTCCTTAAAAGACTCCACAAAGAGCTCCCCTATTTCCCAGCAATCCCACTTTTGGGCATTTACCCAAATGATCACAAACAAGACCACACTAAAGCTACCAGCACGACTATGTTTATTATTGCAGCATTATTTACCATAATTAAGATATGGAACCAACCCAGATGCCTCTCAGTAGAGGACTGGATCAAGAAAATGTAGTATATATACACAATGGAATTCTATGCCTCCATCCGAAAGAATGACATTACTCCATTTGTTAGGAAATGGAAAGGCTTGGAAAAAATTATATTCAGTGTACTTGTTAGATTGTTAGTTAAATAAATGAAATTATTGTTAATATGAATTTTAATGCAATTTCAGGGAACTCTCCTGTCTCTGACCTCGTAACACTTGTATTTTGGGATTTGTCTCTGGACATCTAGGATTTAGCAGGACTCAAAATAAACCAAGATCTTGCCCATGTAGTTGTAATTCCTTTGTGTGGTATTCTCACAGTTATAAAAAAAAAATAAAATAAGCAGAGAGTATTTGAATTCTACTATTAAGGTTTAATGATAGATCTCTACTGATCTTTTTCTTAAGTGTGTTGGAGAAACCAAAGCAGAAATTAACTTGGACTTTTGTGGTGGATGTAAATGTCTTAACTACCATTTCTGGTAGTAGGTACCATTAAATTTCAATTAGCCATCACAGGCTCAAGCCTGTAATCCTAGTTACTCAGGAGGCTGAGATCTGAGGATCGTTATTCAAAGCCAGCTCGGATAAGAAAATCCATGGGACTTGAACTCCAGTTGACTGCCAAAAAGACTAGAAGTGGAGATGTGTCTCAAGTGGTAGAGTGCTAGCCTTGAGGGACAAAGCCCAGGTTCTGAGTTCAAGCCTAGATACTGACCACCAATTAACAAATTCAGAGGTTCCACTGTGAGTGCTATATTCTTTTAGAGACTGAAGTATTTTTTTTTTCGCATAGTCTTTCAAACATCAGCATCTCTAATGGAGAATCATTCTAGATCCTTCTTTTCCACTTGAATAATTGTTATTCTCCAGGAGTAGAGTGGCCAAGAGGCTTGCAGATCAAGAGCTCAGACATTAAATTGGCTAAAAAGAGATCAAATTAAAATGTATTCCTTGGTTGCAAATACCACATTTTTGGTATGTGTTTGCTAGCTCTGGCACTTGAACTGAGGACCTGGGTGCTGTTCCTGAGCTTTTGTGTCCAAGACTATTGCTCTACCACTTGAATCACAACTCTACTTTGGGCTTATTTGTGGTTAATTGGAGATAAAAGTCTCACAGACATTCTGGACCTGGGTGGCTTCAAACTAGAACACTGAGTAGCCAGGATTACAGGTATATGCCACCAGCATCTGGCTCAAATACCACCTATAATGTTAAAAGTCAAGGATATCTGTTAACATCTATCTCTGACAGATGTACAATGTTTTACTCCTCACTGAATGAATGTTCCTTTGAACAGTATTGCATCAAATGGAGCGGACTCAAGTTAGGTCTTGAAGACCAACAATCTGGTTTGTTGGAAGTGGCCTTGTTTATCTACACCTTTGTTTTATCATTGGAAGACAAAATAGGTACTGGTAACTTACTAGCATTTGCTTATGTGCCTTAAACAACTTTGGATTTAGTAAGTACTCTGTGTGTGTGTGTGTGTGTGTGTGTGTGTGTGTGTGTGTGTGTGTGTGTGTGTGTGGTATGTGCTGGGTACTGGGGCTTGAACTTATGGCTTTTGCATTCTTGCTTGGCTGATTTTTCCTACAGTAAGTAGTTTTTCTCAACAGATTTAAATTAACTTAAGTTATCAAGAAATGCTGACATACTGCTTTAGAATATTATTCTCATTTAGTCTTGAATTCCTGACAATGTCACAAGCTTGGTAAAGAAGAAAAATATACTGTTAGAATCAAAGATGACATATATCATATTGATAAACAAAAGCAAAAACAGACAATTGTCATATTTATTAGTATTTTAGTGAAAATAGTAGGATGGGATATTGTTCATTTTAGTATTTTTAATTTTCATGTGCCAGTACTGGGGCTAGAATGCATGGCCTGAGCACTATCTCTTAACTTTTGCCTTCAAGGCTGATACTCTACCACTTGTGCCATAGCTCCAATTCTGTTTTTGCTGGTTTATTGGAGATGAGTCTCACAGAGTTTTCAGGCTGGGCTGGATTTTAACCACAATCCTCAGATATCAATATTCCTAGTAGCCAGGATTACAGGTGTTTGACCATGTTATTATATTTTTTAACTCTGTACATGCTTAAAATTAGACTCAAAGACTATGGGTGGAAGAACTTAAAGCCATGAATTGATGGGAAGAAATAAAGTAGGTTGTTATATGCAAGGAAGAAAAATGGAGGAAAGAGGAAACAAAATTGATAAAAATCCTGTGCTGGATAGCACAAAGACAAATTTTCCTACTTCAATATTTTATAATAAGCAGGTTCCTGAAGCCATGAATATAATTATCTTGGCTGGAATTCCTGTGCTAGAGTAAACAGAAATTTGAGCACATCAACATATTATTTAATCAAACAGAGTGGGTGGCAGTGTGAAGGCGAAATTAAAATGTTCACTAAGATAATGTGAAACTGGCACTGGTGGCTCACACCTGTCATCCTAACTACTCAGGAGGCTGAGGTATGAGGAACCTAGTTTGAAGCCAGCACAGGCAGGAAAGGCCAAGAGACTCTATCCCTAATTAACCAGCGAAAAGCCAGACGTGTATATGTAGCTCAAGTGATGGAGCACTAGTTGGATCAAAAAGCCAAGCAAAAGAAGGAGGCCCTAAGTTCAAGCTTGAGTACTGGTAACAACAACAACAACAAAAGACAATGTGTGAAAAGCTTCAATAGGGATAGAGTAAAGAAAGACAAACACTCATATATACATAAGTATATACATATACACACAGATATGTATATATACATATATGCAAAATTGTTTTTTTGAGCACCAATTTAATCAGAAGAAAATGAAACAAAAATAAGCTTAGGAAAATGAAATTATATTACCGAAGAAAATATACACATTTGCATCAATCTGTTGAATTTTAACAATTTTTTGTGTATGCCACTACTGGGGCTTGAACTCCAAGCCTAAGCATTCTCCCTTAGCTTAGTGCTCAAGGCTAGCACTCTGCCACTTGAGCCACAGCTCCATTTTCAGATTTTTACTGATTAATTGGAGATAAAAGTCTCATGGACTTTCCTACCTGGTCTAGTTTTGAACCTTGATCTGCAGATCTCAGCCTGCTGAGTAGCTGGGATTAGAAGTCTAAATCACTGGTGTCCAGGTGAGTCTTCTTGCTAAGTTGGAGCCTGGGGTCATTGGAAATAGCATTAAGACCTTGGCGCAGGAAGAAGCCAGGATGAGGAGTCCCTGTGTCTCTACATGCCAGAAATAAGGGCACAGGTATCTGGGGGATATCAGGAAGGCAAGTTAGCAAGCTAAGTGCTACCAGTACAAAGTTAGGAAGTACCAAAAGAAAATAAATATACTGTACTCCAAATTCAGAGCTTCTTATTCTTGCTTGGCTTTTTCACTGAAGGCTGATGCTCTACCAATTGAACCACAGCTCTACTTCCCTTTTTCATTTTTTGCTGGTTCACTGGAGATAGGAATTTCACAGACTTTCTAGCCTTGGCTGGCTTTGAACAAGAGTCCTCAGACCTTAGCCTCCTGAGTAGTTAGTATTACAAGTATGAGAACTTGGTAGTTTTCTTTCTTTTCCTTCCTTCCTTCTTTCTTCTTTCTCCTTCCTTCTCCTTCCTTCCTTCCTTCACTCTCCTTCCTTCCTTCCTTCCCTCTCTCCCTCCCTTCCTCCTTCCCTTCTTTCTTTCTTTCTTCCCTCCTTCCTTACTTCCTTCCTTCCTTCCTTCCCCTTCCTTCCTTCCCCTTCCTCCCTCCCTCCCTTCCCCTCTCTCTTGCTTGCTTGCTTGCTTTTACCTATATCTTTTTAATATATTGCTCTTTCTGTCTCTCTCTGTCTCTCTGTCTCTGTCTCTCTCTTTATCCCTGTCATGAAGCTTGAACTCAGGGCCTGGGCACAGCCCCAAGCTCATTTCCTCAAGGCTAGTGCTCTACCACTTTGAGCCAGATAGCCACTTAAGTGATTAATTGAACATAAGATTTTATGGACTTTCTTGCCTGAGTTTGAACCACGATCCTCAGATCTCAAACCCTCTGAGTAGCTAGGGATTACAGTTGCTAGCCACTGGTGCCAGTTTTTTTCTCTAATTTTTTATTTCACTTTTCAAGCTTTCATAATGAACTAAGTTGTGTCATTCTCCTTTCTTTTAAAAAAATTATAAACATTTCTGTCCCTTGCAATATCTAATGATATCATTCTTTTCCACAATAATTGGACCTATATTCTTGCACAAGATGGTTCCTTATTTTTAACTCTTACACAAATAATTTTGTTTGTCTACCCCTTCCTATAGCATATAGGAACACTAGTTCCTTTCCCATAGTTATGACCAGTTGTACGAATAATGTATTCTATTACATATAGAATATGTACAATGTCAGATATGTATCTGGCATTGCAAAAAATGGTACTTGGTATTGAATTGGGGACTTTGTTATACCCAAGCCAGTGGTGAGAAATGACACATAAACCGTGCCCACAACCCAAACCTGCCAAGTCAGACAGAATAATTCCATGGAAAGTTGTTAGATAACTGAAACTCCAAACCAGAAATGACAACAAATTTCAGATGAGCAAAGTTCAGAACAAAGAGCACACAAATTATACAAATGAAAGGCAATTAGAGGCATCAAAAAGTAAGTGATATTATAACAAAGGCTCTGCATGATAGTAAGGGGATGGAACCTCACACACTGAGATCAACCAGGAGAATGATGATAAGAACATTTAATGAGAGAAAAAAGAAGGTATGTATAAACACTTCAGTGAAATCCAAGAGAAGATAAATAAATACCTAATTGAATCCAAAGGGAATATAAATGAATAACTAAATGAGCTGAAAAAAGGATACAAATGGGGGCTGGGAATGTGGCTTAGTGGTAGAGTGCTTGCCTAGCATGCATGAGGCCCTGGGTTCGATTCCTCAGCACTACATAAGTAGGAAAAGCTGGAAGTGGTGCTATGGCTCAAGTGGAAGAACACTAGTCTTGAGCTGAAGATCTGAGGGACAGCGCCCAGACCCAGAGTTCAAGCCCCACAACTGACAAAAAAAGGGGCAAATAAACCCATAAATAAATGCAAAGAAGATGCAAATTAAGAGCACAAGAAACAAGAAAGATATGACAAATAATTTTACTAAAGTTGGAATTATTGAAAAATCAAACTGAAATCCTGAATATGAAAACTCTACATGACAAATAAAAAGAAAGTTGAGCTGGGCACTGAGCATCATGCCTGTCATCCGAACTACTCAAGAGGTTGAGAACTGAGAATCACAGGACAGATGGCTGGCAGAGATTCTTATCTCCAATTAACCACCCAAAAGCTAGAAGTAGATGTGTGGTTCAAGGGGTAGAGCTCCAGCCTTTAGTGGAAAGCAAGATTTCAAGGCCCTAAGTTCAAGTTTCAGTACCATAGCAAGGGCTGGGAGAGACTGGGGGAACCCCTATTCCTGGGCTGCAAGGTCCCCACATAATCTCCTCTAGTTCTAGGTCCTAGAGTCTGAGCCTCAGGCCACAGTGGGGGTCTAAGGCCTCAGGGCACCCTCAGCACCCCCTCCCCCCAGCAGTCTCTGGCCCACTTCCTCCTGGACTATTTTTGAGCCTCAGATCCCCAGGCCAATACCCTGTTATGGAACCCCCTCATCTTCAAGCTTTTATGGTTCCAGACTGGAGTGCAAATACCCCAGGCCCCCCCTACCACCTGCTACCCACACAGCACCAGGTCCTGGGGGAGCCCCAGCTGAGGCCCCCACTTCTGTACCCACCAGCTGTCTAGCCAAGGCCTGCAAAGCTTTTCCCGTGAGCTCTTCTCACAGTGACTAAAACAGAGAAATGTGAAGACCATGGATTTTGAGAAGTGAAGAACATGCCTAAGTGTTTAATATGCAAATAATGTTTGTATGTTAATAGATGCAAACACATGTATTGGAAGACTACAATCTAAAAAACCACTGTAATTCACAACATGGTCAGAAGTACAGAGAGTACAGAGCAGAATCAGTGCCATCCTCAGTGAACAAAGCAGGGCCTCGAGTGTCAGCAGGGGTGAAAGAGAACACCTTGGGCATGAACACTTCACAACAGACCACAAGTGTGGATAAGAGTTGCAACTCATGACTGAAGACTGACTGAGTGTCATGGGTATTTGCATAAGGCCATGAGTTCACGATTGGCCTAAGGCTTTCCAGACCTCTGTGGCTGGCAGAGTCCCATCACATGACCTTTGCCACCACTGCACTGTTACCAGCCACTGAGGTATTTTACTTTAATGCATTTTTTACTGTTATTTTAAAGGTGATGTACAGGTGGGCTTACAGTCACATAAGTCCAGTAATGAGTCCATTTCTTTTTGGACAATGTCCCCCCTTCCCTCACTCTCTCTCAGTTTTTCCTCCCATGCCCAACCACAAGCTGTAGAGTTTATTTTCCACAGTGTCCAGTGAACACCACGGCTGCGTTTGTTTCTCCTTTGTCCCTCCATTTCTATGTCCCTGCATGCCCTCCAAAAGACAGATACATGGACAAGAAAAAATAAAACCAAAACAGCAATGAGAAAAAACCTCTTGTTTCATTTTTCTGGAGTTCCTTTGGATAAATATCATTTTGTATGATCAGAGGTGCATAGGCATAGTGCCTTTGTGTTCCTCTCCTAAGATATCCTCCTTTGGTCTTACTGTGTGTGATTGCCTAGAGATGTGTCTAATTTATCATGTCCTAGTGAATTGTGTTTTTTTTTAAAACATCCAGTGTGTTTACTTACAGATTTATAGGCACATTCTAGCTCCCACAAATGAGGGTAACCACACAGCCTATGTTTCTTTGTATTAGTTTCTCTTCAGATGTATAAATCTTTTGCCTTTCACTTCATTTGATTTTTTTGTGAGAATCTTGAGGTGACTGAATAACTCTCCTTGGTGGCAGGATCTCCACTGGAATATGGCTTCCTTGTTGTGGATTGAGACAAACCAAGCATCCTCGTGCTAGGCAGGTTTCTTAAGTGCAGCTGCACAGGGTGGCAGTGACCTCAGAATCTGTCACTCTATGCGGTATCAGGTAGGGTCAGGTCATTAGGCAGTGAGACCATGTCACGGATGCCTTTGACACAAATCTCTGTGCTTCAGCCATGCATCAGTTAACGTGACTTGAAACATGGCCCAGAATCTCCAAGACCTGCTTGTGTCAGAAATCCCCGTTGTTGAACTTGGGTCATTTCAGATCACACAAATGCCACGCCTTGGTCCTCCTGAAACTGGCTACCACTGCAGGACTGTGCACAGATGGCACCTTGAATGTGTGGGTCCTATTCCTGCCACTGCAAGTATAATCGAGTTCTTTCCTCTGCTGTAGTTGCTTTCTGGACTTCCAGGACCACCCCTCTTAAGTGAGGCCAACACTGGCCTTTCTCCTTTGTCAGCCCCATGTTCCACTGTGTGAACTCAGGCCCCAAATGGCAGCAGTAGGGTGCTGATTCTTGAGCACTGTTCTTTTGGAAGCCAGGAGGAAAAAAAAGAATTATGACACATTAAGATTTTATCATTTTTAAGCGCAGACAGAATGTTTATTTCCTGTTTAAATTAGTCTTCACTTACTATATTTTCACTTATTAGGAACAGAAAATATATCGTAACTTGTACATAGCAAAAGCAAAATGGGTGCAATCATTCAAATATTAAAATTGTAATCAAATATGTACAACAGATAAATAAACGTATATCTCTAAGAGTTATCTTATACAAAAAAAGCTAGCACAAAAATGCACACATTTATTGCCCAAAGTCACAAGTTCACTTCCAATTCTACTGTGGCCAATCCATCTCAGTCACAACTTGAAGCTTCATGACACTGCACAGGCTTAGATAGACAAATATTTTTTAAAATAGGCAAGGTTCATAGGAAATAGCCAAATGGATATGAAGAACTTTCTAAACATTGGAAATAATATGCAAGAAATTAATTAATAGGAAGAAAACATATCAAATGGGTCCTAAAGAGTATCTGACATTATACTGATGTAGTCTAAGGAAAACAGACAGGTGAGTATTTGACCTTTTTATAAAAAGAAGCAATGACAGTAACCAACAATGCAAAACCTGTCATAACTGCTCATAACAACTCTGGAGAAACTAAGTGAACAAAGATTTGGGCTTTAATAGGTACAATATTTCTATTTTCCAGTTGGTATTTTATACAATTTTGAATTTAAATTTAAAGCATAAGAGGACACCTCTTATGCTTTAAATTTAAATTCAAAATTGTATTCAGACTTATTTGCAATAACTAGTATATGTCTGAATGATGATTTTAAATATTCACATTTCTCTCCCCATTCAATGATAGATTTATCTCTTCTTTCAATCAGAATATTTTGGATGATTATTGAAGTAATTATTGGCTTGATAAGAAATGTACTCATTATCTTGCCCAAGTAATTGTAACCCCTCTATATGGTATTTTCACAATAGAAAAAGAAAAAGAAAAGTTAAGAAAAGAAAATCATTATTCATAGAATTATACAAATGCTTGAGGAAAAATTATGTCAATATCATTTTTTTGAATCTTAAATGTAAGAAAGGTTCCAAATCTGGATATATCATTAGAACATAAATATGTACCATTCTAAAAGCAATGCTGAAAGTGGTAAAATATTTTTCCCAGCATAAACACTATTTAATGAAAATAGTAAATATTTTCAAAGTAACCTAATTGCTATAGCAGTTCCAACTTCAGCTCCAACTACTTCAGTCAAAAATAAACAGATATTTAGGTGCAGAAAGCACCTGAGTTATGAGCTTTTTGGTGGGGAGTGGGGGAGTGCTGGTACTGGGGCTTGAACTTAGGGTCTCATATTCTCACTTAGCTGTTATATTCATGATGAAGCTCTGCCACTTGAGCTACACCTGGATAATCTGAGATAAGAGTCTCAAGGACTTTCCTGCCCAGGCTGGCTTTGAACCTCCCTCCTCAAATCTCAGCCTCCTGAGTAGCTGATAGTACAGGTATGAACATCAGCACCCAGCTTTTTAATTCATTCTTTAAGGATCAGATATTCCAATGATAAGAAACATTTTTAAATAAACAAGTCCTAGAATAAAGAATGAAGTGTATTTTCTAGAATATTGTACAAATATAAATTTCTTTTGCTCACTTGGCCAGTTTTTCCTCTCATCATCATTATGGGCACAGAGTCTTAGAATACAGCTAGACACAGCACCCCCCCCCCCCCAGGACAATTCAAGGGACCGCGTCTCTAAGGTGTCACGTAGTTACGAATGCTAGAAACTTGAGACAAATTTTGTGGAAGATAAATAACTAAAACATCGTGTTCACTTAACATGTTCCAAATGTTGTAAGGCAGAGTTTTAATCCTGCCAATCTGGGTGGCAATTGCTCACCTGTCATCTCTCTTAACTATTCAGGGGGTTGACATGTGAGGATTTAGATTTGAAGCCAGCCTGAACAAGAAAGTCTGTGAAACTATCAAAATCCCAGAAGTGGAGGTGTGGCTCAACTGGTAGAGCACCAGTCTTGAGGGAAAAAGCTAAGAAGAGATAGTGGCTAGGCCCTGAGTTCAAGCCCTAGTACACAGAAACACACAGACACACAGACACACATGAGTCTCAACTGGCCTCTCCCACACACACCATTTTTAATCTTTCCAAAGTTCTATGAGAAATCACAATGAGTGTCTTCATGTTGAGAATGAAGGAGTCTAGATACAGAATAATTCATGCTTCAGGCTGAGGAATTAAAAAGTGGCAGATCAAGGTTAGACTTAAGCATTACTTTGCATTGTCAACTATCTTTAAACCAACCAATAGAACCAATAACTCAGAGTGATTAATTTTATTTCAAGAAGCCAGAGAACTGTAAAATAACCTGCTCAAGGTTATTTAGAAGATTAAGTGTCAGTGCAAGGGTTTAAACCTGAGTCAGGTTGACTACAAAGCCACCTTCCTCCTGCTTTGCTGCTTTATATCAGAGTTGAGACCAAATTCCGTACCATACATTGGCATCTGGAACTTTGTAGAGTCTTGACATGTGGTCATGGGTCCTTTGAAGGTGCTGATTCAGTCACTGGAGTTGGGGAAAAGAAAAATCCACAGAAACTCACACGAAGCAGGAACTGATGGTTCACATCTGTAATCCCAGCTACTCAGGAAGCTGAGATCTGAGGTTTGTGGTTCAAAGTCAGCTCAGTTAGGAAAGTCCATGAGACTCTTATTTTCAATTAACCAGCAGAAAGCTAGAAGTAGAGCTGTGGCTCAAATGGTAGAGTACTAGTCTTAAGCTGAAGAGCTGAGGGACAGCTCCCAGGACCAGAGTTCAGGGTCCATGACCACCACCACCAACAACAACAAAGTCAAACTAGATATATCAATGGTAATAAAAAACGTATATAATATTAGAATCTTTAAGAACTAGTAATATAACTTATGTAACATAATAATATATAATATAAAATGTAATATTAGAGTTTCTAAGAATTACATGAATTTTAAGAAATACATTTGAATACATACATACAACTAGAATATTGTCACATAGAAACAGGCTTTTAATCAATTTACCATTATAGGATTAGCAACCAGCAGAAAAGCCAGAAGTGGAGCTGTGGCTCAAGTGGTAGAGCACCAGACATGAGGGAAAAAAATCTTAGGGACAGTGCACAGGCCCTAATACTAGCACATTCAAAAATAGCAGCAACAACAAAAACCAAAGAAAAAGCATAATGTGAATAATGTTATACATATACACTATATTAAAAGGTTATATACACTATAATATATACTATTATATGTATATATATAATATATATATACTATTATTAAATATATATACTATTATTAAAATATATATATATTTTATATATATACTATTATTAAAATAAGGTTATGTATACTATATTATTTTAAAAAGTAGCCAAGTTTGGTAATGCATGTCTATAATCCCTGCACTCTGGACGCAGGAGGATTAAGAGATCAAGGCAGTCTGGGCTGTATTACAAGACCCTGTCACGAAAAGAAAACCCAAAACTAAAAGCACTAAAACTAAGCCAAAACCAAAACAAGATATCATTCTTCCATTATTATTATTATTATTATTATTATTCCTGAATGCTATTACATATAGAAGTCTGCTTCCTTTTTTTGCCAATCCTTGGGCTTGAACTCGGTCTGGACATTTTGTTTCTTTCCTTCTTTTAAATACATTTTTTGTAAAAATACTGTACAGAGGGGTTACAGTTTCAGAAGCAAGGTATTGAGCATTGTTACCTCCTCCTTTGATTTTCTTCTACCATCCCTTCCCTCCCCATCTCCCCAACTACACTCTCTCCCTCCCCCCTTCCCCGCCTAAATTGTAAACTTCATTTTTCAACATAGTGTTTTGTACATCTCATTGTTACAATGGGTCAAACTGTATACCTATTTAAGAATTTTGCTTTTTCCCTTCCCCTCCCCAAGCTAGAGAAGTGTATATATAAGATGCAGGGAACCACGTCAAGTACAGTGAAAATGGGTTATACCATGGGGGAGGAACATACAAAGAAACAAAAAAAATCACATGTTTCTTTGGGCCTGGCTTACTTCACTTAATATAATTTTTCCAAGTCTTTTCATTTCCTAACAAATGTGGCAATGTCATTCTTTCTGATGGAGGCATAGAATTCCATTGTGTATATATACCACATTTTCTTGATTCATTCATCTACTGAGGGGAATCTGGGTTGGTTCCATATCTTAGCTATGGTAAATAATGCTGCAATAATAAATATAGTCGTGCTGATAGCTTTAGTGTGGTCTTGTTTGTGAATATTTGTGTAAATGCCCCAAAGTGGGATGGCTGGGTCTTAGTGGAACACTATGTGGAGTCTTTTGAGGAATCTCCATATTGTTTTCCAAAGTGGTTGAACACTCCCACCAACAATGAAGTAAGGTTCCCTTCTGTCCTTATTTGCAATAACTAGTATATTTCTGAGTCAAGCAGAAAAGGTCAGGTAAGTTGATGTTAGGGAAATGAACCCTAAAATATGTATTCAAATGTATTATTCTTACATGTGATTATCTCTAACACATTTACAAGATTATTTCTTTGTTGCTTTGTATGTCCCTCCCCCACAGTATAACCCCTGCTTTCACTGTATTTGATGCTGGTATAATTTGTGGAGGGGAAGGGAAAAAACAAATTGGTTAAATAGGGATACAGGTGGACCCATTGCAACAATGAGATGTATAAGTCGTTATGTCGAAAACGAGCTTTACAACTTTTGGAGGGGGAGAGGAGGATTTGGTGGGGGGGGCGGGGGAAGGATGGGAAGGGATGGGGAGGGGAAACAAAGGAGGAGGCTACAATGCTTGATAAGAAAGGTACTCATTATCTCACCCATGTAATTGTAACCCCTCTGTACAGTATCTTTACAATAAAATAAAAAATGGAAAAAAATCACATAGTACATTATAAATTCGTTAGGAACAATAGCAAGAAAGAAAGAAAAAACGTGTCCCTATCTTGGGGTTCATTTCGCTTAGACTCCACATACAGCTTCCCTATGACCTGGCAATCCCACTTTTGGGTATTTACCCAAATGATCACAAACAAGACCATTCTAATGCTACCAGAACAAATATGTTTATTGCAGCTAAGATATGGAACCAACCCAGATGCCCCTCAGTAGATGAATGGATCAAGAAAATGTGGTATAAATATATAATGAAATTCTATGCCTCAATCAGAAAGTTATGAAATGGAAACTCTTGGAAAAAACTATATTAAGTGAATTCAGCCAGGCCCAAAGAAACATAATAGGTCCCATGGTTTCCCTTATTTGCAATAACTAGTACATGTATAGGATAAGCAGAAAAGGTCAAAAGCTCTGTACATAGGACAGATAAGATGATGTCAAGCAAAATGGACACTTTCTGAGCTTCTTTTGCTCAAGGTGATCACTCTATCACTTGAGCCACAGTGCCATTTTTGACTTTTTTGAGTAGTTAATTGGAGATAAGAGTCTCAAAGAGTTAACTGCCTAGACAGGCTGTAAATCATGATTCCCAGATCTCAGCCTCCTGAGTAGCTAGGATTACAGGCATGAGTCATCTGCACCCAGCTGATTATTCCTTTAAAACGATACCTGAGAGAGTGTGGATACTCCACATGCACATGCAAGTTTTAGAATTGTTTAATTGGGAATGTGGAATGGGAATGGGAAGAAAATTTTTGGAATTATTAGAAATGTGTTTCTTCCAATGGATCTTTCTCCCCCCTCCTCTCCTCTTTCTCTCTTTCTCTCTCCCTCCCTCCCTCCCTTCCTTCCTCCTCCCTCTCTCTCATTCCTTCCTTCCTTCTTCCTTCCTTCCCTCCTTCCTTCATCCCTGCCTTCCTTTCTTTTTTTCTTCCTTCCTTCCTTTCTTTCTTCCTTCCTTTCTTTCTTTCTTTCTTTCTTTCTTTCTTTCCTTCTTTCTTTCTTTCTTTCTTTCTTTCTTTCTTTCTTTCTTTCTTTCTTTCTTTCTTTCTTTCTTTCTTTCTTTCTTTCTTTCTTTCTTTCTTTCTTCCTTCCTTCCTTCCTTTCTTTCTTTCTTTCTTTCTTTCCTTCTTTCTTTCCTTCTTTCTTTCTTTCTTTCTTTCTTTCTTTCTTTCTCTCTCTCTTTCTTTCTTCCTTTCTTTCTTTCGTTCTTTCTCTCTCTCTGTGCCTCTGCCTCTGTCTCTCTGTCCCTCTCTCTCCTCTCTCTCTCTCTCTTTCTCTTTCTTTTTGCAAGTCCTGAGGCTTGAACTCAGGGTCTGAGCACTGCCCCTGAGCATCTTTTGCTCAAGGCTCTACCACGTGAGCCACAGTGTTACTTCCAGCTTTTTCTGTGTATGTGGTACTGAGCCATTGAACCGAGGGTTTCACGCATGCTAGGCAAGCACACTACCACTGAGCCACATTCCCAGCCCTCTTTGCTTTCTTTTTTTTTTTTTTGGTGAGTGGACAGCCCTTTTTCACTTTTTCAAAAAGGCCACAGAGATGAAATGCTGGAAGTATTAGAGAAATTATTAGAGAAAATGCTGGGTAGAAAGAGTGCTCCAAATGGGAAGTGCTTTGATGAACCCCATGACCTTTCTGGGTTACTAAGGAAATTCTTGTAGCAGGTTTTTTTTTTTGCTTCCCCACCCCCGCCCATCAGTGAAATAGTCAGCAAATGAAGCAATGTATCTGAGCATGCTCAAGTGCTAGGAAAACAAATCTGCTGTTTAAAGGACTTCTCTAATAAGAAGCAGAAGACAGGTGACAGAGCTGGGTTGTGTTCTGTTCCCTTGGGGAAAATTCTTTGGTGATGAACTTTTCCAAGAGCCCAGGGCTGATAAACTTCTCACCTCAGGAGCTCCTGCCAAGCCTGTGGACATTAAAAACCAGACACAGAGCAGAGACCAATCCCACTGGCTCAGCCAGGTCTACCCTCCTTTAGCGATGGGGAAAAGACTGCAGGGCAACAAATACAGATCCAGTGTGATTTAGGGACTTTTTAAACACTTTTAAGTCTAAAGAACTGGTGACTATTCCTGAAGAAATAACCCCAACTTCTTTCATGATATGAAATTACTATAATTTAAAAAACCGCACCATTTTCCCTACTGAGGAATCAATATTATTTCAATTAGTTTAAATATGTCTTTATTCTGGCAAAAAAAAAAAAACCCTCAATGTCAATAAAATGTGACATGCTAGGTGGGAAAGTTGAAATATAGAAATAAAAATGTAAGTAAAACTACTACAGTCTGACTACAGGGTACATGAATGCAGGGCTTCCAAGATGTATTAATTTACCATTCCCTTGTAAGTCTCTACTCTACTAAAATTGCTGCCATCTGTTTTTATGGGTACAGTTAGTGCTAGAGTTTGGGTTTGGAGTCATTTAGTTTGCTTTTTTTTCTCCCACTACCCTCCTAGCTTTGCATATCAAGAAAATCCAATTAGGTTAATGTAGAGAGTTGCCTGTTTGAGAAAGTTTATGATGCTCAACCATTAAGGAGTATGTCTTATATGAGATTCATCTAACCACAGCCCAAGTTCTCTAAGCAACAAAAGAAACGACTGATGAAATTCAAGGAAGATTCTGGAAGGATGACTCAATGGATTGTTAAAGCTATTAAGTGATTCACTATTGTAGTTAGGAGGTAACTCTTCCCTTCAAAGTTCATGGATACCATGGAACAAGTTCAGGTTTTATACAAACAAGAGGTTCTATTTGCTCTGGAATAAAAGATCTTATATCTCAAGTCCTAGAAAAGAATGGTGTGAAACATGCTTTCAGGAAAAACAACAACAAAAAAGACACCATGCTTCTGTTTAGCCATGCTGTGAATAAATTAAAGGTTTTATACCATTGGTAAAAAGAGTTTTAACCAAGTTGTTTATTTTAGAGACTGGAAATTTGATGATGCGGGAGGTGGAGAGCATGATGTGACTCATCCTGTCTGGCGTTTATTTCTTCCTCTGATTCTTTTTACTCTCTCTCCTACTCAGCATCTTATAAATTGAAAAAATTCTTATTTGTATTGCAGTGGTTCTTATTTTTTAATCTCTGTATAAAAATTTGAGCATCTTTCTTGCTTTGACCATTGAAAGAAATAAGAGTTCCATTTCTGTCTGCTTTGCTTAACTTTTCTTTTCTACTTTTGTGTAGGACTTTTGTTTGCAAGAGAGCTATAGCTTTGGGTCATTTTAACTACTTTATACCTACAAGTGATCCCTAGATACCTATGTATCTTAATGCTCAGACATTTACTTATAGTTTGATAGTTTTAAAATATGTAATTATATTAAGGAGAGAAATATCAAGTACTAAATTTTTGTTTTTGCTTTAGTTTTTTTTAAATAGTAGCCAAAGTTAAATGTATTGAAAAGGGATGGGGGTAGAAAAGTAGTGTCATGGCTTGTTTATCTAGAAATATTATTTACATTAAACTCCCTTTCCTGTGAATAAAACAAGAAAAGAAAATGCAGGAGAGGTCAAGTTCAAAGTGAAGTTGGGTTGCTTTCATATTTGTCTTTTGTTTTTGTTATTATTTCTTAATTAGAGAAGTAACATAATTGCAGCAACACCTTGACAAGCGTTCCCTTAAGTCACACAATTCCTAAGACCCACGAACCTCTCTTTCTTCCCTCTGCCCCACCAGTCCCTCCCTCTCTCCTCCTTCCTCCCTCTCTCTTTGTCTCTCCTGGTACAATGGCTTGGGTATAGTCTCTTCGCTTTTTCACTCATGGCTGGCACTCTAACACTTGAATCACAGTTCTACTCCCTGTTTTTTGTGGTTAATTATCAAGAATGTCATAGACTTTGATGCCTGGGCTAACTTTGAACTTTGATTTTCACAATCTCAAACTCCTGAGTAGCTAGGATGATTGGCTTGAGTCACCAGGGTCCAGCTAGATTTATATATTTATGTATTTATGTATGTATTTATTTATTGGAATTCCATACAATTTTATCTGAACCCTAGTTATGGAACTCAAATATTAGGATTGTGGTAAATTGGGTCTGAGGTAGTGCTTTCTCCCCTTATATCCACAGAATTTATGTCTGTATTATGCGTTTTGAATATTTGATGTCCTGAATGCTAAGATGGTCATTCCTATAGTTCTAAGATCTCGGTCTTCAGGCTCTGTCTCAGAATCCAGGCTACCATCTCTAGTTTAGGCTTTAGAATTTTATATAAATATAATTTTAATCAAGAATAGTTAATACTGTATCTTTTTCCATTTATTGTTTTATTTTTTGTGCTGGTACTGTAGCATGAACTCAGAGTTTTATCACTCAAGCCTAGCACTCTATCACTTGAGGCACATCTTTACTTCCAAATATTTTGGTAGGGAATTAGAGATAAGAGTCTCATGGACTTTCCTATCAGGGATGGCTTTGAAATGGGATCCTTGGATTTCAGTCTCTTGAGTAGCTAGGATTACAGGCATGAGTCACCGAGGCCTGGCCTTATTATTTATTTTTATTATGAGGGGACCTTTTTTAAAAAAGTTACAAAAAAGTTTCAATTCAACATGGCTGTTCATTAGTTCAATGCATCTAGATCAACATCATCTAGTACTGTATTCTTTTGTCCTCAATTATTTAATTTGCAGAATATGACATTGCAAAGGAAAGTCGACTGAAACTGGACATGCAATTCATGGAGGCACTTCCTGTGGCTGAGATATAAATAGGAGAACATCTTTTGTGAACCACTGTGATAGCTTGCACACTTCAAAGCCACTTTCTTTGAGAAAGCTTGGTGATGAAAGTTCTAAACAAAACTGAGGCCAAACGGCCTGGGGCAAGCTGAATTAGGGAACAAGGATTTTAGGGGTTTCATTAAAAGTAAAATTGCAAGCCGGGCGCTGGTGGCTCATGCCTGTAATCCTAGCTACTCAGGAGGCTGAGATCTGAGGATCACGGTTCAAAGCCATCCCGGGCAGGAAAGACTGTAGGACTCTTATCTCCAATAAACCACCAGAAAACCAGAAGTGGCGCTGTAGCTCAAGTGGTAGAGTGCTCACCTTGAGCTGAAGAGCTGAAGGACAGCACCCAGGCCCAAAGTTCAAGCCCCACAATGGACAAAAAAAAAAGTAAAATTGCAGTTGCAGTGCTTGCCCTAATGAAGGTGTTAAAGAAAGCTTAGCCATTATCACTATATTTTTATATTTTATTTATTGCTTCTGTTTTATATTATAGACATTTATATTTTGCTTTACATATAATCAGAGGCTTACTATTGTTCAATTTTTCATGATCGGCTCTAATGTCATATTGACAGGAATCATTTTATCTAAAGGAAAGGGAAGAGAATGCATGTCTTTTCTACCCCCCACTCTGTCCTGCTGCCTGCCAGTCCTGGTGTGTGGTCCCTGAGCATTTTTCCTTCTTCTTATTTCTCTCCTCTCCTCTCCCCCTGCTCTCTCTTTCTTTTTGTTTCTTTCTTCCTTGCCAGTCCTGGGGCTTAATGCTGGACACTATCCCTGAGCTTCTTTTGCTCAAGGATAGTGCTCCACCACTTGAGCCACAGCGCCACTTCCAGCTTTTTCTGTGTATGTGGTACTGAGGAATCAAACCCAGAGCTTCCTGCAGGCTAAGCGAGCACTCTACCACTTAAGCACCAGCTCCACTTCTGGATATTTAGTGGTTAATTGGACATAAGTTTCTCTGACTTGTCTGCCTAGGTGGACCTGTGATCCTCAGATCTCAGCCTTCTGAGTAGCAAGGATTACAAGCATGAGCCATAAGTACCCAGCTAACGTAAAGAATTTAAACCATTAATTAATTATGAAGAACAAATCATAAGGTTATCTCTATATGATAATAGTGCGACCGTGACACTTCCCTTCCCTTCCCTTCTTTATTTTCTCTTCATTTCCCCTCCTTTCTTTTCCCTTCTTCTTTTCCCGCCTCTCCCTGACTCTGATCTCCACAGTAAAACAACATGACCACCTAGTGCCTTCTCATACAAGCAGCATATTTACAGTGAACCACAGACTGCATCTTTCTAAAAGATTTATTTTAGCCAAGCATCCACGGTTCAACCCTGTAATCTGACTACTCAGGAAGCTGAGATCTAAGGATTAAGTTTCCAATGCCAACCCTGGTGGGAAAAATCCATGAGACTCATATCCAACAAGCCACCAAAATGGTGAAAATAGATGTGTAACTTAAATGATAGAGTGCCAGACTTGAGCACAAATCTAAGAACATGAAGCCCTGATTTCAAGCCCCAGTACTGAAACAAAAGTATCTTTCAGTTAAGACTGATTTATTTCTATATATATATATAATAGATTATTATATTTCTTTATAATTACAAAATATTTATAGTTTATTTTGCAGTATATTTATCATAGATTATATCTATATTATATTAAATATTATATCTGTAGTAATTATATTCTTATGTATCTATATTATATTATTAATTACATTATGGATTGTATCTATAATATCAATATTATATCTATATATGTCATAGGTTATATCTATGATATATAATAGTATATAACATATACTATATATTATACATGATAAATAACATTATATAATCTATATCAGATTATATCTATAATATATAATTTATATCATAGCTTATATATGGCATAAAATAATATAGATTTTATCTATGATATTTAATATATTATAGATTATCATAGATTATATCTATGATATATTATAGTATAATTGTGTATACATAGTATATACTATAATATATATAATATATAACATGAGAGAGCTTTTTTGCAAAGATAATACTTTTTGTTATTTAAAGCTTCAGTGTTTCAAAAAATCATGTGTTTCTTGGGGCTGGGAAGGTGGCTCAGTGGTAGAGTGCTTGCCTTGCCTGCCTGAGGCCCTGGGTTCGATTCTTCAGTACCACATAAGCAAAAAGAAAAAAAAACAGAAGTGGTGCTGTGGCTCAAGTGGTAGAGCGCTAGCCTTGAACTGAAGAGCTGAGGGACAGCGCCCAGGCCCAGAATTCAGGCCCATTACAGGACCCCAAAAAAAAGAAAAATCATGTGCTTCTTTAACTACAGGCATATAGTAATAATAATAATATTTAATTTTGTAATGAAAACCTGGTGAGGTGAGAATTGGGAGTCAGTGGAATGCTTTACATTGTTCTTAGGAATGGAAGTTGCAACATCATTAAGTTCTAGAAACATGGTTCTCACTATTGGCCAAAGGGAAAATGCGTGTAAGATGTTCACTAAAAATATCTACAAGAATGTTTATAGAGCACTATTCAGAACAGCTAGGAATTAAGTACCACCCAAATATCAATTACATTACAATGGATGAGTAGAACAATTACATAAATGAATAGTACACTGCAATCAGATTATATAAACCACCACAACACACAGCAATATAGGTGATCTCAGAAATTTAACTTTGAACAAAACAAGGGCTGATGATGTAGTGATGTTTATATATGACTAAAAAACTGACCAAGCTCTTTTATTGGGACCTTATGCCTATAATCCTACCAACTCAAGAGGCTGAGGTCTGAGGATGTGTGTGAAGCCAGTCTGGGAAGAAAAGTCCATGAAACTTTTTTTTCTGATTGTTTGCTTTTTTTCTGCCTAGTCCTGGGGCTTAAACTCTAGTCACTTCACATTTTTTTTCTGTGATTAATTGGAACTAAGGGTCTCACAGACTTTGCTGCCTGGGGCTGGCTTTGAACCATGAGCCTCAAAGCCTCCTGAGTACCTACCATGTACTTGGCTCCGTAAAACTTATCTTAAGTACTATAAAAGTCAGAAATGGAGCTATGACATGGCAATCAATGAAAAGAAAACAATAAAGAAGGAGAATTTTCTTACAATGAGACTTTAGCCAGAAGCTGGTGGTTTATACCTGTAATCCTAGCTAATTAGGAGGCTGAGCTCAGGATGGCAGTTCAAAGCCTGGACAGTGTTAGGCCCTGAGTTCAAGCCACATGAATGACAAAAAGAAAGAAAGGAAGAAAGACAGAAAGAAAGAAAAAGAAAGAAAGAAAGCGAAAGGAAGAAAGAAAGAAAGAAAGAAAGAGGTCAACTATAATAATATAATTATAATCTTTTCCAGTTGAATATGTTATGAAGGTGTTTAAATAGTTAATAACCATGTAAAGATGGGAGCACTATTCTAAGTAGAAATTGTTTACTTTTCTGTGTCTTAACCAGTTTGTGTTTTAAAGATCTACACCACTGACATAATCTACTGTGTGTCACAAGAAGTTATCTTACATGCAATTAACAAGGTTGAATGGTATAAAGGAGAGAAAATCATACTGCAATGAGAGTGGGTTCCTTAAGTATACACCACGACACTGGGCCTGGCTGGAAATGCCTTGGGTAGGAAAGTAAAGTGGTAAGTGATCACAGATGAAAGAGACCTTAGAAACTGACAAATTGGATGGATACCCTGTGCAAAACTACCTAAAGATTAAATAAGATGAAAATAAAACAATAAGAAAGGAATACCAACCATCCTTTTGGCAAGTGAGAATGCCAAGACTGAATAATATTAGGGTTATGTTTGCTAGTAAAACAATGGAGTTTCAAGTTTAGTTTCTTGTGATGTATTAATGTGAATATATTTCTGGACCTGGATTGTTTGTTTTGGCCCTATATAGAAGCACATATTTATTTAGAGAGGTATCAAATAAAACACTTAGGGTGATCAGAGCTCATTAGCAATAAGCTCTCAAATGGACTCAGGAAAATTAAAACGTCTGCATCATTTCTATCAATTTTCTCAAATTGTTTAAAATAACCAATTTAAAAAAGATAATATATTGTAAGAAGCAAAATGAATATAATAAAGATCAACTGTGTGTGTGTGTGTGTATATGTGTGTGGGGGTGTAGGGGGTGGGTGGGTGCGCGCACGCGTGCGTGCATGCCTGGGGCTTGAACCTCAGAGGTCTAGGTGCTGTCCTTGAGCTTTCCACCCCATCTTAAGTCTACTGCACCATCACTTGAGCCTGAACTCCATTTCTGGCTTTTTGTTGATTAATTAGAGATGAGTCTCCTGGACTTTTCCCGCCTAAGCTATATGTGAACTACAATTCTTAGATTTCAACCTCCTAGTTAGAATTATAGGTGTGAACCACCTGCACCTAGCTAAAATCAATTATTTTAATTAAACTTGTGCTTTCCATTTGAAACTAATGTACAGCAAGTATATATATATATTTCAGACAAATGAAATAAATAGCATCAGAAAATAGGAGAATGGGAGAACCAGCTGAACATTCAATAAGGGTCTAATATCCAGAAATGAAGGGTTTATGAAATTATAAGTCAAAGAATTGATAACCCAATAAATAAATGGGCAAAAGAACTAAATACAGATTTCTTAAGAAGAGAAGTAAAAAAGGTCAACATCAGGAAATGCTCAACATCTCTGGTCATGAAGTAAATGCAAATCAGAAAAAGTGAGACTCCATTTCACCCCAGTGAGAATGGTCATCATCAAAATTACAAACAACAAATGCTGGTGAGGATGCATTATTTGTGAGAATATAAACTGGTGTAGAAATTATGGAAGGCAGTTTAGGGATTTTGTTTTTTTGGGGGATCCAGTAGTGGGGCCTGAACTCTGGGCCTGGATGCTATCCCTCAGCTCTTCAGCTCAAGGCTAATGCTCTACCACTTGAGCCACAGCGCCACTTCCGGTTTTTTTCTTTTTGCTTATGTGGTGCTGAGGAATCGAACCCAGGGCCTCAGGCTTGTAAGGCAAGTGTTCTAACACTGAGCCACCTTCCCAGCCCCAGTTTAGGGATTCTTAAAACAACCAACATAGGATTATCCAGCCATACCATTCTTGGGAATCTATTCAAATGTTTACAAGTCATGATATGGTAAAGATATTTGCACACCCATGTTCATTGTTGCACTTTTCACTGTAGCCAAGTTAGAAATCAGCCTAGATGCCTTCAAATGGATCAAGAAAATGTGGTATAGATCCACAATGGAATTTAACTCATCCATCAGGAAGAATATTATTGTATCATTTTAAGGAAATGGACGGACAAAATCATGTTAAGAGAAGTAGGTCTAGACCAGAGATACAAGGAACATGTTTTCTTTCACATATGGACGTTAGATTTAAAGTATACACATTTGTGAAAACACATACAGGGTCATATGCATTTCTATACAAGCTGAATAATTACAGTATAGCATATACATGGGAGGATTGCAGTGGTGTAACTCATTTGAGTAATTTTTACAATTTAAGAAAATAAATATCAGGAAGATGGAACATGTGTTGTTGGTGAGGAGTGGTGGCAGGATGAAGTCAAGGGAAAGGAGCAAAGGCATGGAGAAAGGAAGAGTGGATAAATACAATCATTATACTCAATGTACATATTTTAAAAGGAGCAAGGTAGATTGAGGTGATATATGAGATTGAAAGAAATGTGATCCCAGCAGTGGCAGAAGCTGGGCAATAAAAATTAAAATGCTTGCTACAGTAAATTTCAAATCTTGCCTGGTAATTAATGTCTGATAGGAAAATATAGCATATGCCTAGAGACTGAATTTACATTTCAATCTTCCATGCCTAACTAGTTAACATATGTGTGTCTGGGCATGTAAACACACGTGTGTGTGTGTGTGTGTGTGTGTGTGTGTGTGGTGTGCGTGCGCGCATGCTAGTACTGATGCTGAAATGGAGGCTCTGTGTACTATCCCTAAGCTCAAAGCCAGAGATCTACCAATTGCAGATTTTTCATGGTTAGTTGTACTTATGAGTTTTACAGGAATTTTCTGGACAGTCTGGTTTCATACTCTGAGCCTAACATCTCAACCTCCTGATGAGGTAGGATTATAGGTATGTGTAACCAGTGTGGAGCTTTAGTAGTCCTTGATATTGACTTATTGACCAAATTTGTTGTGCTTGTTGCTAGTTACCAAACCATAATCTAAATCCACATGGATCCAATGGATGATACTACTTTCCCCTGTTCCCTTTAGACAATTATTAACACACTATCACAGAAATCAGCTTTCACTGACATGAGCATGTGCCATAGGGAGGTCATATCTGGAAAAGATCCTCTGATTTAGAACAGAGAGAATCTGCATAGTCTTAAGTGCTCATAGTGTGGACCAGCCCAGATGCCACAAGAGAGTATACATTGACCTTCTGCGTTGTCAGGCGTGGATGCTGAGGAGAGTACATTGGTGAAGCTGGTGGAGTGAGGGGTGAGTCTGAGGCCTAGCTTCCACTTAGATATGATAAGCCATTGCTACCATGTCTAGAGGACATAAAGGGTCCACTCAATGGCCCAAAGATGTTGGATACTCCCAGGTATGGCTCTGCCACCAGCATAGGGTACAACTTGACTTTGCACTTGCTAGCTATAGTCCCAACAAGTCCTCATACATTCATATATGCAAGGAGAGCCTTTAGGCTGGATCTTCCCTTTCTTAGACAAAATGAATCCTTTGTTTTCTTCATCTTGGCTCCAAAGATTTCTTCCATTTCTCCCTCCTCAGTTGGTCTTCCTTCCAGCCCAAGGATGTCATTCCAGTCCCAGTGCTTCCACTTCAGCATGTATAGGTGTGTAGGGTTGCACAGTTAGAGCCTGGTAGTCCAGCCTCTAGTCTAGTCCTGGGGGCATGGGATCATATCCAGGCAGCCACAGATTCCAGTAGGACTACCTGCTAAGTGGAAAGTGACAATTTTCTGTGGTGGCCAAGGGGGTACCCACCTAGCAACCAGCACAGGGCTGCATAGCAGGTAATCATTCACAAGCAGCTTGAATTAGAGGACAATCTGGTTCAGGATGTCACAATATCAACACAGGACGGTGAGGTATTGGACACAACTTTTCCCTTTATGCTGTAAGAAAAACAATTCATCTTATAACTCTCTAGTAAAAAAAAAAAAAGAAGAAGAAGTACTTTCTTCCATATTATTCTCCACGCTTCCCAGGTAACCCTGGGGACTATCAGGTGATTGCCACCATGTAAGAGCAGTGTTTAAGGGCTGCAAACTTAGACTTCTTCCATCATCCAGCTAGCCTCTCCTCTTCCCACATTCAGAAAGGATTCTACCCATGTCCGCTCTCATTGCTGAAGTTAGGCACACTTCATTTATAGGCAAAGTAAGAGTCGCTATCAAAACACAGTCTCCAAGGGTAGTTTGGAACATCCACATCCTAAATTGTCCTGAAATCTCCACAGTAGACATGTTTTTGCTGCTAACATTTTTGTGCCTGAGCTAGGGATTAAACTCAGGCCCTGAATGCTCCTGAGCTTTTTTTTGTTCAGGGATTACACCCTATCTCTTAAGTCACAGCTCCAGAATTCTGGTGGTTAATTTGAGATAGGAGTGTGGTGGACATTACTGCATAGGCTGGTTTCCAACTGTAGTCTGTATAGCCTAAGTAGCTAGGATTAGAGGCATAAGCTACCAGTGCCTGGCTGTTGCTACTGTTTTTATGTTACCCATAGTGAGGTCTCAAATAACAATTAACAACTGAGTCCACCATCACTTTTCTTGGTTTCCAAACCCTTGAGAGAGATGACCTCTAATGGAACTTCTTCCTCCATCCCATTTAAGTTTGAAGCTAACCTGTTAAGGCCACAATTCTGACATAAGACCATTTCTCTCATGTGTTCCTAGCCTGCTGTCAGAATGGCTTCTCCCAGAACAAACCTATGCAGACTAGAGAAGCCTCCTGTGATATTGTTTGGGGACATTTATTCATACAATTCTAAGGATTCATGATTCCAGTCACAGAAAAAGTAAAAAAAATCCAAAAGAAGGTGACATTATAATGAATCTTGATAAATAAATACCACCAGGGTATTGAGTACTGCCTCAAAAAATGGCATGAGAATTTCATCCTTTTGGTATTAGAACAGGGTTTGAAGTCTTTGGAGTTGCAAATTTCTAACACCTTTTGGTTCATGTGTTATGTATTACATAACTCTGATAATAGAAAGGGTGTTAGAGTGGAGTGTTTGTCATTATCTATTATATCACACACACACACACACACACACACACACACACATCTTTCAGTTCCTTTGGTTATCAAAAGATATTCATTCCATTCCTTTATGTTCTTTGTATTTTCTCAGAAATTTCAGGTAAGTGTTCTTTAGAGCTGAGACTCTACATGATTTATATTGTTCTTGGCATCCTGAATAGCTTCCGGGTTTCAGGAAGGACCAAGTGGGCTCAGAAAGACCAGGGGTTGGAAGATGAGAGATGACAGGAGCTGTTATATGTTCATGTGTGCTGATATTTTCAGAGAAGGTGAATGAAGAACCAGCCCATTGCTGATAGGAAGTGCTGCCATCAGAGTTTTTTTTTTCTTTTACTCAATGGAAAAGTTGAGAAATCATCTCTCAAATGAGGGAAGTGTCTCATGAGTCAGCTAAATGTGGACAGGTGGTGGCCAGATTCAGAGGGTTTGTGATCTGGTGAGGTAATAAGACCTCTCTCTACACAGCATCTGAAATCACTACCTGTGAATTTAAATCCACTACAAAAGTCACGAGAGCCTCAGTCTCTAGCTCACCTGCTCAGCAAGCTGCAGTGAATGGAAACCCTTCAACTGTGAGAACAGTGCTCTGCCCCTAATAGCCCCACCTAGACAACTCCTGCTACTTTCCTTAGCCCTGTCCCTCTCTGACTTGCCTAACCAACAGGAGCCACTTTAATGAGGCTCTGTTCCCTTCCTTCCAGAATGCTTCGTTTTTACCAGGGCTTTACTCCTCTCAATGTCCACCCCCTGTGTGACTTTAGCAAGGCTTCACTCTTTTTCCTATCTTGTAAAATTCAAGATGTACTCATATCATGCTACTCAACTGTTTTGTGGTTAATGTTAATTTCTTTCTTTTTCCCTTCTTTTTTAAAAAAAATATAATGTCATAACTCGTAGACACATTTGTTTACACCAAAATTGATGAGCTTCTCTGTGGTTTGAATTTAAAACCATTTCCTTTTTTTAACTTTGGCCTGTAGAGCCAGTTATCTCAGAACTGCCTCAAAACAATTTACTTTGGACCTTCCTAGTCAGGCAGTAGGGTCAGATCAGTTTGGTAGATTTTAGGCTCACATCACCACTACTGTTGATAAAAGTTTTTCCTTTTAACAAACAGCAAAATTAATAATTATGTCCTTTAACACAGGTTTACATTAGTTACATTAAATGAAAAAGCAAATAATTTTAGACCATGATAACAATTTTTATCCATTACAATGAAAGTACTTTAAACATGTTTACACACACACACACACACTTTTGCACAAAAATTTTAAGGCATAATTATTTTTTAAAAAATGAAAATCGGGCATAAGTTCTTCAGAATTCTAGTGGCAAAATACATTTTGCCCATTTTATGATCAAACCATGGGCTAGAAAAATGGGCAACACCAAACAAAGTAAAAGTCAAACCTTTAAAACAATTTTAATGATAAGACACACTATCATATTAATTGACCTTTAAGTACTTGTTAAAAGTGTGGGGTTGTATAAAAACCAACCACATGGCCAAGATGGCAAAAAACATGTCAGGATGGTAAGAAAACTTGGTGGAACATTAAGTAAGTAAGCAAAGAGGAAGCAGGCAAACAGGAAGCAGACAAATAGGAATCAGACAAATATATAAACAAAAAGGCAGACAGATCACACAGTAACACAATGTGGATGTACTTGAGGAGAGAGAGAAAGTTATAGATAAGAGAATTTAAGCCAGGATGGCTTGCTTTGAGAAGGAATCTAGAGGAGGTTCCCTGAGACCCCGTCTGCACTTCACCTCTCAAGGACACAAGCAGAGAGGCAAGCAGAAAGAGAGAGAGAGAGAGAGAGAGAGAGAGAGAGAGAGAGAGAGAGAGAGAGAGGGAGGGAGGGAGGGAGAGAGGGAGAGGGAGAGGGAGAGGGAGAGGGACGGAGGGAGGGAGGGAGAGAGGGAGAGGGAGAGGGAGAGGGAGAGGGAGAGGGAGAGGGAGAGGGAGAGGGAGAGGGAAAAGAAGAGAACACATAGTGGATTTCCTTCCATTTTCTCATGCACTCATGGAAATTACATACAGAGAGAGAAACACAAAATCCCGAACATTAAATATACAGGATGGAACTCTGTAATTCCCAATTACCTATTGTAAAGAAAGGGAAATTACAATTTAATCGAAAATTAGATCATTTTGCAAGGATTCCAAAAAAATTAGTTCTTACACATTCCTTGTTTGTTATCTTGATGTGTTTGTGACTAGTTGGGTCATCTGGTTTGCATTAGGATGAAAACACTATATTGTTCTTAAAATCCAAGGGAAAATTACAAGTGTGCAAATGAAAGAGGTATATGTATATTTAGATTAACCTTTATTTTCTTAGTTTTCAAACAATGTCATGGTCCCAAATAATAATGGATTTTGCACATATAAAAAATTGTGTTGATATATTTCTTTTTTAAAATGTATTTCTTATGAACAGATAAGACGTGTTAAGTGAAATGAACCCCAAGATAGGGACACAGGTTATTTTCCCCCTTACTATTGTTTCTAACATATTTATAATGTACCATGTGATTTTTTTGTTTCTTTGTATGTTCCTTTCCTATGGTATTACCCCTATTTTCACTGTATTTGATGTCAGTGCCCTGTATCTTGTATATACACTTCTCTAATTTGGGGAGGGGAAGGGAAAAAGCAAAATGCTTAAATAGTGATTCAGGTTGACCCATTGTAACAATGAGATGTACAAGACACTATGTAGAAAAACGAACTTAACAATTTAGGGGGGGAGGGAGGAGGAGTGTAGTTGTAGAGGTGGGAGGGAATGGATGGTAGGGGAAAAACAAAGGAGGAGGCAACAATGCTTGATAAGAAATGTACTCATTACTTTGCTTATGTATCTGTAACACCTATATACAGTATTTTTACAGTAGAAATGTATTAAAATGTATTTCTTAAAAATAGAAATATTTTTAAGTTCTTATGCACATTTCCAATTAGGCAGTTCAGATGATGTAGATATGAAATTTTGTTAGTTAGAATTTTGTGTATATGTGTGGTGGTCATTGGGTTTGAAGTTTGGCCCTGGGTGGTGTCCTCTGTCCCCACCCCCAATTTTTGCTTTTCAAGGTTAGCACCTTCCCACTTGAGTTACATCTTCCAGCTTTTTGGTTTTCAGTTGGAGATAAGAGTCTCTCTCTTTCCTGCCTGAGCTGGTTTTAAACCATGATCCTCAGATCTCAGCCACTTGAGTAAGTTACCACTTAAATTTATTGTTTTCCTTTTATTAACATATATTTTTATTGTAAAGATACAGTACAGAGGGATTACAGATACATGAGTAAGGTAATGACTACATTTCCTATGGAGCATTTTTACCCCTTCCATTGTTTTTCCCCTACCATCCCTTCCCTCAGACCTTCCTAACTCTTCCATCCCCTCCCCCACCTCCAAAGTTGTAAAGTTCGTTTTCAACATAGTGTCTTGTACATCTCATTGTTACAATGGGTTAACCTGTATCCTTATTTAAGCATTTTGTTTTTTTTCCCTTCCCCTACCCAAATTAGAAAAATGTATATATAAGATGCAGGACACCAGAATCAATAGAGTGAAAACAGGGGTTATACCATGGGGGAAGAACATACAAAAGAAATAAAAAAAATCATAAAGTACATTATAAATATGTTTAAAACCATGGCAAGAAAGAAAACACCACGTGTGTACTCTCGGGGTTCATTTTGCTTAACATCATCTTATATGGTCATATGTACATAGCTTTGGACTTCTTCTGCTTGTCCTAGATATATACCAGCTATTGCAAATAACAGAAAACATAGGACCTATGTTCCTTAGCGCCTGGCTTACTTCACTTAATACATTTTTTCCAAGTCTTTCTATTTCCTAACAAATGGGGCAATATCAGTATTTCTGATGGAGGCATAGAATTCCATTATATGTAGATTTATATATGCATGTATATCACATTGTCTTAATCGATTCATCTACTGAGGGGAAACTGGGTTGGTTCCATATCTTAGCTATGGTGAATAATGCTGCAATAAGCATAGTTGTGCTGGTAGCTTTAGCCACTTACATTTAAATCAGGTGATCTACTGAGTTTTCCCTTTTCTCTTTTGTGAAAATACACCTACCCAACAGCAAAGGTAAAAGAACAAGTTAAAAGTTGTTCTGATACCCCCAACCCAAAGAAGATACATGATATAATTATTTAAATGCTAAGATAAAAAATTTGGCGTTGTTGAAAGACTGAGTTTCTTTAGTCACATTTTGGGAAAAGTGAATCAAATATTCAAAGTATTCCTAAAGAGAATAAAGTAGACCTGTTTTTTAAATAAGGAGTAATGAGAAGGAGAATAGTTTTTGTGTCATTACTGTAGCCTATTTGAAAGAGTTGGAAGGTACAGATGATCAGGTATATTTTCTGCGTAGCAATCACTTAATTCTAAAATTCTTAGTTTTCCACTGCATTTTCAGTTTGTTCTCAACAGGTGGTTTATTTGAAACATACACCTTGGTACTAGGTGTTTCTGTACTTATTTTACTTTTATGAAAGTAATTTTAGGTTTTCTAAAGCCAGAAAAGCTAATAATGATGTCATTCTCTGATATCCTTCACCAAGATCTCTACATTTCATTATATTTGTTTAATATGCTATCAGTATATTTATATGCTATAAAGTTTGGTTTTGCTTTTGGTTTTTGTGCTGGAATTGGGGTTTGAAGTCAATACATTGGTCTGTCACAAATGACAGTCATTAATGGATCATGCCTGTAATTCTGGCTACTAGGAGGCTGAGATCTAAGGATCAAGGTTCAAAGCCAGCCTGGGTAGGAAACATTATGATACTCTTGTCTTCATGACTAAAAGGTGAAGTGTTGTTCAAGTGTCAGAGCACTGGCCTTGAGCAAAGAAGCTAAAGGGTAGCACCTAAAGGATAGTTCCCAAGTCCTGGGTTTAAGTACCTCTACAAACACACAAACCACACACACACACACACACACACACACACACACACACACACACACACACACAATTTTCTTTCTCCCCAAAGCATGTGGTTCTTTGTGTGTGGGGAGGGGTTCTTTTTTATGTGACCCTGAAATACACTTTGTTTTCTTTTTCATTTAGTTGGTGATTTTTGCACAGGGAGAGCAGATTATTGGTGTTACTTAAGTCCTGGGTGCCAGTGATTCCGCTGGATGACTGAGGTCTGACTTAGTGAGCAATGGGGCACCAGGAAAACTCTACGAAGCAAATGGATGGAAACATGGGAAGATATGCATTCAGGTAATTCTTAAGTCTATCTTCTTCCTCCCAATTGTCTTTCTCTCTCTGTGGGGTGAGTTCTTTTTCTTACCAGGTAAACCTGAACATTGTATGGTTTTGTGTGTATACCCATATGCGAATAAGGGTTTTGTAAAATGTCAGCCATCACAAACTTGCTCTTTTTTCTTCTCTTACTATTAGTGAGTTTGTTGACAGCTTTCATTGTTCTGAGAAAAATGGAATGTTCTAGATATTTTCATGGGATATTTATAGAATTAGGTCCGAATTTATTGTGTTTTTGCTCTAGTGAATTGAGAAACATCTATGTGAATTTATAGGTAGCCTATAGTTAACTTATTTCTACAGTATGGATGAATTTTTGGATACGATATCTTTATGGAAAACCAAAGACATCTTTAAGTACTTTATCTAAATGAGGCAGAAATTGAGAGCACTTCAAATTTTTCAGTTTTAATCAGAATCTTGTACTTATTTGGCATAAAATATTTTTTAAGTGCTGCAATCAATTAATTTCATTTGTAGGAAAAATGACAAAAAGGAATGTCCCTTAGATATAGTGTAAGTTTTTCCTTTTGATTAATTAAGAACATTATGTTTAATTTCAACTAAGGTATTCATACCAAGATATGAGATTCACTTTCTGCCAATAATTAGATTAAATTAGTAGGAAAACTCCTCTGTTTGCAGTAAAAATTGCAATATGATATATAAAAAGTGTGTGGTCAACACATTTGTGTCGTTATGTAGTTATAGAATTTTAATAAATTTCTTCAAGCACAAGGAAAAGTTTAAGACATGTTAGAGTTTTACACACAGCAAAGAAAATACCAGGTTGTTTTCAACAAATGTTTTCATTTTTCAATTTGTGTGTGTGTGTGTGTGTGTGTGTGTGTGTGTGTGTGTGTGTGTGTTGGTACTTGGTCTTCAATTTAGGGTATTGTGCCATACCAATTTCCAGGGTTTTTTTCTATATGAGTATCATAGACATTGCTGCTTGAAATCCCTTTGAATCTAGAGCCTCAGATCTCAGACTCCTATGTAGCTGGGATTACAGGTGTAAGCCACCAGCATTCTGAGTGATGTTTTTGTCATGTTGTGTGGCAAGTTACCAGAAATTTAATGTTTGCTCACTGAATACCAACTATTGTAGGCTACAAGTTTGAGCTAGTAGTTTGGGTGTGGCTTTTTTGTAGCAGTTGCTCAGTTTCTAGCAGGAGGCCACCAGGCTATAGTCTCTCATAAAATGTGTGGACCTCTTCCAAACTTAAAGGATGCCTGGTAGGTTTTAGATCCTCTAGCTGTAAGATTATGGTTTCTGCTGTCTGGACACCTATCATACAGCCACTGTTGTCAGCTCCCAGGTACCCCCATACTTCCTTGACAAACATACCCTCCTTACTGTTTCATTCACTCTGTGTTACTGACTTCTAGAAAGGCCTTAATTTGCACTCACTCCTTGGAAGTAACTCATAAGCACCTCTTGTGGGAACTAATTACATCTGTAGACTTTAAATTTGTTATCTACCAGAGCATATTGTGGGGTTAGCAGAAAATAAAAGACTTCCCAAGCATCTGGGTTTTTGTGCATTGACTTCGGTAGATTATTAGCTATTCATTATTAACTATTTATTAATCTAAGTGTCCTCAATTTCAAACACTGGAAATATTGAGTTGTTGTTTGATTTTAGCTTATCAAGTGTGCAGTTTAAGAAAATGAAAGATAATTCTTTCGGTGGAGTAGAAAATAATTTGCGCTACAGTGAATGAAAGGTAGTTAGGAGTGAAACAAATAGATTCAAGAGCATTGGCAGTGGCTTCAGAGATGGGACAGAAATAAACAGGTTAGACATATTTTTTAAAGAGAACATGTGGGAATGTAGCTTAGTGGTACAGTGCTTGCCTAGCATGCATGAAGCCCAGGGTTCGATTACTCAGTACCATATAAAGAGAAAAAGCCGGAAGTGGTGTTGTGGCTTAAATGGGAGGGTGCTAGCCTTGAGAAAAAAGAAGCTCAGTGATAGTGCCCAGGCCCTTAGTTTATGCCCCAGGACTGCCAAAAAATAAAAAGAGAGAACATGTCAATAATAGATGAGGGAGGGATACAGAGGCCAAATTCATCACTGAATTTTTCTCCTCTATTTCAAAATCAAGACATCATTCTCAGAGAAACAATGGGGCAAAAAGATGATCCAGAAAGAACATACCTTATGAAGTAATACTAGAATTTTTTAGTGCAACTGTCCTGTAGAGATAATTCATTAAGTATAATTGTGTCATTTTTTCTTTTTTTTATTGTGAAAATACTGTACAGAGGGGTTACAATTACATGGTAAAGATAATGAGTACATTTCTTATCAAGCATTGTAGCCTCCTCCTTTCCCTTCCTATCCCTTCCCATCCTCCCCCCTGCCCCCTCCACCGGTTCCTCCACCCCCCTCTTCCCCACCAAAGTTGTAAAATTCATTTTTCTACATAACGACTTATACATCTCATTGTGTCTTGCAATAGCACAAGAGCTCATTGTAATAGCCCATTGTTATCTAGAGATTTTGTTTGGGTGCCGGTCCTGAAACTTGATCAGAACTCAGTTGTTATTCCTATTTTTCTTCCTCAAGGCTACTACTCTATTACTTAAGCCAAGGTTCCACTTGTGACTTTTTGGTGTTTAAATGAAGATAAGAGTGTCATGGACTTTTCCTGGTTCACCTGGCTTCAAAATATGATCCTCAAATATCAGCATTCTGAGGAGCTAGGATTACAACTGTGACTCACTAGACCCAGAGAAGCAATTTTTTTGAGTGAACGGAATTAAGAATACAGATCATCCAGGAAGATTCACTCTCAGTACTAAATAAATCATCATGACCAATTTCCATGAATACACACACATACACCACACACACACACACACACACACACACACACACACACACACACACACTCACACACACACACACACACACACACACACACACACACGGAACTCAGTGGTCTGTATCATCTTTCCCCAAAAGAATAGTGCCTTCTTAAGTGGCAAAGTATGGTGTCACAGGCCCATAATCCCAGCTACTGAGAGGCAGAGGTATAGGAGGATTGGGTTCTGAGGCTGGCTTGAGTGAAGCTAGCACAAGACTCTATCTGAAAAGCAAACTGTAAAAAAAAAAAAAGGTTGGAGCCTTAGAGGGCTCCAGTGGTAAAATATCGCCCTAGTAAGTGAACGGCCCTCAGTTTTATCCTCAGTTCTATGGAAAAGACAATAAAGTATAGCATCTCAGTCCATTTTGTCATGATTTAACAAAATCCTGAAGCTGTATACTTCATACGGAAAAAGAGGTCTATTTCACTCACAGTAGTGGTGGCTGGAAATTTTAAATAGCATAGTAGTGCATGGGACAAGGCCTCTAGGTGCATCACATCATAAACGATTTTGGAATCATGGCATGTTCTAGAATGAGAGTGAGTAAGGGCTTCTAGAATGAGAGTGAGTAAGGGCTTAGGGTGTTTTTTTTAATGTTTATTTTATTTTATTTTATTTGTGAACATACTGTACAGAGGGGTTACAATTACATGGGCAGGATAATGCATACATTTCTTACCAAGCATTGCAGCCTCCTCCTTTGTTTACCCTTCACATCCCTTCCCAGCCTCCCCCCGACCTAATCCTCCCCCCCCACCCCCCCACCCCCACACCGACCTTGTAAAGCTCGTTTTCAACATGACAACTTGTACTTCTCATTGTTGCAACAGGTCCACCTGTATCCTTAAATGACTTGTTTTTCCCCATCTCCTCCACAAGTTATAGTGACATCAAATATAGTGAAAGCAGGGGTTATACTGTGGGGGAGGGACATACAAAGCAACAAAGAAATAATCTTATAAATGCGTTAGAAACACATGCATGAAAGAAAAAAACATTAAAATATATATCTAAGGGTTCATTTTCCTAACATCACATTGTCTGACCTTTTCCGCTTGACTCATACACATACTAGATATTGCAAATAAGGGAAACCAAGGGACCTATGTTTCTTTGGGCCTGGCTTACTTCACTTAATATAATTTTTTCCAAGTTTTTCCATTTCTTAGGGTGTTTTTTTACAACTGCGAACAGTGATCATGTTAGTCCCTTGAGAGTTAATGAGATAGCATTAATCCATTTATGACAGAATCCTCTATTAAAGGTTCCACCTCCTGACACTGCTACATTGAGAAGTTAAACTTCAGTGTGAGCTTTGATGGTGACAGGCCATTAACAGGCTTCTGGCAGAGACAGGTGAGACCATTGGAAGCCGAGGACATTCATACAACTAGGAACCTTGGACTGCTGCTTGGATCTCATTGATTCTGGTATTTGCTATATTTGGGACCATATCACAGCCAGGATCCATCGAGTCCATGTCTGTTCCATGTGCCAGCTTCAGTTATGCTGACTGACACAAACTGCTGGACAATAGGGAGGACAAGATGGAGATGGGCACGAAAATGGAGGTTTGGCATTCTTCGTGACACTTAATTAACATTACTTGATTTATGTAGAAAAAAATCATTAGAAAGCTGAATGTCTACATAGAGCCATGTAATAACTACTGTATGACCCAGAAAGATACCTTGTAGAGCAGTCTGTTTACACATAATGCAGACATACCTCTGAACACAAAAGATAAAAAAAAAAACAAGTTCTGGCCTACAAAATTAATTTTCATTAAATATATGGTTATGGACCAGTACTAGGTCTTAAACTTATGGGCCATCGTCTTACTTCCACACTTCCAACTGGGATCTATACCTGTCTTTAATATTTTATTAATTTTGTCAAGGATAGATCTAAACACTGACCCTAATTTTTGTCTAAAATAAATTTTGAAAGTTTTCCAGTGAGTGAAGTGTTCTATTTCACTTCGTCATTCTATTATCTTCAAGTTTCTAGTGTTTCTTGGAAATTAAAGACAGGCTCTCGGTAGCATTTAAAAGGAAATCTTTTTTGCCTAGTCCCGGTCTATAATCCTAGATTCTTAGGAAGCTGAGATGAGGAGAATGTTGCCTTAAAGCAAAGGCAGAGAATTCCATGACATATCATCTCCAAAATTGTGTATTTTTTACATATATAATATTATATGATATATTTAATATGTAATATATTTGTGAAATATATACATACCATGTATGTATATATATACTGTGTGTGTGTGTGTGTGTGTGTGTGTAGAGCACGTGGGCAGCAAAGATGGCGCTGAGAGGGAGGAGAGTGGGCAGAGCCCGATTTACTGTAGAGCACATGGGCAGCAAAGATGGTGCTGAGAGGGAGGTGAATAGGCAGAGCCCAATTTGCTTTATGTTCAGTGTGTAAACAGACCATGGAAGCTTAGGTGCATGATAGGGTGTGGCCTTGACAATGATTGGTTTCTCTTCCTTTCCTGCCATGCCACCCACTCTTTTTTGCTTTAAAAATGGCTTGCTCTGTGTTAATAAACGAGTTTTCCTGCTTGACGACTCCCCGCTGCGTCTGATTGTCTCCCCGGCTGAGGGAGGCTGGGGAATGGGTCTGTGGCCGGCCGCACTTACCTTTCCTCGGACCCTGTCCATCTTTCGTGGGATGGACGGACGAAGACCCGACATCTGGTGCCCAACGTGGGGCACGAAAGGAAAAGATACCGGCCGAGGCTAAGTGGTCTCTCAGGGTAAGTGAAAACCTTAGTATGGGTAATACTATCTCACAGAAGAAGGAGGAGGAGGCAACATTAGGCTTAGAAGGAGTAAAGGAGGATTAGGACTTGGGAAGTGAGAAAGAAAAGGAATGGGTCAAATTCAACAGAGAACGCACTGAAACATACACAGTGGAAGTCAAAACAAGGGTGAAGGTTACCCCCTCTGATTCAGGTGCCCCTGATGGTCCTAGGCCCCCTCCCTATTCCCCTGATTGGAGAGGAGGTACGTGACCTGCAAGAGGGACCTGCAAGACTCGGACCCCTACCGACCTTCCATGGAGGGGCCGAGGGCTGGGGAAGTAACCTACTCGGAGGCCGACCCTGGAAGTAAAGGGCCACCGGAAAGCCTGGACCCTAGGCCACAGAATTCACTTCTCTAAGCGTATCCGGTCACTCTGGCACCAGGAGCTTATAGGTCCTTGGAATGGTATCCATGGGAAGCTAAGGATCTTAAAGAGCTCTGTAAGGCGGTGGCGGAGTACTGCCCAAATTCTCCTTGGGCTCAAACCCTATTACAGGACATTGCTTTTCACCCATGTGTCCCTAGGCTGGATGTGGCCAAAGCTGTCCTTACTAGTTCTCAGTTTATTAAATGGTGTGCTTTCTTTAAGGGGGAATGCAGAGTGAAAGCAGAGAATAACCCGTGATACCTATTATTTATGCCATGTTAACAGAAACGGGGGAAGGGTACTACACTGGTTGTCCAACAGGCCACAATACCTGGCCCATACTGTGACCAGGTGAGGCAGGCAGGACTTGCTGCTTGGTACAAACTGGATGATTGGACTACTGAGTCCCCCATAGCAGGAGTGAGACAAAAACCGGGTGAGCCTCTAGCTGAGTTTGTAGACCAACTCTAACAGAGTATTAACCACAAGCTGCCAGCAGGAAACCTCCGAGATCAGTTTATAAAGCTGCTAGTCTGGGAAGGGATGAATGCAGACCACCACATGGCCTGCAAGGGATTGAGAGAGAGTTCCCTGAGCAGGTGGGTGGTGGCCTCACAGGATGTGGTAATGCAACAGGACCAGTCCCAATCATTAGCTTTAGCTTTACAGGTTCAGACATCTGCTATGACTGAGGCTATTACCCAGGCACTGGAAGCCCAGGGCCGAGGAACTCTAGGACCAATGGGGAGAGGGACTTGTTTTAAATGTGGGCAGGAGAGGCACTTTAAGAGGGACTATTCACAACAATCCCTCCGACAACCGGCCTGGGTGGTCCAAACCGCTCCCTACACCCTCCCCCAGGTGCAGGAAGGGGTACCATTGGAAAAAGGATTATTGATCCAAATTTTTTGTAAATGGGAAGCGTTTAAACTAGGGGAGGGGCATCCTCCAGCCCCGTTAACTCAAGGAGGAACCCCCTCTGCTGTGAGGCCCAGGCAGCCTCGTGGCTGGGTGACTGAGGTCCATTGGACCGTCCCCCTGGTAGAAGGAATCCACCCTAAAATGAGTATTCTCATAGGCAGAAAGAGGTTTCACTGTTTAATTGACACGGGGGCAGATCAAACCATACTCAGGGAGGAGGAAGTACCCTTGGACTTTAAGCTTGCACATGGGCCCCCGATATTGGGGGGTAGGGGGCAACTCCCAGTCCAAAGAGACAGTCGCCCTTATGAAATGGACTAGCCCAGATGGAGAACAGGGAAAAATATGCCCTTTAGTGGCAAAAAACCTCACTGCCAATTTACTAGGGCAAGACACGCTAAGACAAATGGAAGTCGTGGTCACTACAGACCATTGAGCAGCCTATGATGATATCCTGGATGGAGAAGAAGCACAAAGGCTTAAACAGGATCTAGAGGGAGTTAAGGAAAAGGATTTTTTAAACTTTCATAATTACAGAGAAGAACATTGGGGACCCGCTCGGTGCACCCCCAATCCTAAAGGCCACTGTCCCCAGAAGCCCAGAAGCCCTATCTGGGTGGAGCAGTGGCCATTGACCAAACCTAAACTTGTAGCCCTCCATGTTTTTACTGATGGAGGTAAAGCAGGCTCTGCATATGCAGCATTTGAGGAGCAACAAAAGACCCCGAGCCAACAAAGATTTCAACCTTGTCAAGGGTCAGCACAATATAAAAAAATGCAGGCCATAATTATGGCTCTTCAGGACATTCAAAAACCCTTTAATTTGTATTTTGATAGCCTATATATGATTAACTTGCTTCCTCATATTCCCCAGGCACATAGTAAGCTGGATGAAAACAATATTTCCCCTCTTATGGTTATCCTTAAAGGCCTATTAGAAGGGCGGGAGCCCCTATTCATATTCAGCACTTGAGAGGGCATTCAAAACTTCCTGGGTTTTTATCCCTAGGCAATAATTGGGCAGACCAGTTAGCGACTTGCATGCAAGTATTAATGTTACAAGAGGCTACCTGTTTGCATGATTTAACCCACATTAATTGGAGAGGTGTTCAGCATAGATCTCCTCAGATTCCTGTAAAGGACCTCAAAAGGATATTACATACCTGTAAAACATGCCAGCCCTTCTTAAAAGTACCCCCATTACAACCACCAGGGGTAAATCCCAGAGGCCTTAAACCTAACATCCTCTGGCAAATGGATGTTACTCATCTCCAAGCTTTAGGCAAGTTTAAATATATCTTTGTCTCTATAGATTCTACTCAGGAGCATGGTGGGCGACATCATATACAGGAGAAAGAACCAAACATTCATAAGCACATTTTCTTCAATGCTTTGCCACCTTGGGTCTACCAGCACAAGTTAAAACCCATAATGGACCCTGTTTTGTTAGTAAAGCAATGTCAGAGTTTTTTGACAAATGGCACATTAAATATTACAGGAATTCCTTATAATCCCCAAGGCCAAGCAATTATAGAAAGAAATCACCAATGTCTTAAGGAGCAATTATTAAAACAAAAAGGGGGAGTTAGCCCCCATATACAGTTACAGATAGTTTTGCTTACCGTTAACATTTTAAATTTTTCAAAAGGGGCAACTGAATCCAGATTACGGAAGCAATGGGGACAACTAAACTCTAAGCCCCAAGTGAAAGTCAGGTGGAAGGACCCCCTGACACAAAAATGGAGAAGACCTGACCCCCTAGTTACTATGGGCAGGGGATTTGGATTCATTTTTCCCATAGGGGAGACAGCCCCATTTGGATCCCTGCCAGGAACCTTAAGTTTTTACCAATCTCCTCTATACAGTAGGATGCCTAAGGATAAGCTAACCAACAAGGAAAGAAAAATGGCTATGGTGGCCGAGGCTTGTGTTTAAAAGAGAAAAGCCAGAAAGATAACTACTAACCATCCCCAAGGGCAACCAGCCCTTGAGAAGCTCTTGTGTTCTCTAACAATTGCAGTTGTTGATACTCCAGCTGTTGGTTGTCCTGACCCTCCCAGTCTTGGCAGTGGCCCTATGGAATCTGCATCAACCTCAATGGGTGACCTGGGCAATGATCAGCACTGGCAATGCAGAAATCATCAATAGCACCACAAGAGAAGCTGTCCCTTCGACCTGGTGGCCTGACCTTCATTTTGATCACCACCCTATGTCATTATGTATTGACTGTTTAATATTTCTGTAGGAGCCAATTATTTTAATGTTACCTGCTGTAATTGTTCTTTTACTAATTGCTCGTATAGCAGCATTATTGAATCCATACTTATTGCTAAACAACCACTTTTTGTTATGCTTCCAGTTTAGGTCTTTTTCAACCCCACAGGCAAATAGCTGGATTAGAACAAGCCCCCCCTCTGGACTCTGAAGTGGCAAAGACTGCTATCCCATCCTTGACTAATGTAAAAGGACTGCTAATGACATTTTTTGGCCTGGTAATGCTTTTGCTGATGGTTTTTCTATGACTTCCTTGCAAAACTCTTATGAGCTTAGCCAGCCAGTTACATAAGATCAAGCTCCAAGTGAATAAATTTCCCCGAGAGGAATCGCAGCCAGAGATGGATAAGAGGGGGTGTCAGTCTGACCAACCTAAGACAGGGCCTTCAGCTTCGCTTTGAAGAAGTTCCCAATGATGGGTAAGGCAGACAAGGTGGTCCACCCAACCTAAGACAGGTGGGTTCGCTTCTTTAAACAAAGACTGGGGAGATGTTGGGAGCCTTTGGGAGCTGACAGTAAAGCTCAAAGGTCATTTTGACCCCTGTGCTGGCTTAAAGGTACGTACAAGGAACTGTCTTACTTAAAAGACACCAGTTGCCCAGGATTGCTTTGCTATGTCTGCAGAATTTGTTTTAAATTTTCCTTGTTTTTCTGGACTATAGTAGAATGGCCTGAGTGTGGGGTCCCACGAGGATGCACCATGCCGCATGTGTGGAACTCCCAATACCCAAGCTGCTCCCATATTCTGAAGAGGATGACCTTACGAGATACTGACTTTTATATATGCCCAGGAATTAATTGAACTGCTTCGGACATTTCTGTGGTGGGACTGTTTATTACTGTGCTAGGTGGGGATGTGAGGTAACTGGGATGGGCCCTTAGATCATGCACAAGGGCCCTCCCTATCCTTATCTGGCAAATCTCGCCCCCCAGACTTGCCTTGAACCCCCTGCATAGCCAATGCTATCCTTACCAATGTAATCCTGTTAAAATAACCTTTACAGTGGAGGGGAAAGGATAACTAACTGGGAGGTGGGTCTGCATTAAAACAAAAAAGGGGGAATCTGTAGAGCACATGGGCAGCAAAGATGGCGCTTGAGAGGGAGTTGAGTGGGCAGAGTCCTATTTGCTTTATGTTCAGTGTGTAAACAGCCCGTGGAAGCTTAGGTGCATGATAGGGTGTGACCTTGACAGTGACTTGTTCCTCTTCCTCCCCTGCCATGCCACCCACTCTTTTTCTGCTTTAAAATGGCTTGCTCTGTGTTAATAAATGAGTTTTCCTGCTTGACAACTCCCTGCTGCATCTGATTGTCTCCAGGGCTGAGGGAGGATGAGGAACGGGTGAGAGGCCGCACTTACCTTTCCTCGGACTCCGTCCCTCTTTCGCGGGACAGATGAAGATCCGACATATATATATGTGCATGTGTGTGTGTTTGTGTGTATGTGTGTGTATACCTCACAAATTAAGCCAGGTTCAGTAACTGAAAGATTCAATAAGTAAACTTGAAAAAAACGAAGAACTGAAAGATTTCCTCCCATATCCATCCTTTCTTTAAATATTATGTGGGTTGTAGTCTAAAAAGGTAAATCTTCCACCAAAAAGGAAAACCTTATTTTTGATACATCCTAGACCTTTTTTCTCCAATATTTAAAGTACTAAAACACCTACCTGGACAATGGGTATTGTCCATGTCATCCAAAATGATGAATGATTGTTAGATGAACTGTCCAAGTCTGTAGATAAGGATTCAAGCTGGAATTCCCCAGTGTGAAATTGAATTGAAGACCTGGGTACTGTTGTTTTATTATGGAAGGGCTCTGAACCCTTTCTCTTGAAAAAACTTTCTTTGTAATCTGTGAATGTTATTTTTATTCCTGCACACAGCATCATATTCTGCAAATAGTGGTAGGTATACTGCTAGCAACTCTCCTCCAATCCTGTCTCTTATTTGAGATAGAATTTGTGATCTTATTGTCCAACTATCCAAAGGGAAGGACTTTGTCCTCTTACCAGCATCTCCCATTGTTCCTCAGGAAGAAAGAGGAACTAAACTAAACCATAGATTCATGGTGTGTGATCATACTGGAACAGGAGTTCTTCTGCAGGAAGCAGAGGAGAATGGAAGGAAGAGTGGCACTTCTCTTCAGTATTGTTGGTTTGTCATCATAGGACAATTGAAATTCCAATGACAAGCAGGAAGTCAGGTTTTCCATTGTAGAGGAACAGGAAAGGTGTAACTTTCTACATGAGATGGGCGTACTGGAACAATTGTAGGCATTGACTTAATTTTGCTGCTGGCATTCTAGTTTAAGTCATTTTTAATAAAAAAAAAAATAGATGGCCATGATTTCATTGAATGTCCTGTCCACTATTGATTTGTGGGTATCAAGCAGGCTGTAACTCATGTCACACATGAGTGCAAGAATAATAGGGTTCAGCTCATTACATAGTGGTTCATCAGGATATAAGAAATATTCCTCGACTTGGTTGAGCTAGACTCCATTATTTGTTCTATACTCTGCCTATGCTTTGAGTCTGCAGTTTACAGTTTCAAGATGATATTTTGTCCTTTTGGAGACAGGTGAAGGGAGCAATATACGTGACCTCCAAGACAATTATCTGTATCTGGCTAAAATTCATATATTCAAATGGGAAATTTGCCATCTCCATAAAATACAAAAGATGACTCCCAAGCACCAGATGTCTACTTTGCAGCCATTGTGGTTTTCATGCAGGAATATTTTGGGGGGGGGGGTCCAATCGTGGGGTCTGAACTCTGGACCTGGGCTCTGTTCCTCAACTCTTCAGCTAAAGGCTAGCACTCTACCACTTGAGTCACAGTGCCACTTCCGGCTTTTTTTTCTGCTTATGTGGTGATGAGAATTGAACCCAGGGCCTCATGCATGCAAAGCAAGCGCTCTACCACTGAGCCACATTCCCAGCCCTGCAGGAATATTTTATAGGGACAAAATCAAGGTACCAAATATGTCCTTAAGCAACCACCCTTGGGTAATCCTTGTGCTTATGCCAAAGTCATTGACCTTCACATTTCATTTGTCATCCAACAGGATGCTATTGGGTTTAAGGTCTCAGTGTGCATGTCTATTTTTGTTAAAGTAATGCACAGTACACACAGTCTGTTTGAACAACCTAATTATTGAATAGGAGGTATAATTTTCACATTTATCTCAGGAGGTCTCTGGGTGGCCAGTTCCATTACCAAGTATTGGTGCTCATCCTTCTCCCTCACCTGGTACGACCTGATCATGTGTCTGTGATGGAAAGTCTTAATAATATCCACCTCAATTTTGATCTGACAATTGTTGAACTCTCCCTTCACTACCATCTTGAGGTTTATGAGGTGGTGCTAGGTCAAATTTACATTTGGATAGCTACATAGCAAATGATCTCCTTCATACTGCATTGTTCAGTGAAAACCTCTTCCGTCCATAGCCAATGATTGCATTCACACTGTATTAGTCAATGAAAATCTCATCCTGCCATAGCCAATGATCTTCTTCATAATGTATTGCTCAATTAAGGTCTCCTCCTCTAAAGAGTTTGAGGATAATTCACTGTGTTCTCTCATCTTTCTGCTAGGATGGCAAAGAGTAAATCTACCTAAACTTGGCTAAGAAAATAAAAACCCCAGAGCAATAACCAAAAGGAAATACCCAAACCCAAACAACACAAAGTTCCCACTGCCCCCAAAAATACGCGTGCGCGCGCACACACACACACACACACACAAACACACACAATTGTCAACGTAGCACTGAGTCAAGCAGGTCACCAGGAACTTCCAGCACTGTAATAGATTGCAGAGACTGTTCACAATGGCTGCAATAGATCAATCACAGCTTGGCATGAGCCAACTGGCTCTTTTGGTCTTGAGCCTGGAGGACTACTGCCAAGGTTTCCACAGGGATGCGAGGGTAGAATAGGATGCCACTGCTGCTGCCATGGCAGTGTTGCAAGAAGTACAAGGGAATCAGCCAATGCCTTCTGTCCTTGGTGGCTGCCAGGTCCTAGTGTTTGCTCCCAGGGGGACATCAGCCAGTCGACTTTGTCCTTGAGTACAACCCATTTTCTTAGGCCTGATCCTGCTAGATCCCTGGCCATATGCAAGAACCAAACATATACCCACCAGTGGCTTCCATTCACCACATGTGTAGGTTTTGGAGCTTGCTCCAACACTCAAATAACAAAGTAGATTCCTATGTATTTCTAGGAGAAAGGGGTGCATGACAGTGTCCAACTGGGAAACTTTCACTAAAGTGGATCCAGATATTTTTGAAGGTAGGTAGTATTAGCCTCCTATAAAATGACTATTGCCAAGATGAATCCTCTGTAGAAATAAGTTTTTCCTTTTCAGTATTTACTAATACAATACATCCATGTATTAATGACAACACATTACAACTTTAATATAAATTAAGCATGTTTTCTATTCAACTCAGTGAATTTTGACAACTATTTAAATATGTAATGCTAAGAATCCTCTTATACATCAATAAACTGGCACTTTTTTCATTTACATTAAAATGCAAAGAAACTAAGACCAAGAACGTTTTTGGCTTAGGTGGGTCATGGAAGCTGCTGTTTTCTTACTTATAAATTAAATCCAGTAGGATGCTACATGGCATTCATAATCTGAAAAGCTGCTCTAACTTTTGGCTTTTAAAAACCTCTTCAATTTACTCAAGATATTCAAGGACTTTTTTTTATACCTGGAGTGACTGGTATAAAAAAAAATAGTGGTATCGTTTCAGAATCTTCTGATAATGTAGCAAAATTCCCTATTCCATACAGCACCATGGAGTGGGTTACTAACATCTATAGGAGTGAGAGAAAAGAGAGCATCATCATACCCCATGATAGTTTCTTATCAGATAGTTTACAGCAGAAACCTTGAAATCCATAAGTTATTGTGTTGATATGTTCAAAGTGAAGGACAAGGGATGGAGTAGGGGCTTATGTGGTTGAACCCCTTCCTAGCAAATTGGGGGTCCTCAGCTTGAATTCTCCGACTGCCAAATCCATCAGTCTTTCCTACAGCTAGAGAAAGAGTACATCCTTTAGAGAAAGAGATATATCTGGGTGTTTCAATGCCATTGTGATGCTATAACAAAACTCCAGGTCCCAATAGCTTAGAGCAAGGTATTTGTAGTAAACAGACATTCTGAAGGACAAGATCTAGAACCTAGAAAATTCAAGATACAGAGAGGTCAGCTTCACCAGGTTTAATGTGCTCACTTTTTGCTGCGTACTCATATGGTAGAAAGGCTAGAAACTTATTTTAAAGAAAACAATATAGTTGACAGACTTCTTTCCACCATCCAGATGAAGTTTAATTTGTTTCAGATCTCTATTTTTTTCTTCTCTCATGGTCCTCCTCCTCCTCCTGTTTATTTGTTGTGCTTTTTTTAGCTGACTGGTCTTGAACATTTGAACCACCAAAGAAATGGAAGTTTGGATTCCAAGAACGTACCAACAAAATCATCTGCTGCTACTTCTATTTTGGAAGTAAACCGCTTACCTGCCCCAAACCCTGTGCTTTATTGTCCTTCGTGTATTATGTTTTTAAATTTTTGGTCTGTTTCCAATTTTGCAGGAGATTTATCAAGGACCCTTCACAGATAATAGGCAAATATTCTACCACTCAGTTACAAATTCCTTGCATAGATTTTATTTCTTCATTGGTTGACTTCATGTTAAACCAACTTACTGAATAGTTCTTGGTGTATACCTGTAAACATGTTTGAATTTTTATGTAGACTACAATGTCATCTTGCTCACAAATTACAGTGTTTTCTTTCCATTGTGATCTTCTTCTTCTTCTTCTTCTTCTTCTTCTTCTTCTTCTTCTTCTTCTTCTTCTTCTTCTTCTTCTTCTTCTTCTTCTTCTTCTTCTTCTTCTTCTTCTTCTTCTTCTTCTTCTTCTTCGTTAAAACATCAAATGTGTCTTCGAATTCCATCACTGAAAACAAATTTATCTCTTGATTGCATCAGAAATACCTCAGCTAATTTTTAAAAAACAGTGTGTTTGTTTGATAGATATTCTACATAAGCTAAAGCTATTTTCCTTCAGTTTCAGAGTTTTCAGAAATATTAAAATATTAAATACTTTTGTGTCATCATCTGTTCAGATGAATATATGGGATTTCTTTGTTACTCAGTATGATAAATTGCATTAGGTTTTCTAAATTTTAACTATGTAAGTAGGGTTGCAGCTTGGTGTTAGAATAACATGATTACCATGTGTAAATCCAGTGTTAAATCTTCAGGAAAACACACGCATAGGAAAGAGGGAAAAAGGATAAATGTAAACGGTCCTTCATTTCTGATACATATTTTCTTTTGTTTAGGATTTTTTGCCTTTCTCTTCATGAATAAAATTACTATAAATACATTCTCATTTTGTCATGGGGATTATAAAGTTAATTAGGAGGTGTTTCTTCTTTTTAAAAATTTCTGCAGTAGTCAAATAAGAGATATATAGTATATGTATGAGTCAAGCGGAAAAGGTCAGATAATGTGATGTTAGGAAAACGAACCCTTAAATATGTATTTTAATGTTTTTTTTCTCTCATGCATGTGTTTCTAATGCATTTATAAGATTATTTCTTTGTTGCTTGTATGTCCCTCCCCCACAGTATAACCCCCGCTTTCACTATATTTGATGTCACTATAACTTGTGGAGGAGATGGGGACAAACAAGTCGTTTAAGGATTCAGGTGGACCTGTTGCAACAATGAGAAGTACAAAATGTCATGTCAAAAATGAGCTTTACAATGTCGGTGTGGTGGGGAAAGGGGAGAAGGATTGGGTAGGGGGGAGGGGGGAGGCTGGGAAGGGAGGTGAAGGGTAAACAAAGGAGTAGGCTGCAATGCTTGGTAAGAAATGTATGCATTATCTTGCCCATGTAATTGTAACCCCTCTGTACAGTATGTTCTCAAATAAAATAAAATTAAATTAAAAAAAATAAAAAATAAAAATTTCTGCAGTAGTCAAATAAGAGATATATTGGGTGAGGTGGCATATACCAATTATTCCAGCTATTCAGGAGGTAAAAACAGGAGGATCACAAGTAGAAGACTAACCTGAGCTAAGCATGGCCTATCCTCACAAAAAATAAATAAAAAGAAAAAAAAACAAAAAAGAAATGAAAACTACCAACCAAACAAATTAAAAAACACCATATGAATAAAAAGGCTCGAGACATACTCAAGTAGTAAAAAACTTGTTTACAATGGGCAATTTTCCGGGTTTGACACCTAACAATAAGGAAAAAAAGAAGGTATTTTCTTTGACACAATTGCCCATGAAATATTTGGTTGGAGTTGTTTATTCTCCCTTTCATCTTTTTCCTTTCCCTTTCTTTTATTTTTGAGACATACTTTTGGTATAACCTATATAACAACTTTCAATCCTCCAATTTAGCCTCCTAAGAGTTGAGATTACATGCATATGTTATCACACCTGGCCTTTTTGGTATTTTTTACAATAAATTGTGTTGGCATAAGTTTAGTATACAGAAAAGTTCAAATGTAGTAAACATTTTGTATGTCCCCTCATTCTCCTACTGTTAATGGAATGTACCAGCAGTATGTAACCACTGGATGTTTATAAAATAAAAAAGCAACATTGGTCTTCTGTTGTTAAATAAATTGCAACCTTTACTTCATTTTGCCAATTTTTGTAACACTTTTTTGTCCTTTTCTAGTATCCACTACTTTGCTTTTGCCTCTGGCTTTCTCCTTTCTTCATGTTACCTAATCAGCAATTCCATTAATGAGGAAAATTAAAAGTAGGTTAAAAATCACCACTTGCCAGGCACCAGTGGCTCATTGTTTGTAATCATAGGCATTTAGGAAGCTGAGATCTGAGGATCACTGTACAAAGCCAGAATGAGCAAGACAGTGGAAAACTCATGATAAAAAATGGCATTTAAAAGATAACCCAAAGGCTTGGAATGTGGCTTAGAGGTAGTGTGCTTGCCTAACATTTATGAAGGCTTGAGTTTGATTCCACAGTGCCACTTAAACAGAAAAAGCTGGAAGTAATGCCGTGGCTTAAGTGGTTGTCACAGATGTGCAGGCAAAGGAACATAAAACAGGGCTGGTGGGAATGTGAACTTGTTGAACCACACTAAAAAACAAACAAACAAACAAACAAACTAGGACTACCCTGTGGTCCAGAATACCAGTTTGGGGCATTTACCCAAAGGACTACAAATCAGGATAAAGGAAGGCCACCCATATAACAGTTTATTGTCAAGGTATAGATATAGCACAAATGCCTTCAATAAATGAATGGATCAAGAAAATACGGTATATATACACAGAGGATTTTTACTCTTAGATTAGATTTTTACATCATTTGTAAAGTAGTGGATAGACCTGGAAAAATTTTTGTGAAGTCAGGATGCATGTTTTCTCTCACATGTGGAAGATAGGTCCACTTTTTAAATATACAAGTAAACACATAAATGTTTTGTGCACATGTACATAAACATATTGCACAAAGTACAGTAAATGTAAGAAAGACTTTAAATGTTGTAATTAATTGGAAAAACTAACAGTACAATAAAATGAGTATGAAGAAACTGAAAATTCAAAAGTGGGGAGCAGGTGAATGAAGTCATATTTTTCAATGCATATCCAATGAAACTAGGAAAATTGAAGGGAAGGAATTGAGTTTCAGGGATGGGGATGATGAGAAAAGTGTCATTGATCGGGATTCAATGCACTTATAAATAAATATGTAATTACTATAATAATGCCTGAGCTTCCCACTTATGATTTCCATATTCACACTTCTGGGAAGCCATCCTCCTTCCAAACCACCAGGAACCACCTCATCTTACTTAGAAAGGGTACCACTTTACAGTCTCTGTGAACCAAGGAATTGTAAGAAGATCAAATTAATGCTGTCCATATATCCCAAGCCATCAATATAAGGCCAGACACCATGAAACAATTACAAGAAGTGGCAGGGGAAACACCATGGCTCCTAGAACACAGGTCCAAACTTTCTAAGTAAAGATCCAGAATTACAACAAATCAAAGAAAGACTAGATAAATAGTATTGGATGAAACTTAAACGTTTCTGCCTGGTAAAGGACATAACAAGCTAAATAGAAAACCCACTGAATGGGAGAAGAATTTTATGAGCTTTGCATCAGACAAAGGCCTAATAGAAAAAAAATACATAGAGCACAAAAAATTAGCCCCCAAGAAACCCTCAAATAACACCCCAATTACACCCCATTACTAAATGAAGTAATGCCCTAAAGAGAGACTTCTCAGAAGAAGTAAGAATGGCCAATTGATACATGAAGAAATGTTCAACAAATCTGAACATATAAGTAATGTAAACCAAAACAACACTGTAATTCCACTTCACCCCAGTAAGGAAGGCCAATAAAAATGTTTTTTAAAGTGATTAGCAACAAATGATGTCATGGATGTGGCCAAAGGGAGCTCTATCACTGTTAGTGAGAATATAAATTGTTCAACCAGTCTGGAGGCTGAGATGTGAGTATTGTGGTTTGAAGCCAACTTGGGCAGAAAAGTCAGTGTGTTTCTTATATCCAATTGGCCATCAAAAAGCCAAAGTAGAGCTGTGATTCAAATGGGTAAAGTGGCAGCTTTCATTACAAAATCTCAGGGACATTACACATATCCTGTGTTCAAGCTCCAGTGTGTGTGTGGGGGGGGGTATGTGTGTGTATGAGAGAGTGTGTGCTCGCGCGTGCACACAGGTGTACACCCACCCTAGTGATTTCCTACCTGAATCACATATTTTTGTCTATTTAAATTATTAAGAGAACAAGGTTTATATGTCCTGTGGGGTATTTTTGTGTCTCTGTGTATGTATGTGTCTATCTGCTGTAGGTGTGTGTGTCGGTGTATGCATCTGTTTGTGCATTTACTTTTTATCTTGCTTATTCTCCAGCTGGGTTAACAATATTGGCAGACTTGAAAGGTGGACACTACTATTTAACGTTAAGACAATTTTCCAAGATTCTTTTTCAACAAGTTACATTTGAATTGTCCACTGAAGGACAGAGAGTGTGGGGAAAGAGAGAGGGATAGAAAGTGGACTTGTAAATCTAAGACTGCAACAGTCATATTCCAGAACAAGTATGTAGAAAGAGGTATAAACTAGATCCAGTGTTGTATCTTCTGTCAGCTATCTGTAAGAAAGCCCCCAGTTGGCCACAGTTGTGGATCGTAGGAAAAAAGACAATTCTGTAAAAAAAAAAAAATTCAAATGTTCTGAGACATTTACACAAGTTCTGGACATCACTTCCACTTGAGCTGCTGCTGTTGTGCAGGCCCAGTATTTGATCTGAAGCAAAACTTGCCATTACAAAAGTTAAGCCCCAATGTCTAGTAATCTCTGAAAATCCTGTGTAACTCCTTAGTCCTCATAGCTGATACTGTGACCTACTGGGAAAGGCAGAGAGCGGACTTCCAGCTATTGAAGATTTCTTCCTTGGTGAATTAGGAGCTATCACCTTCAGTCATGTGGTTCCAGCACAGACTTGGCTCAGGGCTATGAACCTGAGTGTAGAAGTTTCAATCTCTATAGTGTGAAAGGAAATTTGGCCTTGTTCTAAGCTAGCAGTTTGGTGGACCTCTAGTAGCTGTGGACAATAAGTCTCCTTTTGTGAACATTTACTTTAGATGTAGGAATTCCTAACTAACTAGTAGCAGTGGTCACCCCAGGTTGGAACAAGAGAGCCACAGTAGAGGGACAGGGGTAAAGCTCACACTATCTGCCATTTTGTGCTTCTTGAATTGACAGGTTCTGCATGCATTTTAGTAATTCAAGAATAAAAATTAACATTACATATAGATTTTTTAAATTGCCTCTTTGTTTTCCAATCTACAAGATTATTTTTCTAAGGGAGCATTGTGAGAATCAAGGAGTCAAAAACCCCCACTATTAACCAAATGTGAGACCTACAGTAAGTCTTTGCCCTTTTGACCTCAGTTAATGTATCTTCTAAATATCTTCCTGCTGTCCTCTGGAAATTCTATGGAGCCAACCTTATGTGTCAGATGAACGTATGGCCAAAAGGACAAAACTGTCCTTCCTGTGCCAAAGATTAGGTGGGGTTGGGGTGAGGCCAGGCCAGGCCAGGCCAGGCCATGGGGGACAGTGCTAGGATAGCAAAACCTGCATCCCTCCAGATCAGGCCAGTAGCCAACAATGGCATGTGATCCACATCATCTTTTCTCCAACTTGTTGGTCAAACTCCTGTGAGTCCCTGCTCCAAAGTGCTGACTGTAGGATCTGGTCCCTGAGAGGCATTCATTGAACTTCTCTACAGTTCATGTTCCACTTTACATAATGAAGACTGCTGCCAAGTATGTGTGTTTGTATGTATACAGAATGTTATACTTAACACTATGTCCTGATATTCTTATGAGAATTTTTTGCTTAATCCATGTAAAAAAAACTAGTGCCAAAATACACAAAAAGTGTCAGCTAATATTCCCAGGCATGGGTTAGTATTAACACTAGCATTAGTATAAATCAGAGCACATAGAAGGACCCATCTGATCTACCAGTTGAGAATTTGGGTATCATTTCCTCCTCTGCTGCATTTCAGGCAGTGAAAGACAAATCTTTTCAGTAGACTTGGGGAAGAAGGAGTAAACACCTGTGAGACCAAAAGAAGCCCCATGCTGGCATATGAGTACTGTCACACACACACACACACACACACACACACACACACACACACACACACACACACACATACACACACACTTGTGGGTCCATCAGTATTCTCAAGCATCTCCCCTGATCTGTGAACTCTATACAGCAAAGGCTAGAATTGGGTGGAAACAGGATTAGAGCAGCTTGTCCACACTTCAACAGCTGTTTGAATGATCTTCCACTGCCCAGTAATTGATAGATGTTATCTTAGATGCTCTGCTCTGAGCTGGAGGGACAATATCTTCCCTTGGGAAGACAGTGAAGGTATTAGACAATCTACATAGGTAATATGAGCAGTCCTGCATCATAAAAATACTTCCTTTAAATGCTAGTTTATTAGAAAGCTTTGAGCACACTTGTCCAGTACTGACATATATTCATGTCGTCTCCCTATTTTGTTTAAATAAAAATCTGTATTTATGAACTCTCATTTCTCCTTGCCCCTTCTGGTATATTCGTGTAGTATCTAATGCCTCACTTTAAAGCTTCATTCCCCCCTCTCTCTGGTGAACTTTGGTGAGAGTTATCAAGTAATTTTCTTATTTAATGCAACCAAGACAAAGCTGATGAAGAAAACAATGTTACCTTCAGGTTAGCATAGATATCTGCTCTGATAAAGGAAGATGATGGTCTTACAACCATCATACCAAAGGTCCCTCTGGAGATAGGAGATTGCATTTCCTCTGCCTTCCTAGCTTCCAGGGTAACCTCTGGCCTCCCAGTAAAGGAATTCCTTTCTAAGAAAAAAAGCATGCCACCAAATTGCACAAGGCCAGCACATCCACATTATTTCTGCTTAAGAACACTTCTCCTACCATATACTGCTGATTCACACCCATAACCCTAGCCATTAAGGAGTTTGAGAGCAGAGGATCTCCGTTCAAAGCTTGCCGGGGCAAGAACAGTCCACAAAACTTTTTATCACCTTCACCACAAAAAGCCAGTAGGAGAGTTGTGGGCCAAGTGGTACAGTACTGCCCTTGAACAAAAGCGCTCAAGGACAGTGCCCAGTCCTGGAGTTCAAGCCTAATACTGGCATACAGACACACAGACACAGACACACACACACACAGACACACACACACACACACACACACACACACACACACACGAAAAGCTAGAAGTGGAGCTGTGGCTCAATAGTATAAGATTAGTCTCTTTTTGTACATTTTTATTGTAAAAATGCTGGACAGAGGGGTTACATTTACATGAGCAAGGTACTGAGTACATTTCCTATTGATCATTGTTACCTCCTCCTTTGTTTTCTCCCTACCCTACCTTCCCTCCCACCTCCACAAAATACCCTTCCCATCCCACCCCCACCAAAGTTGTAAAGTTCATTTTCAACTTAGTGTTTTGTACATCTTATTGTTACACTGGGTCAACTGTATCCCAAAAAAACAAAGTTCAGTCTTATGTGAAAATTTTCACTAAGGTAAAATGTCAATGCCCAGAGTTCAAACCCAATATCAAAATACATTTTTTTAAAAAGACTACTTTTAATAAGCTTTCCAAACATAACTGGTTGTCTTCCTTTTATGATACTGAGGTTTGAACTCAGGGCCTCATGTTTTCCAGATACACACTGTAGTATTGAGCCACACTTGTATAATTTTTGCTGTTTTTGAGACAGGGTCTCATTACCTGCTCAGGTGTGCAACTGGATTTCAGTCCTCCCACTTTCCTCTCCCATCACTGCTGGGATGAGAGGTGCACACCCCTGTGCACAGCTTCTTCTGTTCAGATGAGGTCTCAAAGAATTCTGCCTGGGTTGATCTGAAAACACAACTTTTGCAGTCTCAGCCTCCCCAAAAGCTAAGCTTTTAGATTCACATCACTATGCTTGGCTTATTGAAGCCCTAAACTCAATCACCAATACAAAAATTGAAAATGAAAATAAATTTAAATGGAAAGGCAGTATGGTAAGAGCAGGGAAAAAGGATGGAGCAATGATCTTGGGCAGCTCCTGAAGCCCAATCTGATGGCTTTATTTACCAACATTGGAGAATAAAATGAAACTATGTAACAAGACAGCCCTGTCTGTTTTTCCTTAGCAACAAGACAGCCCTGCCTGTCTTTTCTCATTTATGCCAGAGTCAAAGGGCTCAGTAGACCACGACTAAAGGAGGAAGTTAGAGCTGTGTAAGATGAAAAAGAACAAGCCCGGGACATGTCTGGAAATCAAGAAAGCTTCTGGAGCCTTATAACTCTTAGGCATTTCAGAGACTACTATTCCAAAAAAAAAAAAAAAACAAATGTTCAGAGAGAAAGTCAAGATGTGCTCTGAGGTGTGTAGATTCCCTTACTCAAAGAACATACAGACCTCCCAATGGCACAATCCTCCCTGCCAACTATAGTTCTTCACAGTGAGTGTCAGGGGGTAAACACACTGCCCTTTTCTACCCGCCAGACACCAGCCCACATCCTGAGAGCACCAGGACAGGAGGGAGGGAGGGCTCAGCCCTATAACAGCCCAAAGATGAAGCTCAGAGGACCACACCTAATCACATAATGTTCTCAGACCTCATAAAGTTCTAACCGCTGCCAGAAGGAGTCCTCAGCCTTTCAAAAAGAACAAGCTGTAATACCCAGTTTTACAGCCTATCCCCACCCGCAGGACTTCAAGGAGGGCAATGAACCTAAGCAAGAAGGAATGAAGGGACAAGAGACACGAAGAATGACAGCAAGACAAGGATTCTGATCAAGATGTAAATTTTTATTTTTCACACAGGGGTATTTATATGCTTAGAATAAGGAAGCTTTTTCATTGGCGGTAGCAGCTGCAGGATGTTTGCTTAGGGCAGTGTGAAAAGGTGGTCGTTAGCAGCTACCTGGTGTTTGTTTGGGGCAGGATGAAAAGACCAGATTCTGTAAACAGCCTCGAGATGTTCCAGTGAGATAGTCAAGCCTATCATGCAGAAAGACTCCCTTTAGGGCTCCCGACAACAGCCCAAACTCCCCACCCAGTATTAGTCCTGCTGAGTGACATGCAAGCTAAGTAGGGCTCTCTGATAATTTTCCTAAAATTATCAGGCTCCATGCCAGTGTCCTCTGGTGACAAAGCCTCAGGGTCCTTCAAGACAGAAGCAGCCATGACCTCAACCCCACCTTCTGTGGGCAGTTTAGCAGTCCTTACTCTTTTGCTCCCTCAGGGGTTTGTTTCATTTGGGGATAATCTCACAAACACTGTCTCCTAATATCACTGTCCCCGAGGGGCGACTCCCTACCCAAGCAAACAGCCAAACAAGCTGGAGGTGCTCTCTTTGGGAAAGACAGTGGACACACTAGAAGATCACAGCACACACTAGAAGAACTTGGTAAGCCATGGTCCTGTGCTCAGAGACCTGACAGGCAGGAAATCAGAGAGAGAGAGAAAGAGAGAGAGAGGCTAGCTCTGATTTGTACCAGTTTAAATATCCTTGCCGAGAAAATTTTCACCAAGAAATAAAATGGAAAACTTCTAACTCTAACTCTGATGGAGTAGCTGGGATCAATCTAGACTTCCTCCATAAACAATCACAAAAGAGGATGTCATGTGAAAAAAAAATATGTACATAAATGTATATATAATATAAATATGTAGGCATATATATGTGTATTCACATACGCAATGTGAATATGTATTGTATGTATAATGTGTGTGTGTGTGTGTGTGTATATATATATATATATATATATATATATATATATATATATATATATATATAACATACAGGGAGAAAAAAATACATAGTATTTGAAGGAATAATTACCAAAACCATCCCAAATTTGATTGAAAGCATGAACCCTTCTATGCAGGAATCTAGCAGCTTAAAGAAGTCAATTAACATAATTACACAGGTCCACACTAAGACCTATTCTAATTAAACAGTCAAAGACAGAATATCTCCCAAAGCACAGAGACACAACTCATCACACACAAGTGATCTTCAATGATATTATGACAAATTTCTCATCCGACACTAGATTAACTATTAGACAGCAAGGGCAACAAATTTAAGGTGCTAAAGGACATATCTAATACCAACCTTTCTAACAAATATATATACTTCCTCCAAATGTGAGCGATGAGCTAAGTACCTAACGATGGCTCAGGCATATAATCCTAACTACTCAGGAAGGTGAATTGTGAGGATTGTGGCTCAGATATTCTGGACCTTGTCCCCTCAGGAGCAAGTTGTAGGACAGCTGTCCTTGAGAAGGCAGAGGCCTTTTTGCCATTTCATTGGTGGAACAAGATATAGGATAAGGTGGGCATCAAGAATGGAGGCTATTGGTTAGTGTCTCCACAGAAGCAATTTATGAGATTCAGGAGTCTTCTATAAGGTCAGAGGACTTTGAGTACTGTCCTAGTGGTTTCAGGAATGGCATAATATGACCAGAGCAACCTCAAGCCCACATGGAGTCCTTAGCCACAGTCTTTGAAGCCTATGAGCTACAGTAGCAATGCTGGCAAGCTATGATTGGTCCACTTTTTCTCTGACCTCACTGGCCCAGACTCTGATTGGTCCATTTCCTCTATGATGTCACTATGCTGGGCTGTGATAGCTCCATTTTGAGAGGTCATGCAGGATATAGAGGAAGCCACTATACTCCAACCTATGTCAGTTAACACCTTTAGGAGCTCTTGATTGGTGACCCACTGGACTGTCTCAAAGCTAAATCCATGATATTTTTGGCTGGGGGGTGAGTTGTTATTTGGATTTTAGTATTTATTTTTACTTTTTCTGGGTTTTTCATTATTTTATTCAGTTAATTTTAGGTAGACTTGCTGCCTGCCACCATAGCAGAAGCATGGAAGAATACAAAAAATCATCCTCCAGATCTTTGAAGGAGGAGATCATCAAACAATACCAGATGAAAGAGCTCATTGACCATGGTACTAATGGACAAGTGAAGCTGGCCCATCTTCACCTCACACACATGGCAGTGGCAGTTAAAATACTCCTGAAAGGAGAGTTCTCCAGTCATCAGTTATAGAATGAGGTGGACATTTTTAAGATGGTATGGCACAAACACATCATGAGGTTGTACCAGGTGATGGAGAAGGAAGAGTATGTGTATTTCATCATGGAACTGGTCAGTAGAGGATACCACCTGGGTTGGATCTGAAAATTCTGCAACCTATATGAGGATGAAACCAAGAGGCTCTTCACACAAATTATAAGTGCTGTTCACTACCCACACTAGAATAGAATCACACACCAAGACCTTAAGTCCAATAACATCTTGTTGGATACCAAAGGTAATATCAAGGTCAGCGGTTTGGTCTGAGCATCTGGTTCACCCTGGGGCAGTTGCTATCAAATATATGTGCTGCTGTGCTATTCAATCCCCCTAAATTTTCCTGGAAAAAAGAAATGATGGCTGGGTGCCAGTGGCTCACACCTAGCTATTCAGGAGGCTGAGATCTGAGGATCACGGTTCAAAGCCAGCCCAGACTGGCTCTACCCTCTGAGCAGACTCATACTGATACCAAAGACTAATTTGAGGAGGAAATGGCAGTGGATAGAGGAAGCTAGCAAAATAACTACCACTCTTCTCAGAACAAGCTATTGAATGTGGGCCTAAGAACAGAGCAGTTCCAGACAAAGGGGAGGAGAGCCCTAAGAGATATCAAAGATAACTTCACTTGAAACACAGAAGACCCTGTTACTGAGATGGGAGAGATTTGTAGGTGGTCTACTAAAAAAGAATTGTAAGTGGGATTCAAGAATGGAGATCAAAACATTTTGCCCAGCAACACCCTCAGTCCAGCCAAGAAGACAGATGCATCAACTGCCTTAGGTTTCCTCAGGAGAGATTCCAGCCAAGGGGCACCTTATACTGCAGTGTAACTGAACGTTGTAGTTATCAAAGCATGTAATTTTTGTGCATTGTATCAGTTCCTTGCACATTCAAAACTACTTGAATTACACTTGAAATACACCCTAGTCTTTAAAAATATAGTTTGATTTATTTTATTCTTTGCAGTCTCATTATATAGCCAAGTCTGATCTTAACTTCATAATTCTCCTGCCTAGTATCCCAAGTGTTGGGATTACAGGTGTGTACATCTATGTTATCCATCATACTATTATTTGCATGTTTCCTTAAGTTTAATACTTTATTTTATCCCTTGGCAGTACTGTGGTTTTGATTCAGAGGCTGGTGCTGGGCAAGCAAGTGCTCTACCCTTTGACCCCTGTCCCCAGCCCCTGTACTTCATTTTACTTTAGATGAGTTCTTATTGTATTATTTTGCTTGGGTCAGAATCAGACTGTGATTGTAATGTATTTTCCTGCTGGGAAGCTTATTTTGTCCTTTTATATTTTTTGTAAATATAATTTTTCTTCTTATTAAAAAGAAGGTACACAGAGATGTTACATTTATATAAGTCATTTTAAAATTCAAAATCTTATTTTAAAAGAGTAAAAAATGCAAATAATCACTAAAATTTATCTCTAGAAAAAAATGACTACCAGATTAAATTTTTTTGAAGGCTAGGTAAGTGGCATTTGGTATTGTTCTCACTTCAGCTCTAGACAATGCTTCACAGTTCCAGGCCTGCATGACCTAAATAAAAACAAGTAAAAAGTAAGAAAAATGATCCTTTAGGGCACAGCTGTGGAAGATTTGAAATACTCTTGTGTATTGTATTGACCATTTTTACATTTCTGTGGTAATGAAAAGTGATATAACAATTATGGTAGAATTTGACACATTCTTCTAACAAAACATAGCATGACCACATTACCCAGCAATCCCATTGCTCATTGCATAACCAAAAGAACTAAAAAGAAAAAACTAATAGCTCATATACCAATGATAACAGCAACATTTACAATAGTCAGAAGTTGGAAATACCTAGAGTGTCTATCAGATGAACAGGTTTATAAAATATGAGGTATGCATAAATGGATTATGACATCCACAGAAAAGCTGCAATTTAATATATGTCTGTCATGGATGGACACCAAAAATAATCTACTATTTATGTGAAACATATTGACTAAACCATTTCATAAGAGAAACTGGAAGATTAAAATTTCTGGGGCAGGTCATTGGGGTGATTATTACTCAATGATTGTGTGGATTCCATCAGTATCGAAAAGATAGTTCACAAATAGAGGTAATGGTTACAAAGCAGTGTGGATATAATTAATGTCACTGAATTTTATACCTGCCTAGCAAGCATGAAGCCCTGCGTTCAACCCCCAGCACATCCAAAAAAAACGCTAAATCTTCCTTCTGTTACCTACCTTGAGTGGTAGGTGCTTTTCTCCTGTTTTGATTGTATTCCTCAGAGGATCTCTGGTGGATCTCTGATGTTTAGTCATTCATTACAGAAAATCCATTATTTGAATATTAATTCTGAGTTTTAAAGGAAACCTCATATATTAAAATGAGAGCAATGCTTGCAGTATTAACTCAAGAGGCTAAAGCAGGAAGATCCTTACACAGTTAAGGCTTCATAGAGAGGTCATGTCTAAATCACTGTGGTATCTGCTGAAACTGGAGGGATAATTATTTGTAAGCAATTACAAGTGAGAGATAAGAGAGAGATAAGCTTTTGATCACATTATATTTTGGTCATGTCAGCTTGTATTTAATATTTACATGATTTTTAAAAATTTTCCTTTTTCCCTTACTCTCAGTATGTCATTTTGAAACTTTGTACTATGTTCTCATTTGCCACATTAAAAAAAACATAGCTTTTCTTTATATCATATTAAACATTTTTTTTACTTTTTCTATATTACAGCTACTTTTATTTATTTTTGAAAGCTTTTAGCATTTTTTTTTCTGCATATAGGGAGTGGCCACTGTCTCAGAGATTTTTCTCAGTTCTGCCAATTGAACCACAGATCAACTTCCAGATTCATTCTTTTGAAAAGTCTCATGCAAAGCCCAGCACAACTAAGGAGGATGAAATCTGAGGATCTTGGTTTGAAGTCAGTCTGAGCAGCAAAGTCTGAGATTCTTATCTCCAATTAATCACCAAAAAGCGGTGGGTAGTAGAACTCTAGCCTTGAGTAAAACAGGGCAAGTTCAAGCCCTAATACTGGTAATTACACAAACAAGTCTCATGGACTTTCTTGCTTGGGCTGGCTTTGAACTACAGCCCTTAGATTTCAGCCTCCTGGGTAGTTAGAATTAACAGGCATGAGAAACCAACTGCTGGCTTATATTAATTTTTTTTGGTTGTTCATGGGGCTTAAACTCTGGGCTTAGGTGCTATCCCAGCGCACTTCAGCTCAAGGCCAGCACTCTACCGCTTGAGCCATAGAACCACTTCCAGTTTTCTGGTGGTTTATTGGAGTTGAGAGTCTCACGGACTTTCCTGCCCGGGGTGGCTTGGAACTGTTCCTCAAATATCAACCTCCTGAGTAACTAGGATTACAGGCGTGTGCCACTGGTACCCGGCTTATTTTACTATTTTTAACCATCTCTTTCTTGCCTTCAACCTCAATACTTTTTAAAATTTTGTCCAGTAGACTTGATCTTTGGGCCACATTGCTGTTTCTTAGTTATTTTGAAGGGGGGTAGGGGTTGAACTCTCAGCTTGGCTGCTGTCTTTGTGCTCTTCAACTTAAGGCAAATGCTCTACCAGTTTACCCACAGAGTCACTTCAGGTTTTCTGGTGTTTAATTGCAGATAAGAGTCTCATGAACTTTCCTGACCAGGCTGGCTTTGACCCATGATCTTCATATCTCAGCCTCCTGTGTAGTAGGATTACAGGCTAGAACCAGCAGTGCTCTTCTGTTTCTTAGCTTTCTGACTCAAGGATGATGTTTTACAACTTCAACTACAGCTCCACTTCTAGCTTTTTTTGGTTTATTGGACATAAGTTTCAAATGTACTTTTCTGGGTAGTCTGGCTTCAAACCATGATCCTCAGATTTCAGCTTCCTGAGGTGCTCTGATTATACATATGAACCACAAACCCATTGATCATTTAAAAATATTAATATGTTTTAATCACTTTTATTTTTAAATTTTTCCTTGCTTTTATTGTTGTATATGTTCTAGTCCTGGGACTACAAATCAGGGCCTGATACAATGCCAGAGATTTATTTCAAGACTAGTAGCTTACCACATGGGCCAAACTATAATTTGTGGCTATACTTGTTTTGTCTTCGTGCTTGACCTAAAGCCCTGGGTGCTGTACTAGAAAGTGATTGCCCAGTTTGCATCTTTGGTCACAGCTCAACTCCAGGTTTTTGTTTTTTTTACTTCTTGGTAGTTAATAGGAGATGAGTTTTATGCAAAGCCTAGCATGAATCAGTGGGCTGAATTCTGAGGATCATGGTTCAAAGCCAACCAGGGCAGGAAAGCCCATGAGACTCTTAGCTCCAATTAATCAATGAAAACCTGAGAGTGGTAGAGCTCTGTCCTTGAACAAAACAACATAAGTTCAAGCCACAAGATAGCACACAAATGCACATACAGAGAAAGCTTCATGGACTTTCTTGCATGGGCCAGCTTTGACCCATGCTCTCAGATTTCAGCCTCTCTTCATCCTCTCTGCTTTGAAAATTTTATTGGTCCTGTAGCTTGACCTCTGACTCTAAGGCCTATATGTTAGCTTTTAAACTCAAGGCTGGTGCTTTACCACCTCAGCCACAGCTCAAGGCTTTGTGCCATGTGGCTAGAGATAAGAATGTCAAGCACGTTCCTTCCTAAGCTGACTTGACTCTGCAATGCTCAGTTGTCAGCCTCTTGTGTAGTAAGGATTACACACATGGCCATCAACATTTGGGTCATTTTAAAACTTTAATATGTGCTTACTTCCACCTTTTTTTCTTTTTCTTTTTCCATTTTTGCTTATCCTGGGAGTAGAAATTGAAGCTCAGATGTTGTCTCATGGCATACATGGGACCAACCATAACATTTGGCTTTTGAGGGGAGGTTAATTGGAGAGAAAAGAATCATATAGAGCTAGGCCAATTTCAGGAGGCTGAAAATTTAGGAGAGTTCATGACACTCCTATCTCCAACTAAACACTAAAGTCTGAGAGTTGTAGACCATTGAGCAAAATAGTGCAAGTTCAAGCACCAGGACTGGCAAACACACACACACACACACACACACACACACACACACACACACACATATCTTATGAACACCTATACTTGAGCTGCGCTTTAAAGAGTACCCTCATATGTCAGCCTGAGTATATAGAATTACAGACATGAGCCACCAATGATTGTCTGATCAAAACCTCTGTTACTTGGTCTTTCTTTTCTTCTACCCTTCTTTTCATTTATTTCACTCCTTTTGTGTGTGTTGGTGCTGGAGCTCGAACTCAAGCAAGGCCTGGCCTAGTTCAGAAGGCTGAAATCTGTCCATCATGGTTTGAAAGCAGCCTGAGCAGGAAAGTCCATGAAGCTCTTATCTCCCTTCAATCAACAAAAACTTATCCCCAGTGTGGCCACCACACACAAAACAGTTTACTGTAATTTCTTGATTGGGTTTGCCTTTACACAGGATCTTATATTTCAGTCACCTGCATTTCTAGAATTACAGACATGAGCCAACAGTTCTTGGTTCTCTACTTCCAAGCATTTAATTTTCTTATTGTGATCCTGAGGCTGGATCTCTGAGCCAGGGCACTGTTTCAATAAGTTATTCTTTCAAGGCTGGTGCTTTACAACTACAACCACAGCTTTATTTCTGGCGTTTTTTGCTGGTTAGTTGGAGACTTATGCACTTCCCTGTCCAGGCTGGCTATGAACAACAACCTTCAGATTTCATTCTTATGAGTCAGTAGGATTACACATATTGACCAAACATTCATACATGGATCATTTTGAAAATTTAATTGGATTTTCTCACAGAGGGGCGGTTCTTTTTCCTAATCCTGGGGCTTGAACTCAGGCCTTGGGCACTGTCCTTGAACTTCTGTTACTCAAGGTAAGAACTCTACTACTTGAGCCACTGTGCCACTGCTAGCCTTTTTTATTTATGAGGTACTGAGGATACAAATCCAGGGATTAAAACATGGTAGGCAAGCACTCTGTCACTAAGCCACATTCCCAGCCATTCTTACACCTTTTATTTGTATTTTTATTTTCTTGTGTATGCTGGTCCTGGGTCTAAAAATCAACCCAGTTGCAGTCCCAGAAGTTTTTATTCAAGACTAGCACACTAAGACATGAACCACAGCATAACTTGTGGCTATTAGTTTTTGTTTTGTTTTAAGTAGCTACTTAGATTTGAGTCAATGAATTCTCCTACCGGGGCTGGCTTTCAACTGTGATCCTCAGATTTGAGCCTCCCGTGTGGCTACCATCACAGATGTGTGCCACCTATGCTTGGCTCATTTTAAGCTCTGGAATTGGTCATTTACTCTCCTAACTTTTCTGCAATTATTTATTTTATTGTTTGTGTGTATGTTGGTCCTGAAGTTAATATCAAGATCTGGGTGCTGTCCCAGAAATTATTTTCTCATTTCTGCCATTGAAGCCACAGCTCAATCACCAGGTTTTATTTTTCTTCCTTTTGGTGGTTAATTGGAGATAAGAGTCTCATGTAAAGCCCAGCAAGACACAGGAGGCAGAAATCTGAGGATTGAAGTTGAAGCTATCCTGGATAGGAAAGTCCATGAGACTATTTGCATCAACTAAATACTCAAATTCAAGCCCTAGGCACACAGTAAAAAAGCCCCATGGACTTTCCTGTTTGGACTGGTCTTAAAATGTATCTTCAGACTTCAGCTCCATGAATAGCTAAAATAATAAGCAGGAACCACCAGTCCCAGGCTTATTTTCAAATCTCAAATGGTCATTTCTCCTCTTCTTTCAGTTTTGTTTTTGGTCGACTTTGGGCTGAATTATGGACCAGGGAACTGTTTCTCAGTTTTTTTTCATGAAATTTCAGTACTTTACAACTACTATCACACCTTCATTTCCAGCTTTTACTGGGTAGTGGGAGAAAAGAATTTCAATCACTTTCCTGCCCAGGCTGGCTTTTAGCGGTGATCCTCATATTTCATCTTTCTGAGTAGCTAGGAATACACACATAAACCAATAACTCATGACTCATTTTGAAACTATAATTTTCTCATTCTCCCATCTTTTTTAATTTGTGCTTTTTTTTTTCTTTGTAAGTGTCTGTGCTAGGGCATCAGCACCAGGGTCTGTGTGCTGTCCCAGAGCTTTCTGTTTAAGACTAGCACTCTACCACATGTGCTAGAGCACAGCTAGTGGCATATTTTTGGTGACAAGTGAGACATAAGAATCTCAGGGATTCTCCTACCTGGGCTAGCCTTCAACTGTGATCCTAAGCTTTCATTCTCCTGAGTAGCTGATAGAACATCAGTGAGCTACCAATGTCATTGGATCTGTCATTGAACTCTGTCATTGGATCTTCCTTCTGCACTTCTACCCTCCTTTAATTCTTCTGTGATTGTCCTGGGGCTTGAACTCAGTGCTTGGTTGCTGTCCTAGAAACTGATTGCCCAATTCTGCCACTTGAGCCATAACTCAATTCCCAGGTTTTTTTTCTTTTATTTTTGACAATTAATTGGAGATAAGAGTCTGAGACAAAGCCTAGCATAAATCAAGCTAGCCTGGGAAGGAAAGTCCATGAGACTATGACCTCCAATTAACCACTGAATAGTTGGGAGTGGTAGAACTTTATCCTTGAACAAACCAGCACAAGTTCAAGGATGGCACATACAAGCTGCAGGATGGCACCGAGATGCACACACACAAAGTCTCATGGATTTTCTTGCTTGTGTTAGCTTTGAACTCTGATCCTCAGATTTCAGTCTCTCTTCTTCCACTGTCCTTTTTATTTATTGTTTTTATTTGTAATTTTTAGTGGTCCTACAGCTTGACCTCTGGCTCTGGGGACTATTTCTTAGCTTTTTAAACAAAGGCTGCTACTTTATCACCTCAGCTTCAGCTCAGGGCTTTGTGCTAGGTAGCTTGGATAAGCATCTCAAGCACGTTTATGCCCAGGCTGACTTGATATCACAATCCTCAGATGTCAGCCTCTTGTGGAGTTAGGATTATACACAGGACCAACAACCCTTGTGTCATTTTAAAACTTTAATATGTGCTTTCCACTATCTACTGTTGTTTACTCTTTTTTTGCATGTGTGTGTTGTTACTGGGTCTACAAATTTGGGCTCATATTCTGTCCCAGAAGTTTTTATTCAAGGCTATCCTCTATTACATGAGACACACTATAACTTTTTGTCCCTTTTTTGGGGAGGGTGATTAATTACAGACAAGATTTTCATGGACTCTCCTGCCAGGGCTGGACATAAACCATCATCCTCAGATTTTAGCCACTTGTATAGCTAGTAGAACATGTATGAGCCACCAATGCTTGATTCATTTAAGCCTTTGTCACTCACTCTTCCTTGGTTATTTCTACTCTTCTTTATTTCTTCTGTGCATGTCCTGGGGCTTCAACTCAGGGTTTAGGTGGAGTCCCAGAAAATATTTTCCCAGTTCTGCCACTTACGTCATAGCTCAAATTCCAGCTGAATTAGGTGGCTGAAATCTGAGGACCATGTTTCAAAGCTAGCCTGGGCAGAAAATCGATGACACTCTTATCTCCAATTCACCACCCAAAATCTGGTAATGCTAGGGTACTAGCAAAGTATGGTACACAAACACACACATCACAAATACAAACACACACACACACACACACACACACAAACATACACACACACACACACATACACCCAAAGTTTCCTGGATTTTGCTTCTTGACCTGGGCTTGAAAGTTGATCCTCAGGGGTTGGGAAGATGGCTCAGAGGTAGAGCGCTTGCCTTGCATGCATGAAGCCCTGGGTTCAATTCCTCAGCACCACATAAGCAAAAAGAAAAAAGCCAGAAGTGGCGCTGTGGCTCAAGTGGTAGAGCACTAGCCTTGAGCTGAAGAGCTAAGGGACAGTGCCCAGGCCCAGAGTTCAGGCCCCACGTCTGGACCCAAAAAAAAAAGAAAAAGAAAAAAAGAAAGTTGATCCTCAGATTTCTGCCCCTACGATCAACAAGCACCAGGCTTATGTTTCAATTTACAATTGGCCTTTCTTCTCTTCTCCTACATTTTTTTAGCACCAGGAATTGATCTCTGGATCAATAAACAATTTTTTTTTTAGCTTTTTCAACAAATACAATGTTTTACAAGTACAATGATATCTACACTGGGTAGTTGGGTATAAGAGTCTCATGTACTTTCTTGCCCAGTCTAGCTTTGAACCTTGAATAGCTAGGAATACACATATGAACCAAAACCAATGCTCATTTTGAAACTGGCTTTCTCTTTTCCCATCATTTTTAGTTTGTGTTTTTTTTTTTTTTGTTTTTTGAAATATGTGTCTAGGATTTCAACTTAGTGCTTAGGTGCTGTTCCAAGCTTACTGTTTAAGACTACCACTCAACCGCATGAGCCAAAGTACAGCTTGTAGCTTATTTTTGGTGGCAAATTAGATAGATGAGTCTCATGAGTCTCATGGACTCTCCTGTCTTGGCTGGTCATGAACTGTGATCCTTAGATTTCATCCTCCTGAGTACCTAGTATAACATGTGTGAGCAACCAATGTTTGATTCATTTCAACCTCTATCACTGATAGAGGTTTTGTACTTCTATCCTCCTTTTCTTTTATTTCTTCTGTGTTTGTCCTGCAGCTTGAACTCAGGGTCTGAGTGCTGTACCAGATACTATTGCCCAGTTCTGCCAGTTGACCACAGCTCAATTCCAGGGTTTTTTTTTTTTTCTGTTTTGGTGGTTAATTAGAAATGAGTAGAGCCAGTCCACATTCATGAGGCTGAAATCTGAGGATCAACGTTTGTACCAGCCTGGGCAGGAAAGTCCATGATATCTCCAATTATAACAACTAAAAAGCTGAGAATAGTAGAGCCTTGAGAAAAATGTACAAGTTCAAGCAACAGGACTCTCACACAGACATACAGACACACACACACACACACACACACACACACACACACACACACACACACACACACACGTGTCTTATGGACTTTCCTAATTGGTCTGGTCTTTAAATATTATCCTCATTTTTTAGCCTCCTGAGTAACTAGAATTACAGTTATGAGCCACCAATGATTGGCTGATTGGCTCATTGAAGCCTCGGTTATTGGTTCTTCTTCTACCCTTCTTTACATTTATTCATTTCATTGTTTTGTGGGTGATGGTCCTGGAGCTAGAACTCATGCAAGGCTTGGCCTGTTTCAGGAGGCTGAAGTCTGACCATCATGGTTCAAAGCCACGCTGAGCAGAAAGTCTAAGATCCTTACCTCCAATTAACTGCCACAAATCTGGGAGTAGTACAGTTCCAGCCCTAGGATGTGCCACAAAGAACTGTCTTCTGGGCTTTCTTGCTAAGTTTGGTCTTTACACTGGATCCCCATATTTCTGCCTCCTGAGGTTCTAGAATTACAGGCATGAGTCACCAGCCCTGGGTTCTATTTTTCTTATCTTTTTTTTTTGTGATCCAGAGGCTGGATCTCTGAGGCACTCAGGGCACTGTTTTGTAGCTTTCTCACTCAAGGCTGGTGCCTTACAACTCCAATCACAGCCTCACTTCTGTTTTCTTGTTTGTTTGTTTTGTTGGTGATTTGATGATGAGACACCATAATCCTCAGATTTCATCTATCTTAGTTTCTAGGATTACACACATGAAACAAAAACTCATGGCTCATTTGGAAAATTTAATTGGATTTTCCAATACATTTTTTAATTTCTGTTTTTTATTTCTATATGTATGCTGGGCTTAGGGCTATAAATCAGAGCCTGGGTATTGTCCCAGTACTTTTTATTTTTGCCGGTCATGGGGCCTGAACTCTGGGCTTGGGCACTGTCTCTCAACTCTTCAGCTTGAGGCTAGAGCCCTACCACTTGTTCCACAGTGCCACTTCTGGCTTTTTTTCTTATTTTTTGCTGAGGAATTGAACCCAGGGCCTCATGCATGCAAGGCAGCACTCTACTACTGAGGCAACTTCCCAGCCCCGTCCCAGTACATTTTTAATACTAGCATGCTAATACGTGAGCCACAGCACAATTTGTGGATTTTTTTTAAAAACTGTAGTTGACTAATTAGAGATGAGTCCATGGACTCACCTGCCTTGGCTGGCCTTGAACACTGAGTCTCAGATGTGTGACCCTTGAGTAACTTTAATAACAAGTGTAAGCTACCTCAGTTTTTATTTTATCCTCTGAAATTTGCTCTCCCTTTTCTTCTTCTACCTTTCTTTTCATTTATTTATTTTATTCTTGTTTGTACTGGTCCTGAAGCTTATCTCAAGATGTGGGTGCTGTCCCAGAAATCAGTCTCATTTCTGCCATTGGAGCCACAGCTCTACCTCCAGCTGTTTTTTTTGTTCTTTTCTTTATTTTTTTGGTGGTTCATTGGAGATAAGAGTCTCATGCAATGCACAGAATACCTCAGGAAGCTGAAATCTGAGGATCACAGTTTTTAAGCCAGCCTGCAAAGGAAATTCCATGATTCTCTTTATCTCCAGTTAGCTGTTAGTGATCCCACCAAAAAGCTGAGATTGATAGAACTCCAGCCTTGAATAAAGTAGAACAAATTCAACTCTCATGACTGGCACACACAGAAAAATGGCCAATGGGTTTCCCTGCTTGGGCTTGCCTTTTAAATGGTATTTTCTGACTTTAGTCCCCTATGTAGTTAATATAACATGTGTAAGCCACCTGTGATTGATTAATTTAAAACTCTGTCACTGGCTATTACTTTTCTTCTACACTTCTTTATTTCTTTTGTGGTGGTCCTTAGGCTTTAACTTGGGGCTTTGGTGTTGGTCTTTTTATGTCTTCTATATAACTTGTTCCAGTTTTGTTCTAATGTTTCATTTGTTTATATTGCTTTTTATATCTTACATAAGTAAATTTTTATATCTCACAAAAGTAACTTTTAGCTGATGGCTCATGCCTGTTATCTTACTCAGGAGGCTGACATCGAGGATCACAGTTTGAAGCCAGCACAGGCAGAAAAATCTTGGAAATTCTTATCTCCACTACACTACCAAATGTACTAGAAGTGAAGATATTACTGAAGTAGTAAATTGCTAGACTTGAGCAAAAAACTCAGAGCCCAGGTCTCAAGTTCAAACCCTTGGACTGGCACAAAAAGAAAACTTTCATTAACTTATATTATACTAGGATTACTGGTGTGAGACACCAGTTGGTTTTAAGAACCAACTTTTGTAGCAGCTGCCACTTTTGATGTTTTCCCTAGGAACTTTTATGTTGTTTTTTTTCCATGCCTTACATTTACATTCCATTAAATGGCATTCTTATTTCTTTTGTTTGGAGGGACATATCAATAATTCAATGACAAATCAAAAAAGGCATGTCTTGAATTTTTCTTTAATTTAAATAGGAAAGGGAAACGCTGAGTCTAAACCTAGCAGAGAGTGAATGACGGTTTGTTTAATGTATTCGTGAATGTGGGAGCCTGCCATTTTGGGTGCTTTCATGGTGGGGTCATCCTGCAGCTTCACAATAACTTCTATGATGTCACAACCTCTTTTTCCATCACAACGGATAGGTGTCAGCCACTGATCTCACCCTTATGTGGACTTAGATACACAAGGAGGAAAAAAATAATGAGAAGAAATGACTATTAACTACAAGACCACAGCTTGATGAGTTTTCCTGACTGAATTCTGATATTACATGAGCAGAGCAGGCTCACCTCTATACAAGGGTACTAAGCACTAAGGACCAGGCACTGCCGTAGGCAACTGGAGAAACATGTGAATACAGCTATGAATGGCCTTCTCCATGCAAATTTCATGCTGAAGGAGAAAACCAGAAATCCCAATGATAATATCAATGAATCAGAAAGATGGTAATCTGGGGAGACAACTTCACATTGAGGATGGGAGGAAGAGACATATGATCTAACAGCAGGGGACTTCATCCATGCTGGCACCAATCTCAATCCCAGATCTCATCCTTCTGAGTAGACAATTATAGGTATGAAGTACCTGCAGTAGGCTCTTTGATATCAATATCTAACCAATGTGTGCTAAGTTTCTTGGAAGTTTCTTGAGAGGAAGGTTCAAAATTAAGCATATTATGTATCCTAAACATTCATTTCATTATCTTCTAATTATTTGAATATGAGCTGTATTCCTCACTTTTTGGAAAAACCAAGACAATTTTTTTTTCATTGTTCAAATCCTGGGGAGGGAAGGAAAATCACAGCTTCTTTGCCAAACTAGAAAGTAATAGTCATTTCAACTTACCAGTTTTTCCAAATAGTATGTCTTGTCCTTGATGGATTTTTCATCTTCAACAATGTTAGATGGATGAAATTATAAATGGGAGAAAAGCAACCACATAGTAGCAAGTTTATCACAATGACATATAATCTGTCCACTTTCTATCCAATGAAAACATTTGCCACAAGAATTAAAAAACTTGAATAAAAACTTGGAGATTCTACTCTTTATACAAAGTTGTTTTTTTGTTGTTTTTTGTCAGTCGTGGGGCTTGAACTCTGGGCCGAGGGGCAGTCCCTTAGCTATTCAGCTCAAGGAAAGCACTCTAGCACTCGAGCCACAGCACAACTTCTAGTTTTCTGGTGGTTATTTGTAGATAAGCTTCATGGAATTTCCTGCACAGGCTGGCTTTGAACTGCAATCTTCATGTCCCAGCCTCCTGAGTAGATAGGAATACAGACATGAGACATCAGCACCTAGCCAAACTTGTATTTTCTTCAGTTTTGCTGGCTTGAATGATTACCAAGGAAAAAATAGAACCTAAAATTATTATTTTGTGCTAAAATTTGCAATAGTTTTACCACGAAGAATAGTGAAATATTTAGAATTACATATTTTGAGAAAATGTAGCGTATTAGCTTTTATTGTTCTAAAATAATAGAATCTCTTTTTTTGTAGACACTGTACTCTGAGTTCAGAACTTGTACATGTTGACACTCTATTCTGTGAGCCACATCCTTCTCATTTTTAAATCAATCATCATTTAAATAATTTGAAGCTCACAGGCATCTTTTATTAAGATTAAGTAAAATAAGCCTAAACTCCTGCCTTTTGAGTAACAGAAGGAATCCTAATATTTAGAATATATAGACAAAAAATGAAACACCCTAAGAACAAATAATCTAATCAATAAATAGGCAAGTGAATTGACTAGATAGTTCCCCAAAACTGATGTAGGTGTCTAAGGAATACATGAAAATATTCAACACCGTTAGTAATCAAGGAAATGCAAATCAAATCTATGTTGAAGTTCATGTCTGCCTCATCAGAATGCCTATTAAAAAAGAAAACAGAAATACTTGCAAGGAGGTGGGGAAAGATACCCTACACAATGATGGCAATTAAGTGAATCATTGCAGCCCCAACAGAAATCAGTGTGGAAGTTCCACACAAGAAATCCTACATATACACCTGAAGAAATGTAAGTCAGCCTTATAGTACAGCTATTTGCACACATATTTTTTACAGCATGATTCAAAATAATCACATTCCAGAATTGGCCACCACAGGCAGAAAAGTGTGTAAAACTGTTATCTCCAATTAACAATTAAAAATCTGGGAGTAGGACTGTGTACCAAGTCGCAGAGTACCAGCCTTGATGGAAGGAAGCCAATCAAGAGATTAATGTCCTAGGTTCAAGCCTCAGGACTGGCAAACACACACACACACACACACACACACACACACACACACACACACACACACACACACACACACAATGCTTACTATATTTTTTAGCCAAGTTTCTTATTCCCCTAAGATTCATACATCTATGACAGGTCTAAATGTAATGGGAAAGAGATATTTATAATGATAAACTTCTACTGAAGAACCCAATTTTTTCTTGTTTTTTTTTTTTGTGGTCTTTGGACTTGAACTCATGGCCTGAGTGCTGTCTGTGTGCATTTTCCCTCAAGGTTGGTGCTCTACCACTTAGATACAGTGCCACTTCCAGGTTTGTGATAGTTTGTTGGAGATAAAGAGTCTCAAGAACTCTGTCCTCCACACACTGATTTCTAACTGCAATTCTCAGATTTCACATTCCTGAATTGGTAGAATTAGAGGCCTGATCCACCAATGCCAGGCTAGAACCTGAGTATTTTCACCTTTGCTCATTGGAAGAGTTCAATTCTTTTTCCTCCAGAACACTTACCAAGCACAGTTCTCTCTCGATGGTAATCAAGCAAATACAGAGGCACCAGTAGCTCACACCTGTAAATCCTAGCTACTGAAAAGTCTGAGATATGAGGATAGTGGTTCAAGGCCAGCCCAGACAGGAAAATCTGGGAGACTTTTAGTCCCAATTAACCACAAAAAAATGCCATATGTTGAGTTGTGGCTCAAGAAGTAGAGCTCTACCTTGATCAAATACCTCAGGGATAGACCTCAGGCCCTGAGTTCAAGGCCCAAGACCAGTGCACATGCAAACACACACAATTTAATAACATGGTTCTCAAACCTAGCAAGGTGCCATCCTAATCCATTAATGTCATGCTTTATTATGAGAACTGGAAAAGTCTAACGTCTGGCGTGGGCTGGTAAAAAGCATCTGGACATAGTAATTAGCTCACAGCCAGTCAGACCAACCCAGACCGGAAGCAAGATTGAGTTGGTACAGGCACATGGCCCCTACTCCCTTATTCACCCAGACTGGAATCAGGAGTGAGGTGACACAGGCAAGCAGCCCCCACTCACCAAGACCGGAAGACAGAGTAAGGTGACAAGGGCACCAAGCCCAGACTTATCCAGCCAGGAAGCAGTAGTGAGGTGATGCAGGGACATGGCCCCTACCCACCCAGACCGGAGGCTGTCGTGCGGTGACATAGGCAGCATGGCCCTTACTCCCCCACTCATGCAGACCAGAAGCAGGAGTGAGGCGAAACAGGCACGTGGCCCCCACTCACCTAGAGTGGAAGCAGGAGTGAGGTGAAACAGGCATGCAGCCCACACTCACCCAGACTGGAAGTGGGAGTGAGGTGGTGCAGGCACACGGCTCCTACCCACCCAGACCAGAAGCAGGAGTGAGGTGACACAGGCATGCGGCCCCTATTCATCTAGCAGGAAGCAGAAGTGAGGTGATGGTCGCATGCCACACCAGAGGCATGATCCTAGCATTCCATGGCAGCTCTCTTCTCTCCCAGCCTTTGTGAAGGGCTGCTAGGTTCCATGATGCACTCCGGAGGTCAAGGGGCTGGAGCCAAGGTTGCTGCTGCCTCCCCCAACTGTTACTCCACCTGCTGCAGCTATGGTAGCAAATTTAATAAGTTCTAATTCACAGACCATATACTATGAACTATTAGTGTCTTCAGGTAACATGTTCCACTTGCTAGTCACTTAATTGTATAGTTGCCAATTTCTTAAGTGTTCACTGACTTGTAAATATGCTGGAATGGAAATCCTAATATCACTGATGTCTTTTAATTTCTAGGAATCATGATTTTGAAATGACCCTTTCTGAAGAGAAGAGGAGGGGACATAGACTCAACTGTTCAAGAGTGCCTTTGGTTGGCACTCTATTGGCCCAAGAATGAGTCGACACAGCTGGTATCCAGTTGTTTTGTGTTAGTCTTTGGGTCAGGTTTTCTGTTTGGCCTTGGAGTCTTAGGCTTCTCTTTGTAGACACAGAAGATGGGAAAGTAATTGCCAAGGCTTATATAATCAGGAGCCATTTACTTCCTGCCCTTCTGAAATGGCATCTCACTACATAGCCAAGATGGCCTTGAACTTATTTTGCTTCTGCTTCAGCTTCCCAAGTGATGGAATAACAGGCTTACCATACCATGCAGAGCTATCTCTCATGGACCATTTGAAATAGAAAAATCATGACATGTGCGCTGTATCTACTAAGAGACTTGTGCAAAGACCAAATAATTTACAACCCTGTTGTTAAGAATATAGACTCATATTCAACTGAATTTCAAATTCAATTTTGGTTTCTTACCTGCTTTGGGTTAAAGAGGTAGACACTACATCACTGAGTTTTATTCACTTGTACAGAAATGTGCATGGTGCCAGGGACAGGTGGCTCATGCCTATAATCTTACTCAAGAGGCTGAGATGTAAGGATTGTGGTTTGAATCCAGCCCGGGCAGAAAAGTCACCATTAGAATAGGAGGACAAGAGCCAAACTGATGAGCCAGATACTCTTCTGAAAAATGGTTTAATATGGTACAATGTTTCCCATATGTCAGTTTGTCATTCTGCTTCTAGTCAGAAAATTTATAAGGCTCAGAAAAGGATTCAAGCTCTCTGTTAAACCATACTGTAGCCATTTTGATTTTTATTAAAGGAATAATCAATTTAGACATTGGTAGCTCATGCCTATAATCCTTGCTGCTTAGGAGGCTGAGATCTGAGGAACATGATTTCAGGCCAGCCCAAGCAGAAAGTCCATGAGACTTGTCTCCAATTAAGCAGTGATAAACCCAGAAGAAGAGGTATGCCTTAATACAGTATTATTCCTAAGGAAAAAGCTTTATTTAAGCTGCCCTAAAACTTCGGGTCATATGTTGGGACATTGCCACGTACAATGCTGCTGGACCCTGCCTTCCTTTGGTGTGTTTGCCTAGAGCCTGGCTTTCACTCCTGTGGATATAGGCTGTTTAGCCCACAACCTTGGGGGTGGCATGATCCGTGTATGGAATATACTGCCCAGACAAAAACCTATGATGGAAGCAATGATTGACAAGGTGTTAGTTACAATGTTACAATGGTAAGGATGTATTCTGTTTAGCTTTCTTCTTTAGTTAATTGCTTTTTAAAGTTTATCTGCTTATTTAATGTACTCTAGGAAATCAAAAGTTAATATTTGGAATTTTTGGTGCAATTTGGAACTAGGCAAGTAAGAGCACCCATTGCCCCCAAATTCAACATTTAAAATTATTAAAACTCTGTTCAGATGTTTTAGTCATCAGAAATTTGAGCCAGGGATGGGAGCTCACACTTGTAATGCTAGCTGCTGGGTCTTGACAGATACAGAGAGGATTATGATTTGATGTTAGCCCAGGAAAAACATTCAAAATATTGGATCTCAATCAATATTGAACCCAATGCATTGTGCTTCTTATTTCATCTACTCAGAAAGGGTAAAAAGAAGGATTATGGTCCATGCTGGTCTGGTCATAGACATAAAACCCTACCACAAAAATAGCTAAAGCCAAGCCAGGCGCAGGTGGATCATGCCTGTAATCTTAGCCACGCAGGAGGCTGAAATCTGAAGATCACAGATCAAAGCCAGGCCAGGCAGCCCAGTGAGACTCATATCTCCAATAAACCACTAGAAAACCAGAAGTGGTACTGTGGCTCAAACAGTAGAGCCTTCACCTTGGGCTGAAGAACTCAGGGACAACACCCAGGCACAGAGTTCAAGTTACATAACCAACAAAAGAAAAATGAGGACTGGGAAGGTGGTCAGTGGTAGAGCGCTTGCCTTGCATGCCTGAGGCCCTGGGTTCGATTCCTCAGCACCACATAAGCAAAAAGAAAAAAGCCAGAAGTGGCGCTGTGGCTCAAGTGAAGAGTTGAGGGACAGTGCCCAGGCCTAGAGTTCAGGCCCCACGACTGGACCCCCCCCCCAAAAAAAAGAAAGAAAGAAAGAAAAATAACTAAAGCCAAAAAAAGCAGGTGTATGGCTCATCTGGTAAAGTACCTACCTAAAATGCATGAGGCCCTGAGTTTAAGTTCTAGGATAGAAAGGGGGAAATGATGTGAAGGAATAGAAGGAAGAAAAGAAGGAAGGGAGGAGTTATTCTGTATATTGTACTTGCCTAGCTATTTCATTAAGGTGGCTTCTCATTCCTTCTTTTTTTTTTTTTGGTCGGTTGTGGGGCTTGAACTCAGGTCCTGGATCCTGTCCCTGATCTTTTGTGCTCAAGGATAGTGCTCTAACACTTTGAGTTACATTGTCACTTACGGTTTTCAGTGGTTAATTGGAAATAAGAATCTCATAGATTTTCCTTCCTAGGCTGGTGTTGAACCTTGATCCTCAGATCTCAGCCTTCTAACTAGCTAGAATTACAGGTATGAGCCATTGGCTCTGGTCACTCATTTGTTTTCTTTCTTTTTATTTGTAAGTCATGGGACTTGAACTCTGGGTACTGTCCCTGAGCTCTTCAGCTCAAGTGAAGTGCTCTACCACTTGAGCCAGAGCCCACTTCTGGTTTTCTGGTGGTTAATTGAGGATAAGAATCTCATGAGCTTTCCTATATGGGCTGGCTTTGAACTGCAATCCTCAGATCTCACGATTACATGTGTAAGCCACCTGCACCCAACTTCCTCATTTATTTTCTCATGGTGAGTTCAAGCTGATTTCTCTACTCCTTGTAGTTCCTAGCAACTACAAAGTAGTCCTAGAGGTACCTCATCGTTTATAGTAGTCCTTAGGACCAAGTGACTGCTGAGTGCAGGAAAGCAGATGAGGCCAATATAAAATACAATGCTATCTATCTATCTATCTATCTATCTATCTATCTATCTATCTATCTATCTATCTATCTATCTATCTATCTATCTATCTATCTATCTATCCAGTGGAGAGAACTAACACAGTCCCCCACTACCACAAATTATACAGTCGAATTTCCCACATTTGGGGAAATGTCAGGGGTCAGCACATCTGAAGTGCAATAGATAAGCCTGGCCCTGGAAAACCATCTTCATGATCATAGTATCTCCCCTGCCAGGTAAGTAACAAGTGCCAGGTAAGTAACAAGGCTGACTTGGTATTTAAAAAACCAACAAACACATGAGAGTAGTTCACATTTGTAATCCTAGCTACTCAGAATGCTGAAATCTGAGGATTAAGCTTTAAATACTAGATAAATTTTGCTGAATTTTTATTAAAGCTCCTTTGGTGTTTTTAATTGAAGGTTTTATTTATTTTCTTATTTTACTGTTTCTTACTGTGACTACCAAAAAGCTGAGTGACTTCCGTGGCTTGTATTCCTGGATTACTTTGGAGGTGCTCTAAGACTTCATCAGAGGCCAGACTTGTTCTACTCAGTGGAGTAGCCAGCCACAAAGTTGTAAGTGACAATACTTACAGTAAGCAAAATTACATAAAATTAAAAATTCAGACACACATTTACACTAGCCATATTTCAAATAAAAATAGAATTCAAGTTTCAGTGTATGTTAGTAAAGTTATAATGCATTCATTTTATCTGTGTCCCCTGTCACACTGCCACAGAAGAATGGAATACTTAGGGCATATCATGTGACTCCCAAGGCCTGGATGTACTTACTCTGTTCCTTTACAGAAAATGTTTGCCTGACCATGTACCCTAGTGAATATCATTTATTATGCAGAGCTACCCTCTTTTCTATATGCTGTTATTTCTCCCTATCCTTTTCTCCCTCCCTCTCTCTTCCCTCACCCAATCCCTCCCTTTCCTTGTTTTAGGGATCAAAACTCATGCATGGTAAGTTGCTAAGCTGAATCTCAGCCCTGTGCATGATTTTGTGTTTGGTGAGAGGGTACTTTTTCAGGGCTTGAACTTTGGCCCTGGACACTATCTCAACTTTCTTCCTCCCTCCCTCCCTCCCTTCCTTCCTCCCTTCCTTTCTTCCTTCCTTCCTTCCTTCCTTTCTTTCTTTCTTTCTTTCTTTCTTTCTTTCTTTCTTTCTTTCTTTCTTTCTTTCTTTCTTTCTTTCTTTCTTTCTTTCTTTTTTCTCTCTTTCATTTTGTCAGTAATGGGGCCTGAACTCTGAAATCTGGGCCTGGTCACTGTCCCTCAGCTCTTTAGATGAAGGATAGTGCTTTACCATTTGAGCCACAGCACCACTTCTGGCTTTTTCCGACTTATGTGGTGATGAGTAATGGAACTCAGGGCCTTATGCATGCAAGACAATCACTCTACCCCTAAGCAACCTTCCCAGCCCTCATTTTATTTTAAAAATAAAATTCAAAACATGCCTTTTATGAATCCTCATTCAATTTATTGAAACATAGTATATATTCTTTAAGCTGTTTTTAAAATATTTTTAGTGTAAAAATATTGTACAGAAGGTTTACAGTTACATGAGTAAAGTAGTGGGCACATTTCCTAGTGAGCATTGTCACCTCCTCCTTTCTTTTTCCCCAAACATCCCTTCCCTCCCCACCTTCCCAACACCTCCCATCCACCACAAATGTTGTAAAGTTTGTTTTCAACATAGTGTTTTGTACATCTCATTGTTACAATGGGTTAAACTGTATCCTTATTTAAGCATCTTGTTATGTACATATAAGACGCAGGTCACCAGAAACAAATACAGTGAATACAGAGTAATACCCTGGAGGAAGAACATACCAGAGAAACAAAAAAAATCACATAGTACATTATAAATATGTTAAAAACAATAGCAAGGAAGAAAAAAGCACTTGAGTTACTATCTTGAGGTTTATTTCACTTAACATCATCCTATATGGTCATATGTACATAGCTTTTGATATTTTCTTCTTGTCCTAGACATATACTAGATATTGAAAAAAAGGGAAACTATAAGACCTACGTTTTGAGGGGGCCTGGCCTACTTCACTTAATATAATTGTTTCCAAGTCTTTCTATTTCCTAACAAGTGGGGTGATGTAATTCTAATGGAGGCATAGAATTCCATTGTGTACATGTGTATGTGTGTGTGTGTGTGTGTGTGTGTGTGTGTGTGTGTATAATATATATATATATGTATATATACATATATGTATATATATATATGTATATATACATATATATGTCACATTTTCTTGATCCATTTATCTACTGAGGGACACTTGGGTTGGTTCCATATCCTAGCTATGGTAAATAATGCTGCAATAAACAATTGTGCTGGTAGCTTTAATATAGCCTTGTTTGCGATCATTTGGGTAAATGCTCAAAAGTGGGATTTCTGGGTCATAGGGAAGCTCTATGTGGAGTCTATTGAAGAATATCCATACTGCTTTCCAAAGTGGATGAACAAGTTTACACTCCCACCAACAATGCAGTAAGGTTCCTTTTTGACCACATCCCCTCCATCATCTGTTATTATTAGAGTTCTTGATTATAGCCATTCTAACTGGGGTGAGGTGGAATCTCAACATTGTCTTGATTTTCATTTTTATTCTTCATGTGTCTATTGGCCATTCCTATTTCCTCTTCAGAGACCTTTCTCTTTAAGTCTTTAGCCCACTTATTCATGGGGCAGTTGTTTCTTTGAGGATTGGTTTTTGGGGAATTTAATTTTTTGAGTTCTAAATATATTTTAGATATGAGACCCTTGTCCATTGTATGGCTAGTGAAGATCTTCTCCCAGTACTTGGGCTTTCTATTGATCTTGCTAGCTATGTCCTTTGCCATGCAGAAGCTCTGCAGTTTCACGCAATCCCATTTGTCCAACCTTTCTATGATTTTATGTGTTTCTGGGCCTTTATTAAGAAATTTTCGGCATGTGCCAAGGAGACCTAGAGGTTTTCCTTTTCCTTCCTGAAATGTTTTCAGGCTATCTGCTTTGACTCCAAGGTCTTTGATCCATTTGGAGTTGATTCTGTTGCAGGGTGCTATATAAGGATCTAGTTTTAGTTTTCTACAGGTGTGAAATATAGTATATATTTTATAAGTCTTTGTCCATCTCTCTAGAGGCCTCCACAAGTTTATATGTATTTGTAGCTTGGGAAGGGAAATAAGATTTAAATCAGGACAGTAGGAGGCTATGGTTTATAAGACTCATTTGAGACCCTTTTGGAAGGAATGTTGACTTTTTCCATCTGATATCCTACAGATGACAATCTTGGTACAGGTATTGAGTAGTCACAGGATAGGAAGCTTGTACTGATTTCTCCTGACTTTCCCCTGGGGACAAAGAAGGTGAAGTAGCCATAGGCATGAATCTGTAGGGGGATTGCAATTTATTTGTACTGACTGTATATTTCTAATTACTGTTGCCACAGGCCAGTGGGTGAAAGGTTTTTTTTTCCTTTCCTACTTTAGCTGTAACTAGTTATTTTTCATTTTTTAAATTTTATTTTATTGTAAAGAGTCTATAGAGGGGTTAGAGTTACATAAATAAGGCAATGAGTACATTTCTGGTCAAGCATTGTTACCCCTTCCCTTGTTTATCTTCCACTATCCCTTACCTCCCCCACCTCCCACACTCCTCCCCTCCCCACCCGAAGTTGTAAAGTTCATTTCCAACATACTGTCTTATGGGTGTCATTGTTGCAACGGGTCATCCTGTGTCCTTGTTTTAGCATTTTGTTATTTCCCTTCCCCTCCCCAAATTAGAAAAATGTATCTACAAGATGCAGGGTATCAAAGTCAAGCACAGTGACAACAGGGGATATACCACAGGGGGAAGAATATACAAAGGAAACCAAACACTTACATAATAAATCTAAAACAACAACAACAAATGAACCCCAAGATATAGTAATTTGTTTTTATAGGATATTTATTCTAAAACTCCCTAGACATCTTAAGTTTGGACTATTTCTTTTTTTTCTGCCAGTCCTGTGGTTTGAACATAGGGCACTCTACCGCTTGAGTCCCAGAGCACCACTTTGAGCTTTTTCTGAGTAGTATATCTTATATAGAGTGTCATAACTTTCCAGCTTAGGCAGGTTTCAAATAATGATCCTTAGTTCTCAGCTTCCTGAGCATCTAGGAGTACAAGTATGAGCCACTAGGACCTGGCTTGAATAATCCCATAGTTTTAACTAGCTGTTTTCATATCCCCTACCAACAATGCTTTCTCATACTTTTTAAAGTTATCTCTAAATAGCTTAGGAAGGAGTTTGAGCATTGCTTAATCATTTTTTCACTTTCATTAGTATATACTAGTTGCACACACTGAGAGGTTTGATGGAGTTACTTCCACACACGGATATGATATACTTGCTCACATTCATCCTGACATCCCAGTGCCCAGCCCTTGAATTCAAGGCCCAGAACTACTGTGTACATGCAAACATTCACGGAGACACACACACACACACACACAGCAGAACAATTAGCAAAGGTTATACTATTGATCAGGAACTGCAAGGAAACATGGGAAGGTAGATTGTCTTTTCCCAGTTTCTCTGTCTTCCTCCATTCTCTGCTTTTCCTCAGAACAACTCAAGCCCTCCACACCTCGCTTCTGTCTGTTTGAACACCCTGAGCATGGCTTCCAGTATGCCATTCATAGGGAGCTGCCCTTGCCTGGATAGATGGTCCTCAAAGTAAGCAGACGGTCTCAGGTTATATTTTATTTTTCCATTTGGAGTGTGAATGCAGGCCCTGGGACCATAAGCAGCATCTTGAAGTGTATGGACAGCTGTTTTGAGTTACAAAACTCACCTCAGAAAACAAGCAGAGGAAGTGGGATGCAAAATACACAACCTGAACCAATAGATCTATAGGTGACTGAGAGCCAATTTCCACATTAATGTGAATACAAGGGTGAGTCCATTTGAAGACAGGTCTCCAACGATTTAATGGGACCCCATGTACAAGCCTGGCAGGAAGACACGTGTGTGTGTGTGTGTGTGTGTGTGTGTGTGTGTGTGTGTGTGTATGTGTGTGTGTGTGTGTGCCTGAAGGCTGGGCTGGGGCTCAGGCTGAGGCTGAGTGCAACCTGCCCTTATGCCTTTTTTGCTGCTCTACCACTTCATCCACAGCTCCACTTCTGGCTTTTTTGTTAATTGATTGGAGATGAGATTCTGATGGACTCTCCTACCATGGCAGGCTTCAACTCTGATCTTCAAATCCCAGCCTCATGAGTAGCTAGTATTAAAGAAGTGAGGCACTGGAACCTGTCAGGAAGCCTCTTAAATAACAGAGCTATTTTTAGGGAGACAGGAAACACCTCAGTCCAAAAGAAGGTGTTGAGTTTTCATGTTTTAAAAGAAAAAATGTACTCAATATTGAAGTGTGAAGTAATATTGAAGGAAAGAAGACAGCAAACTTTCATAAATCTGGTGTTGTGAAAGCCCATCAGACATGAGTGTTTCATATAGGAATCAAAATAATATCTATGTGGCAACATTGAGACTCACCCATGTGGTCACGTGAACTGGTTGAAGACCTATTCTCAGACTGACTAACCTTCAAAAGTCTGGGATTCTGCTCTGTGGAAGATGTTTCCCAGTCACACTTGTAAGTCTCTTAGTTCTGTTTTTCACACTTCTCATCCCTCATTCTTAGTATTCACCAAATATCTTTTCCATTGCTGCTCCAGAAGATGCTTTCAATGTCACTGTAAGAAGTGGCGCTGTAGCTCAAGTGGTAGAGCACTCGCCTTGAGCTGAAGAGCTGAGGGACAGCGCCCAGGCCCAGAGTTCAAGCCCCATGGCCAACCAAAAAAAAAAAAAAAGAATCTTTGGGGCTGGGAAGGTGGCTCAGTGGTAGAGCACTTGCCTTGCATGCTCGCGGCCCTGGGTTCGATTCCTCAGCACCACATAAGAAAAAAGCTGGAAGTGGCGCTATGGCTCAAGTGGTAGAGCACTAACCCTGAGCTGAAGAGCTGAGGGACAGCGCCCAGTCCCAGAGTTCAGGCCCCACGACTGGACCCCCCCCCCTAAAAAAAAGAAAGTAATATCAATGTCACTGTAAGGATTCATCTAATAAGAGAAACTTGTTTGAAGAACTTTAATACTTATATTAATAATATCATTACTAATAAAGAGTATTATTCAAGAACTACTTTAAGATAAATAAAACATGATTCAGAGAAGTTATGTAGTTTGGATATTAAATCTGATAACACACATATATTCCTAGGCCATTACAAATCTGTAGTTACTTCAATCTTACAATACAAATGTTCTTAAGAAAGAAAGTGTTGATAATATAAGCAACCCAGTAGTTGTTGAATGAGATAAATATAGTGAGGACTTCTGTTGAGCTAGTACACACTGGTTCTTGCTCTGAAAGCATCACCTATCTGTTCTGAGAGCCAGTCAGGCTTAAGTAGGACACATGCTTCCGGATGACAGACCTGCCTGGCATTCACTGCCTAAGTCCATCCAGGCCCACAGTCCATAGGCAATATAGAACAATCTTCAGAACAGTCATCCTGACTTTAAAGTTCAAGCCTCTAATCCTAGCTCATCAGCAGACTGATGTCTGAGGATTGTGGTTCAAAGTCACCCTGGGCAGCAAAGTCTGGAAGACTCTTATCTCCAGTTAACCACAAAAAAGCCACAGTGGAAGGGATAAACTGAGAGCAAGGGAGGGGTGTAATTGTCCCCAAAAAATGTATTCATTACCTGACAACTGTTTAATTTAACTGACTTAACTGTTACCCCTCTGAACGTCATATTCCTAATAATATTTTTTTAAGAAAAGGAAACATGAGTCTGGGAAGGTGGCTCAATGGTAGAGTGCTTTCCTTGCATTCATGAGGCCCTGAATTCAATTCTTCAGTACCATATAAGCAGAAAGAAAGCTGGAAGGCACACTGTGGCTCAAGTGGTAGAGCACTAGCCTTGATCTGAAGAGATGAGGGACAGTGCCCAAGCCCAGAATTCAGGCCCATAACTTACAAAAAAAAATAAAGAAAAGGAAATAAAAAAGGAAGAGTATTGCTGCCAGGCTCAGTGGCCAAGCCTGTAATCCTAGCTATTCATGAGGCTGAGGATCAGTGATTGAAGCCAACTTGGGTAGGAAAGCCTATACGACTTTTATCTCCAATTATGTACAAAAAACCTAGAAGTAAAGTTGTGGCTCCAGTGGTAAAGCAGTAGCCTTGAGGGGAAAAACATAAACTACAGCGATAGTATCCATTTCCTGAGTGCAAGCCCCAGAAAGGCACAGAATAAAAGAAGGAAAGACACTATGAACTTGGTTTATCTGTACCTGAGATGTCCTTGTTAGAGACGATTATGGAATGAAACTCTGAACAGGGCATACAAGGTCTGGCATTTTTTCTGCACAAACTGTGTGCACAACCATCTTAACTCCTTCGCTATTCTATAGTTGCAGGTTGCATTATCTTCTCACCAAGGAAGAGGTCCAGTATTTACTTTCCCTAGGGTACCTGCTTCCTTGTCTTCTGCTCTTTATTCATGGACAGCAGTATTTTAACTGAGAATGCAAGGAGGAGGATTGGCAAGGCCTTGAAAAAGAGAATTTGCTAGAAGTTGGTGAGACGGTGGTGATAATGCCCAGGACCAGGTGAGCATTTTGGTGATGATTGGGCATGGTGTGTCATTCTTTATCAATATGCTGAGGGGCCATGGGCATGAAGAGGAGGCCTCAATGCCTCCTGGGGTCATTCAGATTACACAGATATAAGCCAGCTAATCTTCCTCTCACTTTCCCAGCATGGAGTTATGGGTCCTGCCTGGAAGGGGACTCATGCCCAAGTATGGACAGCTATCCACACAACATCCAGTTGTGTCCTCTACATTGTTACTACATTGAGAGCAGTGCAGCACAAATCACATGGAGCATGTCTAAATCATTAAAGGGATGGGAAAGTGGTTCTATGTTATATGGACCAAGACAGACAGAGAACACCATATAAGTTCCCTTTCAGAGACCCCACTTCTGTTCAATGGCCAAGAGAACATACAGGAAAACCTCCAGAAGGAGGAGCTATGTTCCTAACCTGGACCCTTCACTGCATGATTTCCCAAAGCTTATGGATACAATAAAACTAAATCTCTCCAAGATCAGGCACGAAGTCTCTCAGAGACCATTGCCCACATCTGTGAGGAGAGCATAGGAGGTAAAATGGACTGTCAGGGAGGGGAATAGCCACAGAGTGTCTCCGTGACATCTCTGGCATCCAGTATTCAGATAATTAGGGAAAGGTTATGAAAGCCTATTTGGTGTGGATAATGAATCATTGCAGCAGGTAGCACAGAGGATGGGAAAGCTAGTTGAAGAATACATGGGTCCCATCAAGTCCCAAGATGTGCAGATCTACCATCAAGAGAGCTGGACTATATGTTGGATATGTTACATGATAGCCTTTGCTAATGCCAGGTCTTAGACATGTGTTATACTACAGTGACTCTGCTGTCTACTACCACAAATGCATGTAAGAGAGAGAAACTTGATACAGTTGCTGCTGTCACCAAGATCATCCTAAGGAAGAACTTCGTAGACATTATCATCTGATTGTGTGTGGGGTCTGGGGTGGGGGGGGGTGTATGTGTGGACACTAGAGATTCAACTTTGGGTCTGGACAGTGCCCCTGAGCCTCTTTTGCTCAAGGCTTGTACTATAGCTCTTAAGCCACAGCTCCACTTTCAGCTTTTTTGATATTTTATTGAAGTCTCACAAGTATTTACTTACAAGATAAACTTTAATTATGAGGTGATACGATTTTAAGGATGATATACTACTATGCAAATGCAATAAATAAAAATGGGAGGTAAAAAGACACTCTAAGGACTATATAGGAAGTTTTATGAAAGCCATGAAAGTATATCTTAAAAAAGTGTTATTAGTGACTTAAACAGCAGTGCTAAATTTTTTGTCCTGTATAAATGAATGAAGTCAGTTATTTCTGTTTAAATGTATAATGTTATTTTTCTCTTTTTACTGTTTGTAATCCATACTATTAATATTAATAGGTGTAGGAGACTCAAGCTGAGCTGTTGAACCTGGAAAAGGTTTGAGAGGTTGGAACATCACCTGAATAGTACTCAGAAAGCTGAGAGCTGACTATGCAAAGGTTAAAACACAGCTCTGTGAAGTAAGCCAGGCCCAAAGAAATATAAGTCCCATGGTTTCCCTTATTTGAAATAACTAGTATATGTCTGAGACAAACAGAAACTGTCAGACAAGTTGATGTTACGTGAAATGAACCCCAAGATAAGGATTCAAATGTTTTTTTTTCTTTCTTGAGATTGTTTCCAACATATTTATAAAATGATTTCTTTGTTGTTTTGTATGTACCTCCCCATGGTATTAGCCCTGCTTTCACTGTAGTTGATGTTGGTATAATTTGTGGAAAGGAAGGAAAAAAAAAACAAATTGTTTAAATAGGGATACTGGTGGACCCATTGCAAGAATGAGATGTACAACACGTTATGTCGAAATGCGAACTTTACAACTTTGGGGGGATGTAGGAAGACCTGGAGGGAGGGGTGGGGGGCGCTACGTGGGGAGGGATGGGAGATGGGAAGGGATAGGAAGGGAAAACAAAGGAGGAGGCAGCAATGCTTGATAAGAAATGTACTCATTATCTTGCCCATGCAATTGTAACTCCTCTGTATGGTATTTTCACAATAAAAAAAAAAAATATATATATATATATAAATAGGGTTACAGGTGACCCCATTAAAACAATGAAATGTATAAGATGTTATGTTGAAAAATGAACTTTACAACTTTGGTAAGGGGTGGGGGGAAGGAAGGGGGGTTGAGAGGGGAAGGGATGGTAAGGGGAAACAAAGGAGGAGGCAACAATGCTTGATAAGAAATGTACTCACTATTTTGTCAATGTAATTGTAACTCCTCTGTATGGTATTTTCACAATTTAAAAAAAAAGCACAGCTGTGGAGAGTGTTAAGCTATTGCCCCCTTCCATAGTGCTTTAAAGGCCTTGAAGCCTGGGAGGTAAAAGAATTGACAACTTAACCTAGGAAGCTAGATAAAGTAGACCAAATGTCTGGATTTTCTCTAGGTTGCATTCTCCTTTCTCAAAACAAAAAGGGAACCAGTGTTTCTCACTCACTGTGGTGGCTCTGATTGCCATATAGAAGCTTCATTTTTGCATGTATCCATGGTAACCTTCCCAGTGTGAATCCAAATAAATATGATTGCTTGTATGACCTGGGGCCCAAGTGCCAGTAAGCCTTGGGACCCCAGGTCCTCATTGATTTTTTTTTCTTTTTCTCTATACCTGTCCGTGTATTTTCTAATTTTCTTCAGCTTGGTATCCTATTGCACTGCCTTGGGTTGCAATTAGCAACAAATATGAATATTCTTGAGTTGTAAAACATAAAGGACTTACAAACTTTCTTATCCCAGATGGCTTCAAACCACAATCCTCAGATCTAAGCCTTCTGAGTAGGATTACAGGCATAAGCCACTGGCAACCAGCATGCATCTGAAGACTTGATGTCAGTGAGATCTTTCTTGGGGAATGTCTGCATATCTCAGTCCTCCTCACCTCTGTTCCTTCCTGTTACCCAAACAGAGTCAACACTTTCACTCCTTTATGTTCAAAATCCTTGAGGTTAGTGAACTGACTTGCCTGCCATGTACCTCCTTTCTATAAATACAACAGTGGGTTTTACTCCTTACCATCGATTAACTAAATTAACTGGGATCCACACAGAGGTGACATGTCCTTTTCTGGATTGCACACCGTACACCTATGTTTTACTTTATCTAATAAAGTTAACATAACTTACCTTGTTTGAGGGTTCTTAGTTCCCATATTTCTTCCTTCTCATCCCTCTTTCCCTTGCACAGTGGGAAGAACCATTTGGAATTGTGAAGAGTGAGTTTTTAGTCATTTTCTGAAAAGCTTTGCCAATGGATCCTGATTTCCAAGTCCTGAGTAACTGGCCTGTAAAGCTTTGTTCTTTAATCTCTCCTCAGCTGACACAAATGACCATATATATCTAAAAAAGGCTTTAGGAAATGAGTTCAGGTTATCAGTTAGGAATCCTTATTACCTGGTCACTGTGCATAAGTTGTTTTTGTTTTTTTGTTTTGTTTTGTTTGAATAGTGTACAATTAGTACCAGAATTAGAATTCCAAGTATTTTTTTTAATTCAAAGCTAGCAGGCTCTCTTATTTGAACCACAGATCAACTTCTGCCCCACACTCTTTATCTTCTGGTGGTAAATAGGACAGAAGTTTCCCACAGGAAGCCAAGGGCACTACACAGTATCCTCAAACCTGAGGACTGTGGTTCACAGCCAGCCTGGGCAGGAAAATCAATGAGCCTCCTATTCCCAACTAATCAGCAAAAAGAAGTGGAACTGTGGCTGAAGTGGTAGAGCAGCAACCTTGAGCATAAAAAAAGCTAAGAAAAAGCTAAGAAAAAAAGTTTTAAAAAAGGTAAGTGAAAAACAGATCTAGCACTAAGACAACCACAAAATAAATTTTTTTAAAAAGTGCAAGAGAGCACAAAGAGTCTTAAAAATGATAAAAATTAACAAGAAACTGGTGGCTCACACTTGAAATTCTAGCTACTCAAAACACTGAAATTGAGCATTACTATTCCACGCCAACCAGGACAGGAAAGCCCATTTTGTGTGTGTGTGTGTGTGTGTGTGTGTGTGTGTGTGTGTGTGTGTGTGTATGAGTGTGTGTGTGTGTTCCTTTCTGGGATATGATCTACAAGTTTTTGCTTGACCATTTCCAATCTTTTGGAGGTTAATTTGAGATAAGAGTCTCATGAACTTTCCTTGTCTCCTGACAATGAACCGCAATCAGTATAAGTCAGGACCTTGTGGGAGTGTCTATACTTACCTCCTACTAACCACCAAAACCAAAAAATGAACCAAATTGCAACTGTTACTAAAGTTTTAGAGCATTCTATCCTTCAGCAGGATTGGTGAGGCCCTAAAAACAAGACAGAGAACCAACAAATAAATAAATGTATTTGAAGAAGAAAAGAGCCAGGAGTTCCGGGAAGATGGCGGAGGAGAAGCTGGAATCTGAACAAGCTCTTGCATAGAAAACAGTTTCAGAGTTCCAGTGAACAGTCCCAAGCCAGAGAATCACACCAAGTGTGCCATCACAGGACAGAGAGTTAGTCAAGAGAGGGGAAGCCAAGCAGACACATCTGAGCAGCTGCCGCTGCGGCGGCAGGGTCGCAGCAGCGACCACCGCCGCGGAGGCATACCTGAGACGCAGTCCGGGACAAAGGAGCCAGACGCAGCGGATGAGCGGATTCTACTCAACACCAGCAAGAACCGACAAGGAGCGGACAACTTCATCCTGCACTTTGCAGACCAGAGACGACCCGGGATCCAAGACTCCCCGTGAGTAGAAGCCCCGCTTCCTCACTCCTTCTCTGGGAGCAGAGGAGGGAAGGCCACCCCTCCCCCCCCCAGCACCGGTGATCTCCATCTTGGATACCGACAAAGCTCGGAGGAGCGGCTAGCTCCAGCTCAGGCCTTGGAATAGAGCTAGTCATTTGGCAGTTCACGGGAACTTGGCGGCGAGGTGACCTCACAGACTCAGTTCCCTCCAGGGAGGGGTCGCCCAGCTCAGGCACCAGCCATTGGAGTGGCTCTCCTCGCTGGGTGGCCAGAGCCAGAGGCTGCCCCTCCCTCTAGCAGCCACCACAATCAATTGAAAAACAGAAACCCTGAGAATGGCTCCAGGCTGGGTGCTGTGAGTTTTTTTTTTCACAAAATAGCCCCAGGGAAAAGCTACTGTTCCTTGAAAGACCTCAACTCTACCCAGAACCTAGCCTCATCACTGCATCCCCCTCTTTTGTGATTCTCAAAGCAGATCACCCTCCCAGTAAACTAACCTGGGAGGGGGATCTCAAAATCTTGGGTAAAGCAGAGCATTTTTCTGCCTGTTCCAACAAACTGACTTAAGAAACCAATCAAGCCACAGGACCTCAAGCTGACCAGAGACTCCAACCAGACTCTGGTTACAGACAAAAGGGAGATACAGGACTCTTCCCACCCCTCCCAAAAAAAAAAAAAAAAAAAATCAAAGAACTTTTTTTTTCTTCTTCTTCTTCTTTTCTTTTTTTCTTTTTCTTGTTTTGTTTTTTTTTCGTTTTTTGTTACCTTATATATATAAAAAAATTTTTTTTTGCTTTTCTAAAACTTTTATTAATCTTTAATTTTTGCCTCTTCTGAAAAAATAATTGTTTTCCATTAATTTTTTTTTCTCCTCTTATAATTTTTATTTTAGGAATACGTGAATGTGTGTTTTCTTTTCTTTTCTTGTCTTCTTTCTCTTTTTCATTCATTCTTAATTATCTTTTTGTTTTTGTTTTTTTTCTAGCTCTACTGAACTTCTGATCTTTTCTTCTCACTTTCCTATCCTTTCCAACTTTTCCTCTTTGTTCACCTTTATGTGACTTAACTCTTGTCCTGCACATCCTCAGATAAACCCGTAGTTAACCAGTAGACCCTATCCCCCATTGTGTACACACTTAATCCACAAACTTATTACTCAATTCAAAACCTCTGAGACTTAAATTCATTAATAACAGTACTACCTCTTTATACCTATATAATATTTTAAGCATTTTTTAAAAGTTTTTCTCATCTCCTCTATGTCCCTCCCTTTCTCTCAACATATTCATATCCCTCTATAAATAGATGGTCTTTTAATCTCTAAAATAACATTAATTTTTACGTCTCTATTTTTTTTCTGGTCTCTTTTCATTCCCCTTTCCCTTTCTTCCCTTTTCTCTCTCTCTCTACTTACATCCTACCCAACCTATTTCCTGCATTGTGATTAGGACATAGTTAACTCTCCCTGTGCCTTCCCACACCAATCTATTCCTATTTTTTACCCACATCTCTCCCTAACCCTAATAATTTCTGGTTTTCCAAATTCTTCTCTGCGGTTCAAAGTCCTTTAACATATAGTTGTTTGATGTCGAATAGATGTATCTGTTGAACTAGATTGTATCTGTAGACTATTGACTGTACAAATGCAAACTTTGGTTGATGGTTGCCTTAAGATAGTGTTCTAGCACAAAACTGGTGCTATCTTCATCTCAAATGGGCAGAGTAAGCCGGAAAAACACAAGAAAAATGGCAAATTCGGGTATCTCAATTCCCAATCCTGATAATCAGGGGTTAGAACAGATAATGAATAATCCAGAGGAGAGTTCCCAAACAGCTCTACAAACACTGCTGGCAAACATGATAAATGAAAAGTTTGACAACGTACAAAGGACTCTGTATGAGCGTGATAGGGAGAGAGAGGAGGCATCCCAGAAGTTTATACAGGAATATCATAAGCGTGAGGAAGCTACTCAAAAACTGATACAGGATTTGCGTGAACAACTTGAGAATACTCAAAGAGAAAGGGAGGAATGGCGTGAGCAGGCTGAGAACACTCAAAGAGATCTGCAGGAATCCCGCGAACGGGAGGAAGCTAATCAAAGAGTAATACAGGAATTGAGAGACCAGGTAGAGAACACACAAAGATCACTAAAGGCATTCATGGAATCCATTAACAAAGAGATGAAGGAAGTCAGGGAGACCACAAAGGGAATGCTGAAGGGAACCCAACAGAAGGAATGGGAGCCCAAAGAAACCATAACCAATCAACTAAGTGATTTGAGGACAAACACTGAACACCAAATTAAGGAAGTAAAGAAATTCATACAAGACCTAAAACAGAGCTTCAACAAAGAACTTGAAGCCATCAAAGCTGACCAACTAGAAGGAAAAGAGATAAAAAACAAAGTAGAGAGTCTTGACAGCAGGTTAGAACATGCAGAAGATCGAATCTCAGGGATTGAAGACAGCCTAGATATTATCGAGAAAGAACATACAACCATCCAAGACAAGTCCAAGAAATATGATAGATCTATCCAACACCTGGAAGACACCATCAGAAGGCCTAATCTAAGGATAATGGGTGTAGAGGAGCACCTAGAAACAGAAGTTAATGGTCTAGGAAATCTGTTTAACAGGATCCTAGCAGAGAACTTCCCAAACATGCAAAAAGATAGGCCTGTCCAGATACAAGAAGCCTTTAGAACCCCAAATAGACCAGACCAGAATAGGACATCCCACCGTCACATTATAATCCACACAGGATCAACTCAGAACAAGGAAAAGATCCTTAAAGCTGTCAGAGAGAAAAGGGTAATCACTTATAAAGGGAAACCAATTAGAATCACCTCAGATTTCTCAGCAGAGACAATCAAAGCAAGAAGAGCCTGGAATGATGTATGCCATGCCCTAAAAACAAACAACTATCAACCAAGAATACTGTACCCAGCTAAACTCTCCTTCATAACTGAAGGCCAAATAAAAACCTTCCATAGCAAAGAAAAATTGAAACAATACATCTCCACCAAACCAGCCCTACAAAAGATTCTTAAAGATGTCCTACACATAGAAAACCAACAAGACCGCAATAAAGGCCAAGAAACTGCACCCAAACTGAGAATCCAAGAACCATAGGAAGAACCCAGTTTTCGGAGCCCCCAAGAAGGTAGATAACATGGCAGGAACTCCCAAATACCTCTCAGTCCTATCTCTTAATGTTAACGGACTGAACTCTCCAATTAAGCGACATAGACTGTCTAGTTGGATTAAAAAACAAGACCCTTCTATCTGCTGCCTGCAGGAGTCACATCTTGCCCGTAAAAACAAACACATTTTCAATGTTAAAGGCTGGAACAAAATCTACCAAGCAAACGGACCGCATAAACAGGCGGGAGTTGCAATCCTAATATCAGATAAAATAGACTTCAAATTAAAATTCGTGAAAAGAGATAAAGAAGGTCGCTACATACTAATTAAAGGATCTCTCCTTCAGGAGGATATTACAATTCTAAATATCTATTCGCCAAACAATGGAGCACCCAAATTTATCAAAGAAACACTACTTTCCCTCAAATCCCATATAGATCCAAAGACATTAATCGTTGGGGATTTTAACACACCACTCTCCCCACTAGATAGATCAACTCGGCAAAAACTCAACAGAGAAACCGCAGATCTAAACAGCTGCATAGATCAACTAGACTTAACAGACATTTACCGAACATTTCACCCAGCAGCATCAGAATACACGTTTTTCTCAGCAGCACATGGAACGTTTTCTAAAATAGACCACATTTTAGGCCACAAAGCAAACTTGTCTAAATTCAGAAACATTGAAGTTATACCTTGCATTCTCTCTGACCACAAGGGAACAAAGTTAGAACTCAACACCAAAAGCCACCAAAGAAAGTCCGGTATCACATGGAGGCTGAACAACACACTGCTGAATCATGAGTGGGTCATGGAAGAGATTAGAAAGGAAATTCAAATGTTCATGCTATTCAACAAAAATGAACACACAAAATACCAGCTCCTCTGGGACACAGCAAAGGCAGTACTCAGAGGCAAGTTTATAGCTCTGAGCTCCTACATCAACAAATTGGAAAGATCTGAAACTAACAATTTAATGACACATCTAAACCTCCTTGAAAAAGAGCAGCAAGATAAACCCCAATCCAGTAGACGGAAAGAAATAATCAAAATTAAATCAGAATTAAATGAATTAGAATCCAAAAAAACTATAGAAAGAATCAACAAAACAAAGAGTTGGTTCTTCGAAAAACTCAACAAAATTGACAGACCCTTAGCAAATCTTATCAGAAAAAGAAGAGAACACACCCAAATTAATAAACTCAGAGATGAGAATGGAAACATCACCACGGAAACAAGCAAGATTCAGAACATTATAAGGGAATACTTCTCAAAACTTTATGCTAATAAGTTTGAGAACTTGACAGAAATGGACCTCTTCCTAGCAAATATTGACATGCCAAAACTAAACCAAGATGAGGTAAACTATCTTAACAGGCCCATATCAAGCATTGAAATAGAAACAGCAATAAGAGACCTCCCAGCTAAGAAAAGTCCAGGACCAGATGGTTTTACAGCGGAATTTTACAAGGCCTTCAAAGCAGAGCTCACACCAATTCTCCTCCAACTCTTCAATGAAATTGAAAGAGAAAGCTCACTACCGAACACATTCTATGAAGCCATCATAACCCTCATCCCAAAACCTGGCAGGGACTCATCAAAGAAAGAGAACTATAGACCCATTTCTTTGATGAACATTGATGCAAAACTTCTCAACAAAATTTTGGCCAACCGACTTCAACAATTCATCCAAAAAATCATACACCACGATCAAACAGGATTCATTTCAGGGATGCAAAGCTGGTTCAATATACGCAAATCAATTAATATTATTCATCACATCAACAGGAGCAAGAATAAGAACCACATGGTTATCTCAATAGACGCAGAAAAAGCATTCGACAAGATCCAACACCCCTTTATGATGAAGGTTTTGAAAAAATTAGGAATCCATGGAACATTCCTCAATACAATAAAGGCTGTATATGACAAACCTACAGCCAGCATTATACTCAATGGTGAAAAACTAAAGCCATTTCCTCTTAACTCAGGAACAAGACAAGGATGCCCACTCTCTCCACTTCTCTTCAATCTAGTATTAGAATGCCTAGCTACAGCAATAAGACAAGATGTAGACATAAAGGGGATCCAAATAGGGAAAGAAGAAATAAAACTCTCCCTCTTTGCAGATGACATGATCTTGTATTTAAAGAATCCCATAGACTCCACTCCCAAATTACTCAAGCTGATTCAAAACTTTGGCAAAGTAGCAGGTTATAAAATTAACCCCCAAAAATCAATGGCTTTTCTGTATGCCAACAATGAGAAAAGTGTGGCTGAAATTAGGAAAGCAACTCCATTTGTAATAGCCCCACAAAAAATAAAATACCTAGGAATTAACTTAACTAAAGAAGTGAAGGACCTCTATGATGAAAACTTTAAAATCTTGAAAAAGGAAATCAACACAGAACTTAAAAAATGGCAAAACCTCCCATGCTCCTGGATTGGAAAGATTAACATCGTGAAAATGGCAATACTCCCCAAGGCTATCTACAAATTCAACGCAATACCTATCAAAATTCCACCCTCATTCTTCAAGGAAATAGAAGAGGCAATCCAAAAATTCATATGGAACAATAAAAGACCCCGAATAGCAAAAACGCTCCTCAACGGAAAGAACACTGCTGGAGGAATATCAGTACCAAATTTCAAACTCTACTATAAAGCCATAGTAATCAAAACAGCTTGGTATTGGCATAAGAACAGACCTCAGGACCAATGGAATAGAATTGAAAACCCAGAAATGAACCTACAGACCTATAGCCATCTAATCTTCGATAAGGGAGCTAAAACAATAGAATGGAAGACAGACAGCCTCTTCAGTAAATGGTGCTGGCAAAACTGGTTAACTACATGTAGAAAACTAAAGCTAGATCCTTATATATCACCCTGCACCAGAATCAACTCCAAATGGATCAAAGACCTTGAACTCAAAGCAGACACTCTGAAAACATTACAGGATGGAATAGGAGAAACCCTGGGTCTCCTTGGCACAGGCCGAAATTTTCTGAATAAAGACCCGGAAACACAACAAATCAAAGAAAGGCTGGACAAATGGGATTGTATAAGGTTGCAGAGCTTCTGCAGGGCAAATGACATAGCTAGCAAGATCAATAGAAAGCCCACGGACTGGGAGAAGGTCTTTACTAGCCATACAACGGACAAGGGTCTCATATCTAAAATATACTTGGAACTCAAAAAATTAAACCACCCAACAACAAATCCTCAAAGAAACAACTGCCCAATAAGTAAGTGGGCGAAAGACTTAAAGAGAAGCTTCTCTGAAGAAGAAAGAAGGATGGCCAATAGACACATGAAGAAATGTTCAACATCCCTAGCCATAAAAGAAATGCAAATCAAAACAACATTGAGATATCACCTCACTCCAGTTAGAACAGCAAAAATCAAGAACTCTAACAACAACAGATGCTGGAGGGGATGTGGACAGAAAGGAACCTTACTTCATTGTTGGTGGGAATGTAAACTTGTTCAACCACTTTGGAAAGCAGTATGGAGGTTCCTCAAAAGACTCCACATAGAGCTCCCCAATGACCCAGCAATCCCACTTTTGGGCATTTACCCAAATGATCACAAACAAGGCCACACTAAAGCTACCAGCACAACTATGTTTATTGCAGCATTATTTACCATAGCTAAGACATGGAACCAACCCAGATGCCCCTCAGTAGATGAATGGATCAAGAAGATGTGGTATATATACACAATGGAATTCTATGCCTCCATCAGAAAGAATGACATTTCCCCATTTGTTAGGAAATGGAAAGGCTTGGAAAAAATTATATTAAGTGAAGTAAGCCAGGCCCAAAGAAACATAGGTCCCATGGTTTCCCTTATTTGCAATATCTAGTATAGGTATGAGTCAAGCGGAAAAAGTCAAATAATGTGATGTTAGGAAAACGAAACCTCAAATATGTATTTTAATGTTTTTGTTTCTTTCATGCATGTGTTTCTAACACATTTATAATATTATCTCTTTGTTGCTTTGTATGTCCCTCCCCCACAGTGTAACCCCCGCTTTCACTATATTTGATGTCAGTATAACATGTGGAGGAGATGGGGACAAACAAGTCGTTTAAGGATTCAGGTGGACCTGTTGCAACAATGAGAAGTACAAAATGTCATGTCAAAACCAGCTTTACAATGTCGGGGGGGGGGAGGGGTGGTATGATTGGGTGGGAGGGAGGGGGGAGGCTGGGAAGGGAGGTGAAGGGTAAACAAAGGAGGAGGCTGCAATGCTTGGTAAGAAATGTATGCATTATCCTGCCCATGTAATTGTAACCCCTCTGTACAGTATGTTCTCAAATAAAATAAAATAAAATTAAAAAAAAAAAAAAAAAAAAAAAAAAAAAGAAGAAAAGAGCCAATTAGTTTTTTATAATATAGACTCATATCTTTAATCCAAGCTGAAATGTAAAGATCACAGTTCGAATCCAGCCTGGGCAGGAAAGTCCAACTGACTTCTTTTTGAGTGTGCTAGACATGGGCTTGAACTTGAGGATTTTTACTCAAGTTTAAAAATACTACTTCCTGTATCATGTGCTGAATTGGAGATGAGACTGATGGACTTTCTAGCCCAGGCTGGCTTTAATCTGTAATCCTTAGATTTTAGGATACTGTGTAGTGCCTTGGTTCCCATGGGACTCTTATTTACTATTAACCACTAAAAGAAAAATAGAGGCGGAAGTTGAGCTGAGGCTCAAGTAGTAGAGCCTGCTAGCTTTGAAATGAAAAACAAAATACCCAAAACAAAACAAAACAACCCTCAGCGAGAGTCACTAGGCCTTGAATTCAAGCCTCCTACCCCCCCCAAAAAAAGACCTCAGGAGTTGAGTTTTTGTTCCTGCTAGCTTTGAGCAAAAAACAAAAGGCCAAAAATCTCATGGACAGTGAAGTAGTGTGGCCTAAATATAGAGCCTGCTAGTTTTGATCTAAAAAAACAAGCCAGGTGCCTCTGGCTCATGCCTATAATCCTTGCTACTCAGGAAGCTTAGATCTGAGAATCACATTTGGAAGCCAGCCTAGGCTAAAAGGTCCCCTGGTGACTGTTTTTTCCAACTAAGTAGAAGTGGCACTATGTCTGAAAATAGTAGTGTGCCTGCTGTGTCCCTGATGGACAGTTCCTAGGCATTGAGTTCAAGCCCCACAACTGACAATATCAATAAATTAATTAATTAAATACTGAGCATAAATGAGTAGGCCCTAATAATAAAGGACATGAACTTTGAAAAAGGGGGAAGGGACAATCAAATAAATGAAAAGGTGGAAAGGGAGCATATTAAGGCCTTCTAAATCAAAACTGTAATTCTACCTGCTCAGATTACTGAAAACTGAGGACTTTGGTTCAAGCCAGCCCAGGCAGGAAAGTACAGGAGACATATTTTACTGTGTTCAGTATGGGGGCTTGAACTTGCTATGTTTTGCTCATGGCTACAGGTCTACTTCTTCCAACCTCTAGGTGGTTATTAGAGATAATTGTCTCATTGACTTTCTTGCCCAAGACTGGCATTGAAACATGATTCTCAGATTTCAGTCCTTTCTGTAATGCTCTTGACTTTCTATTGATATTCTAATCTCCTACTAACCACAAAAAAATGCAAAAGTTGAGCTGTGGCTCAAGTAGTGAAACCAGCTACTATTAAGGTAAAAATAAATAAACCTCAAGGAAAGTCATCATGACTTAATTTCAAGACCTAAGAACCACCACTCAATTAAAAAAAAATAGAACCTCAGTCACTGTGACCTGAGTTTAAGCCCTAGAAAAAGAGCTGCAAAAAAGAAAAACAGCCTGTAGTTTACCTGTGGTCAAAGTTGTAGGTCATGGTAGTTTCAAGGGAAACAAAAAATCAGCATAATAGCTAGTGCCTAATAACAAATGCCAAAAAGAAAGAAATAATAAATAACTGAAAAGGTGAAAGAAGAGGTAATTAAAGATTTGTAAATGTTGACTCACACTTATAATTCTGAATGCTAAGGAAACAGAAATCTGTAGGTCATGGTTCAAAGCCATACTGGACAGGAAAGTCTATGAAACTTGCTTCAGTGTGTTCAGTCGAGGGACTTAAAATTGAAGTGTTTTGCTCAAGGCTACAGCTCTACTATCTTCCACCTATTAGGTTGAATGGAGATAAGAGGCTCATTGACTTTCCTGCCCAGGCTGACTTTGAACTCTGATCCTCAGATTTCAAGCCTCTCTGTACTGCCCTGGACTACCCATGGAATTCTTGCCTCATATTAATCACTTAAAAAAGGCAGAAGTTTAGCTGTGGCTCAAGTAGTAGAGCCATCTACCCTTCAGTTAACTAAGTAAATCAATAAAACCTCAGAAAGAGAGGAGAGGAATGAGAGTGAAAGACAGAACGTCTTACAATAAGCAAAAGGAAAGAAATGTATATATCACCTGGAAGAAATAATTGTATTGTCAAAGCTTATAGAATTGTATTGTCAAAGCTTATAGAATTCACAAACTTTATCGACCATAATAATGACAATTTGCATTGTGAAAGTTAAAATATGTTTGTGACTTCAACTAAATATCACTATTCCACAATATTCTGAAATAAGAGAAATTTAGGTAATCACCTAATCTCAATAATAGTAAAAATCTCAGAAAGAGTCACCAGGCCTTAATTTCAAGCCCTAACACCAACGTGCCTAACTCTGGCCAAACACACACACACACACACACACACACACACACACACACACACACACACACACACACAGAGCAGGAGCTGAGTTCTCACGCTTGGAGCAGAAGCCAAATGAAACAAAAAGTTGACTGTAGTAGACCTATGGCTTAAGTAATAAAGCAAGCTGCTTTTAAGAGAAAAGAAAAGAAAACTTGAGTATGAAGGCAAGGCCCTAAGCCCCTGACTCTTCCCAGAATGGAAATCAGTCATGGAATCCAACAGAACGTGCCCCTTCAGTTCTAGGCCCTCCTATCAAAAATAGATGGTAGGCTTGTTCTTGGCTTCTGGCACAAGTACCTTGTGTAGAGGAAGCCCCTCCTCTTGCATCCTGGATCCCAGGGTTCAGCCTCTCTTGTGAGTCAGGGTGGGAGGTGGATGGCAGTGTGGCAAGAGGTTCCAAATAGAGTGGCAGCTGTGCTAATTGACTTGAGGCTGACAGCTGGATGCCAGGGCTAAGTGATAACAGGTAGCTATCTCTGATTACCCAGCAGTAGGCAGACTGAGTTGGAGCACCTGCTGGCTCTGCCTATCAAGTCCACCCCATCTCGTCTGCCCCATAACAACCAGAGGTTTAAATGGGGATCTGAGTTGGCTGTGTCAGATTCCTGCTCCCCAGCCCTACCTGTTTTCCTCTGTGTACACCACTGCTGAGGACACGCATCCAACTGCTTTGCAGCCCTACACTGTGAGGGAGATTGTGTACATACAGGCAAGCCACTGTGGCAACCAGATTGGCGCAAAGGGGAGCATGACACTGGCCTAGGATCCTAGTCTCAAATTTAGGGGGATGAGGAGGAAGAGGACGGGGTTGGAGGGTGCAGGTGGTGGTGGTCATGTCTAGGCTGAGGTAGGTGGGGCTCCATAGTAGTCCCTAACCTCCTAGAAATCAAGTCCCCCAGATAGTTTCCCCAATTTCCCTAATTTGTGTGGCCCAGGTGGGTGTGGTTTTTTTAAGCAAGGCTGGGGTGGTTTCAAATCCCTTGCATGTCTTAGTCTTACCTGAGACTCAAGTCATTGTACTTAGTTTCCTGGGAATAGACTAATGCATTTTTGGTCTGATTTGAAAGAAAGGAGTGCAGTGTCTTTGAGCTGACAGATACAGAGGATTCCCTTTTTGTCAACTGATGAGTATTAGATAATTGAGAACAGTTCATCCACCTTAATGCAAATTTCTCTGAGTTTTCATGCCCTATCTCAGTTCCCTTAAGTTGGGTGTTTTCTAAATCCGTGGTTGTCGGTGTATGCTCTGAGGACCCTTGGGGTTCTGGAGACCCTTCTAGCTGAGTCTTCAAGTTACTGCTTTGGCAATTTCATGTCCATATAAGGCCAGGTTCTCATCATAGAATCCAAACAGAATATGGTATCCCGTAAGATGGAATAAACATAGGAGAACCCAGATGTCTTCTATTCAGCCAGATAGCAAAGAGATTAACAAAACTAAAATACCATCAATTTTTGTGCTTTTTTTAATTTAAAAAATTAATTTTTTTACAAAAATATTTGTGTCAACAGGACTTGGGTTTCTTATAGTTATTTTAAAATCCATTGTTTGGACAGTTAACATTCTAGGCCATAATACACTTCTAGTTCCATCTCAGTTTTGGGAAATGCTAAGCGATGAGCACAACATTGACTGCACTGGCAACTATTTTGTAGACAGCAGCTTACAGCTGCAGAGAATCGAGGTGTATTACAACGAGGCAGCTAGTGAGTGTCTCCTGTCTGGCTTCCAATACTGTGGCAGAATAGGTCCCTGGGGAATACTAATGACAAGGAAGGAGTTCCTGCCTTTCTTAGGGTGGTATTGTAGTTCGAATTTGGGGCCTCAATCTTGTAAGTCAAGTGCTGTATCCACCTGAGCCACTCCACCATATATTTTGTTTTAATTTTTGAGTATACACTTGTGAATTTCCTCAGGAAAGCCTTTTACTGAATTCCCCCTACCTGTACTTGCTGACTAGCCACACCTGGATTTTTTTTTTTTGTCATGGGGCTTCAACTCTTTTGTCCTTCATTGTCCTTCATCTCTTCAATCTTTCTTTTCCTTTTATTACCAGGGGTTCCTTTTTTTAGAACTCTCTGGGCTTCTGGGATAACTCCTTCTAGCTTAGTTTAATTCATTAATTCTGCTTGTTGTAACATATTTGGAAATTTTAAGTTTTTATGTTTACTATGCGTGAGCCGCAAAACCGCTTGTGAAGTTGTAGGAGTTTTTGGAGGCAGCGTCACATCAGATGATTGATTGGGGCATCGCCCACATTTAATCTTTGGTCCTAGTCTTTATTATTTAGAGAAGTCATCTCTATTGGACTGGAAAGAAACAACATGCTCTGTTCACGGATCAATAGAAAAATAGCCAAAACGAGAATAAAAGCAATGAATGTACAGCCAAGAAGACTATAGTAAGAAAAAAGGTAGAGGCTATAAAGGTGCAGCCAAGTGTATGGGAAGCCTTGAACCAACACCCCCTTCCTGCAGGCATGCTTCTTTAAAGCTCTTTGTCTAAGGCGATCTCATGCAGACTCCGCAGGAGGTGGCATGACACCAACTATTTCAGGTAGTTTCTTGGAAATGAGAGTCTCCCAGAATTTCCTGCCCCAGCTGGCTTCAATCTGCGATCCTAAGATCTCAGACTTTTGAGTAGCTAGAATTTCACCCTTCAGCAACCAGAGCCCAGTTGCATTTGCCCTCTTTAAAATACAGATTAAGTTTCTAAAAAAAAATTTTGAAATTGAAAATTTTAAAATTTTAAAGAGGGATGTTCAGTCACTAATATATATGTGAATAGTCCAAATCATAAAGCATAAATAAAGTGTCTCACCCTGAAATCTATAACACTTCTGGACTTCAGCATTTTGAATATGAATACTTAGCCAACAATAAATTCTTTTTAAGGTTTTTAAAGTAAAAAACATTGTTGTGATGTAGAAAAACCCAATAATAATGTGTAAACACTGCTTTTAAGTGATATATATTGTCTTTCCTAATACAAACAACCTTACTGAAGTCTACAGAGTAGATTGTCAGTTTTTGTAACTGTCAATGTGAAATTCATTTAATTTTATATAAAGAGTTTCCATTCTACATCATTGTATACAAACAGAATCGTAGATAATTGGTTTTCCTGTGTAATAAACCAATGAAAAAGTGCAAACAAGAGGACAGAGCTATTTAATGTATTTGAGTTTTCTAGATCTACATTTGGGGATGTCCTCACCTTCGTATTTTGTGGTGATATTGCTTAAGTAAGATATAAGACTTTAATCTTGTGGTTCCTTGGTTGAGAGTCGTTGTGTGGAATTGTGTCACTGCTATGAACAGTATTTTATGTTGTGTCTTTATTAGATCCTGTATATCAGGCAGGATGGCCAGTTTTCTTCATGTCATTGTTTAGGAAGGGGGCAGTCTCAAACTCATGTTTATATCATTTTAACTGATATCCCTTTTGAAAAATCAGGTTAAATGGCAAATTGCAAGTAATTGCCCAAGGTTGCTCTGAGTATTTGAACACAGGGAAATGTGCTATTTGATAACAATTATTGAAAAATTATAACACAAGAAATATGAATTTTATGTATTTTCCCCAGGAAAGCATTATACTTGAATTTCCCCTATATCTACTTGCTGAAGAGCCACACCTGGCTCTTTTGTTTTATTTGTTTGTTTTTTTGTCGGCAGTGGCACTTAAACTCTGGGCCTATGCACTGTGCCCCAACTCTTCTGTTCAAGACAAGCAGCCCTACCACTTAAGCCACAGTGCCATTTCTGGTTTTCTATCAGTTTATTGGAGATAAGAGTCTCACAGACTTTCCTGCCCAGGCTGGCTTTGAACAGTGATGATCTCCAACTCCACAGTTGCTAAGATTATAGGCATGAGCCACTGGTGCTCTGCACCTAGCTACTTTTAATTGGGGAAGGGAAGGGATAGTGGGAGAACAACAAAGGAGTGGGTAAAAATGTTCGACAATAAATGTTCTCATTTCCTTACTCATGTAACTGTAACTCCTCTAACAGCACCTTTACAATAAAAATAAAATTAACAAAAAAGAGAAAGCTTCTTGCTGATAGGCAATGATGACTCACACCAATAATCCTAGCTACTCAGGAGGCTGAGAAATGAGAATCATCGTTCAAATCCAGCCTGGGCAGGAAAGTCCCTGAGATCCTTATCTACAATAAACAACTCAGAAAACTGAAAGTTGGAGTGTGGCTCAAGTGATAGAGTGCTAGCCTTGAGCTGAAGAGCTGAGGGACAGTGCCCAGGCCCAGAGTTCAAGCCCCACCATGAACAACAACAACAAAAAAAAGGTGTTGTCATCTTTCTTTTGCCCCACTAGACTCAAAGCCTGATGCTCATCTTTGCCTCCTGAGTAGCTGAGATTTCAGCCACCATGCCCAAAGCAAAGGAATAAAATGCATGGAAATAGACAAATGCAAACGTCCTTAAAGTTGCTGAAGCCTCTTGCATGGTGATTCATTCTCAAGATATCTTTTCTGTTTCCATGTCTGAAATGCTGTAATTTATATAATGAATGCTGAGAGCCACTTAGAATCATAAGCTCTGCTCCTAAGTTCCTTGTCAAGTATAGGCCCAAGTCAACTCTTGTTCCCACAGGCAACAAATATGTTCCTCGGGCCATCATGGTGGACCTAGAGCCTGGCACCTTAGACTTAGTAGGATCAGAACCATAGAGTTTCAGATCAGACACTTCATATTTAGTACGTCAGCATGGTCCATAGAAGATGGCTAACAGGCACCCCTCCTTTGTAACATCCAGACACTCCAGTTCCCAGAGCTGAGCTGAGCCTTTATTCATCTAGATATCATCCTCACCTAACCCACCTATTTCAGTCCACGGGAGTCATGTCCCTGTCCACTCAATCAGCACAGATAAATACCAGTCTGCAAACAGCCTCTGAAGGGAATGAACAGCGAGCAGGAAAAGCCTCCAACAAGGTTTCAGCGTTGCTGGCCCTTTCAAATACCTGGCAATAACAGGGAACCATTTCAGGACACCAGAAATCAAAGCACAGCTATGTGTGAGCAAGGTGCACACAAGTGCCTGCAGTTTAGCTTCCCTCTGACCATTCTGTTCTCCTGTTCCTCCTGTGAAAGTAAGTACTTTTCCAGTATTGAGGCAGGCTCTGTTCATTTTTTTTGGTCAGTCGTGGGGCTTGAACTCTGGGCCTGAGCACTGTACCTCAGCTCTTCAGCTCAAGGCAAGCACTCTACCGCTTGAACCACAGCATCCCTTCTGGCTTTTTCTGTTTATGTGGTGTTGAGGAATCGATCCCAGGGCCTTGTGCATGTGAGGCAAGCACTCTACCACTAAGACCCCTTCCCATCACCAGGCTCTGTTCATTTTTAGAAGTACGTGGTTTGGGTTAAAATGTATCATCCTCCACATTGTCTTTACTTTCTTTAGAACCTGGTTGATTTGTAGGGTCCCAGATACATTGAAAACATTTCCTGGGGGCTAGGAAGGTGGCTCAGCAGTACCGTGCTTGCCTTGCATGCATGAGGCCCTGGGTTCGATTCCTCAGCACCATATAATCAGGAAAAAAACCAGAAGTGGTGCTGTGGCTTAAGTGGTAGAGCACTAGCCTTGAGCTGAAGAGCTGAGGGACAGCGCCCAGGCCCAGAGTTCAGGCCCACGACTGGACCCCAAAAAAGAAAACATTTCCTTTATTTCACCAGTGTATCTAAAATAATAGCCAAAGTTGCTCAGAGGAGCCTATAGTCTTCACAATACATATAGCAAAGTCATTATTCCTGGAGTATGTGTCTCATCATGTCTTTGTGTCTGATAGGCCAGAACAGAGCAGGCAATAACTGGGCCAAGGGCCACTACACAGAGGGAAGCGAGCTGGTGGAGTCAGTGCTGGAAGTGGTGAGCAGAAAGGTGTGTCTGTCTCCAGGGTTTCTAGCTGGCCTACTCCCTGGGAGGTGGCACCAGGTCAGGCATGGGCACCCTGATTCTCAACAAGATCCGAGAGGAGTTCCCAGACAGCATCATGAACACCTTCAGTGTCATGCCCTTGCCCAAGATGTTGGACACTGGCACCTTAGACTCAGTGAGATTGGAACCATTTGGCCAGAGTTTCAGACCAGACAACTTCATATTTGATATGTCATCATAGTCCATGGGAGATGGCTAACGGGCACCCCTCCTCCCTAACATCCAGACACTCTAGTTCCCAGTGCTGGGCTGAGCCTTTATCCACCTAACCCTATCATCCTCACCTAACCCTACAACACCATCTTGTCTGTCCACCAGTTGGTGGAAAATGCAGATGAAACGTTCTGCATTGACAACAAGACCCTGTATGACATCTGCTTTTGCACCCTGAAGCTGCCCATGCCCACCTATGGAGACCTGAACCACCTGGTGTTGGCTACCATGATCAAGGTCACCACCTGCCTGCGCTTCCCTGCCCAGCTGAATGCAGACCTGCGCAAGCTGGCTGTGAACACGGTGTCATTGCCCTGCCTGCGCTTCTTCATGCCTGGCCTTGCACCCCTGACTAGCCGTGCCAGCCAGTAGTACAATGCTCTCTCAGTGCCCAAGCTCACCCAGCAGATGTTTACACCAGGAACACGATGGTCACCTGTGATCCCTGCCATGGCTTCTACCTGACAGCGGCTGCCATCTTCCGAGGCCGCATGTCCATGAAGGAGGTGGATGAGCAGATGGTCAACTTGCAGAACAAGAACAGCAGCTACTTTGCAGAATGGATCCCCAACAACGTGAAGACACTTGTGTGTGACATCCCCACACATGGCCTCACGATGTTGGCCACATTCATTGGCAACAACACGGCCATCCAGGAACCCTTCAAGCACACCTCAGAGCAGTTCAGTGCCATGTTGCAGCACAAGGCATTCTTGCACTGGTATACAGGTGAGGGCATGGATGAGATGGAGTTCACTGAGGTTGAAAGCAACTTCAATGACCCGGTGTCCAAGTACCAGCAAATCAAAGATGCCACTGCTGATGAACAGGGGAAATTTGAAGAAGTCTTGTGGAAGAAGAGGTTTAAGACTTCCCATTGCTAGCAGTGCAACAGGAATGCCAGAGCCTGCCTACTGCTTCTCAAATAAATGGTGCTTTCCTGAGCTACTGTTGTCCTGCAGTGGGACCTTGCTATGTATCATCATGCTCAGCCTTCTCTGTCAGGAACTCACTGACAGTGAATGTAAAAATGCAGATTTCTTTTAAATATGATTGTTTTAAAACCCTATTTGTATAAATAAAGAAGTATACATTTTATACCCTGAGCCCTTATTCTTCTTTAGAATCCTTTTTATTCTTTCAGTGTATTTGAAATATAAATTTGGCCAGAAGGATTTAATCTTAGCAATATAGGACTGGTGCTCAAGAGGAGTATTAAATTCATGGTTTTTCTGCTATTTTGAAGAGGAGGATGACAAGTGCCAATGTTGTTGTTTTTCCCCCTGGCCCAGTTTTATAGTTTTCAATCTCTCAAAAGCATGCAAGTAGCAAAAAAGCAGTTTGAAGAGAAAGAAAACTAGATCCAGATGCTACTTCTCCTTCAGACAACCACAGGTTCTTGTCTCATGTCCCATCAGAGGGATTTCAGTCACATTCCCCAGAAACAGTATCAGGAACACTGATCCCTGTGTTTAGAGTTCAGTTGGCAATGAAGCAGCACTCACAGGATGAGTGCAAGTTCCTGGTTGCCAGGGTAGTTTCTCAAGGTGTCTGGCAGCTTTAAGTACATAAGTGATTCTAGCTGTTTGAGGGAGTGAGAGGCTGAGAAGCTGACCAGTCCCATAGTGTATCAAGAACTGCTTGACACAGTACTTCCAAGTCAAACAGAGGAGGGGAGACATGGCCTCTCCCAATGACCCATTCTCATGTTCATTTTTCCAGCAGTCAAAGCTGTCTGAGGCCCACAGGGTGTTGTAAGGATATAAGGGATGGATGGATCTAGCCTGTTGGGTATGTTTACTTTACATGAGTGAAACAGAAATCTCAATTGCTTAGAACCTACAATGGCCAGGAAGAGGGTGAACACTTCTGTTTTCACTGGAAGCCAAATCAATCACTGGTTCTTTTTGCCAGAATCTTTCACTCTTCTTTCAGTGAGGCTCCAGGCAGGTTGTCTGTGCCAAGCATTCCTCCATGGCCACCAATAACCTGTAAGAGTACGTTTTTCTTCAGAAACAGGGCTATGGGAATACTGCAACATATAGAAAGCTCTAAGGAAAAGGTACTTCTGGGTGAGGTGCAAGTACCTTGTTGCTAGTAAAGTTGGGAGATGGTAAGTTCCATAAGTTTTCCTCTACCAGCCCTGAGGTTGGGGTAGGGTGGGGAGGGGTGGGATAGAGATCTTTAAGCCAAGCTGGTCTCACTCATTAGAAAGTAAACTGTCCCAGAGAGTGATCTGTGACTAGAAGCAGGTTATTTTGTGTCCTTGCCCCAGGGAGATCAAAGTGCAAATAGCTTCCATTGTGGGAGTCCTAGGAGTAAGTGTTGATACCCCTGGGTCTCTTGTCCTAGAACTTACCAGGTTGGATGAACCCAAATCTTCTAAGGCTGCTGGGTCAGAACTGAAGGCAGGCCTGGCCAAGGCACTCTCATTCCTCAGTGGGTTAAGGATTGAGGCCAAGCTGTGATGGAGGCACCACCCATCCTATCTACCAGTGTTTGACTAAGAACATTTTTGTTTTCTCTTAAGTACCCATTTATGAGTCTTTTCATGAGTCTTTTCTGGTGGCTTTGGCTTATTTCTTTACACTTTTGAAGAAGTAGTTCTTGGTTCATAATTAATGACTCATGCCTCACTCCTTAGAAAACTCCTGTTGATAATTTTACCAGTAGACCACCATGTATTTCTCAGGCATGACTTTTGTTTTCTCCTAGCCAGAGCTCTGCATTCATTGCCACACAAGCTAATGTGGAGGTGATTCCTATAGATCGGTGATTTTTTTGTCCAATTAAGTGCAGCATCTTCCTTATTCTCATGTACCTTAGTAATTGTATCAAATACTTAATAGAGTTCTTGACAAGTTTGTTAAACAAAGTTCAGAGGTGAAGATGCAGCTCAGTAGTAGAGTACATCCCTGGCATGCACATGACTCTCACTTCAGTCCCCAGCACCAAAAGGAGGAAAGGCAACAAATGTTAGGCTCAGGAGAGGATACATTAGGACTCATAGAACAGCAGCACCTAGATTGGCAATGAGGAGTTGTGAAATGAGGGAACATTGGTAGAATATTTGTAGGGGGAAAGAAGAGAGCCCCTTGATGTGTGTACCCTTTTAGAAAGCAGAGGTAAAAACAGGGAATAAACCTCTGGTAGTCAGCCTAGGCCATGGAAGGAAGAAGCCATGACATGTATGTTACTCTATTGGGACCAGAGTGTAAAGTGGCACCACCATACCAGGCCATGGCCCAACAAGAACAGGTTTGTCAGAAACACATTCTTGCATTGGAGAGATGTCTTTTGACCACTTTGGCCATGTTAATATTTCCTTATGCTGTTTCTTTTTCCTTCTAACTTGTCATACCTATAGCAGATCCTGTCCAGGAGACCCATTCTCTCTAATCTTATTCTCTAAGTCTCCCAGTTTATAGCTCCATATATCCTAGACCAAAAAAGTAGGGGGTAGATACTCTGTCAGACATAGATTGAAACTGAAAGCTATTTTTGAAGTAGACTTTGACAAGGTTCAGGTATTGACAGTCTTGTGTTGATATGTGCTGTGATTGCAACCAGCTTCTGGTCTAATTCTGAGATGACAGTGGGAGAGAAATGGTGATAGGACATCATGGACCACTATGGTTTCAAAACCTTCGCAGGTACATCTCCATTCATGGATGTGCTATCAGCCAACATACAGATGTCTGTTAAAGGGATGATGGCTGGGAAAAGGAAATTTATTGGCCACAGATGAGACCAGCCTTTGGACAAGTGGTTGCCTTTCAGTGTGAGGCAAATAATGCCTACCTATACAGAGATATTTTTCAGGAAGCAAGATGATTCACTCACATCTTCTTATCCACAAAATAATCTGAGAATAACTCTGGAAGACCAGAGGTGA